>NC_134101.1:179916102-180541102 GCF_000715075.1 Nicotiana tabacum
CCCAATATATATGTGCACAAGCTACGGCCTCAGGCCCAAGTATACATATACATAACTACGGCCTCAGGCCCAAAATGCATAAAGCATAAACTATGGCCTCAGGCCCAAACATGCATAAACTACGGCCTCAGGCCCAAGTATGCATAAAGCATATAAACTACGGCCTCAGGCCCAAATACAGGTGTTCAACATTCAGGGATTTAAAATCATGAACTAAAAATCATATTGCAATACATGATAATGAAATAGTGAATCACACTGAGTCACATGATACTGGAATACTGGATCACACTGAGTTACATAATACTGAAATACTGAATCACACTGAGTTACATAATACTGGAATACTGAATAGGACTAGACTGAGACATGTATTCTTGAACTAATTATGAACACTGAAACTTCAACTATTTATCACATGCTGAGTAAGCTATACTGAGACTCATGGACATCAAACCCAAGTTTATATTAAATACGAACTGAGCTCACAACATTCAGAATGAAAGTCATGAACGAGTTATGAAGCTAGAGAATAGAAGTTCTACAACTATTCAAGGAACTAGGCTTAACTATATTTCTGAGGCAATTGATAACGTGGTAAGAGAAACGTAGTGTAGGGAGAATCATTAAAATTCCCAAACACAGAGAGTTAGCCTCACATACCTTAAGTTCCTGCTCTTGAGCGTAATACAACATTCGCCAACCCTTTCAACTTCAATCTATATCAATACAAGTCAAAGGGATTCCATATTAGCAATAATACTCATGTTTTGGTTACTTAGGCATTTTCTTATATACTAGGTGGCATAAAGCTTCATAGTCCTTATTAATGGTGTTTCTATGCCCAACAAGCCATTCTCTTGATCCTAGATAAATTCTAAAATCTCAAATTTCTTATAATCAATGTCATTCTTCTTCACCCATAAGATAAACAACACCCTTAACCAATAATTGACAATCAACAAGCCAAACCTATAATTGTTCATGGTTTTTTATCAAACCCATCAACTCATATCTCATGAACTTGTAGTCTACAATCATTAATCCAACGCTATAATAAATTAGAGGGTGAAGTTATTACCTTCTTGACGTTCAATCTTCTTGAATTCGAGTTCTAGGGTTTCTTCTCTCAACAATGATGTCCCAATCGAATATCTAATGATATGGAGGGTTTACCCATGTTAATAAAATGTTGGAAAATTGAAATTAACTTAGAATCACCATTAGAACTTACCTTGGTGGTGGAGGGACCCTTAAGGAGTTAGGTTTTTGAGAGTTCTCCTTTCTAGAGCAAGTTTTTATGTTTTGGGGCTGTGGGGGACGAAATATGATTTTAAAACGACCCCCCATGAGCGCGCACGCGCACCTAGAGACTTGCCCGCGCTACTGACCGCGCAAAACGATAGTAACACTGCCTCAAAATTAGCTCGGACGCGCATATCGCATACTATTCTGTAAAACGCGCATAACATTTTGCAAAGAGATCCGTTTGGGCTCCATAATATATCGTTGGAAAGATACTTCAAAGGCCTACAATTTTCATGCTTTGCATTTTCACAAATTCCTTACATATTTCATTAAAAATTGCTAGAAGACAGAACTTCTGCAAACTTAGTTGATTTTGTCAAATCTTATGCACCTTACTTTCCATCTTGATTTTGAAATAACTATTTTCACCCATAATCATCCCGATGGGACTTCACATGTCTAAAATATAACCTTACTACTCGTTTAACTCATTCATACCTAAGCCGAATTTACGGGATGTTATATTTACTCACAGGACCATAATAACATTCTCTGATCAAATTAATCGAAATTCCACGAATCTGAAGCTCCCATTGCACCTCATGACCTACATAGGTGTTGCTCTAACTCTTACAATACCGCCACGATGGAAGAGATGTGTAGAAATTCATAACCGACGGTCAAATCATTGGATCTACACTTCTGACAAGAACCATCACCTCATTCTGAACCAAATAATGGTCTTAACTCCTTAATTACGCATTTTATTTATTTATGTTATTTTTGTATTTTTATTTTTGTTATTTTTTCCCGCATTTTATTCTGTTTTTTTTTATTTACGCATTATGTTTTTTTATTTATTTATTTATGTTATTTATTTTTAACGCATTTTTGTATTTATTTTTTTAATTATCATATTTAGTTATTTCCGTTATAATTAATTAATTAGTTAAAACCAAATTTAATTAAAATATATGTAAAGTTAGTATAATCATATTTTGTTAGTTTTATATTATGATGTAGTTGTTATTTCATTAATTAATTAATTAATTAATTAATTAATTAATTAGACGGATTAATCAAAAATAAAAAAAGTTAAAAATATAAAAAAAATAGTGCTTCATTTCTTCCTCAATGTTTCATTTTTGTTATTGTTGTTAATTTTCTGGGCCTGACTAAATTGACAGGCCCATGGCTTTGTCATTATTTATTTATTTATTTATTTATTTATTTATTTATTTATTTATTTATTTATTTATTTATTTATTTATTTATTTATTTTCATGTTAAAATTGGGCCTGACTAAATGGACATGCCCATAGCTTTGTTAAAGTTTAAGAGCCCAAGCTCTTTAGGCCAAGAGTCATCTGACTCAGGCCCGAAACCAATCCGGTTTTGAGGTAATTCCAAGACCCTTAAGGGTCAATTTTGGAAAATTAAATTGTAAAAAATCATTCAGAAAGTGCTAGAACTTTCTAGAATAGGGACAACTGTCCCAATGCTGAGTAAGGAAAAGGATAATATCCAAAAAATATCCGAAAATAGGATACTTGTCCATTTTCTGAGATAATAAAGGTTCTAGAAATTGGACAGCTGTCCATTTCTGTAAAGAAGATGTCATTTTTCCTAATTTATAGGGAATTCTTTGGACCTGAATTATAATCACTTTTCACCTCCTCATTCTATAAATAAACTCCTTCTTTTCGTTATACATAGAGCCGAATATATATTTTGAACCTAAAAAATACACTGATTCTGCACTACTTTGGAGTCTCTTTCTTTCACTATTAGCAAAGAACTCCTGCTGATTTTTCACACTATCTTCTGGATTTATGGGTTTTTGGAAGCTGATTTTTGTTTTCTGTTTGGGTTTGCTGCTATTTCTCACTCAACTATTCAGAGACCTATTTTCTTTCTGTTTGTTTTCTTGCTGTTGTCAAGGTACTTTTCTTAACAAAAAGTGTAAAGTTTCATTCCTTCGCTGAATCATGATGGGAATTTGTTGATAAATCTGCAATTAGTTTGAAGCTTGTTTGTTTGTTATGTTGCAAATTCGTTTACGATGTTTTAGGCAAAATGCATTAGTTTAAAAGTGTTCTGAAAATTACAGAATCTGCTTAAAGATTCATACATTTATAAAATTTGTATGTTCATATGTAGTAGTATCACATAAATTATTTTCCAGAAATTCTGTTAGAATAGCAATAGGCAGTTTGGTTATTCAGTTAACAAAAAATGTAATAATTTTAGTGCATTTTCTTGTGTGTTAAACTAGCTTAATAGATTAGCAATTTACCACACTGTTTTTGATAGTTAAATAATGTTGGATTATTATTAGCTTAAAATCAAAAGATCAGATTTTTACAAAGTAACTAAGTGATAACCATAATACATTTTCAGGCCCAAAGTCGATTGGGTTTATGGATTTGTGTTCTGATTTTTACTAAAACAAAAATGAGTTGATCAATAGCATTCACACTTTAAGATTTTTGAAATACAAATAAGCTTCAAAATCAATATTTTGAAAATAAACACTTAGGCAAATTAGTAGGAAGATTGTTTAAAATTTAACAGGTTTTATTTATTAAAGACCTTTTTTTTAATTTTTGTTTCAAAAGTTAAACAAAAATATAGTTAAAATCCTATATTTTGTCATTAGGAATATTAATTTCAAATTTTCTTCTAATATGTGTTGGACTAGAGTTCACTTGGACTCATTATTAAGTTTATTTATTTGTCCACAAATAGATTTTGGGCCAGAGTTACTTGTACTCATTAGTAGGCCAAAATCTTCTTGAATATATTACGTTTAAATTGATTAATTGCTTAATAATTTATTTGGGTCAGATTCATCTGAATTCAGTCAGACCCAAGTTCTTTTAGAATTAATTTATCTGGTTGAATAATAGACAATATATGTCTTGGGTTAGAGTTCATTTGGACTCAACCTTTGTCAGGCCCTAAACTTCAAAATCTGGGTATGTTTGGCATCTAATAAATAAAGTTGCCACATTTATTTCAAATAAGTATCTCATGTAGTATTGTACCTTTACATCTAGCTACATGATGTAGAATAGCTTAGTGATATAATCACGTCTTTAGGTGCACTTCAAAATTACGCCTTAATCAAACACTTGTAGTTTGCTTTAGGCCCGATTTAGACTATTGTTGTAATTATGTATACGTTCGCGTAACATAATTGCAAATTTAATTCTAAAAAATAACTCGAGGGATGCGTTTGCGCAACTTCAACCAAACTTTTCTTAATAAAATAAACCAAGCGTTATTAATTGTGGACACGTTCGCGTGACATGATTTTTGACGCGCCAAAAGAAAGGAGTATACGTACGCGTAACTCAATTCTTTAATTATGAATAAATCAAGTGATTAAAAGTTGTTAAAAGGTAAATGCACATAGGTCCTAAAATAAGTAATTAGACAACTTAAGCCAAGTAATAATCATTAAGTGACCGTGCTAGAACCGCGGAACTCGGGAATGCCTAACTCCTTCTCCCGGGTTAACAAAATTCCTTATCTAGAATTTCTAGTTCACAGACTTTAAAAATAAAATTTTCCTCGATTTGGAATTTTAAAATAAACCGGTGACTTGGGACACCAAATAAACTATTCCAAGTGGCGACTCTGATAAATTAAATAATTCCATTTTGAACAATGTCACTTTAATTGGAAAAACTCCCTTATATACCCTCAGGGTGTAAAAAAGGAGTGTGACAGCTCTGGTGACTCTGTTGGGGATCGAACCCAGAATCTCTGGTTCAGGTTTTAAGAATTCGAGCTTATTAATGTGATTTCTTATTTGGCTTTATTATCGATATTACTGTATTTTGTGGACTTAATGTGCTAATTGCCATTTACCACTTTGATATTACTTGAACTATATTTAAATGTCTTCTGACGCCTCCCATCTGAGTCTTCTAAAAAACGGTGCTCACATTGGTGTGACCCACTTTTCTGTAGAGTTATGCCAAATAGAACGGGGCTAGGCAAGCAACAAGGTCGGGCAAAATTTCGTGCTCCCGGTACGTTGCCCCTTCCTCGACTCGAGTTTGTCCGCTCAGGTAAGCCAGGTCTAGAACACAACCCCAGGTTTAAACCTAGAATAACACAACCTTATGTCGGATCCCTAGTAGGAACGTTTGTTTGCATCATATACATTTGACCTTGGGGACTCAACACAGGAGTTAGGTCCGTCTAGGACAGATGTACCCAAAATAACAGACCATCCTGATGCATCCTACGTGCTATATGGATATTTATTTGTTTTGGCTTGCATGTTGACCGGCTAGGAAAAGAAAATCAAGAGAAAAAAACAAAGAGTGAGGTAGGATAGAGAATTTACCTGGTTCTAAAAATCCCAGTATTTTAAAATATCTCGAAACTCTGCCAAAATTTTTGAAAAAAAAGGAAAATATATTTCAAAAAAAAAAGTGAGTCAAATATCATGTTTTTTTTTCAAAACTGACCGAACTACGCGGGTCTGATTCTCACCAGATGTGATATACGTAGGCAAACTTCATCGGTTCCGACCCCAATTTTCAAAAAATCCAAAAATATTTCCCTTTAGTTCCTTCTTTGGAAATCTTTCCTTAGAAAATAAAAAAATAATATTTAAAACTCTAAAAAATAGTTTCCTTCTTTCTAAAAAATTTAAAATTCAATAAAAAAAATCTTTTCCTTGTTTAAAAGTCTTTCTTTAAAAAAAAATTTTGAAAAATTGAAGTCCAAAAATATTTTTGCTTTTCTTTAGATATACTTTTGTAAATAAATAAAAAAACTTAGAAATCCCAAACATTTTCTTAAAAGTCCCTCTTTCGAAAATTAAGAGGCAACATCCAAAATTCATAAATATTTTCTTTCCTCTTTAGAAAAAGATAAAACAAATAAAAATTCAAACAAAAATATTTTCTTTTTACTTTTAAAATTCCTAAAGTTCAAATCAAAAGAAAATAAATTTTTAGAAGTTTTTCTTTCAAAAACAAAACAAAAATCAAAATAAAAAAATATTCCTTTCTTCTTTTAAAGCATTTCTTTCAAAAATTTCAACCAAAAAAAAGTTTGTTTATTTACTCCATTTTCGATCTTCCCGAACTATGCAAGATCAAATTCATGCGGCGTCATGATACGTAGGCAATCCTCATCGGATTCAATCATAGCCATAAAATTAACTGAGTGAAAAATAAGCTGAAAAAAAAGAGAAAGAAAAATTGAGTGAAAAAAAAGAGTGAAAAAAGAGAGTGACAAAAATAAAAGAATGAAAAAGAAGAGCGACAAAAATGAAATGAAAAAAAAGAGCGACAAAAACGAAATGAAAAAAAAATTAAGAGTGATTAAGAAAGGCAGAAATAAAAGAAAAGGGGTACATACTGAAAGGGTTAACTAAGGCCGGGATGAAACATGCAACTGTTCAAACACATGGTAGAAACGTTTAACTGTTTAAGTGCATTGCATCCAAACATGCGATTTCCTATCTGTTAAGTGTCTCAAAACTAACAAGGTTGTTGGGTGTGCAAAATAGCCAGGTTTTGGTGGTTGGTTTTGTTGGTAGTCTAGCCTCCCCTCCTTCACAATATCCAAAGGCACATATGGTCTCCGCAAGCAATCTACCAATCATCGGTCCTGAGGATAGCCCGACATCGGCTATTCTGCAGCTAGAATCAACAGTTGCTGAAGAGGATAAGATGTTGCGTCTCCGCATATTGGAAATGTGGGACACCTGGTCTAATGTTAGGGAACCGTAAAGTGCAATCCCTAGGTTCCCTGAGTTGATCCCCAGGTCAAGTGAGGTTACCAATGCCCCTGTGCCCAACCCGCTCATCCCATGCGGGAACCCTCCAATGTCGTTCAATGATCCTGGCATGCCTTCTGTGGTTCGCCCCCGGGCGCCAGTTTCCTAGGCACCTCCATATTGTTCTCTACATCACCAGTCTGCACCAGAGCACAACCAACTTTACCACGGCCGCATGTTGAGCCTCCAATGTTCACCTTTCAGGGTCCACAGCTTCAATCAGAAATAGCAGGTGACCCAATACACTTCCATTCAACCTCCGCAATATGATTTCTCGGTGGAGCAAGAAAATGTTGTTAAAAATCCCGAGCAAGAGGAAATAGCTCGGAAGATGAAGAGCCTGGAACAAAGCCTGAAAAACATGCAAGGTCTGAATGGTCAGAAGAGTGTCTCACACTCTGACCCCTGTATGTTTCCCCATGTCCACTTGCTAGCTAGCTTCAAGATGCCAAAATTTGAAAAGTACAACGGGCACGGAGACCCGGTCGCTCATTTGAAATGATACTGTAACCAGTTGAGGGGTGCTGGTGGAAAAGAGGAGCTACTAATGGCCTATTTTGGGGAAAGCCTCACCGGAATCGCTTCTGAGTGGTATACGGATCAAGAAATTACCCATTGGTATGTGTGGGACGATATGGCCCGAGATTTTGTTTGCCAGTTCCAATATATTGTGGACATCGCTCCCAACAGAAACTCTTTGTCCAATTTGAAAAAGCAAATCACGGAAAGCTTTCGCGAATATTCTGTCAAATGGCGTGAGCAAGCTGCCAGGGTAAATCCTCCAATGGATGAAATTGAAATGGTCACGGTCTTTCTACATGCCCAAGAGGCGGACTACTTCCAGAACATGATGTCCGCTATAGGAAAGCTTTTTGCTGAGGCTATCAAAATTGGATATGGTAGAAAATGGGCTAAAAACGGGTCGAATCTTAAGTTATGCTGCTTTTAAAGCCACATCACCAGATATTCAAAATGGTTCAGAGAATTTGATGAACAGAAATGGGAGTGAGGAGGGAGCCATGATGGTTTCAAGCTCGAGGGGGGCCCGCAGGTCATTGAGCTAGTCATATGTGCCTCCTATGGTCCCATCACACCATTATCCCTTTCAAGATGATGCTTATGCCGTACCACCGCCTCTCTATGCGGTGATGAACGCACAACCTTACCCGCGGCCCCAACATTATGCACAAAACCGAGCTCCACCTCCCAGAAATGCCCATCCTTACCAAGTTCCATATACTCCTCAACCAAATGATCCCCAATACAGTCCTCGCCCAAGAGAGTCTTTCAGAAAGAATCAGTTCACCCCTATTAGTGAATCGTATTCAAGCTTGTTCCAAAAGCTAATCAGGCTAGATCTATTGCAGCCAGTGGCCCCGAACCGGCCAAACCCCGAGTCCCCAACGCACCGAGCTGATGCTAGATGTGAATACCACTCTAGAGCAGTGGGACACAGTACGGAGGACTGTTGGACCCTCAAAAGAGCAGTTGAAGATTTGATTGAAGCTGAAAGAATCGTTTTTCAGGATGAAGAAGCTCCTGATGTGATGAATAATCTGTTGCCTGCCCACAACATCGGGCCAATAGTCGGAATGATTTGTGAAGCTGAGGAATTTGATCTAGCACTAAAGGCGTTGTATCCATTGCCGAGACAGAAGAAAAGCTAAAAAATGGTCGCCAAGCATGAAAGTTCCCCATTAGATGGGAGTCTTAGTAGCCAGTCTTGCTATCCTTTATGCATCTAGATTATCTCAGGGTGTGATCCAGATGTTTACCTTATTGTCTTACTTTCTGATGTAAACCCTTCTATCTTCAAAAAATTGAAAAAAAAAATCAAAAATCAAAAATCAAATAAAATTAATATTTCATTGTTCAGGAATGTCTCTTTTCTTAATCTTGTCATTTTTCTTTCTTATTCTCTTTTTAGTTCTATTAAATGCAGATTTCAATAACATGACATGCTTACGGACTTCATGCTCAGATCCTGAAAGCTGTCAGACCTCAAAATAATGAATCAAGGATTAGATCACAATGAAGATAAAGTTTAAGAAAATAAAACAAAGAGTTGGAACAACTGAAGGAAAATTGGTTCCCAGATTGGAAAGGTCCATACATTCCAACAAGAGTATTTCCAAAAGAGTCTGTTGTACTTAGGACACATCGAAGGAAATGTCCCTGAAATAACTGTCAATGCAAATACATCCAAAAGATACTATGTTGTATCCTCCATATAATTCTAATATTCTCCATTTGGGATGACGAAGGCTTTCATTCTTGCTACCCAAACACTATCAACCCTTTGCAAACCCTTTGAGCCAGCTTCCATTTTTTGATTACCCTCTTTGGAACCTGAAAGTATTATTGAAAAATGAAATGAAAAAAAGAAAAGAAAAAGAAAAAAAAGAAAAGAAAAGAAGAAAAAAATACAAAAAAGAGGAAGAAAAGACAAAGAAAAAAATGAAAAAAAAGAGGAAAAGGAAAGGAAAAAGAACGAGAACAAAACAAAACATAAAAACAAAAGAAAATAAAAAATAAAGTTTCCTGAACTACGTTCGACTTGATTCTGAAAGGATACGCAGACAGCCTCTCTCTAGGGTTCAGTCACACCAAAATAAAAATCCAAGTTCCCCCCAAAAGTGAAACTGGGGCAGATGTTATAATGGTTCGGCGATGGTTTCGCCCGAAAGGTTCCAAAGTTGTAACTCAATCCAAATACTTTTTATCCCAAAACCCTGTTCAAGTCCTTCTGATTGATCGGCAAAGAGGTTCAAAATGATAGGATAGAGTTACTTGGATTTGATACAACAAAATGAGAGAAATAAAATGAGAGAGTCTTATTGGTAAAAACCCACACGGGCACCGTAAGGCGATGGTAAGTAGAGAAATGAAATAAGAGGGTGTCTTATTGGTGAAAACCCACATGGGCACTGTGAGGCGACAGTAAGCAGAGAAATTTAAATGAGAGTCTTGTTAGTGAAAACTTGCAAAGAGCACTATAAGGAGATGGTGAGAAGAAAAATAAGAGAGGTAAGCTCCTGAAAACCCACAAAGGGCGTCCCTGATCGAAAAGATGATCCTCACAGCCATTGGCATCGACAGAGTCTTGGCAAGGTTCTCGATTTTGAGGCAAAAGTTGTGATGAATTTCTGAGAGTCCTAAGGTTTACACAGATCAAGCATCCAGTCCAAAAGTCATGTAATGTTCATTGAAGTCCGCATGTACTCCAGATAAGTCCTTCTTTCCTTTCCCCTAAAGGGATACCTCTTGTCTAAATTCATTTATCAATTCCTTTGTTTGTTTATCCTTTGAATCCCTTTCGGTCTAACTCTATTCCGAAACTGAGGCAAAGAAGGGATGGCAAGACTGATTTATAGGGTTTTCGTTTGACATGAGCTAATATGAAAAAGGTCACCTAGCCTCGTCAGGGGCATCAAGTCGACCTCGACTGGCCATGGCGGCCGATGCTTCGAAATCAAAACTCCCGAAAAAAAAGATCAAATTGAAGTGCCTATAAAGGCAAAAGAAGTTGAAAAGGTTGAGTCCCACATGGCAAACTGTCTCGGCAAAGTTTTGAAAAGCCAAGGTACACAAATGATCTGAAATTAAAGTTGGAAGAAAGAAGCCAGAAATGAAAGGCCTATAAAGGAGAAATAAAGTTGGACAAGACTAAGTCCCACACGACTAGCCATTACAGCAAAGGTTAAGGAGCCAAAAGATCCCCAATGCTCCGAAGTTAAAAAAAAAGTCATAAGGGAAAGGCCTATATAGTCAAAATAAAGTCGAAAAGGTTGAGTCTCATCGACCAATCGTCATATCAAAATTTGAAAAAGCTAGAGTTTCTCCAGGGTCAGAAATGCAGTCGGTATTCAGGAAGCAACCAGTTGCAGTTGAAAGGGCCGAGATCAAGTGATTGAAATAATCAAGGCCACAAAACCAACCACCATTTCAAACTAACAATTGTTCTTTGTTTGAAAACATGAAACTGGTGCAATCCAAAGAGAAACTGCGCAAAGGCTAGAAATAAATTTGCAGCAACAATCCATAAAGGGAAGTCCCCTCCAAAATTCTTTCCTGCATTTAGTCATTCTATAAAATAAAAAAAAAATAAAAATAAAAAAAAAGAAGAAGAATAAAAATGAAAAAAAAAGATAAAAAAAAGATAAGAAGAAAAAATTCAAAAACATGGTAGCCTAGCGTGCCTAATTTCTAGTTACGTCTTTTCCAACATAGGGTCTCCACTCCCTAGTTGGTTTATTTTAGGCATAGGGTCTCCATTCCCTAGTCTAGTTTTCCAACATAGGGTTTTCACTCCCTAGTTGATTTTATTTTAGACATAGGGTCTCCACTCCCTAGTCTGCTTTTCCAACATAGGGTCTCCACTCCCTAGTTGATTTTATTTTAGACATAGGGTCTCCACTCCCTAGTTGAAGTTATTTTAGACATAGGGACTCCACTCTCTAGTTGATTTTATCTTAGACATAGGCTCTCCACTCCCTATCTGGTTTTCCAACATAGGGTCTCCACTCCCTAGTTGAAGTTATTTTAGACATAGGATCTCCACTCCCTAGTCTGCTTTTCCAACATATGGTCTTCACTCCCTAGTTGAAGTTATTTTAGATGTAGGGTCTTTACTCCCTAGTCGCTTTTCTCACATAGGGTCTCCACTCCCTAGTTAAATTTATTTTAGACATAGGGTCTCCACTCCCTAGTCACTTTTCCAACATAGGGTCTCCACTCCCTAGTTGATTTTATCTTAGACATAGGGTCTTCACTCCCTAGTCTGCTTTTCCAACATAGGGTCTCCACTCCCTAGTTGATTTTATTTTAGACATAGGTTCTCCACTCCCTAGTGGCTTTTCCAACATAGGGTCTCCACTCTCTAGTTGATTTCATTTTAGAAATAGAGTCTCCACTCCCTAGTCTGCTTTTCCAACATAGGGTCTCCACTCTCTAGTTTATTTTATTTTAGGCATTGGGTCTCCACTCCCTAGTCACTTTTCCAACATAGGATCTCCACTCCCTAGTTGATTTTATTTTAGACATAGGGTCTCCACTCCCTAGTCACTTTTCCAACATAGGGTCTCCACTCCCTAGTTGGTTTATTTTAGGCATAGGGTC
Source organism: Nicotiana tabacum (assembly GCF_000715075.1). Lineage (NCBI taxonomy): Eukaryota > Viridiplantae > Streptophyta > Magnoliopsida > Solanales > Solanaceae > Nicotiana > Nicotiana tabacum. The sequence continues at coordinate 179,928,275 of NC_134101.1, forward strand.
TCCATTCCCTAGTCTGCTTTTCCAACATAGGGTTTTCACTCCCTAGTTGAGGTTATTTTATACATAGGGTCTTCATTCCCTAGTCTGCTTTTCAACATAGGGTCTCCACTCCCTAGTTGATTTTATTTTAGACATAGGGTCTCCACTCCTTAGTTGAAGTTATTTTAGACATAGGGTCTCCACTCCCTAGTCTGCTTTTCCAACATAGGGTCTCCACTCTCTAGTCGAAGTTATTTTAGACATAGGATCTCCACTCCCTAGTCTGTTTTTCCAACATATGGTCTTCACTCCCTAGTTGAAGTTATTTTAGACGTAGGATCTTCACTCCCTAGTCACTTTTCCAACATAGGGTCTCCATTCCCTAGTTGAATTTATTTTAGATATAGGGTCTCCTCTCCCTAGTCACTTTTCCAACATAGGGTCTCCACTCCCTAGTTGATTTTATCTTAGACATAGGGTCTCCACTCCTTAGTCTGCTTTTCCAATATAGGGTCTCTACTCCCTAGTTAATTTTATTTTAGACATAGGTTCTCCACTCCCTAGTCTCTTTTCCAACATAGGGTCTCCACTCCCTAGTTGATTTTATTTTAGACATAGGGTCTCCACTCCCTAGTCTGCTTTTCCAACATAGGGTCCACTCTCTAGTTGATTTTATTTTAGACATTGGGTCTCCACTCCCTAGTCACTTTTCCAACATAGGGTCTCCACTCCCTAGTTGATTGTATTTTAGACATAGGGTCTCCACTCCCTAGTCACTTTTCCAATATAGGGTCTCCACTCTCTAGTTGATTTTATTTTAGGCATAAGGTCTCCACTCCCTAGTCTGCTTTTCCAACATAGTGTCTCCACTCCCTAGTTGAGGTTATTTTAGACATAGGGTCTCCACTCTCTAGTCGTTTTTCCAACATAGGTCTCCACTCCCTAGTTGAAGTTATTTTAGACATAGGGTCTCCACTCCCTAGTCGTTTTTCCAACATAGGGTCTCCAATCCCTAGTTGATTTTATTTTAGGCATAGGGTCTCCACTCCCTAGTTGATTTTTTTATATTTTTGGCTATAGGGTCTCCACTCTCTAGTCTTCTTTTCCAACATAGGGTCTCCACTCCCTAGTTGATTTCATTATAGATATAGGCCCCCACTCTGTAATCTCTTTTTCCCAAGGATACACTATCCTGATTTTATTGCTTTCAATAAAAGAATAGTTTAGATCTTTGTTACAAATAACTCACAAAATTTTTCTAATGAAAACTGGGCAGACAATTTTATTCGTTTGTTTGCTTTGGTGCCTGAACAGGTTTTCACCATGAGACACAATGTTTGAGATGACCAAAAGAAGAAGTCTCAACCCAAATAAAAGAAAATAAGAAACAAGAAAAGTAGTTGAACTCTAAGTGTAGAAGCAGAGAAAAGATGCGGACCGCCCAAGATAAAATTGAAGTCACAAGTTTTGGGTTGTCCCGCCTTAATCCGAAAAACTAAAGAAGAATGAACCAACAGTTGCAACTAACAAGCATCAATATTCGGATCAAAGTCTGCAGGAAGAACCATCTAAGACTCAAGATCAAGCAGACGGTTTATAGATAGGAATCTTGTAACTCATAGTTGATAGGCTTAGCTAGTTTAGCTTTTCATCTTTCATTTTGGTGTAATAAGGAGCTCAGCAAGCAGAAACAACAACAACAACAGTGAAATCATAGTTTCCCGGTAGTCCCAGCTACCAAAACATCCAGAACTACACTGACATGATTCCTTTATAGCAAAGGCTATGTAGGCAACCTCTGAAGCAAGGTTCGGTCAAACTTTTTCAAAAGAGGCTTCTCATGAAGTTTTAAACGGGCAAAAATCGCTCGTAATTGCTCATTTTATCTTTGCCCAAAAACCCTTCATCTTCCCGAGCAAAGAGGGGCAGCTGTGAGCATGTGATTTTTTTCCTATATGAAATACTCCTATAAAATCCAAGAAAATAGATTTTTTCCAATTATTTGCCATTTTATAGGATTTTTGTAGGATTTTTATTAATTGTTTGCATTTTTGCACGTTTAATTTTTATTAAAATCATGAAAATGCAAAAAATACCATGCATTGCATTTAGATTTTTGTTTTTATAGTTTTAGGATTAATTAGTGTCACACCTCCTTTTTACCTACACCCGGAAGGGTATAAGGGAGTTTTTTCCAACTTAAAGTGACAATTGAAACGGGATCATTTTATTAAATTCAGAGTCGCCACTTGGGATGATTTATGGTATCCCAAGTCACCGGTTCAAATCCCGAATCGAGGAAAACATTGACTCTGTATTACAGTCCGCGAACACAGAAATCCGGGTAAGGAATTCTGTTAACCCGAGAGAAGGTGTTAGGCATTCCCGAGTTCCATGGTTCTAGAACGGTCTCTCAACTGTTATTATTGGCCTAATTATCTGATTTTAAAACACTTTTGAACCTATGTGCATTTTTAACTTTAAAACCACTTTTATTCATTTTTAGGAAGATTTCAACGTTATACAAAACACATCTTTGGATCACGCCACATGAAATGCACCCGCGATCCGCGACATATTTTATTTAACGTTGTTAGGATTTAGATTTGGGTCACATGAAATGCACACCCGAGTTTAAGGAGGTTAATTTAAATTACACGCCTAAAGCAACTACGCACTTTCAAGTTAATAACAAGGTTTGCGAGGACCATGGAAAATTCAGCTAATGGCACACCTTGATTTCTAAAGAGTTAAAATTAATTAAGGGCCATGAGTTATGTAAAGTGTTGTGGAATAATTCAACCATTTAAGAATTCCTTAGCTAGTTGGTAATACTCAAATCTCTTTTATTTACATGGATGAGCTGTATAAAATAACAAAAAAACAAAGATTAAAAGAGTTAACGAAAAGGAATTGTGTAGATGACGTCCTCCCCAACCCATGGAGAAAACTGCACAATTAGCCTAGTTATCCAATTTACACTTTCAAGCCAACAGATCGAGAAAACCAATAGATTGAGTACCTTTAAAGTAATTCAAAAATAATCCTATACTCTACTGTTGGCACATGAGTGTATTAAGCTAATAAAAGAAATTCAAGTATATTTGTCACATTAAACACCAGAAACATGATAACAATTGGATACCAACAGATAGTGTTATCAAAACTAAAACAAAGAAGGAGAAAGAATGAACCTCTCCGTCGAAATCTTTCAAATCCAGATTAACAAAAGAACACCTACGATGAAACATCATCAAATCTTTGAATGAGCAATTGAACACGCGACCAGAAATAAACTCGAACGGTAACCTCGGGCACCAAACTGTTTCCCGGATCTGAGCTTGACCGGATAGCCTCAAAAGGATGATGACATGAATAGGACAACAAGCAGAACTCGATAGATGACGGATTGGACGAACCTCGCCGAAGAAACTCAAATCTCGCCGACGAAACTGACTATGACAAATGCCTGCAGCCTAGAACTGGTACTCAACGTTTGAATATCGGTTGCGTTGGCTGTAACCCAGAAATGGTGTTTGACGTCGAAGGCTTGGTCTTGAGGTCTGTTTTGGGTGGAGATGGGGTCCGTTCCGGCGGGCTTGGGTGGAAGAACGATGACCTATTGGTGCGTGTGTGCGTATGTCTGGCGTTAGGCTGCTGGAAGCCATTGTTGGAGCGAAGAAGAAAATGGATCGAGAGGGTCGTTTTGGGTGGTATTGTAGACGATGATCTTCAAGTCCCTAGGTCTAAGGTCATTTCCTTTTTTTTTTGTAATTTTCTAGCTGATTTTTCTAATGTATCTTGCGGCTGATGCTCTATCTAGTGTAGGGGTTAGTTTTTGTAGGTTTTTTTAGGTTAGGGGTTTGAGTCTAGGAATTATTGGCTATGTCCAAAAATTAGGCTTAAAAAATTGGTTGTTCGAGCCCAAGTTTTATTCTTTCCCCGCGAACGAGACTAAAATACTACCTTATTTATTAATTAATTTTAATTAAATAAAATAAATATTAAAATAAGACTGACCGTTAAAACAAAACTATTTTTGGTATTTTTCAAGATTAAAAATGACTACAAAAACTTTAATGAAACTATTTTTGTAATTTTCGTTTTTTGTAATAAAATAAAGTAAAAGAGTCAAAATTAGTTGAAATAGCTATATTAGGCCTACATTAAATATTTACATGCTAAAATATGAAAAATCTTGGGGAGGGTCAAAAATCACATGTCTACAGCTGCCCCTCTTTGACTGGAAATACGAAGTATTTCAGACAAAGAACGACTAGACAAGTTTTTTGACCCGACTCTTATTTAAGGAAACCAAAACTAAGAGGAAAAGGGAATGTGACCGAGCCCTAGTATCTGAGCTGCCTACATATACTTGGCTATAAAGGAATCAGGCCATGTGTAGTTCAGAGGTGAGTGAGATGATGGAATATACCGAGATGGAGAGCTAGTCGAGGTGTCGTTCCACTGAGGTTCCGGTCCGCGGTCCCATTATTACATTAAAATCAAAAATAAAAAAGACTAACTACGCCTATCAGCTACGAGTTACAAAATTCCTATCTATGAGTCTTCTGAAGCTTGACCTTGAGTCTTGGTTGGTTCTTCATGCGGACCCTGATCTGAATCTTGATGCTTGTCAGCCGCGGGTGTTGGTTCAATCTTCTTCAGCTTTTCAAACTAAGATGGGATATGAAGAGCTTGTGACCTCAACCCTGTCTTGAGCAGCTCACATCTTTCATTGACTTCTGCATTTGGATTCACTTCTTGTCTTTCCTTTTGTTTTTTTTCTTTTTATTCTAGATTGTGACTAACTTCTGTTGATCATCTAGGACTGCTGACTCGCATTCTTGACGCGAGCTTCTTTTGTTGCTGACATGAATTGCATTTTGAATTGAATTCCCTCCCTCCTTTTTTTCCCAGGTGGGCGCCTGATTGCTGAACTTGAACCGTCTTCTCTTGTTACTTGACACGTTTTTCCCTTGCACCTTGAACCATTTTCCCTTGAAACTTGAACTGTCTTCCTTCGAAACTACTTTCCCTTGAAACTCAAGTTGTCTTCTTTCGAAACTGCTTTCCTTTGAAACTTGAGGTGTCTGCCCTTGTTCTCCAGGTGGGCGCCTGATTACAACAAAATAGAAAAAACAAAAGAAATTTTCCTGCCCCAGTTTGATATTGGGAACATCTGTGAGTGTTAACAAAATTGTAATTCACCTATGCTATTGATGCAATGATGAGAGTAAAACTAAAGACTTGACTGGGAAAACTATAAACGAAGCTTGACAAAAGTAAAGACTGACCCTATTCTCCAGGCGGGCCCCCTGATTTCAAGAAAACTAAACATTGATAACTTAAAGAAACTAAAAATTGACCCTTTTTTTTCAAATCCGGACTTTTTTTTCAAAATATCCTAGGAGAAAATTTGTCAGACTAGGTTTTCTATCTTAGGAGAAAGATTCATCAGACTAAGACGTTAATCCTAGGAGAAAATTCATCAGACTAGGTCATCTTTTTGTTATCTTAGGAGAAAAAGTCATCAGACTAAGATTTTGATCCTAGAAGAAAGTTTATCAGACTAGGTCCTCTATCTTAGGAGAAAAATTCATCAGACTAAGATTTCGATCCTAGGAGAAAGTTCATCGGACTAGGTTTTCTATCTTAGTTGAAAGATTCATCAGACTAAGATTTATATTGGGAGGAAAATCCATCAAACTAGGACTTTTATCCTAGGAGGAAAAATGTGAAGATCAATGACAAGATTTTATGCACAATAGCAAGACAAATAAAGGCAAAAATTTGAGAAACTTCCCTTTGTCGGCTCTTCTCGTCTTTTCTTTTTCTTCTCTTTTTTTGTTTGATTTTTTTCTTTTTTAATTTTTTTCTCTTTTTGAATCACTTTCCTTGCTCCACTTTGCTCCAGTTTCATACAAAGAAAAATTTGTCAGTTTTGCAAATAGTGGTCGGTTTGTGGCCTTGAGTCTTGGGCAGCTTGGCTTCTGCTCAATCAGCTTGAGTCGGCTTCAAGAGACTTTGCTCTGCATCAACCCTAATTGTTTCACACCCGGTACCATTGTATTTTTGGCTCAATCAGCATTATCCCAACTGAAGTTTTTTCGTAGATGACCTTTTCTGATATCTTGAATGACTTCCTGCTTTTGAGAAATTTGTCTGTCAGAGAGAATCACAAGTTATCTTTGCTTAAGCCAAATACGCTGACAAGAGTCTTTTGGGGGAGCCTTTGCATGAATCCTCAAGGCACGTTGACAGTCCAACCGAGTGTACTGGCCAAATTTACTTTGTGCAACTGAAAAGCTGGTAGCAGATTTTGAAATCTTTTCTTGCTTGTTTTGACAAAGACTGACTCAGAGGGAAGGACACAATGCTATAAAGAAACAATATTAACAAGAAATGCCCCCTGTCGGAAGGACAGAAGGAAGAGTTTTTTTTTTCAATAACTAGCCTTAATGGTCATGACATGCATTTTGGACTCAACGACCTGATCTATCAAACTAATCCAATCTTCCTTTTTGCCATTCTTATGAGCTTTGAAGTCGGGCTTGTTCGTTCCAATTCTTTGCATCAGCTTCGTGACTCACTTTCGACTAGTGGTGCCCCGAGGGGTTTTCACCAACAAGTCTCTCTCATTTATTCATCTCTGCTTATCGTCGTCTTACAGTGCCCGTGAGGGTTTTCACTAATAAGACTCTCTCATTTTTCTTTCCCTTTTTGTGAGAAACTCGACGATGTTCTACGTTATGTGACAACCGTTTCTCATTGCATGCTTCTCTTGGCATTCTTGAAGGCATATCGGGAGGTCTTTATTTGGAAGGATTTTGGATAGGGTTGGAAAGAAAGAACGTCATGAAGGCTCAAAATAAACTCAAAGTAAATGGGGTTGTGGACTTACAACTCTTGGAATCGACTTTTTCAAAAGTGAAATAAAATCTCTGCCCCAGTTTCAGATGCTGGGGATTTTTGGATTTTTCTATTTTTTCTATTTTCTTTTCTTTTTCTTCTAAATTCTTATTTGGTTGGACCGAACCGTGAGGCTGCCTACGTATCCTTATTTTAAAGGAATCAGGTCTAACGTAGTTCAAACATCTGACCTAACTAATTTTCATCTTTCTTTCTGTTTCTCTTTTCCTTTTTCCTTTTTTTTTCTTTTTTTTTCTTTTCTTTTTTTTTCTTTTTTTCTTTTTCTTTTTTTTGCTTGCCCCAGCTTCTATTTTGAGGGCATGGACCTTTGACAATTCCTTTTTTTTCTGAACTTTCTAAGAATTTCCCTAGTTTGTACTCTTGGGACATGGATTTTTGTTTTGACTCTAAACTTGATTCCAAAAGAGGGTAGTCAAAGAAAAATAACACCGGCTCAAAAGGGGTAGCAAATGATATAAAGTGTTTGGGTAGCAGAAAAAGGACCTTCGAACCTCAAGAATGTCAAACATGGTATCTTTTCGTGATCACAACATTGACGAACATGTCTGTCTTCTCGGTGTACCGCGGTCAGAAGATATTTTTTCATCCCTTAGTGACAAACTTTCCAACAAACTTCAATTTATTAAACATCCTCAAGCCCGATCTACACAATGATTTGAGGGTGAATTTTACTCGACCTTAGTTCCAAAGTATTCCAACTCTTTATTTATTCTCAAAAGTATTTTTTTTAGTTATCGATCCAGATTAAATCAGTTCCTAAGATCTGGCCAAAATTTCTGCATGTATGTCATGTTATTAGAACTAGCGAGAAAAGAACTAGGAATAGAATGACATAAAAGGACAAACTGTATTTTATTTAGTAAAGGATGAAAGGGTTTTACAACTAAACAAGCAACCTAAAATACGAGTTACAACCCTAAAATAACCCGAATAATGAAAATAGCAACAGAACAGACAGACAAGACTCACATAAACAGAATGGAGGGATAGAAAGTTTGACTCAATAAAACAAATAAAATCTAGATCACAACCCTGAAATAACCCAAATAATATAAAAAACATCAAAACAAGCTACCAAGATTCCTTCCTAGTGAGGAGGGAATGACTTTTCAATTGCTAGGCTTGGCATTTAGCCAAAAATTTGCTCATCAGAATCAGCAAAGCCTTCTCCAATTTCAACATCATTAACTTCAGTTAGCAAGTTCCCGAGAGGATTCTCATACTCCATGTCATCAGGCATCATCCCCACAAAGTGTGCATCATGATGTGCATGTAAATGATTCTGCGCAATATTCTAGGTGTCACTGCCTTGGATCACAATCAGGTTTTCCTGGATCATCCTTTCTATTTCTCTTTTCAAATTCCGACAGCTTTCAACATTGTGCCCCTGGGCATTGGAATGGTATTCACACCTTTTAGAAGGGTCAAAGCTTCTTGCACGTGGGTCCACATGATTTGGAGGAATAGGTGCAATCATTTCATAATGCTTTAATTTCTCAAACAAGCTTGCATAGGACTCTCCTATTGGTGTAAAATTATCTTTCAACTTTTGTTCCCCTCTATACCTCTGGCCTGGATGTGGGTTATAGGGTACCTGAAAATTTTGTGGAAGTTGGTGGAGATTTTGTGATGCTCGTGCTTGCCTTCTGAGGTGTTTTGGTGGTTAGACAACATACTGATGTGGAGCGACAGAGTATTGTGGGTTCTGAGATGGATAGCAATGCTCAAGGGAGTCATGGGAAACCTGATGAGGCTGCGCATACCTTCAAGGTGTTTTCCTGGGACCTCTTCTCGAACCTGTTGTCATCATGACTTCTTCAACCTTCTCATTCGTGCCACTGATATTATCAGATTCAACCTGGACAGCCTAAGTTGCAGCTTTAAGAACTGCTTGACTTATAATTTTGCCTGTCTTAAGACCATTCTCTACCATTTCTCCCATTTTGATTGCTTCCGAGAAGGATTTGCCCACTGCGGACATCATGTTTTGAAAATAATCTGGCTCTTGAGCGTGAAGGAAGACGGCGATTAGCTCGTGGTCGTCCATGGGTGGCTTAACTCTAGCTGCTTGCTCTCTCCATTTAATAACATATTCCCTGAAACTTTCAGTTGGTTTCTTCTTCAGGTTTGAAAGGGAATTGCGGTCTGGGGCAATGTCAATGTTGTACTGGAACTGTTTGACAAAGGCCTGTGCTATGTCATCCCAGACATACCAGCGAGACGTGTCTTGATCCATAAACCATTCGGAGGCTACTCCCGTAAGGCTTTCCCCAAAATAAGCCATCAACAATTCTTCATTTCTTCCCGCACCTCTCAGTTGATTGCAATACCTTTTCAGGTGGGCTATGGGATCTCCATGTCCATCATACTTTTCATATTTGGAAGTCTTGAAACCAGGCGGCAAGTGGACATCGGGGAATATACATAGATTTTTGAAGGCAACACTCTTTTGACCTGCCAACCCTTGCATGTTTTTCAATTGTTGTTCTAAGCTTTTCACTCTTTGGGTCATTTCTTTCTGTACTCAGGAGAGTGGTACTGCTCTTGCTGTGTAGCAAATTTTGACTCATGACGAGGCTATCCTTGACCACTGGCCCATGCTTGACACATTTCGTTCATTTGCTGTTTCAATATTCTATTTTTCTCAAACACAGTAGACTCTTGTTGAACCCTCTGACCCTGAGTCCCTTGAGCACTTGTAACAGCTTCGATATCAGTTATCATTTTTCCTTGGATCTTGTGTTTCCAGCTTACCACAACCCGACCACCTCAACTTTCTTCACAATTCAAAACAAAACATGTTAGAATGGACTCAGTCGGTCCTTATTATTATCAATATTTTTTCATTTCTTCATTTTTTTTCATTTCTTTTTAATGGTGACCGAACCTGATGTGAGTTGCCTACGTATCATGTGGGAACATGAATCAGATCTTGCGTAGTTCGGGAAGATCAGGAATAAAGTAAATAAACTAACTTTTTTTTGGATTTTGAACTTTTCGAAGGAAAGACATATAAAGAAGAAAGAAAATATTTTTTGGATTTTGATTTTTCCTCAGTATTTTTGCAAAGAAAGACTTCTAAAGAAAAGAGATTTTTTTTCCTTTTTTTTTTGAATTTCGACTATTATTGTTTTTTTTTGGAATTTCGATAGAAAAACTTCTAAAGAAGAAAGAAAAATATTTTTGCATTTATGAATTTTTATTCTGAAGTTAAAGAAAGAGAAAGTATTTTTGAATCTTGAATTTTCTTTTCAATTTTCGAAAAGAAAATGAAAATATTTTTGTATTTTTTGATTTTGAGAAGCAACTAAAAGAAAATATTTTTTTGTATTTTTAAAAGTTGGGGTCTCAAAGAAAAACTTTTCTAAAGGAGAAAGTAAAAGAATTTTTTTGGATTTTTGAAAATTGGGGTCTCAAAAAAAACTTTTCTAAAGAGGAAGTAAAAGAAAATATTTTTGGATTTTTTGAAAATTATGGGCCGGAATCGATGAGGTTTGCCTACGTATCTCACATCCGGTGAGAATCAGACCCGCGTAGTTCACCCAATTTTGACGGAACAGGAAAAACATGACTTATTTTGAAATGACTTTTTTTTCAAAAATTCGGCAGAGTTTCGAGATATTGCAAATACCTACCTGTCACTCTTGATTTTTTTTTTTTTTTGATTTTCTCTTTTTTCTCTTTTTTTTTCTTTCTCTATTTTAGAAGTCAGTCAACATGCAAGCCGAAACAGATAAATACGCAAGTAGCACGTAAGATGCATTAGGATGGTCTTTTCATTTCGGGTACACCTGTCCTAGACAGACCCAACTCCTGTGTTGAGTCTCCAAAGTCAAATGCACATGATGCAAACAAACGTTCCTACTAGGGATCCGGCATGAGGCTGAGTTATTCTAGGTTTAAAACCTGGGCATATTGTTCTAGACCTGGCTTACCCGAGCGGACGACTCGAGCCGGGGGGGGGGGGGGGGGCATACCGGTAACCAAAAGATCATTCGGTTTTGCAACTTGTCCGAACCTCGTTCTATTTGGGATATGACACTAACAGAAAGAAGTCACGCCAGCGTGAACTCCTCATAAGAGAGAAGAGAGGGGTTTCGTAGTAGTTTATATACAGTTCAAATAATATCAAAGCGGTAAAAAGCAACATTTAGCACATTAGGCCCAAACATGTAATAAAATCAGATAATAAATATAGCCAAATAAAACAATTATTCTAAGCTCGAATTCTTGAACCCTGAACCAGAGATTCTGGGTTAAAATACCCAGCAGAGTCGCCAGAGCTGTCACCTCCTTTTTACCTATACCCGGAAGGTATAAGGGAGTTTTTTCCAACATAAAGTGACAATCGAAACGGGATCATTTTATTAAATTCAGAGTCTCCTCTTGGGATGATTTATGGTGTCCCAAGTCACCGGTTCAAATCCCGAATCGAGGAAAAGATTAACTCTGTATTACAGTCCGCGAACACAGAAATCCGGGTAAGGAATTCTGTTAATCCGAGAGAAGGTGTTAGGCATTCCCGAGTTTCGTGGTTCTAGCACGGTCGCTCAACTGTTATTATTGGCCTAATTATCTGATTTTAAAACATTTTTGAACCTATGTGCATTTTTAACTTTAAAACCGCTTTTATTTGTTTTTTAGGAAGATTTCAACGTTATACAAAACACATCTTTAGATCACGCCACATGAAATGCACCCGCGATCCGCGACATATTTTATTTAACGTTGTCAGGATTTGGATTTGGGTCACATGAAATGCACACCCGAGTTTAAGGAGGTTAATTTAAATTACGTTCCTAAAGTAACTACGCACTTTTAAGTTAATAACAAGGTTTGCGAGGGCCATGGAAAATTCAGCTAATGGCACACCTCGATTTCTAAAGAGTTAAAATTAATTAAGGGCCATGAGTTATGTAAAGTGTTGTAGAATAATTCAACCATTTAAGAATTCCTTTGCTAGTTGGTAATACTCAAATCTCTTTTATTTACATGGATGAGCTGTATAAAATAACAAAAAAACAAAGATTAAAAGAGTTAACGAAAAGGAATTGTGTAGATGACGTCCTCCCCAACCCAAGGAGAAAACTGCACAATTATCCTAGTTATCCAATTTACACTTTCAAGCCAACAGATCGAGAAAACCAACAGATTGAGTACCTTTAAAGTAATTCAAAAATACTCATGTACTATACTGTTGGCACATGAGTGTATTAAACTAATAAAAGAAATTCAAGTATATTTGTCACATTAAACACCAGAAACATGATAACAATCGGATACCAATAGATAGTGTTATCAAAACTAAAACAAAGAAGGAGAAAGAATGAACCTCTCTGTCGAAATCTTTCAAATCCAGATTAACAAAAGAACACCCTATGACGAAACATCATCAAATCTTTGAATGAGCAATTGAACATGCGACCGGAAATAAACTCGAACGCTAACCTCGGGCACTAAACTGTTTCCCGGATCTGAGCTTGACCGGATAGCCTCAAAAAGATGATGACATGAATAGGACAACAAGCAGAACTCAATAGACGACGGATTTCACGAACCTCGCCGAAGAAACTCAAATCTCGCCGACGAAACTGACTATGACAAATGCCTACCGCCTAGAACTAGTACTCAACGTTTGAATATAGGCTGTGTTGGCTGTAACCCAGAAATGGTGTTTGCTCGAGCCCAAATTTTATTCTTTTCCCGCGAACGAGACTAAAATACTACCTTATTTATTAATTAATTTTACTTAAATAAAACAAATATTAAAATAATACTGACCATTAAAACAGAACTATTTTTGATAGTTTTCAAGATTAAAAATGACTACAAAAACCTTAATGAAACTATTTTTGTAATTTTTATTTTTTGTAATAAAATAAAGTAAAAGAGTCAAAATTAGTCGAAATAGCTATATTAGGCCTACATTAAATATTTACATGCTAAAATATAAAAAATCTTGGGGAGGGTCAAAAATCACATGTCTACAATTAGTTAATTATTTGTTTTATTAAAGTTGAAAATAAAAAATGGCTCATTTCACATTTTTTACCTTTTAATTTTTAGATTATTGATTTTTTCTCTTTTAATTTAGGATCAAGTAATTTTTTTAATTATTATAAATATATAATTAGTTAAATTTTACAAATAAAGATAATTTAGGACTTAGTTTAGGATTTATTTAAATTAATTAGTCATTAAAAAATTAAAAAAAAAAGAAGAAGGGCTTTTGGCCGAATTGGGCCACTTCTTCCTAAACTAGCGCAATCCTAATTTAACCCAAGACAGCCCAAGCCCAAAAACCTTAAAAATCTGATCCCAACACATCTTCCCCCCTTTTAATCTTGGCCATTGATCTTCAACAAGATCCAACGGTCCGGAACTCACCCCCCCTTTTAATATAAAAGTGTCATAAAATTTCCACCTCCCCCATCATTTCCAAACTCCCACGCTCTTCCACTCCTCTCTCAACTCCCCAAACCCTAAAGCCCTCATCTCTCCCCCTTCTCTCTACCCCACTTCCGCCGTCGCCCCTCCCTACGGCGCCGCCGCCCGCCGGAAATCTCCACCGGCGGCGACCTCCAAAAAACTTCAAAATAACTTCAATCTTCTCCTCTTCTTCTCCTCTACCTCACCCCCACAATCTAAATCCATAAAAAACCAACCCCCCTTTCCATTTTTTCTAACTGTTAAAAAGTCCTCCGGCCAAGATTTTACATCAAGGATCTTAGATCCAAGAGGGGAGTCTTGGCTTGAGGATTTTTTTACGGTTAGACCCATTTAATTTTGTTATTTTTATTTACGCATTTTATTTAATTATGTTATTTTTGTATTTTTATTTTTGTTATTTTTTTCCCACATTTTATTCCGTTTTTTATTTATTTATTTCTGTTATTTATTTTTAACACATTTTTGTATTTATTTTGTTAATTATCATGTTTAGTTATTTCCATTATAATTAATTAATTAGTTAAAACCGGATTAAAATATATGTAAAGTTAGTATAATCATATTATGTTAGTTTTATATTATGATGTAGTTGTTATTTCATTTGATAATTAATTAATTAGATGGATTAATCAAAAATAAAAAAAATAAAGGTAAAAATATAAAAAAAAATCATTTCTTCCTCAATATTTCATTTTTGTTATTGTTGTTAATTTTCTGGGCCTGGCTAAATTGACAAGCCCATGGCTTTGACATTATTTATTTATTTATTTTCGTTTTAAAATTGGGCCTGGCTAAATGGACAGGCCCATAGCTTTGTTAAAGTTTAAGAGCCCAAGCTCTTTAGGCCAAGAGTCATTTGACTCAGACCCGAAACCAATCCAGTTTTGAGGTAATTCCAAGATCCTTAAGGGTCAATTTTGGAAACCTAAATTTTAAAAAATCATTCAGAAAGTGGTAGAACTTTCTAGAATAGGGACAACTGTCCCAATGCTGAGTAAGGAAAAGGATAAGATCCAAAAATTATCCGAAAATAGGATACTTGTCCATTTTTTGGGATAAGGAAGGTGCTAAAAATTGGACAACTGTCCATTTCTATAAAGAAGATGTCATTTTTCCTAATTTATAGGGAATTCTGGCAGATTCTTTGGACCTGAATTCTAATCCCTTTTCACCTCCTCATTCTATAAATACACTCCTTCTTTTCATTATACATAGAGCTGGATATACATTTTGGACATAAAAAATACATTGATTCTGCACGACTTTGGAGTCTCTTTCTTTCACTATTAGCAAAGAACTCCTACTGGTTTTTCACACTATCTTCTGGATTTCTGGGTTTTTGGAAGCTGGTTTGGTTTTCTGTTTGGGTTTGCTGCTGTTTCTCACTCAACTTTTCAGAGACCTATTTTCTTTCTGTTTGTTTTCTTGTTGTTGTCAAGGTACTTTTCTTAACAAAAAGTGTAAAGTTTCATTCTTTCGCTGAATCATGATGAGAATTTGTTGATAAATCTGCAATTAGTTTGAAGCTTATTTTTTTGTTATGTTGCAAATTTGTTTACAATGTTTTAGGCAAATGTATTAGTTTAAAAGTGTTCTGAAAATTACATAATCTACTTAAAGATTCATACATTTATAAAATTTGTATGTTCATAGGTAGTAGTATCACATAAATCATTTTTCAGAAATTCTGTTAGAATAGCAATAGGCAGTTTGGTTATTCAGTTAGCAAAAAATGTAATAATTTTACTGCATTTCCTTGTGTCTTAAACTAGCTTAATAGATTAGCAATTTACCACACTGTTTTTAATAGTTAAATAATGTTGGATTATTATTAGCTTAAAGTAAAAAGATCAGATTTTTACAAAGTAACTAAGTGATAACCATAATACATTTTCAGGCCCAAAGCCAATTGGGTTTATGAATTTGTGTTTTGATTTTTACTAAAACAAAAATGAGTTGATCAATAGCATTCACACTTCAAGATATTTGAAATACAAATCAGCTTCAAAATCAAAATTTCGAAAATAAAACACATAGACAAATTAGTAGGAATATTGTTTAAAATTTAACAGATTTTATTTATTAAATACCTTTTTTTTTTACTTTTCTGTTTCAAAAGATAAACAAAAATATAGTTAAAATCCTGCATTTTGTCATTAGGAATATTAATTTCAAATTTCCTTCAAATATGTGTTGGACTAAAGTTCACTTGGACTCATTATTAAGTTTATTTATTTGTCCACAAATAGATTTTGGGCCAGAGTTACTTGTACTCATTAGTAGGCCCAAATCTTCTTGAATGCATTACGTTTAAATTGATTAATTGCTTAATAATTTATTCGGGGCAGATTCATCTGAATTAAGTCAGGTCCAAGTTCTTTTAGAATTAATTTAGCTGCTTGAATAATAGGCAATATATGTCTTGGGTTAGAGTTGATTTGGTCTCAACCTTTGTCAGGCCCTAAACTTCAAAATCTGGGCATGTTTGGCATCTAATAAATAAAGTTACCACATTTATTTCAAATAAGTATCTCATATAGTATTGTACATTTACACCTAGCTACATGATGTAGAATAGTTTAGTGATATAATCACGTCTTTAGGTGTACTTCAAAATTACGCCTTAATCAAACACTCGTAGTTTGCTTTAGGCTTGATTTAGACTATTATTGTAATTATGTATACGTTCGTGTAACATAATTGCAAATTAATTCTAAAAAATAACTCGAGGGATGCGTTCCCGCAACTTCAACCAAATTTTTTTTAATAAAATAAATAAAGCGTTATTAATTGTGGACACATTCGCATGACATAATTTTCGACGTGCTAAAAGAAGAGAGTATATGTACGCGTAACTCAATTCTTTAATTACATATAAATCAAGTGATTAAAAGCGGATAAAAGGTAAATGCACATAGGTCCTAAAATAAGTAATTAGACAACTTAAGCCAAGTAATAATCATTAAGCGACCGTGCTAGAACTACGGAACCCGGGAATGCCTAACACCTTTTTCCGGGTTAACAGAAATCCTTATCTAGAATTTCTAGTTCGTAGACTTTAAAAAATAAATTTTTCCTCGATATGGGATTTTAAAATAAACCGGTTACTTGGGACACCAAATAAACTATTCCAAGTAGCGACTCTGATAAATTAAATAATCACATTTCGAATAATGTTACTTTAATTGAAAAAACTCCCTTATATACCCTCGGGGTGTAAAAAAGGAGGTGTGACCCATGTTGTATCATCTGAATGTCCTTTTTTCCTCTTTCGAACTAAATCCTTTGTTATTTGAATTGGTTTCTCTCTAATTGCTTATCCATCATGTGGTTCCCCCGCGCATTCAACGACCTCCTGGGCTGGGTTAGACTTTTAGACTCCGCCTCTCTATATGATAAGCGCGTTTGGCGTGATCTGGCCAAAACTCGATGGGAGGCCAAGAATCATGGTACCATTATTACTTCCAAATCCCTTATGAATGGATTTTTTGGCGGAGTGTTTGACACTTTATGCCTGTGTAGGCCTCGGGGAAGTTGTTTCAATGAGATCACCCCTTCCTGGCGACGAGGAGACTCAAAGGCCTGCCAAAGATAGAAAGAGAAAGGAGGAGACGCTGGCGGAGTCCTCGAAACCAAAAAGAGCCAAGGCTCGGAAGCCCAAAACCGATGCAACGGTCCTAACTTTGGCAGCGGCTGAGAGTCTTCGTGCTGAAGATGATGACAGCTGCCCATTGATACATAGGTCAAAACGAAGCACTGATGCTTCGACGATTGCCGGGCAGAAGACTGCTGAATAAGTGGCGGCCAATACGGCCCCACCTCATACTGAGGAACCCCTTGAGGAGGGTTCGGGTACAGTTCCCAAGCCAATTACTGAACAGGGTTCAACTTGTGCTGATGAACACTTGTTCGGCACATTTGGAGGATCTGGCTCTAAGGCCTTTCGAGGGCAAGAAGAAGCCTCGATAGAGGTTGACGTCATGTGAGGTCTTCAATCAGGCCCATCATTTTCCCCAGGGCAAATACAGGATGCCCAGAACAGGGAGAACACCGGTGTGGGGGCATCCCGGGGGGAGGATGGGATATTTGGAGATTTCTTTGCCGGCGTTGAAGAGGATGATGATCTCGATGCCCCAGTCGCTCTCGAGGAGGCCGCGAAACTCCAAAAATAGGTGATGTTGACATAATCTTTGCGCCTTGAGTTATGACCTTTGTTTTCCTTACTTCTTTCCTTTGTGCTATAGGTCATGATGTTGTATGACCAGGCTTTTTCTAAGTTAAGAGCTGAACTGACCCATCGCGAGGAGGAGTTCGAGAAACTTTCCACGGAGTCGAGAGAGCTAAAAACTCTATACGCCCGAAGGGAGGAGGAACTGAACAGCCTTCGAGCAGGCTCGAAGAAAATGCTCCAAGAGCGGGCCAACTTCACTGAGTGGGTAGCTCAATATTTATGAGCTTGCTTGTTGTTTTAGTTACTTGGTGTTTACCATCTTTGGCTCGACATTTGCAGATTGAGCGAAAGGATGCCCTAGCATAGCAGCTTCAGGAGGATATTGCCACCAAAGATGCCGAAATACTTGAGCTAAAGTGGTGCAAGGATAGCACAACCTTGGAAAGGGATACTCTCCGAGGGGAGCTGGCCTCGACCCAGGGTCTTCTTTAGGGTGCTAAGGAAGAGGATCACAAATTCCAGGTGCTTCATACTGAGTCTGCTGCTGCGTTATGTGGCTAAGTCTGACACCGATGCACTCTTATCCTCTTATCGAAAAGACGTTGCTGTATCAAATGCTCAAGCCAGAGAAATATCTAAAGAGGCCGAGCTCAAAATGGCTCGCGCCCTTGCATGTGCTCGGTTAGAGGCTTGGAGAGAGGCCTTCGAGGAAATGTATGCCAAGGGTTTTGATCTCTCCGCCGAGGTCTAAGAAGCGAAGGCCTTGGAAGAGGAGTCAGCAGCTCCTACTTCTTTAGACGAGGGCTAAACGAGTGGCTCGGGGAGTGGCGAAGATGAAGACTAAGCCACCTTTGCCCCCTTTTTTCTTTGCTTCTTCTTTTCTTGTACATAAACTCCGTGTGGGAGTTTTGTAAATGCACTTTGTAAATATATTTTTGGAAAACAAAGGATTTTGGTGTCTTCAAAGTTTAGCCCCTTAGTGTTTACACCGAAGTCAATCTTCGAACTTAACTTTAACTTCTTCGAGCTCGACCTTGGAGCAGCAGAGAGCCTTTAGGTCGGGTGGCTCTGGTTCTGATTGCATACCTTCCCTAGGTCGGGTCAGTAAGGACTTGACTTAACCCTTTGGTGTCTCGAACACGGGGTGGCAGCATCACTCATGTGACATGACAATGAAGTGACCGAAACGGCCCCGTCGGTACATTTCCCAAAAAGTCATAATTGCGTCGTGAGAGCTGATTGGCTATCAAAGTTAATGAATAATCACCTCTCTTCTTATATATATATACACACTTGTTTTCCCTATTTTGAAGGCTCTGCCGCTTTGTGTAACTACATGTCTCTATACAGTTCTTTTTTTGCACTAGTTTTAGTGCCGCATCAGATCAAAGTTTTCGCCTAAGTTTTCATCTTCCCTTTCTTGTGTTGAAGGAGCTATGGCTACCATGCCTAAATATGCTCACCAGGAAGAGGAAATTCCTGCCTATGCTTCCTGTCCGGCTGGTGGTACGCCGCCGACAATAGGCGAGCTAACTTCAAACTATTTCATTTTGAAGAGAGATGTTCTGATGGAGAAGCCTCTCGACATTTCGGGTCATCGAGAGCATGCATCGAGGTTCATTTGATCAATAGAAAAGAGACACCTCAAGGATGTGAGGAGAGACTGTGGATGGGGAGAAAAGGTAAGGCTGCAGGTGCCCTCCTAGGAGAGGATATCATGGCCCATGTAGAGGGGTTTCTGAACGGTACACATACCTATTTACGTTGGGTCATCTTGAATGACTCGTGCTTGAATTTTGTTGAAAACATCGAGTTACTTTGGCTCAGATCCATCCATATTTCTAGAGGATTATGCTGATGATGAGATTTTTTTCTGAAAAGGCCGAGCTCGAGTTTACTCTTAGCCATATCCTCAGATTTTATCGGCCTTTACATTATCGAGGTCTAATCACACTACGATGCCGATCCACCAGGCCCTTTATCTCTAGCGATGAGGAGGACATGGATCGAGGATGGATGAGTCGATTTGTCCGAGTGAGGACTGTTGACATCATTCCTGCGGAGTTCCTGCCATTTCCCAAGAAATGGAATTTTAAGCGTAAGTGATGCATTGGATTCTATTATTATTATTATTATTGATGGATTATTACTCTGTAAGGGCATTTTCTTTCCATTTCCGCAGTGACCCCGTGGATGCCAAATGAGGTCCCCGACCTTGCGTGTTGGGCCTGCAAACTGGCGGCTTCTTCGACTTATGATGAGCTCAATTGGCGAGATTTGTCGAAAGGAAAATGAGAGGCTAAGCATCATGGTATGTGCTATGTATCACCTTTCTTGAGGAGTACTTTCCCTTTCTTTTGCACTAATTTCTTAGTTGTAGGCATTGGTGACTTTTCTGAGGTGAGGCTGTCCCCTTTCGAGGAGGAGGAAGGACCTTCAATTTCTGAGGCAGAGAAAGATAATAAAAGAAAGAGTTCCTCGGAGGACGAGGATCCTCACAATAAAGCAGGATCCGCCCGGAGGCGCGAGGAGGGCGTTACCGCTGATGGCGACTTCATTTTTGTCAGTCGTTCTATGGACGTCAATGCACCCGGAGAGGATGACTCTGTATTGATGGCTCGAACCAGGAGACCTCCCGAGACTGTTGATCTGGGCTCGAGGCCCCTAGTCTCGAGGGGGTGATTCCTCAAACGAGGAAAGGTGAAGGTTCTCCATTAGCTGACTCGGCGGCTGGTTTTCGGACGTCGAGAAGCACTCCGAGGGGAACGGGTTTCGACGTATATCCACCCAATCAGAGCGCCTCGTGTGACTCTACCAGGGCCAATAAGGATGAGCCGGTAGATGCGAAGTCGACCTTCGAGGAAGCTCAGCGGCTCTACTCCATGTTGATACCCAATTTTTTCCTATATATTTTCAATATGCAAAATAAATTCAAAATAGCATATGTATGCATAGATAGGTATGTCCAAATATTTTATTATTTTCCTTAATTTTTAAAGGTTTTTAAATCAATTTATTTCCCTATTTTATCCATAAAAATCCAATAATTATTTCCAAAATTATTATTTTAGTAATTCATTTATTGGACTTTCACATTTATGCTAAAATGTAGCTAAGATAATTTTCGCATATTTTTATATATCTATTTAGTATTTTTAAAGTTAAAACTGCATATAATTGAAATATTAGCCTCTTTTGGGATTTAATTGCATTTATATTCATGAAAATTAAGTCCGGTAATTTTAAATTGATAATTATGTGTTATAAATCATTTTAGTACTTTCAATTTATTTCCAGAAACTAATTTACAATTTTTATAATTTTGAAAGGGGAAATTTGGGTATTTAAATAATAGCCCAATTTCGTTTCAATTGTAGCCTAATTTGAATCACAAATCAGACCCAATTTCCCCCGGCCCAATTCCCACTCAAAATCAACCCCTAACCCAATTACATGACCCTACCCGGATTCCCCCACCTAACCATTTAAATCCAGGCTGTTGATCATTTAGATCAACGACCGCCGTTCCTCTTTTCCTTTTTTTAACCCCAAACGACCCCTTACCCTACCTCATTTCTCACCAATCGCCGCCTCTGAATACCTTTTCTCTCTCAAATCTCTCTGAAACTCTTACGAACCCTAGCCTCCACCATCAAACTACACCCTAACCCACCCTAATACCTTCCTAATCCATGGCCCCTCGTGGTCATTTGAGACATTTATCAGCCTCTCATGGCTTTTGGGTGTTTGTTTCTGTGGTTTCATAGCCAGACCTCGAGGGAATCCGGTCCAGTACCTGCTCGACTTCTGTTCATGGCTCTTCTCCGGCAATCCACGACCTTTCTCCGGCCATTCATGGCCTTTCAAGATAGATCCTTGACTTTCCTGGTTAGATCGGAAACCTTCAAGGCCTTTCTCACCTTTTCTGGGTCTTTCGAAACCCTAACCTTTAAGATCTTTTGATTTTCTTTCAGATCTACTTCAGATCTGTACTTTCTATGAATGTTTTGAGTGTTTTTCCTCGAAAGTTCTTCAACTTTTTTTTCAAAATGACTTTTGTTTAAGGTTTTCCTTTAATTTTTTCAAAAGATCTCTTCTACGATTTTTAATGTTGTTCTATTTTGCTCATGTTGTTCTTCTATCTGTTTCAGTATGTTAAAACCCTAGTTCCTTTTTGGGTCTTATTCGAGTTCTGAAGTTGTTTGTTAGATGTATACTTGTTTGATTAAGTTCTTGTTTGACTTATCTGTTTTACCATCTTTTAAACTCGATTATTGTTGAAAACACTAGGTCTTTGGGTCTGAAACTGTTGTTTGAATGTATACTTGTCTCGATTGAAAGTTCTTGTTTCAGACTCTCTTTTCTTATGTGATTTATCTAATTTTTACTATCTTTCAACCCGACTGTGGTTGAAACCCTAACTTCTCAAAAGGTTTCCTCACCTGTTACTGTGAGACCTTTACTTGTTTTGACTCTCTTCTTCACTTTGGCTATACATGTGAGCCCTGACCATCTAACTTTGTTCACTACTGAATCCTATGTTTATTTCTGCTACTACTGTATGTTGTTTCTTTTGCCAATGTGCCTGGCCTCGCATGTCTGATGTTTTTGTTCACTCTATTTATATGCTAAAGTTTCTTCCTTGATTGATCTTAATCTTGTGACTCATTTCAAAAGCTTTTCCTTTTATGAACCCTAATTTCACTCGCCTGTTTAAAACTAATTGATTCTTTTCCCTTTATTGTGATGTTTTACCTTGCTGATTTCTTTCCCAAAATAAGCATATTTTCGTACTCAGACTTGATTGTTCACTGCATGCTTTTACTACCCCTTATATGGCAATAATCAATCTATTCCCAAACTAATTTCTTTCCTTATTTGAATCTGTTACTACCCGTTAAACAGTGATTCCTTAATTAAAGGGAATCACTTGTGTAATTGATTCTGACTTGTGATTGTTTCCATGTTTGTATCTTATTACTTCTCCTTCACTCATTTTCAAAAAACTATAAATACCCTGCACCCCTCTTTTTTTAAAAACACGAATGAACCATCTGAGTTCAGTACACACACTACACTCAAAACTCTCCCTCTTTTCTCTGCTACTCCTTGTGCTACTTCTTTGCCTAGCCGGCTGAAAGCCAAGGCTAGCCTGTGAAAATTTGCTCACTTTTTCTTTCTGCACTTTGCTTCTTACTAGTATGTCCTTATTAATCTTCAAGCATCAACAACAACATGTTTCTTTAATTTTCCCAACTTCTCTTATTCTTGTCTACTTTGCTTATGTTCCTGCAATCAAGTTACATTACTAGCATGTGAAATATGTTCCCTGCCCCTTTTAATTAATGCTCCCCTATGTGTATGAACCCCAAACCCCACATCCCCTCTTTGTGTTTGTGTTCTCTGGCTGGTTTATGGGCATGCCAACATCATCTATTGTTGTGCATGTCCAAACTTGACCCTTCCTAGGGTCATATGCTTCATGCAATGTATTCCTGAAACCCCTGACCCCTTTGTGCAAGTATTGATTCTGTGTAATTTAATTTTTACTACTACTATTTTCAAATAACCCTTACCCCTTACTATTCTCAACCTAGTTTTAAATAAATCTCTGTTTCTGCACTTCTAGTACACTCTTAGAACTTAGGTTCTGCCCCTCTTATGTGAGCCTTGTCTTGGGACCCATGAGCTCCCTCTGAACTTGGACACATAAGGGCTGACCCTTTCACACTGCACTCATCTCTATCTGGTTATGCAAACCTGGGTGTAAGTACTGCTCGGGGTCCCTTGAGACCCTTAGGGAACTTTGACACACCCAGGTCTAAGAAAGGCTTTGAAACAAGTGGTATTTGGGCTAGTTTATTCCATAACTCATAGAGGAAGTCAAGAATCGGTCTTCCTCTGGTTGTAACTTCTTCTTTTACACTTTTCTGATGTAATTCAGTATTTGGTCTGTAATAATTTGTAGAAAATATTGGGGTTGGCTAGTGAAAAGGGGATAGGTAATTATGCATGTTTAGATATTAGAAGGGTAGAGATCATGCCTATACGATCTGTTTCTTTAAGTTCTGAGTGTTTTAATTCTATATCTAGATAACATGCCTATAAGACCTATTTCAAATTCTGCATGTTATATTATCACACTTAGACACCATGCCTATAGGATGTAAATGACTAAAAATCAGGCATCATGTCTACAAGGTTAAAAATCAGCTTTAAAAATTAATTGTCATGTTCATAAGATTAAAATCAGTATTTTTCATAGAAATCATGCCTATAGGAATTTCAAGTAAACCCTGCCTGCTTCGTTTCACAATCAACTAGATATCATGTCTATTGCAATTAAAAATTAGCAATAATAGATATCATGCCTATAAGATCTGAAACCATTCTAGTTTAAAATCAGTTTAACAGTTTTAAACAACCTACTCTCCTTCTATCAATGCGGTTTAGAAAGCATGCCTATAGGACCCAAATCATTCGTTTAAAATTGTCACTGCTTTGCTACACTCCTAATTAGCAATAGGCATCATGTTTATAGGATTTCACCAAACACACTTAGGCAAGCTTTAGGTGACAACAACAAAATTGAATCCGCCTTTGTTAATTAGTAACTGCTACAACCCGCAGGCATTCCAGATTCGGACTTCTTATCTGAGTTATGTAATAAACTAGTCTGCTTCAACAACTAAAACTCCCCTGCCTTAGTACTTTAAATTCTGACCATAAATGTGTTTAAGTCATGTATGTGCTTTACTTGAGGAAGTATATATGAGCCTCTTAGTTGCTTACATGTTTCCCCTAATATGCAGTCCTATGTGTTTTGAATGTTTCCTTAGTCTTTTTACCTTTAAACCTAAGAGTCAGCCTAAAATCATCCCTCTTATAGAAATAGTAGTCATAAGTTCCTCCGGGATTAATAGGAATGGGGTGGGTAATAGCATGCAATGAGTAAACGAGACCATTCTGCGCTTTAATACTTTAACGGGGTGGGAAAAGTAGATATGGATATGATGACCACGCAATAATGCCATGTGTAACCCCTCATTGAGGAGTGATTACCGGGCATTGTGTGGGGTGATCCTTATTAGTAATAAACCTAGGACCCCCTTCCCTTTATTTCTTATCTCTTTTAAAGAATTTCAAACTCTTTTTTCTCTTCAAAAATTTGTCTTTTAATAATTGTTCTTTCAAACTCTTAGGTATTTACACTCGAATACCCTACTATTTGAGCCTATACTTGTCTATTTGCTAATTGTACAAATTCACAAAACTGTCTGGCCGGGAACCACACTAGTGGATCCTGAGGAATGCCTAACACCTTCCCTATAGGATAATTTCAAGCCCTTACACTATCTCTGGTTATCAAACAAACTTAGAAATGAACCTTATAGGTGTCGTAATGTACCTTAAATCATTAGGTGGCGACTCTTCAAATGGAAAACCCAGTTCCCAAAAGGAATGAGTTGTCCTATTCCCAAAATGTCATAAACCCGATTTTTCGATGCAAAGAGGGAAAAAGGGGGCGCAACAGCATGGCGACTCTACTGGGGATATTAGGCTTTTACCACTTCAGATTGTCTTGTGAATTTGTACCTCCTTATGTGCAATTACTTGTTTAATTCCTTTAAGCATTTAATTTCCTTTTCAACTGCAAAACTAACTTATCTTCTTCGTTTCTTTCCTTTATTACTGCTTTAAATTATGAAACTACTGTATTTATCGCTTTCTTAACGTGCAAATATTGCATAATCATGCTCAACATCATACTCCACTCGTGCCAAACAAATATCATAGCAACACTTATAATGAGTGGTTGCGCTCTTCCTATATTATTTTCCCCTAAATTCGGAAAGGCATATTTGCGGTAAAACCAGTCGATCAGTGGTGTAGTCGACGATTCCGTGCCTTCCCCCTTGAGTTGTCCGCTAAAGGGTACCAGTCTAAAACCCCATAGAAACCTTACTCTGTGCAAATTGTTCATGTATCATGGCCAAACCTAGCCGGATCAGTTATGTTGTCCACCTAATGATCCTTTAAGATAGCCTCGTCCAAAGTTCACTAGGTTTCCCTAAACCCAAACAGACATCACCACGTTCTGTGCATTTATTTGGAGAACTAAATGCTTCATACTAATTATTGGTATTAAATAGTCGAGTCTGGTGGGGGTAAGGGCCTAACCTTATTTGTCTTGCAGAAATATAAGGCACGAAGTCCCTAGAATTCAGCATGGTCGCCAACATCCACCCAAGACTGCTAAGCTGGTGGAAAGATCTTCACTCGAGTGATCAAACCCTCGTCCAAAAATATCTAGGAAATTTACCATCCCTTTTGGAGATCCAACCTAACAACAAGATCATAGAAGCTGCCACACTATTTTGGGATTATGAAAAGGTTGTATTCCACTTTGGGGACATTGAAATGACACACTTGCTAGAAGATATAAGAGGATTTGCCGGTCTAGTGTGGGAAATTTCGGGTTTGTTAATGCCCGAGAACCGCAAAGGCAGGGGTTTCCTCAAAATGATGGGTCTGAAGAAGAATCCAGAATTGACATGTCTGAAGGAATCCTACATTCCTTTTGACTATTTGAATGAAAGGTACAGTCACAGCAAATCCTACCATACCTACCCTGACGAGTTTGCCATTACATCTTTGGGGCACATCCATCGAAGGGTCTTCATCTTCATGTTTTGTTTTTTGGGGCTGATCGTGTTTCCAACAAAGAAAGCAAGAATCCACACCAGGCTGGCTATGGTAACTAAGACCTTAATGGAAGGGATTGGTGGGCAGCCATTCAACATCGCGCCCATGATCATTGCCGACATATATCGAGCCTTGGAGAAGTGTCAACAAGGAGCAAAGCACTTAGAAGGTTGCAATTTATTACTTAAACTCTGGCTCATGGAACACCTCCAAAAGGGAAAATACCGACAAGAGATTCAGCGAAGGGACTAGGGTGATCACATCGCTTTGCATCATCTAAAGTGAATGAATTACGTCCCTGATATGTTCACTCAGCCTGAGGATGCCAAGGGATGGTTGGAGCTATTTGATAATCTGACTGAAGAACAAGTTCAATGAATGTTCGAGTGGTTTCCAACCGAGGAGTTCATCGCCCGATCTAGAGATGCACCTTTTGCTGATATTGATTGGTCTGAGAGGAACCTATCCTTATGTCCCTCTCCGAGTTATTAGACAAGCTGGTAGGAAGCAGGTTATACCCAGGGTCGACAAGATGAGTCATTTCCGGGCTAACTTCTAGAATGATGATAGCCCTTACAAGTGCCAAACTCAGCATATGTGGCACTACAAGATCATAATGGGGAGAGATACCATCGAGCCAGATAGGTATCATGCTGGTTGAGCTCCTTTCTACTCAGGTTGGTTGGAAGACAATCATGTTGATCTGGGCCAGCCAGGGTTTGATCGAGGCCACATGATTACAGACGAAAGGGCCGAGGCACAAGTCAAATACAACCAGCTGCGCAAAAGGATCCGTGAGTGCAAAAGTGAACACCACGAAATACAAGAGTCTAACCAGAAGCTGATTGAGGAATGGAAGGACATGGTTGTCAATGCCAACAAGCGACTAGGATACTTGGAGCGAGGCATAGTGGAATTGGTGAGAAAGTTTCTCAAAAAGGTCGAAGATTGTCAAAATGTTGAAGGAACAGAAGATGGACACCTAGCCAGAGCATACTTATTGCTGGGACTTTGCAAACTGGGAAAGCTGTTTGACGAAGCCAAGGATGCCGAATCTAGGGAAGGTCCTTCTGGGACCAAATAGATAGGAGTTTATCTTTTTGCTTTATAAATGTAATAAGGCCAATAGCCATTAGTGACTTTTTATTTCCTGTTTGTTTAGTGTCGATTTGGGATTCGTCTTATTTTTATCAATAAAATGAGGTATTTAGCATCCTAAGTTCTCCAAATCAATTTGTCACTAGGCCTACCTCGGGCACAAAGAGGTCCCCAAATTAGGACACGATTTACATTCCCGCACTATGTGTTTAAATACTGCAATACCTTTTTATGATCCTCACTAACTTGGTTACCTTTTTGTTTTATTCTTTGTTTTGTTTTTATTATTCCCTTCCCCAAAGGTTAGTTCGTGCACTTTGGCAACATCATCCTATTCCACGAGATCCAGGGGCCCTCCACCCACTCGTCCTCTTAGTCTTGTCAAAAACAAGAACAAAGGCAAGATGGAAGATTTGAACAACGTCAGAAAGGAGAATTCAACTGAATGGGTAGAGGCCATTAATGGTCATGGTACTCAGGTTCCTAAGCAAAATATATCCCAACTTGAACAGTGGTTGCTGAAATTCCAGGAAGAGCTCGATCAGGTTCGGAATCTGGCAAGCCTGTCATAGTCCCTCAGCACCCCAGATATTACCTTTCCAATACTCAAAACACTACACCGCCTCAAAATATCCCAAAGCAACAGAATCATCCCACTCCTCATACTATTCCACCAAAGACCCAATGCAACACTTGCCATACCCCAAATAACGCTCTGCTACTCATCCCAGGACTCCAAAACTCCACAAATGACCACTTTCACACCCACCATAACACCCCTATCTATGTGGAGACCATGCCACACTCCACCCAACCTATCTCAAGCACACCCGAGTCTGATGATAAAGACTTGCTCATCAGGAACCTAGCTAAGGAACTTAAGAAATTGACTAGTCGGATTCAAGGCGTTGAAGGAAGTAAGGGAATTGAGGGGCTGAACTATGAAGATCTTTGTATACAGCCCGATGTCGAACTGCCCGAGGGGTACAAACCTCCAAAGATCAAAACTTTTTACGGTACAGGTGATCCAAGGGTCCATTTGAAGACGTATTGTGACAAGCTGGTTGGGGTACGGAAAGACGAGAGAATACGCATGAAGCTGTTCATAAGGAGTTTGACAGGAGATGTGTTGTCTTGGTACATCATCCAAGATCCAAAGAAGTGGTCAAGCTGGGTAGGCATGGTGTCCAACTTTATGGACAGGTTCAGGTTTAACATAGAAAATGCGCCGGATGTGTTCTATATTCAGAATCTAAAGAAGAAGCCCGCAGAAACATTTCGCGAGTATGCTACTCGCTGGAGGTTCGAAGCTGCTAAGGTCAGACCTGCCTTAGAGGAGAAACAGATGACTAATGAATGACAAAGACCTGTCTTTGTCCGGGCCCAAGACCCGCAATACTATGAATGACTAATGATGATTGAAAGCCACAAATTTTCCGACATTATCAAATTGGGTGAAAGAATTGAAGAGAGTATCAAAAGCGGTATGGTTACAAACTTTGAGGCCTTGCAAGCTGCAAATAAGGCTTTACGGTCCGGTGGTGTGTCCAAGAAAAGGGACGTAGAGGTCGTGATGGTTGCACAAATGACCAAATCTCCCCTCAAATACCAAACGTACCCAACACCTCCACTCATATATCAGCCAACCTCAAATTACCAAGCACCTTCACCCTCATACCAAACTCCACCACCAACTTATCAGTCACCTCCACCTCCTACATATTATCCTACTTCACCTAGATACTCCCAACCCGGACATGTCTACCAAACCTATAATACCCAACCATCCCACTATCAATCACCTCATGCACGCCAAAACTTCCCTAGATCTCGGCCAAATTTTGATCATAGACCTCCCAAA
This sequence comes from Nicotiana tabacum, assembly GCF_000715075.1. NCBI lineage: Eukaryota > Viridiplantae > Streptophyta > Magnoliopsida > Solanales > Solanaceae > Nicotiana > Nicotiana tabacum. Next base: position 179,957,473 of record NC_134101.1, read on the forward strand.
CAATATACAACCATTGGTGAACCTATTGACCAGTTATATGAGAGGCTCAAAGCTGCTGGTTATGTCACCCCCATCCCTGCTGCAACCCTGAGAACCCTTCTCAGTGGGTTAACCCAAACAAATCCTGTGCATACCATTCCAACATGAAAGGGCACACCATCGATGAATGTTGTTCTTTGAAAGACAAGATATAGACTTTAATTGATAACAAGATTATTGTGGCAAAGGAACCCGCTCCAAATGTCCGCAACAACCCTCTGCCAGACCATAAGGGTGGAGGTATCCACATGATTGAAATAGAGGATGATTGGGATCCCGAGGGATCAATCGGGTTGATCGCAAAAGTTGATGACCCAAAGAAGACAATAGTTACTCTCAATCCAATCATAGTCCAAATTCAACCGTCTGAGGACGTTGAAGTGAATATGTCTGTGCCACTTGAGTTTGAAGCAACGTCATCTGCAAAAACACCAGCACCAATTGAGGTTGAATTCATGTCTCCGGCAAATGCACCCGCACCATTTGAAGTTGCAGTTTTACCACCCAAGGCATATGCTCCATTCAGAGTAAGAATAGCCATACTGATCCTAGTGGAAATGTCGACCATGACACCATTCTATACAAAGGATGTACCTTGGGACTATACAGCCGAGGTAAGAAGGAAAGGCAAGGTCAGGTTCGAAGAGACTGTTGCAGCACAGGGTATGACAAGAACTGGTAGATTTTATACCCCAGAACATCTAGTTGAGTCAAGCAAGCAGGCCTCTAATCGGTCACCCATCATTGAGATGGGTCCAGATGATCTTTGGAGAAAGATATAGGCCAAGGAATACTCGGTCATCGACCAGTTGAACAAAACACCAGCGCAAATCTCCATTCTTGCTTTGCTACAAAATTCCGAGGCACACAAGAACGCTCTGCTGAAGGTGCTGAGTGAAGCATACGTACCAAGCAACATCACTGGCGGGGAAATAACTAACATGGTAGGACAAGTGTTGGATAGCCATAAGATCACATTTCATGAGGACGAGCTTTCACCTGAAGGGTTGGGGCACAACAAGGCACTGCACATCACCGTGCAATGCGAGGATTATTTTATTACCAGAATCCTAATCAGTGGAGGGTCCAGTCTCAACATCTGTCCACTGGTAACACTCAAGAAGTTGGGTAAGGTACTGCACGAGATAAAGGATGGGACAATCAATGTGAAAGCTTTCGATGGTTCTCAAAGGTCCACCATTGGTGAGATTGTCCTATGCTTGCAATGGGACCAACATGGTTCGATGTCAATTTCCAGGTGATAGACGTACCAGCATCTTTCAACCTTCTGTTAGGATGGCCATGGATTCATGCTGCTGGGGCCGTAGCAACAATACTGCATCAGGCAGTAAAATTCGAATGGAATCACCAAGAGGTGATCATTCACGGCGACAGTAGCAACCCTATATACAGTCACTAGACCATTCCGTCAATCGAAGGAAGAAGGAAGCTAGGTGGAGAGACTTACCACCACATTGAAAGGGTAAATACTGTTGAAAAAGATAAATGGTGGGATAACAAAATCAAGAGTATACTAAACTAGAGTGGGTACGAACCTGGCAAGGGGCTCGGAAAGAACCTCCAAGGAATCGCTAAGCCCATAAAGCTCAAGAAACATGGCACCACTTTCGGTCTGGGATATGAGTACACCTGGGAAGAATTTAACAACTGGTTGCCACCATGGTGCGGTCCTTACTACCCACTGGAGCAGCCAATACTGCATTTGGAGTAGACTTTCCAGCAGGCTGACATTGTTTATGGGTCAGAAGAAGAAGAGTCCCTGGCCGCGGTGAAGAACTTGTTCCTGTAAGACAACGACATGGACTGTTGTGTTGCTCTCGAGGAGGAGGGGGAGGAAGGCCCTTCCATACAGGCTGTGAGCAGAGGGGCATGCCTCAATAACTAGACTATCAGGACAACCAGAGCCTAGCGAGCCTCGGGGTAGCAAGGCTAAAACAAGCATTATGCACTGTTTTATTTACTAATTGGTTTTTTCTTTCGCAATTTCAATTTCCGCAATAAGACCTTCAATGTTCAAAACAATTATTCAATTTATCAAAAGCATTTTGACTTTTCTTATGAATTAACTCTTATTGCTATCATTTTCTCTCATTACTTTATTTATACATCATTACTATTACTTATCTTGATGAAATAATGACTGTGACATGCAACGAGACGACGCAACAAATGGACATTGATTCAGAGGAAGATGACGTACCATATGAGATTGTTAAAGAAGTTGAGAATTTTGAGAATAGGCCCAAGTCCAATCTGGACGAGACACAAATTGTTAACCTAGGAGATGCAGAAAACGTCAAGGAAACACGAATCAGTGTTCACTTATCGCCATAAAAAAAGAAGGAATACACAGAATTTCTAAGGGAATATGAGGACATATTCGCCCGGTCATATGATGACATGACTGGTATGAGTACGTCTATTGTGGCTCACAAACTGCCAATCGATCCGACATGTCCTCCGGTAAAGCAAAAGCTCAGAAAGTTCAAGCCTGATATGAGTTTTAAAATTAAGGAAGAAGTCACTAAGCAAGTCAAAGCTAAGGCTCTCAGGGTAGTAGAATACCCGACATGGTTAGCCAACATTGTGCCAGTGCCAAAGAAGGATGGGAAGGTCTGAGTCTGTGTCAACTACCGGGATCTCAACCGGGTCAGTCCAAAAGACGACTTCCCTTTGTCGAACATACACATCCTAATTGACAATTTCACCAAGCATGAATTACAGTCAATCATGGATTGCTTCGCTGGTTATCATCAAATCTGGATGGATGAGGAAGATGCTAAGAAAACGGCTTTCATTATGTCGTGGGGAATATACTGTTACAAGATGATGTCGTTCGGCCTGAAGAATGCAGGGGCCACCTACATGAAGGCCATGACTACCATTTTTCATGATATGATACACAAGGAGATCGAGGTATATGTAGATGATGTCATCGTCAAGTCCAAGAAGTCCACTAATCACATAGAAGATTTGAGGAAGTTCTTCAACAGATTCCGAAGGTATAACCTGAAACTAAATCCCGCGAAGTGTGCATTTGGGGTTCCTACTAGAAAATTGCTTGGGTTTATTGTGAGTCGCCAAGGAATAGAACTGGATCCATCAAAAGTCAAAGCTATCCTAGAATTGCCATCGCCAAAGAATAAGAAAGATGTGATGAGCTTCATGGGAAGGCTCAATTACATCAGCCGATTTATAGCATAGTCTACGGTTATTTGTGAGACAATCTTTAAGATGTTGAAGAAGGAAGCCGCTACCAAATGGACTGATGATTACCAAAGGGCCTTCGATAGAATCAAGGAGTACCTGTCAACACCACCAGTACCTCTCTCATTGATTCATCTCTCAACTCACCGTCACCTTACGGTGCCCGTGAGGGTTTTCACCAATAAAACTTTCTCATTTTTTAATTTCTCTTAGCTTTCCATCGCCCTACGGTACCCGTGAGGGTTTTCACCAATAAGACTCTCTCATGTTTTCATTTTTCCTACTTAGACCAAAGTGTTGCCCCTGATATGAATCACATCTCTACTTGCTCGACTTGGCATCTCTCGAAGACTGATCAGAATGTCTTTCTTTGGACCATAATGTGAGCTTTTGGATAGGGTTAGAAAGAAAGGATATCACAAAGGCTCAAAACAATTTGAATGGGTTCAATATTACAACTTTTGGAATCAGATCTCTTACAACAACCACAACTTCTACCCTAGTTACTTTGCTTGGGGACTTTTGATTTTTTATTTTGATGAGACCGAACCGTGAGGCTGCCTACGTATCCATAGAAGGAATCAGGTCGAACATAGTTCATGTCATAGGAATTGCTTTGTTGTTGTTACTTTTCTCTTTTCTTTTCTTTCTCTCTTTTCCTTTTCCTTTCTTTTCTCTTTTTTTTTCTCTTTTTCTTTTTTTTATTTTTCTTTTCTTTTTTTTCCCACTCTTTTCCATTCTTTTCTTTCTCTTTTCTCTTCTTTACTTATCTTTTGCGTTCGTATTTCTGAATTTTGCTACTAATTCCAACAGAGGGGTATGAAAGGAAATAAATAAGGCTCAAATGGGGAAAAAGGATAAAGTGTTTAGGTAGCAGAATAAAATGCCTTCGTCATTCCAATCTTCAAAACATACCAAGTACAAACAACAATTATACAAACCAAAGAAATCATATATAATATCTTTTGACTGCATCAGAATTGATAGTCATATCTACACATTTGCCTTTTACATCTGTCAAAATACAAAGCACCATTGGACAACACTCTCGTTACCACGAACAACCCCTGCCAATTTGGGGCAAACTTTTCTTTCGCTTCAGCCTGATATGGAAGGATGCGTTTCAATACTTGCTGACCCACTTCAAATTTCCACAGACGCACCTTCTTTTTGTATGCTCTTGCCATTCTCTTTTGATACAACTGGCCATGACACACTTTTGCCAATCTTTTCTCATCAATCAAACTCAATTGCTCTAGACGGGTTTTGACCCACTCATCATCATCAATCTCGGCTTCAGCAACAATCCGAAGGGATGGAATTTCAACTTTTGCGGGTATCACCGCTTCAGTGCCATATACCAACAAATAAGCAGTTGCTCCTACTGAAGTACGAACAGTAGTGCGATAACCCAACAACGCAAAGGGCAACTTTTCATGTCATTTCCTGGAACCTTGCACCATTTTTCTGAAGTATCTTCTTTATGTTCTTGTTGGCTACCTCGATTGCTCCATTCGCCTTAGGGCGGTATGCGGTGGAATTTTGATGTGTAATCTTAAACTGTTGATACACTTATTTCATCAGATGACTATTAAGATTGGCACCATTATCTGTGATGATCACCTTTGGGATTCCGAACCGACAAATGATATTTGAATGAACAAAATCGACCACTGCCTTCTTGGTCACAGATTTGAAAGTTTTAGCTTCAACCAACTTAGTGAAATAGTCAATGGCCACCAGAATGAACCTATGCCCATTGGATGCTGGTGGCTCAATTGGTCCGATGACGTCCATACCCCAAGAAACAAAGGGTCATGGTGCAGACATTGTGTGCAATTCAGATGGCGGAGAATGAATCAAATCTCCATGTACTTGGCATTGATGACACTTGCGCACAAAACTGATGCAATCTCGCTCCATGGTGAGCCAATAATAACCTGCTCGAAGAATTTTCTTTGCCAGAACATACCCACTCATATGTGGCCCACAGAGTCCGAAATGCACTTCGGTCATGATAGTCGTGGCTTGTCTAGAATCTATGCATCTTAACAATCCAATATTTGGAGTTCTTTTGTACAAAACTCCTCCATTGAAGAAAAATCCACTTGCCAAACATTGAAGTGTTCTCTTTTGATCCATTATGGCTTGTACCGGATATACCCCCGACCTGATGTACTCCTTGATATCGCTGAACCAAGGTTCACCGTCAAGTTCTTCTTCCACCATGTTACAGTAAGCATGCTGATCGCGGACCTGGATATGCAAAGGGTCAATATAAGCCCTATCTGGATGATGTAACATCGACACCAAAGTGGCCAAGGTGTCGGCAACCTCATTGTGGATCCTAGGGATATGCCTGAACTCCACTGATCTGAACCGCTGACAAAGATCCTACAGACATTGTCGATACGGTATGATTTTCAAATCTCGAGTCTCCCATTCTCCCTGGATCTGGTGCACTAACAGAGCTAAATCTCCCAAAACCAGCTCTTCCTAGACTCCCATGTCCACGACTAACCTTAAATCCAAAATGCACGCTTCGTACTCGGCCATGTTGTTGGTGCAATAGAAACGAAACCGAGTTGTGACAGGGTAGTGGTGCCCTATTACAGAGATGAGTACAACTCATATTCCAACGCCTTTCATGTTAGCAGCCCCATCGAAGAAGAGTTTCCAACCGGGCTTTTCATCCTTCTCGACCTCGTCAATATACATTACTTCTTCATTAGGAAAGTAAGTCTACAAAGGTTCATATTCTTCATCTACTGGGTTCTCGGCTAAGTGATCGGCCAAAGCTTGGGCTTTCATCGCCGTTCGAGTCACATATATGATGTCAAACTCTGTGAGCAAGATCTGCCACTTTGCAAGCCTTCATGTGGGCGTGGGCTTCTAAAAGATATACTTTAAAGGATCCACACGAGAAATGAGGTAAGTAGTGTAGGATGACAAACAATGCTTCAAATTCTGTGCCACCCAAGTCAGGGCGCAACATGTCTTTTAAAGGGGGGTATACTTAACCTCATAAGATGTGAACTTCTTGCTGAGATAAATGGCTTGCTCTTTCCTACCAGTGATGCCATGCTGACCCAATAGACAACCAAATGAATTATCCAGGACTGTCAAATAAAGAATCAAAGGTCTCCCGGGTTCCGGCAGGACCAACACAGGTGGGTTCAACAAATACACTTTGATCTTATCAAATACTTCTTGGCACTCATCAGTCCATTTGACTGTAGCATCCTTCTTTATCAACTTAAAGATAGGCTCACAAGTTGTCGTGAGCTGAGCAATAAACATGTTGATGTAGTTCAGCCTCCCTAGCAGACTCATCACCTCGGTCTTGTTATTTGGCAGTGGTAGTTCCTGGATAGCCTTGATTTTTGACGGATCCAACTCAATGCCCCATCGACTGACTATGAACCCCAACAATTTCCCAGATGGAACACCAAATGCACACTTTTCAAGGTTAAGCTTAAGATTGTACCTATGAAGCCTTTGGAAAAACTTTCTCAAGTCTCTGACGTTGTCAGATTGCTTCCTGGACTTTATGATCACATCATCCACGTAGACCTCAATCTCCTTATGTATCTTGTCATGAAATATGGTAGTCATTTCCCTCATGTAAGTTGCCCCAATATTTTTTAAACCAAAAGGCATGACCCGATAGCAATATGTTCCCCACGGCGTGATGAATGTCGTCTTTTTCGCATCTTCCTCATCCATTAAAATTTGATGATACCTCACATGGCAGTCCACAAAAGACTCAATCTCATGCTTGGCACAATTATCAATCAAAATGTGGATATTTGGTAGTGGGAAATTGTCCTTTGGAATTGCTTTGTTGAGGTTACGGTAATCAACACATACTATGGTCTTACCATCTTTCTTTGGTACATGCACAACATTGGATAACCACGTGGGATATTGCGTGACTCGAATGACCTTTGCATCAAGCTGCTTTGTGACTTCTTCTTTAATCTTCACACTCATGTCAGTTTTGAACTTTCTCAACTTCTACTTGACTGGAGGGAATGCTGGATCAATTGGCAATTTATGGACCACCAAATCGGTACTCAAGCCTGGCATATCATCATACGATCATGCAACAATATCCTTATATTCCAACAATGCTTTAATTATTTCTTCCCTGATTTGTGGTTCAAGATGGACACTTATCTTAGTTTCTCTGACATTATCTGGATCTCCTAGATTGATTGCTTCCGTTTCATTCAGATTAAGCTTGGGTTTTTCTTCAAAATGATTTAGTTCCTTACTAATCTCCTCAAATGCCTCATCTTCATCATATTCTGATTCATCATCACACTCTATTTCTTGGATTGTTATTTCAGAATTAGATTGACTTTTAAAACTTGGCCGAAGATTCTTCATGCATGTCATGTCATTGAAACCAACATAAAAAGAACTGTACAAAGAAGAAAAGAAAACAAAAATAAGAGCTATCAGGAATGATGGAAAAGGGAAATTGCATTTCATTGAAAGTAAAGGATAACAGGGTTAGAACATCTACAAGCGAAAAATAAAAATCTGGATCACAACCCTGGAATGACCCAGATAGAAAGGAAAACAAAACAAACTACCAAGACTCATTCAGAGTAGGGAGAGGAGTAGCCTTCCAATTGTTAAGATTTACATTCGGCCCGACGAACTGCACGTCTGCTTTGCTAGAACCTTCTCTAACTTCCACCATGTTCATATCATGAAACAACCTCTGGAACCTTTCAATTAAATCTTCATCAATGTCAACCACAGAACTTGGAACTGTCGTCACTGGGCGTTTCCTGGCACCGGGCTTGACAAAAGACCTGGAGAGACGCGGGATAGGCTTCGGAAGTGCCCATACCATTTGTTTTAACCTTTTATCCCTTTTCACATCTGCCGGTGTAGGTTTGAATCCAACTGAACGTACCCAAATTTTAGGGAGGGACACTGGCTGTATGATACCTTGCAGTGATGCACCCAGACCTTTACCTGGCACAAAGCTATTTTTTAGCATTTTAGAGGCAACCATGATGGATACAAAGGCTATCTTTGGAGTTGGAATACATTTCCCTTTTGAAACCTTCTCGACTGGCACTGTTTCAAAAACTTGATAGACCCAAAGCCCTTTGTCATCTTCAGCCTCAATGAACGGGATAGAGGCATCATGTGAGCACACAAATTCTCCTCACTATGCACGACGATCTCCTGTCTATACCACTCGAACTTGACCATCTGGTGTAAAGTGGACGAGACTGCTTTGGTGGCATGTATCCAAGGCCGACCTAACAGCAAATTGTAGGAGACGGCTACATCCAGTACCTGGAACTCCATGTTGAATTCCACCGATCCTATTGTCAATTCAAGCACTATATCACCAATCGAGTTTTTCCCTCCACCGTCAAAACCTCAGACGCATATGTTGTTCTTGTGAATCCTCTCATCATCAACTTTTAACTTATTCAGAGTAGATAGAGGACAGATGTTTGCACTGGAACCATTGTCAACTAACACCTTGATGACCACAGAGTCTTCACATTTTACCGTAAGATAGAGAGCTTTGTTGTGTTCAGTACCTTCCACAGGCAACTCGTCATTAGAGAAGGTGACCATGTTCACCTCAAATATTTTGTTGGCAATCTTCTCCAAATGGTTCACTGAAATTTTGTCGGGGACATGAGCTTCGTTCATAATTTTCATCAGGGACCGACGATGCTCATCTGAGTGGATCAATAGTGATAGCAAGGAAATTTGAGCGGACGTCTTTCTCAGCTGCTCCACGATGGAGTAATCTTGTACCTTCATTTTTTCTCAAAAACTCCTCTGCCTCTTCCTCAGTGATTGCTTTCTTTACTAGAACTGGGTTATATCTGGATGTTTTAGCTTTCCTTAACTCTTCTGGGGCAAAGCATATCCCCGAACGAGTTAATCCCTGGGCCTCATTGACTTCTTCTTTCACTTCCTTTCCCTTATAGGTCACTATCACCCATTCATAGTTCCATGGGATAGCCTTGGTGTTGATTACCAGCAACTGGGTTACAGGCTTGATGATGACAGGGTCCGTACGGGCACCCTATACAATTATGATAGGCTTATTTGCCAACCCTGGCACGACCACATTTGACTTTTCTTGCTTTGCTACAACATCATTTGGGGATCTTTTCTCAACTACCATAGATGGCTCACCGTTTGTCATGCTCAACTTGTTCACCGATCCATCGACCATTGGTTTTTTGACTGGCTTGACCTCGCTAGACCGAATCAACATAACGGATTATGAGGGCTTCTTGGGTTCCCCCTCCTTGTGCACTATCTTGATCATGTTTGTTTTCACATAGGTTGGCAATGGGTTCTGATTGATGTTGGGTGCCTCTGGATTTTGGACTTCAATCCGGTTTGTGTCGATGAGCTCCTGGATGGCATTTTTCAAGTTCCAGCACTTCTCCGTATCATGCCCCGGAGTACTAGAACAATATGCACAACTAAGGAGTAATCAAGATTCTTTGGAGGAGGGTTTGGCAATTTCAACTCAATTGGCCTCAACATATCCAACTGCCTCAATCTCTGGAATAAACTAGTATAAGACTCCCCCAACGGGATGAAAGTTTTCTTCCGCGGCAACCTCTCATTTTTGAATGCTGGATTGGGTTGGAAACCTGGGCCAGTAGGGTTTTGGTAGGCTCGTAGGGGTGGGTAAGCATTTTGTGGAGCTGGGTAGGTGTTTTGTGGGGCTGGGGCACGCCATTGTGAGTCGGAAGGAGGTTGAGTATATGACTTGGCGTGGCGGACAGAAATCTGAGGGTTTGATGATAGGAAGTAATGTTGGGGTGGATTATACGGGGTTGGGGTGTAGGTTCAGTGATGGGGTCGAGGCTGGGTATAATGGTGTGACGGGCCCTTCGGTCCAAACCACGATCCTGACTCAATTGTTGCCATATCTTCTTTTTTCTTCTTTCCGATCACTCCTCCGGTACCATTTTGAATGGCTTGGGTAGTTGCTTTGATGGCCTAGTAACTTATGATTTTGCTTGATTTAAGCCCTTCTTCCACCATGTCACCCATCTTCACTACCTCATTGAAAGACTTGCCTATGGCCGATATCAGATGCCAAAGTAAGTAGGCTCCAAGCCTGCAAAAAGTACTCCACCATTTTGTGTTCCTCCATCGGAAGGTTGACTCTTGCCGCTTGTTCTCTCCAGACAAAAAATGTACTCCCCGAGCCTTTTACTAGGCTTCTTCTTAATCTTAGTCAAAGACAAATGATCTAGAACAATCTCAATGTTGTATTGGAAATGACGAGCGAATGCTTAGGTCAAATCATCCCAGTTATACCATATGTTGTGATCCTGACGAGTGTACCACTCCAATGCCGCGCCACTCAGACCCTGGCTAAAGTATGCCATCAACAGCTCATCTTTCCCACCAGCTCCTCTCATTTTACTGCAGAATCCCCTCAAATGGGCCACCAGGTCCCCGTGCCCGTCATACAGATCAAACTTCAGCATCTTGAATTCCACAAGCAATTGCACATCGGGAAATAGACACAAATCTTTGTAGGCTACGCTCACCTGGCGTCCCAATCCCTGCATGTTCCTGAATGTTTGTTCCAAGCTTCTTACCTTCATGAACATCTCCTCCTGCTCTGGGTTTTTAGGTGGTTTCTCAGTCTCAACTGGGAGGTCGAAACGAGGAATATAGGATTAGTGATCTGGGGCCTTAAAAGTAGGCTTCGGGGGATAGTATTGATATCTTGGTTTTGGAATAATGGCTCATTGGAGGATTGATGAAGTGTAGCTGGCGGTGGTGCTACAAAAATAGGGGTGCCTGGTGGAGGGGGTATGTGATTGGTTTAGTTGGTGGTACGTGTGTGGTTTGGGAAGTGGTGCCTTGATAGTGGTGGTAATGGGGGAAGCCTCGGGATGAATCAATAGTGGGAGGTTCTTGAGATTGAGCCAGTGGCGGGATGAAAGCAGGATTGGTGGGGTATGATGGTGGTGGATGCCCTTTCATCCATTCCTGGTACATCTCTGCCATTTGGTGTTTCAACTTATGTAACTCTTCTTTCAGATTAACATCAGACTCTTCCCCCTCCCTTGACGGATCAATAACAGTTGCATCTAGTTCATGTCCAGCCATGATCAACTTGTCTTTGGACCTGGTGTTGTACGGGTGAGTTGCCAGAATGCCAAAAAAACTAACCACCTACCTGTACTTGATGACGACAAGCAAACTTGTTAGCGACTAAGATCTTAGCAGATAGGCAACCGCATGTTGGGGATGCAATGCATCTAAGCAGTTAATCATTTCTATTATCTATTTGAACAGTTGCTTGCGTCATCTTGGCTTTCACTAATTTCCATTTTGCAATTTCTTTCTCTCCTTTTCATTCCTGTTTTTCTTTGCTTGATTCTTGTTTTTATTCTTTTATTCTCTCATTTTTTTCCTCTCTGGTTTTGCCATTATTTCTTTCCCATAGTATTTTCTTGTTTTCTCTCCTCTTTTTTTCTTTTCATTTCACGGTTATGATCGAATCCTATGGGGATTGCCTACGTATCATGATGCCGCATAAATCAGACCAAGCGTATTTCTGGCAACATGTTCGAAATAAATAAAAATAATAATAATAATAAAAACATTTTTGGGGTTTCAAATTTTCATAAAATAAAAGAAAATAAAAGAAAAATATCTTGATTACGACGACTTCTCCTATAGATTTAAACATAAAAACTGACAAACTCGATGAGTGGACCAACAAACTTCAAAAGAAAACTGCAAATACAGACTCGAAAGTGAACTAACAAACTTAGAAGAACCTGACAATACAGACTCGAAAATGAACTAACAAAATACAGACTCGAACAAATAAAATAAAAAATACATAAGTGCCTCAACTGCTGCTCTAGTTGTCCTTGCTGCGGGCCTTTGCTCCATATCGTCTTGGAGGCAGAACAAGTCATCCATGATCTGTCGAACAAAAATCATAACTGAAGCGAAGAACATGGGCCTAGTCATGTCTTCACACTCGTTGCACTTCATCACAATGTAGTCCGCAATTCTCCTAACCCTTTCCCTGATAACACTCTTCTCCTGTAGCAACCGTCCGATTTGTTGAGACCTGGCATCCAAAACTTGCACGGCTGTATGATTTTGCTCTTGAAGCTGTTGCGGGTGTTTTTCTAACTGCACCATCAGAGCATAGCAGTGCTCCCTTTCTGCTTTGAAGTCTCTCGCCTTCTTGGCCATTTCATTCTCAAGGACATTGACCTTTTTTCTTTATACTCACCATTCCTTTGTCATACTTCTCCTTCAGTTGCCGAATGAAACTGGCACGTCCCTCCGCATTCTTGGCTAACTTAGTTCGGGCATTTGCTAGCTCGGCTTCAGTCTTTTGCAAATCATCCTCATAGGCACATACTTTTTGCGTAAGGCTGTAGATGAACTTTTCATCTTTTCTGCTTCTACCCGGGTTATCAGCTGCTATTCTCATTTTTCAAACTTGGGCTCGGAGAGCTTCATTTTTTTGGGCCAACCTTCTTCTTTCACCTTCAGCTTCTTGTGCCTAGAGATCATTATTGAATTCCATGTTTCTTAGCTTCTCTTCCAAGGTGTGAATCGCAGCTTGATATTTTTTCTCCTTTTCTCCCCAGGCCAACCTTTCTTGGATTTTATCATCAAAGGCTTGAACATGAGTTCTCTTGGCAGGCCTCTTGGGCTTAGGCTCGGGCTCAGGCTCGGGCTCGTTGTTTACACAAGACCTTTTCTCAAACCATACAGTGTAATCTGGATCCACTTCCACCTTTGAAACATTTGGTACTTGGGTTCCATTTTTCAGATAACGGCAACCATTTCAATCCTACTGAACTAAAGTCTTGGGCAGTGCAGCTTCTGGATGTAGCTCAATGACCTAGGTGATGAGATCCTCATCTTCGGGCACCACCTGATATCTTCCTAATTGCCTTAAAACACTCTACGGTGCATATGGTTGGACACTCCTCAAACCCATCAACCTTAGGTAACCCTTGGTAGCCGTCATGTATATGGCGTCTGTCATTGGGAGTCATTCTATAGTCCACTCGACCTGACTTGCTTTGAGGGCTTTCAAGTGGGAGACCCAGGCTTCAAACCCTTCTGGCACGTTGTAGTCTTTCACCCTTTCTTCATAACTCTTGATGAAGTTATCCGTACTCGAACCATAACTCATGAATTTGGGGTGATGGCAGAGATGCTCGATCAACCACATTTGTAGAAGAATATTGCAACCTTCAAAGAATTGAGCCCCGGCTTTGCATAATGTCATTGCTTGATAAATGTCTGCCAGCACTAACGGAACGGGTGTATGATCTTTCTTGGTAGTGAGGATTTGTGAAATTCTAACCATACGAATATCCATTGTCCCTTCCGCATTTGGAAAAACGATGATCCCCAAAAATGCCACAATAAAAGCGAACCGACGATGAATTTGCCGAAGGCCCTTATCTTGTTTGTTGCTCAAACCCTTTTCATGCGTTTCAAACCCAGCTGAATGCCCTAACCTGAAGTATAAGAAGTAGAAAGAACAACACCCTTTTGCTTACATGGGCCTTCTTTATCTGTTTACTGATATTCAGGAGGTCAAAGAATGTGTGCACCGAAGGAGCCCTCAAAAATATAAGTTGTTGTTTCCTCAAATGCCGGCCAAACTCAATATACCCGGCCATTTCCTCCAAAGTAGGAGTGATCTCAAAGTCCGAGAAATGAAAACATTGTGGCAGGGTCCCAAAAAGTTACCAAAGCCTTGATTAGATCTTCCCGTGGTTTGATTTCCAAAATGTTTATAAGGGCACCCAACTATTTTTTACCCAATCCTGACCATCTTGATCTAGATAATTCCATCAAATATGCAACTGTAGCTGAGCCTGTTCTATGACCAATTTTGACGGGTTCTGGGCAGTGTTCATTTGTACCTGTAGGAGATTAAGGTTAGGTTTGACTCTGGTGGACCCTTTTTGTACAACAGGTTTTTCAGTTTCTAAAAGAAAAATCAACGAACCGTGATTCCTTCCTATATATGCTAATTTTAGCAAAAATGGTCATTTTTGAAAATGTGGCCCCTTCCCAATTCCAAATAAATTTTGAGGTCGGGGAGAACTACTTTATGGAAAAATGACACTTTACCGACAGACTTGTCTGTTCTTTTACGAAAATAGCCCTTCGACAACTGAAGATACTCAAAGGCTATCTCGGCAAGAATGGCTTAAGACATTACCGAAGTTGGATCGACTTATTTTTGACCAAAACTCCATACTACATTTATTTGAACACTTACTCTTTTGCTCTTTTTTTTTTCCAAAAAATAAGGCGAACCTTATGTAGGTTGCCTATGTATCCCACATCCGGTGAGAATCAGACCTGCATAGTTCTGTCAGTTTTGACACACTTGAAAAGGACACAGGATTGACTCTTTTGAAATGACTCTCTTCTTTTCCTCTTATTTTGGAAAAATATTTGGCAGAGTTTCGGGACATTTCCAAATATCGGGGATTTTTCAGAACCGGGCTTTATTTCCTTCCCTACATCACTCTTGGTTTATCTCTTGATTTATTTTTCCCTAGCCAGTCAGCATGCAGGACAAAACAAATAAATGTTCACATAGAACATAGGATGCATTAGGATGGTCTGTTATTTGGATACACCTGTCCTAGATGGACCCAACCCTTGTGTTGAGTCTCCTAAGTCAAATGCACATGATGCAAATAAATGTTCCTACTAGGGATCCGGCATAAGGCTGTATTTTTCTAGGTTTAAATCATGGGGTTGTGTTCTAGACCTGGCTTACCCGAGCAGACAACTCGAGCCAAAGAGGAGGCAACATACCGGGAGCACTGAAGTCTACCTGGCCTTATTGCTGGCCCAGCCCTGTTCTTATTTGGTATAACTTCTACAAAAAAATCAGGCCACGCAAACGTGTGCACCATTTTCAGAAGACTCAGAGGGGTGGCGTAAGAAGACAGTTATATACAATTCAAATAATACCAAAGCGGTAAATAAACAGCAATTAGCACAAAAGGTTCACAAAATATAGTAATATCAACAATAAATAAAGCCAAGTAAAAATCATATTAACAAGATCTAATTCTTGAACCCTGAACCAGAGATTCTGGGTTTTTATCCCCAACAAAGTCGCCAGAGCTATCACACCTCCATTTTCCACCCCGAGAGGGATATGAGGGAGTTTTTTCCAATTTAAGTGACAATCGAAATGGGATTATTTATTTAAAATTCAAAGTCGCCACTTGGGATAATTTATGGTGTCCCAAGTCACCGGTTTAAAATCCCGAATCGAGGAAATTTGACTCTATTTGCGGTCTGCGACACAGAAACCCGAGCAAGGAGTTATATTAATCCGGGAGAAGGTGTTAGGCATTCCCGAGTTCCGTGGTTCTAGCACAGTTGCTTTGATCATACTTGGCTTATTAAAATTATTTAATTACTTATTTTAGAAACTATGCTGCTTTCACCTCTTTTAACTAAAACAATTATCCTAAAACGAGTCACGCGTACGTGTACTCATTTCGTTTGGCGCGTCAAAAATCATGTCATGCGAACGTGTCCACAATTAGTAACAGTTTATTATTATTAAGGAAGTCTGGCCGAAGTTACGCGAACGCATACTCTGGTTTTGTTTTTAGACTCGTAATCATGTCACGCGAACGTGTATGCAATCACGATGGTATATTAAACGGGCCTAGAGCAACTACGAGCATTTGTCAACTTTATATCTAAGTCATAAGATTAATATGAGGGCCATGAGTGATTAAATTGTGGATGGCACACCGCGGACTATATGACTAAATTTAATTAGTGGTCCATTAATAACAATTTTATTATTAAGAAAAGTTTGATCGAAGTTGCGCTGAAGCATACTCTGAATTGATTTTTAGAATCGTAATTTTGTTACGCGAACGTATACACAATCACGATGGTATTTTAAATGCGCCTAAAGGACTTTACACGAATATTCATTCTAATATCTAATCAAAGTATTTGTGAGGGCCATATGTGATTTAATTAAAATGGCACACCTCCATCTATTCAAATAGGCCAAAAGGATGACTTGAACTAAGTAAATGAAAATTAATAAGAAAGTTGGGGGATGCTGGACCTTTAATTAATTAAAACCAATTGGATTTGGGCTTAAACTCAGCGAATTATTAAATGGAAAAACTGGGCTCATCCTCAAGTTCGATAGGGGGCGTAGGAACGGATAGCGCTCTTAGTTAGCTTAAAATAAGCTCAGAAATGTGGCCAGGCACACGGTCTCCCATTTCCAAGTGGGCCAACTGACATAGCCCAATTCATAGCCTGGAATAAGCTATTTTGAGGGGTAAAGAGAGCTGAAAAGGTTTGGGCTTAAAATTGAGCCCAATGGGAGGGTAGAAATAACCAAAACTTATCAGGGGTTGTCCACAACCCAGGCGTCTCTATTTGGGCCAATTTTAACCTTAACTTTGGCATGAGCATAATGAGAAGCAAAGCCCTACTAAAACCCTAAGTAGCCATAAATCACATGGAACAAACAGCATATGCAAATCCTATGCTGACAGCAATAACAATCATATTACAGATCTTAAATCATTACTGCTAATCATGCTAACAACAGGAGCTTGCACTATGAAACTAATTACTGATTATCATATTACATACACGATTATTATATCAAAATTAAACTCCTGAGAACATACACATGCTGATTAATGTAGTTTAAACATGCTAGAACCAAGTTCTACATACTTTACACCAATAAACTTTCAAGCCTACACATAATTTCATTAACCACATCCATCAAACCTCTCCTAGGATACCCACATGAACATTACAGAAGACTGAAATTATTAAAAAAACTAAATGAAGTTGGGAAAAAATAGGGGAACAACATTAAAAGGGAGCCTTTAATATTAAATACTCGACATCAACGATATATTTCAACTGTAAACAAAGTCTTGCACTCCAAAGATCATTTAAAGTCCAAGAAGTACATGAATAGTGAAACAAAGCAAAAAGGAAATGAGGACTTCAGCAAAATCAAAAATGTGAACAGATCAACAAGTCAACAGCAATATTCATCCCCCTTTAGATCATCTTTAAACCCAGATGAATCAGAAATACTTTGAAGTTTTAAGTTATTACTAACAGTGAAAACCAAAGAGCAATTCCAAGCAATTTGTAACCAAAAATGACGCAGAAACTTTGAGTGTTTTTTCAGGGTATTAATGACTGATTTTTGAGTGAAAGAAGGGTCTATATATATCTCTTTTTGGGTACCATGTGCTGCATAAACATAATGGAAATTATTCCCTCACACAAGTATCTTTTTTAACAGAATGGGACAGTTGTAATACTCTAATTGGTTTCAGCAATTGTGCTGGCCAAATGAGGCCAACTGCCCTTTATTCTAGATCCTTCCAATAAGTTCTTTACCCTATCAAGTTACCCACCTCTCAGATAAACCCCTGAAGTTTTCTTTTGTTCAATTAAATGAAAATAAAAAACTAAATAAGATAGTAGTCTAATAAGTCTATAAAATAAACAACACTTTTTTTCCTTTCTTTTCTTTTCATTTTCACAAACATAAATCAGAATATTAAAAAGAAAAACAAGGACAAGGTTGTACCTATTGAGAAACAGGAAAAATCTGAAGTGGATCTCATTTTTGGGTTTCGATATAGCTCAAAATTGACCCCAAATGATTGTTCTTATCAAGAACAATTCATTTGGGGTGAGTTTCGAACTATCGAATGGAAAAAATCACGGAGGAATGAACATGCAGGAACCAGTGTTCTTTTTTTGGATTTTCAGATTTGATATTTGACTGGTTTGAGGAGGATTTAGGGGAAATAACTCATGGATTTGAAAATGAGGGATAAAGGTGGTTGTAAGGTAAAGATTTGAAGGTGTTTGGAGACCAACCACCGCCGTGAAATGATTTCCGGTGAGCGGCGGCTAGGGTTTGGGTCGTGTGTGTTGATAGAAAAACAGGGCAGCTAGGGTTTGCTAGGTTAGAGACGGGGTGGGAATGAAAGGGTTCTCTAGGGTATGGGGCCTTCAAACATATATAAGGAAATCAAAAACCCAGTTCACAGTCGTTGGATCCCAAAAGATCAACGGATGGGATTTAATTACACGAAATGGTGTCGTTTTGGTGGGGGGTGCTGGACTGGGTAGGGATTGGGCTTGGGTTGGAATGGATCAAAGGGGTTTGGGCCCTAATTAAAACAGCCTTTTTCTAATTCTTTTTCTCATCTTTTCTCAATTGTTTTTCTTTTCCTTTTTAACTAATTAAAAAAACCTAAATTAAATTAACTTGCAAAATTAAACTAATTATCTGCTATAATATTTACAAAAATTAATTACTCCTAGATTAAATGAGGAAATTACTAATCTAAAATTAAAAAGCTAAAAATGCAAAAGTAAGCCAATTTTTTGTGATTTTCAATTTTAATAAAGCAACTAATTCACTTATTAACCTTAAAATATAAAAATAAAACCTAAATGCAATGCATGGTATTTTTGGCATTTTCATGATTTTAACAAAAACAAACATGCACAGAAATGCAAACAATTAGCACAAATTCTCACAAAATCTTATAAAATTGCAAATAATGGAAAATTTTTATTTTTTTGAATTTTATAGGAGTAATTCATATAGGGCAAAAATCACGTGCTCACACCTGGCATCACCATCCCCTTTAGATTGTCCTCTAACCCTGCTGGGTAGAGAGGTTCACACCCCGCATGATACCTATCTGGCTCAATGGTGTTCTTTTCCATAATGATCTTGCATTGCCACATGTGTTGAGCTTGGCACTTGTAAGGGACATCAACATCCTGAAAGTCTTCTCTGAAATGGCTCATTTTGGCAATCCTGGGTACAACCTGTTTCCTGCCTGCTTGCCTCATGACTCGGATAGGGACATAAGGGTATATTACTCTCAACCCAATCAGCACCAAGTGTGGAGCATCCCTGGATTTGATGATGAATTCGTCTGTTGGAACCATTCAAACATCCATTGCACCTGTTCCTCGGTCAGATTGTCGAAGAACCCTACCCACTCTTTGGCACTTTCCAACTAAGCAAACCTGTCCGGAATGTAAGTCATCCACTTGGGATGATGGAAGGAAATATGGTCGTTCCAAGCCCTTCGCGAAAATTCTTGGCGATATTGACCTTTTTGAAGATGTTCTAATAACCACAACTGCAGTAACAAGTTACAACTCTTGAAATGCTTGACCCCTTTTTGACAGCACTCTAGAGCCCTGTAGATGTCGACTATGATCATGGGGACTATAGTGTATGTTTGTCCATTGATCCCTTCCATCAGAGTCTTGGAGACCATGGCCAACCTAGTGTGGATTCTTTCCCTTTTCATTGGGAACACTATCAAGCCCAAGAAACATATGATGAACATGAACACTCTGCGGTGGATGTGGCCCATAGAAGTGATGGAAAGCTCGTCATGGAAGGTACGGTAGGACTTGTTATGGCCATATCTCTCGTACATGTACTCGAAGAGTATGTAGTACTTCTCTAGGCATCCCAAGTCAGCATTTTTCTTCAACTACATCATCTTTAGGAACCCCTTACCAGTACGGTTCTCCAGTACCAACAGCCTAGGGTTATCCCAAGTCAATCCCGCAAGTCCCCCAATTTCCTCTAGGAGTGGAGTCATTTATATGTCGCCGAAACGAAACACAGACCTTTCACTATCCTAGAACAAAGTGACAGCCTCGATCAACTTGTTGTTTGGATGAATGTCTAGCAGGGAAGGAAAATTACCCAGGTACTTTCTTACATGTTTCTTGTCACTTGAGGAAAGGTCCTCCCACCAATCTAGCAACAATGGTGGAATGTTTCTAACCATACCGAATCTGGGGATCTCGTGCCTCATTTTTTGCAAAACAAAAAAGGTTAGGCCCTTCTCCCCCACCAGACTCGACTATTTATACATTCATGATTAGCTTATTGACATTTAGTTCTACAAATTAATGCACAGAACGTGGTTGTGTCCGTTGGGATTATGGAAACCCCAATGGACTTTTGGATAAGGCTCATCTTAAAGGATTATTATGTGTAAAACATATTAATCCAACTTGGTTTGACCATAAAGCATGCACAATTTCAATCAGAGTAAGGTTACTATGGGGGTTTAGACTGGTACCCTTAAGCGGACAACTTGAGGGAGAAAGGCACGAAACCGTCGACTACACCGCTGATCGACTAGTTTTACCGCAAATAAGCCTTTCCGAATTTAAGGGTAATAAATAGGAAGAGCGCAACCACTCATCAAGCATTTCTATAGGATTTAATACGCATGAGTGGCGTATGATGTGGAGCATGGTATGCAACAATAAATAGCATGTAGTCAAGTATTTGCACGTAGGAAAAACAAATACAGTACTTAAATAATTGAAAGACAGTTACGGAAAAAGAAAACAGTTGACAAGTCAGTTTCAGGAGGAAAGAAATCATAAATGCTTGAAAATAGACAGTTAAATTCAAATAAGAGGAAAGGGTACGTGGGATAGAGCGTGCTTGGACTAATTCACAATAGACAAGTTCGTTATGGTAAGATCCTAAAAGAATATCCCCAGTAAAGTCGTCATGCTGTCGCGCCACATTTTTTTCCTTCCTCGGAGAGAAGTCCGGATTTCGACGTTCATCGGGGTAATGACTCATTTCCTTTCGGGAATTGTATATTTTGAAGAGTCGCCACCTAACAGATTATAGTGTGTTAGGGCATCTAGAGCAATTAACTCTTAGACTAGTTTGCATTACCATAAATTAGGGGTAAGGGCTCGAAATAACCTTGAGGGGAAGGTATTAGGCACCCCTCTCGGTCCACAACGGTAGGTACCAGCCGAACTTATACTTATGTGAATTAGTCCTTTTAACAAATAAATAGTTTAAACACATACTTGCAAATAAAGGCATGTTAAGCACATATATGCCTCAAGTAATGGAACAAGGGAAAAGGTTTGAACAAGTTGTATATATATAAAGAAAAGTAAAGTTTAAACATTGGAAATTGGGAAAGAGGGGTCCTAGGTTGGTTGGCCTACAGGATCACCCCACACAATGCCCGGTAATCACTCCTCAATAAGGGGCTACACGTGACATTAGCACGTAGTCATCATATCCTTACTACTCAGTTCCATCCCCTTGGTCACAGCCTAAAGCGTTCTAATAACCTTGATAGATGCCCTATGCGTGCACTACCCGTCCCTTCCTTGTGGCCCTGGATGTATTTAGGACCTCTAATGTAGGTAGTTCTAGAACTTTCTAAGGTTTTAAAGGATAAAAGTCTAGGCGTCAATCAAAAACAATTAGGATTGCATTTAAATAGAACAAATTACAGGCTCACAGTCACCTCCACAAATATAACAAGTAAGTGCATGTCTTCAAACAACAGTCAAGTATTTAAGAGAAAATCCTAAAACATGATATCTAGGTGAGCAAGGATTGAATTAGGACCAAGCGTCAAAGACCTATTTAGCTTATCTACTGATTTTAGACCTGTGAATATGAATAGTCAAAAATAACAAAGCGTAGCTTTTAGAGTTGCAGGATTTTAATCGCCCCATAGGCTTGCCTAAATGCATAACAGTGACATCCTAAAGGCATGACATCTATATTGATTAGGAACACAGTAAAACAGTAAACAGTTTTTAAAACGGATAACTTGAGATCCTATAAACATGTTTTCTAGAAGTATTAATAGAGGTAGCATTTGAAAACTTATTAAAGAAATGGATAGATTAATTAATTAAGCCAATTAAGAATATATAGACACGAATTTGAACTGATTTATTTAACTAAATTGGTTTTAAGTCCTATAGATATGATCTCTAGTTAAGCAAGGTAAAAAACGAACAACATTCATTTAACCAAAGTGAAACCCCTATAGGCATGTCTATAGAGCTGATTTTAACCCTATAGGGATGATCCCTATTATTAAAGCCATTTTTAGGTCCAATAGGCATGGTTTCTAAGATTGTGGAAGTAAAGCAAAAATAGCAAACACGTTTGAATCAACACGACCCTATAGGCATGGTATCTACCGAATTTACCCAACATATATATAACTACCCACCCTTTTCACTAATAACCCCAATGTTTGTTTACAAAAATCATTACAGACCAATGAATTAAAATAAAAATACATAAATAAATAGGAGTTAATCTATAGGGAGCCCACAGTAAGCCTAAATGACTTCCTAGACTCCAATAGCCTCAAATGCCCAAATTTCCATAGCCAAACTCATGTCTATGTGTGTCAGAGTTCTCTAAGGACCTCAAGGATCCCGGACAGTGTTCACACCTAGACCTTTTCTCAAACAATAACTGATTTAGGTGCAGTGTGGAAAGGCCAGCTCTGACATGCCAGAGTTTAGAGAGATCCCAAGGATCTCAAGGCAGTACACATATCAGAGAGGCAGAACCTAGTATTCTAAGAGTGAAGTGAGAGTGCTTGACATAGTTTTGAAAAGGTTTTGAAAATAGTACAGAGATTACTTCAGAAGTAAAAGGTTTTTCAGAAACAGTAAATAGTTTAGTGGTAAAAGATAGTTTGAGAAGAGTACCAAAACAGCAGACAATCAATTGGTCATAAAAACATCCAGATTTAGAAAACACTTAACAAACAGATCTCACAGGGGGATAAAGGGATAGGGCACATACGAGTCACATTGGGGTACATTGATAGGGTATAGGGGAAATATATAGTCAACAAAACTGCATAAAACACTTAGGATCTTAGAGATTTAACAGGCTAAACATGGACAATAAGTGGTTAAGACATAGATCATAGTTGACATATCTTGAACAGGATTAACATACAATTTAGACATACTAGGTAAAGAAGTAAGCAGGAATGAGTGCAGAATATAAAGAATACATTGAACAGGCAGAGTTTAGATATGTTGAGCAAAGAAGTAAGCAGGAATACAAGTTGAACTCATAACTGATGAACTAGTGCAGGAATGAAACATATAGGGTTTGGATTTTAAAACTTAACTAGAGACATACTAGTTGAAGAAAAGAGAGCAGAATATAAATCAGATGAAGTTCCAATATCTAGCCTTGGCTTTCAGCCGGCTAGACTACTGAATATCACAAGTAGCAGAGGAGAAAAAGAAAGCTTTAGAGTGTAAGTGTGCTTTGTGAACTAATGTTTTGTCTCCAGAAGTGAGAATAGTAAGGAGTTTATATATTAATCAAAAGCTTAGCAAAATAAGGTAAGGGATCAATTAAATAGCAATTAGAGAGATTCAGGAAATCAATCACACGTAAAAATCAGCAAGTCTTCCCATTAATCAAGGATAATCAAATCAACGGTAAAAGCATGCTAGATATTTAAGGGAAAAATCAAGTAAAGTTCGGGTATAGAGTAGGTAATTAGGAGTAAATGAACAGAAATTTCAATTAAGGTAACAATCAATAAAGATCAGCAAATAACAAATAAGGCAAGGGGAAAGCTGTGATGACCCAAAATCATCACTTGTTTTAGAAATAAATTCTGTGTTCCGAGGCCTTAAAAACCTCTTTAAGTATCACCTTGATTTATGTGCATAGTCTGCACACGTAGTCGGAAGGCCATTATGTGAAAATCTGTGAAAAATGATGAATTTTGACTTTAAAATGAATTTAAGTTGACTTCGGTCAATATTTTGGGTAAACGGACTAGGACCCGTGATTTGATGGTCCCGGAGGGTCCATAGGAAAATATGTTACTTGGGCGTATGCCCAGAATCTAATTCTGAGGTCCCAATCCCGAGAAATGAATTTTTTAAAGAAAATTATTTTCTGGAATTATTTATGAGTTTTGGAAATGAAATGTGCTTAAAATTTGATGGTATCAGGTCCGTATTATAGTTTCGGAGCCCGGTACATGTCTTATATGTGGTTTAAGTCGAGTCTGTGAAATTTGGTAAGAAACAGACTTGAAATAATGTGAACCGGACCGTATTTGAGAAAAATGGAAAATTTGAAGTTCGTAAGTGATTTCATGATTTTGATGCTAAATTTATAGTTGTTAATGTTATTTTGGTTATTTGAATGCACGAGTCAGTCCGTAGGGTGTTTTTGAGGTAGTGTACATGTTTAGTTTGGAGCCCCGAGGGCTCAGGTGAGTTTCGGATAGGTCTCGGAAGGTTTTGAACTTAGGAAATATTGCAGAAAACTGCTGTCTGCTGGTGTCCTGGTGCTTGTGCTATGCGATCGCATAGGAAGGTTCGCGGTCGCATAGTGTAAATTTTAGGGGGTCCTATTTTGTACTATGTGACCGCATAGGTCCTTCCGCGATCGCGTAGAGTAAATTCTGGGAGGTCACTAATTGTTCTATGCGATTGCATTGTTCCTTCCGCTATCGCAAAGGGTTAAACCAAGCCTAGGAAGGGAACCCATTTTTTTCTATACGATCGCAATCCATGCTCCACGATCACGATGCCCAGCCCCCTTACCCTATGCGATCGCATACCCTTGTTCGCGATTGCAGAGACCAATTTTGCCCAGTCATTTAAATAGTAACAAAACATACGGGATTTAACAAAAACCTCATAACTTCTTCTTCCAAACTCCAAATTGGGCGATTTTTGAAAGGGAGCTTCACCACAAATTCATAGGTATGCAATCTTAGACTCATTTTCTTCAATTTTCATTAACACCCATTAGATTTTTAGGCCTAAATCATGTTCTCAAGGGTAGAAAATTAGGGATTTGGGTAGAGTTAGGGCTTTTTGCATAATTGGGACTTAGACCTCGTTTTGGGGTCGAATTTTGGAATTAATTACATATTCGGGCTCGTAGGTGAATGGGTGATCGGGTTTTGGTCCGAACCTCGTATTTTGACCAAGTGGGCCCGGGGTCGATTTTTGACTTTTTGGGGAAAATGATAGAAAACCTATATTTGAGCATTGGGTATGAATTCTTTAGCATTTATTGATGTTATTAAAATCAATTTGGACTAGATACAAGTTGTTTAGAGGCGGATTCTAAAGGAAAAGCGGTGTTTGAGGCTTGAGTTGGCCATGGAAGTTCGAGGTAAGTGTTTGGTCTAACCTTAGCTTGAGGGATTAGGAGTTGTGTCCTATCTGCTACATGTTACTTGTTGAGTACGACGTATAGGCATGGTGACGAGTATCTATACATTGGTGTCAAGCATGACCGTGAGTCTTAAATTGAAATTATTGTGTTCTTAATAAATCCTACGAATGCCTAAGTTGTTGATTCTCTGTGTTGAGCAAGGATTATGATTATTCTCGTGGGAATTACTTATGATTGGGTATTGGTGCTAATTGAGGTAGTTAGATGTTGGAACAAGTTTGGTTATAGCTGATTTTGCCTTGCCGGGACGTAATTACTTATACTGCCGATTCCCTTACCGGGATAGTTTTGTTTCTTTATTGATCCCTTGCCGGGACTTTCGTTGTGATCGGAGTTGAACTGTATATGTGGATCGGGTTGCACGCCGCAATAATATTATATTTGGATCGGGTTGCACGCCGCAACAATGATATAAATGGATCGGGTTGCACGCCGCAACAGTGATAAATGATATGGATCGGGTTGCACGCCGCAATAGTGTTATTATGTTTTTGGATCGGGTTGCGCACCTCAACAATGGATAATACGAAGTTCTTATAGATTGGTGATGGGTTCCTTATTGTTTTGCTATGAATTCTAAATTGTCCTTATGTCTTTGTCTTAATTTACTGTTGGTATTGATATTTCCCCCAGCAGGTACCCCCTCCCATCTCTACTTGTCTATTCCTGTTTTATTTTTCGCTGCATATTATATAACAGTATAGGTTTATTTGGTATTCTGGTCCTAGCCTCATCACTACTTTGCCGGAGTTAGGCCAGGCACTTACCAACACATGGGGTCGGTTGTGCTGATACTACACTCTGCACTATGTGCAGATCCCAGAGCGGCAGCTTTTGGACCGTACATTGGGTGGCTTCCTTCAGTCCAGTTAGAGATCCCGAGGTAGTCCTGCAGGCGTCCGCAGGCCCGGCGTTCTCTTCTATCTTTATATGTATTCTGATTTTATTTACTTCAGAGACAGATTGTACCTTTCATTCCAGACATTTGTATGTAGTATTCGTAGGTGGTCCGTGATATTGTGACACCGGATTTCGGGTAGAGATGTATGTTGGTATTGTCGTACATGTTTTGGCTAGTTATCAAATTAAGTCTTCCGCATGTATTTATTTATCTCTAATATTTCGTTGTTAATCGCATGTTAATTTAAATTGTTAAAAAGGCTAAATAAAAGAGTTAGTGATTCTATATTACGCGACTTGCCTAGCTTTCACGAGTAGGCACCATCACGACTCCCGAGGGTGGTAAATCCAAGTCGTGACAAGTTGGTATCAGAGCTCTAGATTACATAGGTCTCACAATTCATAGACAAGCTTAATAGAGTCTGAGGGATCGGTATGGAGACGTCTGTATTTATCCACCAGAGGCTACAGAGTTAGGAAAAACTTCGCATTTATTCTTTCCTGTCATGCGATTTGGTTTCTCAATGCTAATTGAATTTCTACTCTATTCTTTTGCAGATGGCGAGAACATGCGCTTCCTCATCCACCGATTAGCAGCATGAGCCCCTAGAAGCAGCGTCCACGAGGGGAAGAGGGTGAGGCCGAGGCCGTGCTAGAGGTCGAGGTAGGGGAAGAGCTCAGCCCAGAACAGCAGCACCAGCGGCGGAGCCTTAGGTTGACTTTGATGATGAGGTTCCAGTCTAGACAGTCTCGGTGGGCCCAACTCAGGTCCCAGAGGGGTTTATTGCTACCCCAGTACTCCAGGATGCTCTGGTCCATCTAGCGGGCCTTATGGAGAGTGTCACTCGGGCAGGCTTGCTTCCTGTAGCACCAGCTGTCTCTCAGGCTGGAGGAGGAGCCCAGACTCCTGCTACTCGCACTCCGGAGCAGACAGCTCCCCAGTTTCAGACTCCAGCAACTCAACTAGTTGGAGCAGTTCAGCCGGGTGTGGTAGCTTAGACCGGTGAGGGAGCAGCTATGTTTGCCGATGCTTTGTGGAGATTGGATAGGTTCACCAAGCTCTTCCTTACTTCTTTCAGCGGTGCATCTTCTGAGGATCCCTAGGATTTTCTAGACATCTGTCATGAGGTTCTCAGGAACATGGGGATAGTGGAGACCAATGGGGTCGATTTTGCTACTTTTCACTTATTTGGATCCGCCAAGACTTGGTGGAGATATTATTGTTTGGCTAGACCAGTCGAATTGCCAGCTTTGACTTGGGAGCAATTTACTCAGCTATTTCTGGAGAAGTTTCTCCCTATTACTCAGAGAGAGATCTATCGGAGGTAGTTTAAGCGTCTCCAATAGGGTTCTATGACTGTTACTCAGTATGAGACCAGATTCATTGACTTGGCTCGTCATGCTCTTATCATACTTCTGAGAGAGAGAGAGGGTGAGGAGGTTCATTGAGTTACTTATCCAGCCTATTCAACTTTAGATGGATAAGGAGACTGGGCGTGATATTTCTTTCCAGGAGGCGGCTAATGTGGCCAGGAGAGTTGAGATGGTTCTATCGCAGGGAGGTAGTCAGGGGTCTGACAAGAGGCCTCGCATTCAGGCCTATTCAATGGTACCTCGTCTGGAGGCAGAGATTCATATGGTAGAGGCCATCCTTCTAGGCCTTTTCAGTTAGCCCTTCAGGTTTCTCACGGTGCTTCAGGTGGCCGTGGTTCTCTATGCAGTATTCTAATCAGCAGCCCTACAGTGCACCACCAGCTCCTATCAGTGTGTCGCCGCTCCAGAGCATTCGGGGTGGTCATTCATGTCGCCAGGGTCGGTCTCAGTTTCCTCTGTTGTAGCACTCAGGTGGATGCTTTGAGTGTGGTGAGTATGTTAATATACGGAGGGCTTGTCCGAGATTAGTGGGTACTCAGTCGGCAGCAGCAGGTTCCCGTGCTATGGTTCTGGCACCAGGTGTTCCATTGCCCGCTCCGCCAGCTAGGGGTGGGGATAGATGTGTTAGAGGTGGAGCTCAAACCGCTAGAGGTGGAGGCCAACCAGTTACAGGTCGTCCCAGATATGTAGTCCAGGGTGGTGGGGCCCAACCCCAATGTTATGCTCTTCCAGCCAGGCCTAAGGCTCAGGCTTCCGATGTAGTTATCACAGGTATTGTTCTGGTTTGTGGCAGAGATGCTTCAGTTTTATTTGATCCAGGGTCTACATAATCTTATGTGTCATCTTATTTTGCACCGTATCTGGTCATGCCTAGTGATTCATTGAGTGTCCATGTATATGTGTCTACACCGGTGGGTGATTCTATTGTGGTAACTCGAGTCCATTGCTCGTGTATAGTTGTGATCGGGGGTCTTGAGACTCGTGTGGATTTATTACTCCTGGACATGGTTGAGTTTGATGTCATATTGAGGATGGATTGGTTATCACCTTACCACGCTATCTTGGACTGTCATGCCAAGACTGTGACCTTAGCCTTGCCGGATTTACCTCGTTTAGAGTGGAGAGGGACTCCTGGTCATTCTACACGTAGTGTTATCTCTTATGTGAAGGCTCGGCGTATGGTCGAGAAGCGGTGTTTGGCCTATTTGGCATATGTTCGTGAGTCTAGTGTAGAGGTTCCTTCTATTAATTTTGTGCCTGTTGTTCGTGAGTTCCCTGAGGTATTTTCTTCAGACCTGCCGGGTATGCCACCCGACAGGGATATTGACTTCTGCATTGATTTGGCTCCGGGCACTCAGCCCATTTCTATCCTACTGTATCATGTGGCCCCGTCTGAGTTGAAAGAGTTGAAGGAGCAGTTGCAGGACTTGCTTGAAAAAGGGTTCATTAGACCTAGTGTTTTGCCTTGGGGTGCGCCGATGTTGTTTGTTTAGAAGAAGGACGGATCGATGAGAATGTGTATTGATTAAAGGCAGTTAAACAAGGTTACAATCAAGAATAAGTATCTGTTGCCGAGGATTAATGATTTGTTTGATCAACTTCAGGGTGCCAAAGTATTTTCGAAGATTGACTTGAGATCTAGCTACCATTATTTGAGGATTAGGGCATCCGATGTCCCTAAGACAGCTTTCCGCAAATGATATGGGAATTATGAGTTCTTGGTGATGTCATTCGGGTTGACAAATGTCAGCAGATTTTATGGATCTGATGAACCGAGTGTTCATCCTTTACTTGGATTCATTCGTGATAGTCTTCATTGATGATATTTTTATCTATTCCTGCAGCCGGGAGGAGCACGAGCAGCATCTTAGAGTGGTTCTTCAAACTCTAAGGGATAGTCAGTTGTATGCCAAGTTTTTGAAGTTTGAGTTCTGGTTGAGTTCAGTTGCATTCCTAGGTCATGTTGTATCTGCAGAGGGTATTCAGGTTGATCCGAAGAAGATTGAGGCAGTCAAGAACTGGCCTAGACCAACATCAGCTATAGAGATTCGGAGTTTTTTGGGTTTGGCAGGCTACTATCATCATTTTGTGGAGGGGTTTTCATCTATTGCAGCCTCGATGACCAGGTTGATCCGGAAGGGTGCCTAGTTCAGGTGGTCGGACGAGTGTAAGGCGAGCTTCCAGAAGCTCAAGACAGCTTTGACTATGGCATCGGTGTTGGTTTTGCCCATAGGTTAAAGGCCATATACAGTTAATTGTGATGCATCTCGTATTGGACTTGGTGCGGTGTTGATGTAGGATGGCAAGGTTATTGCCTATGCTTCACGGCAGTTAAAGATTCATGAGAAGAACTATTCAATTCATAATTTGGAGTTAGCAGCCATTGTTCACGCGTTGAAGATTTATAGGCATTATCTGTATGGCGTGACACGTGAGGTGTTCACGAATCACAAGAGTCTGCAGTACTTGTTCAAGCAGAAGGAGTTGAATTTGAGGCAGAGAAGGTGGTTGGAGCTGTTAAAAGACTATGATATCACCATCTTATATCATCCGGGAAAGGCAAATGTGGTGGCCAATTCTTTGAGTAGGAAGTCAGCCAGTATGGGCAGTCTTACCTATATTCCAGTCGATGAGAGACTTCTTGCTTTGGATGTCCAGGCTTTGGCCAATCAGTTCGTGAGGTTGGATGTTTCTGAGCCCAGCTGTGTGTTAGTTTGCACAGTCGCTCGTTCTTCTTTATTGGAGCATATCCGTGATCGACAGTATGATGATCCCCATTTGTGTGTCCTTAGAGACACGGTGCAGCACAGCGGTGCCAAGTAGGTTACCTTAGGTGATGATGGAGTTTTGAGATTGCAGGGTCGAGTTTGTGTGCCTAATGTGGATGGACTCCGAGAGTTAATTTTAGAGGAGGCTCATAGTTCCCGGTACTCTATTCATCCGGGCGCCGCTAAGATGTATCAGGATTTGCGGCAGCATTATTGATGGCGGAGAATGAAGAAGGATATCGTTGCATATGTGGCTTGGTGCTTGAACTGTCAGTAGGTTAAATACGAGCATTAGAGGCCTGGTGGTTTGTTCTAGAAGATTGAGATTCTTGAGTGGAAGTGGGAATGTTCACTATGGACTTCGTTGTTGGACTCCCACGGACTCAGAGGAAGTTCGACGCAGTGTGGGTTATTGTTGATAGGTTGACCAAGTCAGCACATTTCATTCCTGTGGCAGTTTCCTATTCTTCCGAGAGGTCAGCTGAGATCTATATTTGGGGGATTGTTCGTCTTCATGGTGTTCCCCTGTCTATCATTTCGGATCGAGGTACGCAGTTTACCTCTCATTTCTGGAGAGCAATTCAGCAAGAGTTGGGCATACTGGTTGAGTTGAACACAGCATTTCATCCTCAGACGGACGGGCAGTCCGAGCGAACTATTCAGATTTTGGAGGATATGCTTCGAGCTTGTGTTATTGACTTTGGAGGCTCGTGGGATAAGTTTTTGCCTTTAGCAGAGTTTTCCTACAACAACAGCTACCAGTCGAGTATCCAGATGGCTTCTTATGAGGCTTTGTATGGTAGGCGGTGTCGGTCACCGGTTGGATGGTTTAAGTCGGGGGAGGCTCGGTTGTTGGGTACGGATCTGGTTCAGGATGCCTTGGACAAGGTCAAGATTATTTAGGATAGGCTTTGTACAACTCAGTCCAGGCAAAAGAGTTATGCCGACCGCATGGTTTGAGATTTGGCTTTCATGGTCGGTGAGCGGGTATTGCTTCGAGTGTCGCCTATGAAGGGCGTGATGAGATTTGGGAAAAATGGCAAGCTTAGCCCTAGGTTCATTGGCCCGTTTGAGATTCTTGATCGAGTAGGAGAGGTGGCTTATAGACTTGCGTTGCCGCCAAGCTTATCAGCCATCAATCCAGTGTTTCATGTGTCCATGCTTCGAAAGTATCACGGCGATCCATCCTACGTGTTAGATTTCAGCACTATCCAGTTGGACAAGGACTTGTCTTATGAGGAAGAGTAGGTAGTTATTCTAGACCGGCAGGTTCGTCAATTGAGATCAAAGAGTTTCCCTTTTGTTCGTGTTCAGTGGAGAGGTCAGCCTGTTGAGGCATCGACCTGGGAGTTCGAGTCCGATATGTGGAGCCGTTATCCCCATATCTTCCCCGACTCAGGTACTTCCTTCTTATGTCCGTTCGAGGACGAACGGTTGTTTTAGAGGTGGAGAATGTGATGACCCAAAAGGTCATCACTTGTTTTAGAAATAAATTTTGTGTTCCAAGGCCTTAAAAACCTCTTTCAGTATCACCTCGATTTGCGTGCGCAGTCCGCACACGTAGCCAGAAGGCCATTATGTGAAAATCTATGAAAAATGATGAATTTTGACTTTAAAATGAATTTTAGTCGACTTCGATCAACCTTTTGGGTAAAGTGACCCAGACTAGTGATTTGACGGTCCCGAAGGGTCCGTTGGAAAATATGGGATTTAGGCGTATGCCCGAAATCGAATTCTGAGGTCCCAAGCCCGAGAAATGAATTTTTTAAAGAAATTGTTTTCTAGAATTATTTATGAGTTTTCAAAATGAAATGTGCTTAAATTTGATGGTATTGGGCCCATATTATGGTTCCGGATCCCGGTACATGTCTTATATGTGGTTTAAGTCGAGTCTGTGAAATTTGGTAAGAAACGGGCTTGAAATGACGTGAATCGGACCGTATTTGAGAAAAATGAAAAATTTGAAGTTCTTAAGTGATTTCATGATTTTGATGCTAAATTTATAGTTGTTGATGTTATTTTGGTGATTTGAATGCACGAATAAGTCTGTAGGGTCTTTTTGAGGTTGTGTACATGTTTGGTTTGGAGCCCCGAGGGCTCGGGTGAGTTTTGGATAGGTCTCAGAAGGTTTTGAACTTAGGAAAAATTGTAGAAAATTGTTGTCTGCTGGTGTCCCGGTGCTTGTGCTATGCTATCGCATAAGAAGGTTCGCGATCGCATAGTGTAATTCAGGGGGTCCCATTTTGTGCTATGCGACCGCATAGGTCCTTCCGCGATCGCGTAGAGTAAATTCTAGGAGGTCACCAATTGTTCTATGCGATTGCATTGTTCCTTCCGCTATCGCAAAGAGTTAAACCAGGCCTGGGAAGGGAACCCATTTTCCTCTATACGATCGCAATCCATGCTCCGCAATTGCGATGCCCAGCCCCCCTTACCCTATGCGATCGCGTACCCTTGTTCGTGATCGCAAGGACCAATTTTGCCCAGTCATTTAAACAGTAACAGAATATATGGGATTTAACAAAAACCTCATAACCTCTTCTTCCAAACTCTAAATTGGGCGATTTTTGAAAGGGAGCTTCACCACAAATTCATAGGTATGTAATCTTAGACTCAGTTTCTTCAATTTCCATTAACACCCATTAGATTTCTAGGCCTAAATCATGTTCTTAAGGGTAGAAAATTAGGGATTTGGGTAGAGTTAGGGCTTTTTGCATAATTGGGACTTAGACCTCATTTTGGGGTCGGATTTTGGAACTAAGTACATATTCGGGCTCGTGGGTGAATGGATAATCGGGTTTTAGTCCGAACCTCGTGTTTTGACCAAGCGGGCCCGGGGTCGATTTTTGACTTTTTGGGGAAAATGATAGAAAACCTATAATTGAGCATTGGGTATGAATTCTTTAGCATTTATTGATGTTGTTAAAATCAATTTGGACTAGATACGAGTTGTTTGGAGGCGGATTCTAAAGGAAAAACGGTGTTTGAGGCTTGAGTTGGCCGTGGAAGTTCGAGGTAAGTATTTGGTCTAACCTTAGCTTGAGGGATTAGGAGTTGTGTCCTATCTGCTACATGTTGCTTGTTGAGTATGATGTATAGGCATGATGACAAGTATCTATACGTTGGTATCAGGCATGACCGTGAGTCTTAAATTGAAATTGTTGTCTTCTTAATAAAACCTACGAATGCCAAAGTTGTTGATTCTCTGTGTTGAGCAAGGATTATGATTATTCTCGTGGGAATTACTTATGATTGGGTATTGCTGCTAATTGAGGTAGTTAGATGTTGGAACAAGTTTGGTTATAGCCGATTTTCCCTTGCCGGGACGTCATTACTTATACTGTCGATTCCCTTGCCGGGATATTGTTGTTTCTTTATTGAACCCTTGCCGGGACTTTCGTTGTGATTGGTGTTGAACTGTATATGTGGATTGGGTTGCACGCCGCAACAATATTATATTTGGATCGGGTTGCACGCCGCAACAATGATATAAATGGATCGGGCTGCACGCCGCAACAGTGATAAATGATATGGATCGGGTTGCATACCGCAATAGTGTTATTATGTTTTTGGATTGGGTTGTGCGCCGCAGCAATGGATAATACGAAGTGCTTATAGACTGGTGACGAGTTCCTTATTGTTTTGCTATGAATTCTAAATCGTCCTTATGTCTTTTTCTTAATTTTATTGTTGGTATTGATATTTCCCCCAACATGTACCCCCCCCCAACTCTATTTGTCTATTCCTGTTTTATTTTCCGCTGTATATTATATAACTACACAGGTTTATTTGGTAGTCTGGTCCTATCCTCGTCACTACTTCGTCGGGGTTAGGCCAGGCACTTACCAGCACATGGGGTCGGTTATGTTGATACTACACTCTGCACTATGTGCAGATCCCGTAGCGGCAGCTTTTGGACCGTAGCATTGGGTGGCTGCCTTCAGTCCAATTAGAGATCCCGAGGTAGTCTTGCAGGCATCCGCAGGCCCGACATTCTCTTCTATCTTTATATGTATTCTGTTTTTATTTACTTCAGAGACAGATTGTACCTTTCTTTCCAAACATTTGTATGTAGTATCCGTAGGTGGTCCATGATATTGTGACACCGGATTCCGGGTAGAGATGTATGTTGGTATTGCCGTAATCGCATGTTAATTTAAATTGTTAAGAAGGCTAAATAAAAGAGTTAGTGATTCTATATTATGCGGCTTGCCTAGCTTTCACGAGTAGGCGCCATCATGACTCCCGAGGGTGGGAAATCCGGATCGTGACAAAAGCTAATTAAGGCAAAGGGTTCAATCAAAAATAAGAATCAAAATTTGTTAAGCAAAAGAGTTCAAATTAAATCAGGGAATAAGAATATCAGAATAGTCAAGGAGAAAATCACGTATAGAGTCACAAGTCTAGCAAATAAAATAAGGTAAGAAATGAATAGTCAGGATTCAACACGTAATTTTAACGAAACAAATAGTTAAATCGACATTGATTCAAGGAGAAAGATATAGGTCTTAACATGAATAGTCAGGATGAACACAAGAATATAGAATCAGTAAAAGGTTGAACTAAAAAATTCAATAGAGGCATACTAGGACAAGAAAATCACGAGGAATCACAAGAACCAAAGCAAGAACACAATTAGTATACCAATACTCATAAACCAAATGAAGAACGTTAAAAAATTAGGGTTTTTAGTACAAGCGAGTTAAGGTTTACAAAATCAGTCAAAACACATAAGAAGCAGAAGATTAAACACTCAAAAAATCACCAAACATTTTGTAAAAGAAATTTCCAGAAACCCTAGTTTAGAAAAATATGAAAATCACTTAAAAATCATACGATTCTTATAAAGAATCTCAAGGTTGTTGTAAAACTCATATGAAACAAGTTCAAATCTGTACAGATCTAAGAGGTTCAGAAAATAAATTAGGGTTTCGAAGAGAACAACACAGAGGTGAAGAAACATGCTTAGAAACCCATAAATCATGGTTAATATAGGACGATCTTACTCGGAATCACACTGGAACGGCCTGAAATAGGCGAGAAAGGGACCATAGGTGCAAGCCACTGACCCCGGTCCCTTGAGGACCCTGGAGATGGCAGTACTAACGTGAGGGAGACCATTAGAGGCTTGGGGAGTGGTGAGGAACACAATGGAAGGCAGCAGACTACCGGTGATGTAGGTAGGTTAAGGTTAGGTTTCAGAGCGTTTGAGAGAGGAGAAGGGTTTCAGCGCGGCAGATAGTGTAGAATAAAAGGGTTTGGGGGGTCGTTTGGTTTATTTTAGGAAGGGTCGTTTGTGGCCATTGATCTCTATGATCAACGGCCGAGATTAAAAGGGTTTTGGGCGGGATCGGGTAGTTGGGTTTGGGTTGGGTAAATTCAAATTAAAATTGGGCTGGTATTGGGTTTAAATAGGGCTGAAATTGAAAGGCTAGATTTTAAATATCCACTTTTAATAAATATATAATTTAAAAAAAATAATTTGAATGATTTCCAAAATATATTTTCGTATACTAAAATGATTTAAAATAGTGGTTTAACATTTTAAAAATATAGAAGACTATTTTATGCACCGATAATGTAATTATGCATTAGTAGGGCAATTATTGCAAAGATGTGCAATTTAGCCTAAAATATAAATATAATTACAAAAAATACACTAAAAATATTTAAACACTATTTTGGCATAAATGAAGAATTCAAATGACTAAATCATCACAAAAGTAATTTGAAGGATAATTATTGGATATTTTATAAATAAAAGAGAAGAAATAAATTGATTTAAAGCTTTTAAAATTATGAAAAAATTATAAAAAATGCTTATGCATGCTTATAACTGCATATGTTCTATTTTGAAAGTATATATACATATATTAAAAATATATGGACAAAAATTGGGTATCAACAGCGGTCATCGATTGTATTGCTCCGAGGTTGACCACAATGAGCCTTCGATGTGCTCCCTCGAGGGACGCACCTCGGGGTTGAACCTTATGCCCCGCTTCGAGCTTCTTCGAGGTTAGGCATGGAGCGGCATAGTAGCTTCAGAATCGAACTCTCCAATTTTGGCCGTATACACTTGTGTATGTTAGGTGTTTGTCCTCATTTTTTTTTTATCATATTTGATTTTTTGTCTCTTAAAGAAAAGGACAATATATTTACCATAATTGGATTTTTTTTTTGTACAAAAAAATTATAAATCTCTCATATTTGGCTAGTCATTTTTCTTGTAGGAAAATATTTGGACTTCTATAAATTGAGGATCATACAAGTGTTAGTGTATCACTTGTATTTGTCTCTTCATTAGGTTGCTTTCTCGATATTTTGTACTCTTTTTTATATAGTGGATTGCTCATCTCCGTCATGGACGTAGGTCAATTGACCGAACCACGTTAAATGTAAGTGTCTCTTTTGTTATTTGATTTATCGCCATTCATGATTTGCTTTGATAGCTTTCGCATAACACCTAATTATTTCGATCCTAATACATTGGTTTGTCTCTTAGTTGATTGATTGATGCTAAACCACCAGCTACTTCACATGAATGCCCTAATTCCAACTAGTTTCTTCTTTTCTTTTCTCTTCTGTTTCATACTTTACTCATTTTTTTATTCAATTTTTCACTCATGAGTTTATTGTCACATTATACTTCTAACAGTAAAGACAAAATACTATAACACCTTAACTCGAAACACGTTATGATCAACAATATTAGCCCTCAGTTCCGTTTGAATTCCTTTTATTATTATTATTTATAATAACTTCAAAATTCTCCAGAAGCAAGAATTATGTGATCAGTAGTACTGAAAGACTACTATAACTAACAAAAAGAAAAGAAAATGGGGAAAGAGGATGAGATGAAATTTACAACACAGGCCGAATGAGAAGAGGACATGTTTACATGATCAAGGGACATATATGTTTGATTTTACTAATAATATTAACCACGGCCTGGTGATAAAGTAAAAAAGAAATGCCACTGAATGGGTCAGACAACATCTCTATATATGTAACGAATTTAGTTTAAAAGAGCAATAACAAACCTGCTTCCTCTGTAAGGATCTTTATTCCAACTCTTGGAAGTATGGGGGTGGAAGTCTTTTTCTTTACCACTATAAAGACTGATCTTGTGAGCAACACATCATGTTTTGACGATATTCTTAAGTCCATCGTCGGAGTTTAATTTAGTATATACTGTATAATCGTAAAACTAGTTTGAAAGTAAGTGTATTTATTGCATTAAAACGAGTGCGAAGATGAAAATTGATCTGTAATTCTTGTGGATATTCCTCATCTTCTTATTTTAAATATCTCTAATTCGAAATTACTTATGACATTTGTACTCTATATCACTAACATGCCAGCATGTTTATTTTATGCTCTCAAGATCCAGCAAATTCATCTATTCGAGACACAAATAAACATTTGGACTTAAGAATTTCCTTATTAGTACATGGATACACATAGTATAGGTACTCGTTCTTTGCTTTCCTTCTTACAATTGGAAGGAGCTATTTCTATTAATTATAACTTGCAGCTTATAAGTAATCAAATAAGCAATTCAATCACTCGTCAAAACTCAGTATCGAAAATAATTTTTGAAATATATTTTACTAACATAAATAGATAACAACAACACCAACAACTTTATGTCTCAATTACAATCAAGTAGGAATTCATTATATGAATTCTTAGTTTTCATGTGCTTAATTGAATCTCATCTCACTTCAATAACATAAATGATTAGTTTTATTAGTGTTATAAGTTTGTCACGATCCAAAATCCACCAAAGATCGTGATGGCGCCGGACACCGCTGTCAGGTAAGCGAACCAAAATACTTAATTAAATTCTCGTTTTAATAATTTTGAAAGCTATGATTTTCCTTCAATTCTACTAGTAAAAGATAATCCTTACAAGGTAAATAAAAGAATGTTTAGAAATAAATACAAGATACCCAATAATCATCTCAGAACCCGGTGTCACAAGTGCATGAGCATTTACTAGGAATGAAATAAAATACAGTAACTGTCCGGAATACAAAATGGACATAAATGAAAATACAGTACAATACTCTGAAGGGGACTCTGCTGGTTGTGGGTCGTCTTGACAAATGCAGCTCACCTAAGACTCTGTATCAATCATGCCGTTATATCACTAAGCCACCAGCCACACATGAACATGTGCAACAAAATGCACAGCAAGTGTAGTATGAGTACGAAAATAACGTGTACCCAGTGAGTATCCCGTCTAATCTCGAAGAAGTAGAGACGAGAGGTCGACTTCGACACTTACTAGTGGTACAATAATAATATATTAATAATGCGAATAATCATGGATTTATTAAAAATGACAGTAAACTCAAGTAAGTCAAAAAATAAGTAAACATTCCTTTTTATATTAAAAGTCTCTGAATTCATAATTTATTAATTATATATTTATCTCAAGTCAGGGAGAGCAAATATCAATTTCTATAAATCTCAAGGCAAGCAATACAAGCATGCGCAAATCATGCCAAGGTCGTACGACCCGATCCAACAATATTTAAACTGTGCACTGCCAGAGGGTCGAATGGCGCGAACCATAGATGCGTCTATTTAATCTACCGAAGCGTTCGGCCCGTTCCACATTAGATAAACACATTCAAACAGTCATATCAAGAATTCATCAAGGAGCAATTATTTAGGAAAAGGCAAGATTCTCTTTAAAAGTCAAGAAATGATGTCTAGCCTTTTAAAAATTTATTTATACATTAGATATGTTTTAAGCATTTTTAAGTTGACAACAAGGTTGCAATATTACAAGTAAATCATGTTTTTGGGCCTTAAACTAGCCGGATTTAAGCATAATAGTAGCTACGCACGGACTCTCGTCACCGCATGCGTACGTAGCCCCCACAAATAGGAGCACATATCTAATTAATTCACCTATGGGGATAATTTCCTCTTACAAGGTTAGAAAAGAGACTCACCTCGCTCCGAAATTCCATAACCGGCATTCCACGCCCTTCCGAAGACTCGAATCGATGCACAATGCACCAAAACTAGCCAACAATTATGCAAATCCATTAATATATGTTCAATTACTCATTACAATCCAATTTATAACAATTCCTAACCCCGATCAAAAAGTTGACAAAATAGCCCTCGGGCCCACGTTCCCGGATTCCAAAATTTTTCGAAGATAAAGTTTACTCATAACCTCAGGAACTCAGATATATAATTTACTCTCAATTTTATGTCCAAAATCGTGGTCAAAATTCAAGAATATCAAATTTCTAGGTCTTCCTCAAAATCCCAAATTCCCACTAATTTTCATATTAAAATCCATACATAATCAATGTATTTAACTCCTAATAAGTGGGGATAACTTACCTTGCCAATAAATGATGAAACCTCCTCTTGAAATCCTCCAAGAATCTCCCAAGCCAAGAGAAAAATGAAATAAACGGGCCAAATCCCGTCTTAAAACAAGTCACTGCCCAGCACTGCCCTTCTTCGCGAACACGGAAATGCCCTCGCGTTCGCGAAGCACAACCTGCTTCAGCCCCAAAATTTCTTCATCGCGTTCGCGACCCGACGCTCGTGTTCACGAAGGCCAGTTCCCCGGACCCTACGTGTTTGCATTCCAGGTCTCGCGTTCGCGTAGGCCAACGGCCTCAGGCCCCGCTCCCCTCTTTCCTTCTACGCATTCACGATCTCCCATACACGTTCGCGTAGTCAACTCAGCCCACCCCTTCGCGTTCGCGAAGGCCAAATCCAGCAGCCTCCCACTTTCCTATTCGCAAACGCGGGACTCCCTTCGCGTTCGCGAAGAAGGAAACCAGATACCAGCAATCAGCAGCAGCTTTTTATCCAAATTCGATCCGAAACCACCCCGAAACACACCGAAGGCCCACGGGACCCCCAACCAGTCCCAAAATACATTACGAACTTGCTCGAGGTCTCAAATCATATCAAACAATGCTAAAATAATGAATCGACCCCCAATCCAAGCTTAAGGAACTTTAGAATTTCAAACTTCTATATTTGATGACGAAACCTATCAAATCACGTCCGATTGACCTCAAATTTTGCACACAAGTCATATTCGACATTACGGACCTACTCCAACTTTCAGAATCTATATCTGACCCCGATATCAAAAAGTCCACTTCCGGTCAAACTCCTCAAATAATCTTCAAATTTCTATCTTTAGCCAAATGACTCAAAAATGACCCACGGACCTCTGACTTCACTTCCGATCGCGCTCCCAACACCAGAATTACCATACGGAGCTATTCCCAGACTCGGAATCCCATTGATAACACTGAAATGCACTTCAACCCAAACTTATGAAATTCTTCCAAAATGCTAACTTCCACAATAGGTGCCGAAGCGTTCCCGGGTCTTCCAAAACCCGGTCCAGACATACGCCCAAGTCCAAAATTATCATACGAACCTGGTGGAACCTTTGAATTCCAATTTTGAGGTCGTTTACTCAAAAATCCATTCTTAGTTAATTCTTTCAACTTAAAGCTTCCGAAATGAGAATTCTCTTTTCCAAATCAACTCCGAACTTCCCGGAATTCATTTCCGACCATGCGTACAAGTCATAATACTTAAAGTGAAGCTTCTCATGGCCTTAAACTGCTGAACGATACGCTAGAGCTCAAAACGACCAATCGGGTCGTTACAAAGTTTGTATAAATTTTTAACAAGACAAAATCTCCTAATGCATATTGGATTTAAATTTAATGTATTAGCATGAGTTAAAGTCTGTTTGGCTAAAGCTTCTCCAAATGCCAAAAGTATTTTTTTATTTTAAAAAAGTATTTTTCTCAACTTAAGATATTTGACCAAGTTTTTTTTGTGGGGGTGGGGATTTTTGGGAAGAAGCAGAAGCAGAGAAAAATAGCTTCTCCCCAAAAACAGAAGCAGAAATGGTTTTGGACAGTGCTTTTAGCATGGCTTATAGTCTGTTTGGCCAAATCATTATTTTGAAGTAGAAGGATAATATTATATTACTAATAACAAAAGATTACAGAATCCTTACATAGTCCCTAAGGACATTTGCATTGCCAATGTTGGCTAGTTTTTCTCAAATAGTAGAAACAACATACTTAGAGCTAATACAATAACCATACTTGTCCTTTAGCAATTGAGGTTCAACTAAACATGGTGGACGTGTATGGTAAAAATATTTTGAAACTTTAAAGTTTTTCACTGATTCTTTTTTCAAGAGATGGGCCATCACATTTCCTTCCCTGAAGTTATGCCTCAGGATTGGGTGCTTCAACTGGTGCATTAATGACCTGCATTCAAAAGTTAGATTAGAGAAGCTTGGGTTTTTTCATTGAGTAATGATATAGCATCTGTTGAACCGTCTCGTTCTCAAAGTTTGGGAGACCGAGTTCCTGAGCAATTTTTAATCCTTCATGCAGAGCCATTAGTTCACAATGTATGACCAATGAAGCATAAGTTGACTTGCAATAGCCAAATATCCAGTCTCCATTATTATTTCTGAAAACACCACCAAGGCCAGCTTTTAGTGTATATTTTGAGAAGGCTCCATCAATATTTAGCTTGATAGTATTTGGTGGTGGTTTGTTCCATCTGATCTCAATTAATATCCTGCTTTCTTTGAAGGGGATTTTCCCCTTTAAGAAGTTATATTCCCAAGCTTGTTGAAGAACATCGGTGTGATGAACCTTATAATTAAGGTTATTGATGTTGTTATTATATCTATTCTTCCAGATATTCCATATGGTGAAGGGAAGAATGGTCCTCCAGATAGTAGAATAAAAACTTTTTTGAATAAAAATATCTTTTAGGCTCATTAACCAGTGGATACCTTCTTTTAACTGAATATTTGAGATGCTCATATTTTCCTAAAAAGATTGAGTGTCAGGGCAGTGGAGGAAAATGTATTGTGCATTTTCTAAATTATTTCTACAAACGATGCAAACATTATCTATGTTCATGCCAATGTGGGATAAGAAAGCTCTACAAGGGATGTGGTTATGCATCCATTTCCACAAGAAGAATTTGATTTTGTTTGGGCATTGAAGATCCCAAATCCAGTCAAAATATAATTTAGGAGAGGTAAAAGGATTTATGAGATTGTAGCAAGATTTAGTAGAGAAGTGACCACTAGAAGTGATAACCTATGTCATAGTATTCCTTTTAAAAAACTTATTAGGTGTAGGAATTGCAATAATTTTTTTCATAAGGATACTAGGGATGTCAAAAGAGATACAAGTGAGGTCCTATTTATTATCTTTTATAATATGTTTAATGAAAGTGTTTAGATTTTTTTTATTAATAGGATCATATATATTCTTTCTTAATGCACTGGAGTTGTGGATCCAATTTGAATACCAAATGTTCATATTTGAGTGAGAGTATGGGTGCCATAAAATACTATCATCACAAAGATTCCATCCTTTTAGTATGGATTTCCAAATAAAAGAAGAGGAGTTGATTCATTTTTTATTGGCATACTTATAGGAGATGAGTTGAGCCCATGGGGTGTTTATGTTTTGTAACAGTCTCCAAGAAAGACCTGTTAGTAAGGCAATATTCTTGGAAGAAGCTTTATGAATGCTAAGGCCTCATTCCTGTTTACTCTTAGTGACAATATTCCAGTTCACTAAATGGAGATTTTTTGAGGTGCTAGTGCTCCCCCAAATGAAATCCTTTTGTATCTTATCAATTTATTTTAAGATTTTACCAGGTAGATAAGTGTATTGCATAGAGTAAGCAGGGATAGCATTTAGTGTGCTAGTAGCAAGGGTTGTTCTACCAGCAATATTTAGGAAGGAACATTTTCAATGAGACATTTTATTATGAAGTTTGCCAATTATGAATTGGAAATCTCTAGGCTTTGGAGTATGATTTAGAATTGGGAATCCTAGATATTTTCCAAAATCATGAGTAACTTTCATTCCAAGAAGGT
Organism: Nicotiana tabacum; assembly: GCF_000715075.1. Lineage (NCBI taxonomy): Eukaryota > Viridiplantae > Streptophyta > Magnoliopsida > Solanales > Solanaceae > Nicotiana > Nicotiana tabacum. The sequence goes on from NC_134101.1 coordinate 180,000,854, forward strand.
TTGAGAAGTAGGAAGAAATATGAGGAGGACATAATTTTGGGAGGATGATTTTGGACTTAGTAAAATTGATGGATAAGCCTGATTGAGAGCAGAAAAAATTCATACACGATTTTATGCAATTTCCGATTTTTTTGTTAGTTTTGCCCATTAGGGTGATATCATCCGCAAATAGAGCATGGAAAAAAGAGGGACCTTTTTGAGAGATTTTTATTGGATTCCAATTTAAAATGTCTGTTTGATAATCTATGAGCTTTGAGAGCAATTCTAAGCATAGGATGAAAATGTAGGGTGATAAAGGGTCTCCTTGGCGGATACCCCTACTTGGACTAAAAAATTCAGTAGTTGTCCCGTTAACAAGGATTCCCATTGAGCTGGTACTAATGCAATGTATAATTAAATTAGTGATTTTTGGGAGGGGGATGGAATTGAAGAATCTAAGGATTCTATAGACAAAAGACCATTCTAATCTATAAAAAGCTTTTTCCAGATTAATTTTTATAAGCATATCAGGGATAGATCTTTAGTTTTTACGAAGATTATTCATAAGCTCTTGAATGATAATAGTATTGTCACTAGATATCCTATTTTTAATGAAGCTAGACCGGAGAGGACTAATGATGTAGGGTAAAATACGTTTTATCATGTTTGCAATTATTTTAGTGATTATTTTGTAAGAGGTATTACAAAGTTCAATAGGTTTAAAAAAATTTAGGTTGTTTGCATTGGGAAATTTTGGGATAAGACATATAAAAAATTTATTTATACCATTTGGCAGAGTTTGGGTATCAAAAACCTTATGAAAGTAGGATTCTATCGAATTTCTGATGATATACCAGTATTTTTGATAGAAAAAAGGATAAATTCCATCCAGCCCAAGTGCTTTGAAGGGCTTGAAAGAAAAAACAACATTTGTAATTTCCTCATTTGTCAAGGCCGTGTCAAGACTAGATAAATCAATATTATTATGGTACGTAGGATCATTTAGGATGGCCTTTCTATGAGAGGAGGTTTTTGCGGTTGTGAAGACATTAGTAAAGAAAGCAAGAGTATGGTCTAAAATTGATTTTGGATCAGTAATCCATTCACCATTATTGTTGGTGAAGTACATAATGGCATTACGATGCTTACGATTTGAATCCATTACATGGTAGAACCTAGTATTTGCATCCCCATCGTTTAACTAAGAGATCCTGGAGCGTAATTTCCAAAAGTCTTGTTCCATTTTCAGGATATTGTTGTATTCTAATTAGAGTTTAGATTCTAAGTCTTGTAAAAAGAAACTTTTTTAGTAAGAGGGGGAGGTTTGAATTCCATTTAGCCGGGCTAGGAGTATTTTTTATTTTTGAAAATATCTCTAAATGTCTCATTTTTCCAGCTCACAACATTGTATTTGAAACTAACTTAAGCTTCAATTAAACTATTGTTAGACTAACATTGTTTAACAATGTTAATGAAATCAGGATGTCTACACCAAATTGTTTCAAGTCTAAAAGGCTTATTTAAGAAATTTATATTTTTTGGACTTAATTGGATTAATAACGGGCTATGGTCGGAGTGGGATCTGGGTAGATGTGTGACCATAGCCTTTGGGAAAAGGGGTAGCCAGTTATTATTAACAAAAATCCTATCTAATTTTTCCATAATTAATCCTCTAGATTATTTCCTATTATTAGTCCAAGTATACTTATATCCCTTATAACCTAGGTCTAATAGATTGCACTTGTTAATGCTATTCTAAAGATTATTACTTCTCCTACGATTTATTGGATTACCACCAAATTTATTATTAGCACTAAAGATGTCATTAAAATCTCTCCCAAGGAGCCAAGGCTTAGAGTTATTTTTATGAACGTTTTCAATATTATTCCACAGGGTACATCTTTTTCCTAAGTTAGTACTAGCATATACTAAGGAAAATAGCCAAATAGTATTGAAAGGAGTTACCTCAACAGTGGCGTGGATCTCTTGGTTCTTCCTAACAAAATCATGAACTCTCACTATGCTGGCATCCCACATAATAACCATACCCCCAGCTTGACCCTCTACTGGGACCTTGATCATTTCCGTAAAAGGAAAATCATTTAGGAGGGTGATATGATTTTCCATACGGATTTCTAACAAAGTTACCATGCAAGGTTTGTGAGTATCAACCATCTTCCTAAAGTTGATACAGAAGTTGTCATTGTTACCACCACGAATATTCCAAATGATTATGTTAGTAGCCTATACATCATTGAAACATGGTTGTTGATTGAGCTATTCTCCATTGTTGCATGGAGCACTGGGTTTCCCCTCAGGGATGGAACCGGTATCATTGCGTGGCTCCCCACTATAGGGTCTTGTGGAGGCCTGATGTCCATTGAGAATTTGTACAAAGTTGGGGGGGCAACTGAGAACATATATCTTCTCTTGCATCTCCCTAAAGAGATAGATCTTTACATCGTTTAGACTTGAGAATTCTATTATCTCTTCCGAACCTAGTAAGTTCATTTCTTCTACATTCTCTACTGGTGGCTCTTCGTGTTCTTGCACATTGGGATTTGCTGGTTGTGGAGGTGGGTTGCTTACTGGGGGGACTGTTTGAGCTTGATTTTGGTGAAAGTGGGGGGCTGCTGCCTATGGCATGAAGAATGGGTTTAAGTTCTGGATCTCCCCTGGGGTAAAGAATGTGAGATCCAGTGACATATTCTGTGGTTGGAGGGGATTGAAGTGGTGAGGAAGGTTTCATTGGTTCCTCATAGCTTGAGCTTGGTGTCATTCATAGTGGGAGCCAATGGGTGAAGTATATAGTTTAGCCAAACGTGGTTGTGGTAGTTGCTCATGGCCATGTGCATTCCCTCGGAGACAAGTTGAGCTAGGAAGTGAGAGTTTTGGAGGATGATCACTGTTTCCTGGCCATCTAGAATCATGTTGAACATTACTGCATGGCCCATCACTACTTGTTCTATCCATGATAGAGGTTGGTGATCTTGAGGGAGAGGTGGTTGGATGAAGAACACTATTTGGTTTCCCTGTTGGTTGTTCAAATTTGGAGGTGGGTTGCCCATTGTGTGAGCTCTTTGGTGCCTTAGGATTTGCACAAGTCTGTACCTCCTCCTTTATGATATGGTAATTCTTGGCATAGTGAGTATTAAGGGGTTGATTCATATTTTTTGGAACGGCTTGCTCACTGGAAGGTGTAGGGGTTCTGGTACAAGGATTTCCTAGGGCGTTAATGATTTGGTCTATTTGCATGATTTCTTTGCATGCAAGAGAAGAGATTTTAAGTTGATTTGGTGTAGTAGTAGGGTTAGGCACGTGGTGTTTGTTATTGGTCAAATGTTTAGAAGGTGGTGGCATGTGGGACATTTGTTATGGGGCCTGATCTTCATCCATGCAAAAGTTAGAGGTATTATCAATTATACTAGGATGATTTAAGGAGTGGTTATCAGATGGAATTACTTTACTCCGGAAGGTAATATCGTTATTTGTAGCTTTATTGTCTTCGTTAATTAGCTTAGTGGGAGTTATTAGGGACTACATGTTGGGTAAATCACTGACCTCCATGTCAGACACGTTATTATTGGGAGAATTTGATAAAGCCACGTTATCAATGTCTAAATTTAAATTATTTTCAGAATTTTGTAAATAATTTTCTTTTATTTTTATGGGCAGATTCTCCAAAGTGGAGAACTTGTTACTACAGTTTACGAAGCTTCCCTGAGGAGATGTGGAATGATTACTCGGGGTTTTTTTGTTACTCATACATTGAGTGTTTGAGGTGATATACATAGTATTAGAGGTTGGAATAGAAAACTTACTCGGTATTGGATGAGGTAGTTTTGATTGAATACCTGAATTTTGAGTGGTTCCAGAATTCCACCCATTGGTTCTTTTCTTCTTAGGGAACTTAACTATTTGCCATGCGTTGCCATTTACTTCACTGGCATTGCTCACTTCTTTAGGGAGAGGATTTTGATTACCTGGAGTGGAGTTTGTTGGTAGTAAAGTCTTTACATAGTGGCACTTCATTGACACATGACCCAGTCTCCCACATTGCTTGCATAGAGTATTCTCACCCTCGTATTGGATGATTTGTTTATGGTTGCCAATGTTGATGAATGGGACTACTGTAACCTCGAGTGGGAGCTCAATGCATAGTCTGGTGTAGCGGCCCTTTAGAGTTAAAGAAGTGCACGCATCTACTTTTAGTAATTTGCCAATGAAATTTCCAATTATTGCCAATATAATACCATCATAAAACTCGGTTGGTAACTGAGGTAGACGAATCCAAATGGCTATGAGGAAGCTCCTTACTTCCGTTGCCACAAAGTTTGGCTTCCATCTCTGAATAGAGAGAAAATGGCTAAATATGAACCATGGGCCATTGTTTAAAACTTTGATCATGTGTTCTTCGCATCTGAATTTAGTTATGTAGTAGTCTACTCCCAAATTGATTAGGGAAAAATTATCCATAATTTTCCAAGCTTCCTGAATTTTTTTTTAGGATATGATGCTGGATTTTCGTACCATGTAGTTTGATAATGAGAGAATATCGCCATGGTTGATATATACGTTCCTGGTCTTCCTCTGTTAAATGAATTCTCTGTTCATCCACGGACATTGAGTGATTGGGTAGGGGATTTGATTCCTGGACCTTTGTAGTAGTATCAATATATGTAGGGGACTCAGCAATTTTTAGGGAATGTTGTACTCCTTCGATAAGTTTGTCTTTAAAACATTAGATTTCTTCTTTTTGAGTGTTAGTATCCTTATCTGGTAGCTTAGGGGGAGGATATGAAAATTGTTGTTTGTTGGATTCATTTCAGTGTTTTGAATTGAAAAGATGAAGATTGGTATAATTTAGTGGTGTCGATGGTGAAAACAATGTGCAATAGATCAGCCTATACACTTCAAAGAGAGAGAAGTGTTTGGCCAAGCTTCTCCAAAGGCTAAAAGTGCTTTTTTCAAAAGTATTTTGTTTCTCAACATAAGGTATTTGGTCAATTTTTTTTGGGTGGGGTGGGGTGGGGGTGGGTTGAGGAAGTACTTTTGGGAAGAAGCAGAAGCAGTTTTGGAGAAACAAAGAAAAATAATTTCTCCCAAAAAGTAGAAGCAAAAGCATCTTTGGCTTTTTTTCTTACCAAGAATACCCTTAACAAAATATAGTATATACCAAATTAACTTTACTTATTTGAAACCTAATACTTAAGATATTATTGTGTAAGTACTTCTTCTTATTTTTAGGATAACTTTCTAATATATAGTAACTTCAGAGACGAATGATTTTGTATTTATTGAATGATTTTTGAATATATTTAAATTATCTTAAAATAATTAAAGTACTTTTTAATTTTATTTTCATATTTTACTTAAATACAATAAAAAGATTTAATTATTGTCTTTAATAATAAAATTTTGAGACTATTTGTTTACTTATAATATGAACTAGTAAGTAAATCTATTCATATCCTTATTTGTAATTTGATACTTAAAAGCACATTTTGAAAAATTTGGCCAAATACAAATTATTACTCAAAATGCTTTTTAGATTGATTAGCCAAATATAAATTGCTTCTCTCCAAAATTATTTTTTCAAACATGATTAATTTAGGGTCTATCAACCTCGGCCAAACATGCTACTCCCTCCATTTCAAATTAGATGAGCTACTTTCCTTTTTAATCTATTCCAAAATAAATGATATATTTCTATATTTGGAAATAATTTAACTTTAAACTTTTCATTTTATCCTTAATGAGAACCTTTTATAATCACACAAATGTCATAGCCCCACAAAGCTTTTATCCATTAAGTTTTTAAGACCACAAGTTTTAAAAATATTCTTTTTTTTCTTAAACTTCGTGTTGAGTCAAACTACCTCATTTAAATTGAAACAGAAGGAGTATTAAATATGATGACAAGATTAGGAATTCCTTTAGGGTCTATTTGAAAAGCCATGTGTAATTACTTGGCTGTGTAATTACCACCCTAGTAGTTACACAACATAGTAATTACAATGACATGTTTGTTTGCCAGAAGGTAATTACAGTGTAATTTTCACTGTCATGCTTGGCTGGATGATTGTAATTACATAGTTAAATAAACTTTTTTCACATTAATCTATAAATTGTATATTAATAATTATAAATTAATAAATAATATCTTAAAAGTTGTAAATATCTTTCAAATGAATAACAAGTGTCCTCTATTTTGCTGAACAAGTTTGGCGAAACCTTTACGGAGGGGGGGGGGGTACTGATGTGGTACTTATAACTGCCAGCCCGCTCCATAGAAACTTTTGAGGAAATGGCCGATAAGTTCCTAACCGCCCACGCCGAAGCCAAGAAGGCCGAAATAAAAGTAAACGACATACTCACTATTATGTAGTCCTTTGGAGAGGGACTAATAGACTTCCTCGCCTTGTTCAACAGAGTAAGGATGACTCTATTGAATGTATCCGAAGGGATGACGGTCGCAGCTTTCTAGAATGGGATAAGTAGAGATGGTTCAAGAGCAACTAAAAAACTGTTGAGCCGATTAATGAAGTATACTCCAACCACTTGGGATGAAATCCATAATGCTAATTGTGCCGAGGTCCGAGAAGACGAGGACGGCCTCAACGAACCAACTCACCGGCTAACCTCGGTACAAGTCGAATCCAAAAAAGAACGAAGAGACAACATCAGAAGAGACCAACCGGTTTCACGACCCAATAAGGAATGACACCAGCCATATGTTAGGGCAGCCGCCGCACCTTGCTCCCGCTATAAAGAAGGCCCATCCAGGCCAAGAATGGGGACTCATCGGAAAGAAGGAGTTATCCCCCTTTATTTTCTGCTCACAATTTTTGTGTATCACCTACAGAAATTGTCTACGCTCTTGAGAAACTTGGAATAAAGGTGAAGTGGCCATCGAAGATGAGATCAGACCCCAACACTAGAAAATTCGATGGCTTTTATGAGTTCTACTAGGAACGTGGGCACAAAATGAAATATTGCATCACCCTCAGACAGTAAGTCGTAAACATGTTATGGTAGGGATACCTCAAAGAGCTGCTAAGCGATAGGGGAAGAATGAACTTCACCAAAGGACACAAACACCAAGGCCCGTCGAAGCCACCATCACCAGCTCGTACAATCAACATTATCGTCGGTGGCGGCAATGACGCATCCATCAACGGTGTGAAGTTCACCACCACTCACAAGCTTAAGCGGTCTATCACCTGCGAACGGTACGAAGGACTCGAAGAAAATATCATCTTTGATGAGTCGGATGCCGACGGTTTGAATTTCCCTCATAATGATGCCCTTGTTATTACTTTACGCATTTTAGATATCGATGTTAAATGTATCATGGTGGACGATGGAAGTGGCGCATGCTCCTGATTCCTTACCCAAATGAGACTCGAGGAAATGATAGTATCGTGCTGCATCACACTAACCTATTTTAATAATGCAGCTGAGCGGACGTCAGGGAAATCACATTGCCTATCTTGGCCGGCAGCGTAATATTGGAGATGACAGTCCACATCATGGATCAGGCCACCGCTTACAATGCCATAGTGGGACGATTGTATATACATCCCATGAGAGCCATCCCCTCCAGCCTATACCAAATAATCAAATTCCCAACACCATGGGGAATATTCAGCATATGCAGGGATCAGCGCATGTCCCGAGAATGATCCCGTATTACCTTAGACAGCATGACAATCCAACAGAAAAAATACAAGGAAAAAGAGGCATGGCAATCAACAAGGTCGAGGTCAACGCAAGGAGAGATTGGAGACGCCATCACGGAGCCCAAAATGGTCGAGGCAACTGACTCGACCACAGAAGACCTCAACCCTGTTCAATTGGACCTCAACGATTACTGCAAAAAGGCCTATATCGGCTGCAAACTCTAGGAATTAGGTGAACTCTGTCAATTCTTAATAACTAATGCAGATTTATTTGCCTTCAGCCATGCAGATATACCGGGCATCCCAAGGGAAATCGCCACACACAAATTGAAAGTCGATCCGTTCCACCCCTCAGTTAGACAGGTGAGGCATAAATTCAACCCCGCCATCAACAATCCAGTTTGTGAGGAAGTGGAAAAATTATTAGAGAATGCTTCTATTAGGGAGCCGAAGTACCTTAAGTGGATTGCCAACGTAGTGATGGTAAAAAAGAAAAATGGAAATGGGGGATGTGCGTGGACTTCACAGACTTAAATAAAGCATGTTCAAAGGATTCATTCTCATTACCTCACATCGACCAACTCTTCGACGCAATAGTCGGGCACGAGCTGTTGAGTTTTTTGGATGCTTACTCAGGCTATAACCAAATCCTTATGGAGGAATAAAACCAGGAGAAGACCATTGTTACATCCCGTAATTTAATATTAGGATAAGTCGTAGTAATTCATATGAGCTTGAAGGGATTAAGACCATTCATGAGATGATAGAGGATTTGTGACTAGGTTATTGTAAGACCCCGCAAGTTAACAACCTTGATATTGTTAGATATATTTTCATATGGTATTTTGAGTGGAACATTTTTGTAAAAAAAGTTTGACAAATATGATTTTATATAATTATTAATATTACCACTATCGAATATGGTTTAAATTATACACATATATAATATGAGAAAGGTTATGAGATTTTCTTTATTGTAAAGATAGAAATTATTTTTTTCACAAGAAAAGAAAGTTATCTTTTTACCATTTTAAGAATTAAGCATACGAAATTTTGTACTCTTTATATGAGATTAGGAAAATTAAAAGTTGAGAAAATCTATTGTCACGACCCCAAATCGGCCCGGTCGTGATGGCGCCTCTCGTGAAGACAAGGTCAGCCGACACAACACTCACCTTAACCCTTTAAGCATTAAGAGTCATTTTTAAGTCTTTAAATTAAACAATATTACATAATAAAATCCTGGAATAACAGTGTGAAATAAAATACTAGCCCGACATCGGGGTGTCACTAGTCATGAGCAACTATCAAGGTCTGAATACAACAAAAGTCTAAAAATGTACTAAATACAGTAACAACAATGAGGAGAAGGAAGCGGTGATGTGAACGTCATGCAGCCACCTTGCTAACTCTGATGACTCCGTGGCTGAGCTACCAACACCCGCTACCGGGTTCCTATTGTCAGGACCCAAAAATCCCTCTGAAGGAGTCGTGATGGCACCTAGGCTCTAAACTATATAAGCCTAACATTAACTGAAATAATATTGATATTTGCCAACTTTAAATTCAATAACTCTTAACAATTTATAATTCCCAAAACCGGTGGTACAAGTCACAAGTCTTTCTAAGAGTAATTATACAAAATAAATACATCACTGTTCCGAAACAAAGGGAACAAATGGAAATAAGTACAATTGAAGGTGACTCTGAGGACTGCGAACGCTGCAGCAGGTTTACCTTGAGTCTCCACCGCAACGAGTAGCTACTATCGATCAAATACCTGGGTCTGTACACAAAAATGTACAGAAGTGTAGTATCAGCACAACCGACCCCATGTGCTGGTAAGTGCCTAGCCTAACCTCGGCGAAGTAGTGACGAGGCTAGGACCAGACTACCAAATAAACCTGTGCAAAATAGCGTACAAAAATAATAGGAAGCAGATAACAATGATGGCAACAATGATCAACCAGTGATATAAATAGCAGGCAACAAGAACACCATAAATGTTTCTCAACAAATAATAAATACAAGTGCAATCAATTAATCAAGTCCTTCAAATATAAATCTTTCGCCTATAAATCCTTCAAGTAATAATCTCTAAGATAATATGCTTTTCAATAAATATATTTCGAATATATTTCCTTCAAATAAATATCTTTCAGATAAGCATCTTTCGAATATAATTCTTTCGAGTAAAGGTCACCTTGTGACACCTCATTTCATAATCATAAATAATATAGGTCTCAGCCCACTTTCATATTTTCATGGCACCTCGTGCCCATATTTATGTCACAACCGCACGGACAACTCACGTGCCATTAAATAAAACCATAATATTTTTCCCGGCACCTTGTGCCCACATATTTCTGTCTCACACTGCACAACAATATTCTCATGTGACTCAGCTCATAGGTTCCATAACCCAATACAATTAAGAGTGTTCAAAGAGCCTTATTCACTTAACATAAAGTAGAGTACAACTTCCAACCCAATTAGGAAATCAACAAGAAAAGATGAAATTATTTTTTTTTTTTGAAATCATTTGATAAAGAAAATACCATTTTCAATGAAAGTACAATATCAAAGGAATCATTACCTTTAATACGAGAAATTAATAAATTAAAACATAGTAGAAATTCCATGTTAAGTAAAGTACAACCTCAAACAGTTTAAGGAAACTTTAGTTGAGAAATCAATTGAGTTAAAAATGTAATAATTCTTGAAATTTGAAGTATTGAACATATTAAAAAAATAAGGCGAGGTATTGTAAACACTATGGATTCCAACACAAAGGATCACAACAGTAAAGGGATCTAAACAGTTAATACACTTGAATTGTTAATAACAAGTAAACACAGCAAACAGAAAGTGCACGACATCACCCTTCGTGCTTTAACACTCTCTCACCAAAACAATACACGGCATCACCCTTAGTGCTTTAACACTCTCTCACCAAAACAATACACGGCATCACCCTTAGGGAATCTATAATATCGAAATAAAATCAAGTAATAACGGAAAATCAGTAAATAAACGTACAGGACAACATAACTCAATTAGAATCAGGAAAAATCAAGGACAAGTGCACGACATCACCCTTCGTGCTTTTACTCTCGTCCTCACCATAAGAATCAATATAAACTACACGGCATCACCCTTCGTGCTTTACACTCTTCCTCACCATAAAATCAATATAATCGGCACAGAATTGTATATCGTGCGGCACGGCATCACCCTTCGTGCTTTACACTCTTCCTCACAAAATCATACACGGCATCACCCTTCGTGCTTTAACACTCTTCCTCACCCAAACAACAATCACAAGAAATAAGGGCAAGGAAATAAATGAAATCACAATAAAATTTCGGTAAGGGAACAATAATACAACAATCAAATAAACGGCAAGGGAAACAACATCAAAACAATAACATCCCGGCAAGGGAGACAATAATATCAAACAAACATCCCAGCAAGGGAACAATAATATCAAACAAACATCCCGACAAAGGAACAATAATAATAATAACATATGAAGTGCAATAAACCACAACAGAGTCATAACAATTAAATATAAAACTCAGGGGCATGCTTGACACCAACGTATAGATACTCGTCACCATGCCTATATGTCGTACTCCACAATTAACATGTAGCAAATAAGATACAACTCTTAATCTCTCAAGCTAAGGTTAGACCAAACACTTACCTCGATTTGCAACCAATTCAAAATTCCAACAAGCCTTTGCCTCACGAATTCGTACCCGAAATTCCCAAATCTAGTCATAAACAATTCGATTCAGTCAATAAAAATTATAGGAATTAATTCTATATGAAATTCTACATTTTCCATTAAAAATCCGAAATTGCACTAAAAATTCGCGCGTGGAGCCCATGTCTCGGAACCCGACAAAAATTACGGAATATGAAACCTCATACAACCACGAGTCCAACCATACCAATTTTACTAAAATCCGACATCAACTCAACCCTCAAATCTTCAAATTAAACCAAGAGGGTTTTCAAGATTTTCCTCAATTAAAATCACCAATTAAATGCCAAAACTAGTAATAGAGTCGGGTAATCTAACCAAAATTAAGTTAAGAACACTTACCCTGTTGTTTTCTCTGAAAATCTCCCGAAAATCGCCTCTTCCCGAGCTCCAATTCGCTAAAAGTCCCATTGTCAGAACTTAATGTTCTGTCCAGAAAAATTCCGGTACTGTTCACGCATTCACGACTTACTGTTCACGGGGTACTGTACACGGCACTATTAGGTACTATACATGGTACTGTTCATGGGGTACTGTACACGGTACTGTTTATATGGTACTGTACATGGTACTGTTCGGGGGTACTGTTCACGGGGTACTCTACACGGTACTGTTCACGGGGTACTGTACATGATGCTGTAAAAAAAAGACAGCAGCTTCCCAAAGAGAATTTCAGCAGCTTTTTCTACCCGTTGACCTTCCGAAATCCACCCTCGGCCCTCGGGACTTCAACAAAATACACCAACAAGTCCTAAAATATGATACGGACTTAGACGAAACCTCAAATTGCATCAAATAATGCTAAAACCGTGAATCACATCCCCATTCAAGCCTAATGAAACTAAGAACGTCCAACTTCTATATTCGATGCAAAAACCTATCAAATCAAGTCCGATTGACTTCAAATTTTGCACACAAGTCATAAATGACATAACAAAGCTATGAAAATTTTTAGAACTAGATTCCGACCCCGATATCAAAAAGTCAACTCTCCGGTCAAACCTAAGAAATCTTTAACCTTAGATTTCTAGATTCCGTTAAATGGCGATAATTTGATCTAGGGACCTCCAAATTCGCTTTCGGGCATATGACCAAGTCCCAATTTACAATACAGAACTACCGGAATGGTCAAAACTTTTATCCTGTTTCGTTTGCTCAAAATGTTGACCGAAGTCAACTCAATTGAGTTTTAAAGCTCTAGTTCATAATTTAATCCATTTTTCACATAAAAACCTTCCGGAAAATTATACGGACTGCGCACGCAAGTCGAGGAATTATTGATACCGCTTTTCAAGGTCTTAAAAATACCGAGATGATTATTTAATTTAAAGATGACATTTTGGGTCATCACATTCTCCACCTTTAAAACAAACGTTCGTCCTCGAACGTACTAAGAATTATTCTCAAGTTACCAAATTGATGATTTTACTTTTACACAATTATTCGCGGTTGATCCCACATTATCGCATTCGACATAAGTCCGACAACACCATTTCAATTGAGATCATTTACTTTATCCATATTCGTAAACTTCAAGACCAAATTTCTTACACTCCAATCATTTCTAGAAAGGTTCGATTTTTACGTCAACACACGATATTAGTCCCGACTGGCTATAGCAACTCGTGCCTACGCACCCATCAAATATGGGGTATTACATTCTCCCCCACTTAGGGTCATTCGTCCTTAAATGAGAAGTAGAGTCCGTCTTCAAACACATAATGTAACTTATCTCTTTCTTTGCATATCTCAATATCCCAAATTTTTCTAACTCCCAAATTTTTCAGAAATTTCGGCAGAGTCTCCCCTGTAATTGGGCCTATCCACCTGTCAGAGTAACACCAAAACAACTCCTAACAACGTGTCCACAACCCAACAACGCACCACAAAGTATATATCAATAACACTAATCTCCGCATTACAAGCACGCCATTATCACAATGATATCTTGACATAAAACGCATCATATGTATGACCATAACCACATCTCTGGTCTTAATGGTTGTTCATAATAGATTACAATACCACCAATTAACCTCATGTTAACAAAATTTCGTTTCAAACCTCCAGATTACTAACAACAAGGCATGGGGATCTTATAATTACTTACCCGAAGTAACGAGTCACAATTTAACGCCACCTGGGCTCTCACCTTGTAGGCTAAAACTCAATAGTTACAATACAATTTTGGCAAATTATGCACAGAAATATTCATATAAGAATTTTCAAATAAGCCTAATAGGCATGACTCCCTACAAGTGCTACAACACAAATTTTAATTTCACAAAAGGAGAATTTAAACACATAAAATTTTCACCACCAGGACCTCGTCCTTATATAACATCCACCGCAGCTTGTAGCCCGGTTTAAATATTTCATATCATATAAAAATGTGAGGATCTCATCCTCAACTCTGAATCACAAGTATTTTGCACATTGTGCCAACTAAAATTTTCCATTTCCTTTCTTCCTTCTTTCAAATAATTTCGGTTAAACAAAATCACAACATACAATGATCCCTCTTACCGGTAGGGCATATAATTTACAATGGAAATCAATTATTTAGAAATTAAATCAAACTCATCGAATTGATTAACAAGAGTCACTTTTAGCCTCACAACTATTTTTAGTGACCAACACATAATGATAGACATAGCTATCTCCATATAATCTCCCAACAGAAGTATTCACATATGTAGATTTAAGAATTAGGAAGCTCACTCATAAGTGGAGCACAATAGGAGAACTTTCCTCGATGCTCAAAACCGAATCAAGTTAAGGAAATTTTGACTTTATAATAATTCGAGACCGTACTTATAATGATACCGTCTGGTGTAGCAACCTCAGCTATACCATAGAAAATGTATCAACGGACTGGGTCTCCACCTCTAGGAGTCTCACCTTCACCTCTAATATCCTGACCTCTACCTATGGTTGGTCATGTAAGTGGAGTAGTAACTGCAATGGGGCACGTAGCCTGAGTGCTTTGACGAAATATGTCTCTCCCAAGTCTAGGATAATTTCTCAAGATGTTCCTAGTATCACCATTTTCATAACAACCCATCCGCAGTTCGACTGCTCATACTAAGTCTGTACCGGATAACTTAAATAACCATTGCAGGAAATTTCATGCCACTGGTACATTAAAAGATGATTGCCCCACGTAAGTGCCCTGATTAACTGGAGCACTATGAGTATTCTGAAATTGTTTCCATGTCCCTGCTGATACTGAAATGTAGAATTATTAAGGACGCGGGAATACCAAAAGTCCCATCATCATTCCTTTCAAATATCAGCTCTTAATCATATACAAGTTTCGACAAACCTTTCAATACCACATATATACAGCTCAAGCCAAAACTAATATAACACATGACCCCACAATTTGAGCGTTGATAGTAAACTCCCCTCACTTAGCACGAAGCCATATGAAACATTCTGATGATTCACAATACTAACCTTTATCGCTCGTACGACACCGGTCATAAGACACCTCAAGCTATTTATTTGGTGCATGTCATCCTCGTGACAGTTAAACTCGCCTCTTCCAGTGTCTCGGCTTGCTAGTAAATACCATTCGCTAAATAGAAATCGCATACGAAACACATAATCTCTAATACGACCAACTATTTTTAGATCTACATCCACATGTGATGATTAGACAACCAATTAAACCTTCTTAAGATTGTACTTATCAACCAAATGTCAGAATCTGATGCACCCCATGCGCACAACCGAAAGATCTCTTTGCGCTTCCATATCTTCGATTCTGAACGACACGTGGTAACAATGGTTGAGCAGCCCTGGCTCTCTTATAACCTTTTACGGTATCACAAACCATTGGCATAGTGCACAATTCCATACATGAGTGGGTGCAAAAGAACATAAGATATATGTTTCAAGCTGAATAAATGTCGCACGATAAGGAATGAATGAAGTGGAAATTTTTCCTACTAGTTCTGTAGCCTCTCGAAGATAAGTACAGACGTCTCCGTACCGATCCGCAAGACTCTACTAAACTCGCTTATGACTTGTAGCACCTATGAACCTAGAGCTCTGATACCAACTTGTCACGACCCAAAAATCCCTCCGAAGGAGTCGTGATGGCACCTAGTCTCTAAACTAGGTAAGCCTAACATTAACTGAAATAACATTGATATTTGCCAACTTTAAATTCAATAACTCTTAACAATTTATAATTCCCAAAACCGGTGGTACAAGTCACAAGCCTTTCTAAGAGTAGTTATACAAAATAAATACATCATTGTTCCGAAACAAAGGGAACAAATGGAAATAAGTGCAATTGAAGGTGACTTTCAGGATTGCGAACGCTGCAGCAGGTTTACCTTGAGTCTCCACCGCAACGAGTAGCTACTATCGATCAAATACCTGGGTCTGTACACAAAAATGTACAGAAGTGTAGTATCAGCACAACCGACCCCATGTGCTGGTAAGTGCCTAGCCTAACCTCGGCGAAGTAGTGACGAGGCTAGGACCAGACTACCAAATAAACCTGTGCAAAATAGCGTACAAAAATAATAGGAAGCAGATAACAATGATGGCAACAATGATCAACCAGTGATATAAATAGCAGGCAACAAGAACACCATAAATGTTTCTCAACAAATAATAAATACAAGTGCAATCAATTAATCAAGTCCTTCAAATATAAATCTTTCGCCTATAAATCCTTCAAGTAATAATCTCTAAGATAATATGCTTTTCAATAAATATATTTCGAATATATTTTCTTCAAATAAATATCTTTCAGATAAGCATCTTTCGAATATAATTCTTTCGAGTAAAGGTCACCTTGTGACACCTCATTTCATAATCATAAATAATATAGGTCTCAGCCCACTTTCATATTTTCACGGCACCTCGTGCCCATATTTATGTCACAACCGCACGGACAACTCACGTGCCATTAAATAAAACCATAATATTTTCCCTGGCACCTTGTGCCCACATATTTCTGTCTCACATTGCACAACAATATTCTCATGTTACTCAGCTCATAGATTCCATAACCAAATACAATTAAGAGTGTTCAAGGAGCCTCATTCACTTAACATAAAGTAGAGTACAACTTCCAACCCAATTAGGAAATCAACAAGAAAAGATGAAATTTTTTTTTTAAAATCATTTGATAAAGAAAATACCATTTTCAATGAAAGTACAATATCGAAGGAATCATTACCTTTAATACGAGAAATTAATAAATCAAAACATAGTAGAAATTCCTTTTTAAGTAAAGTACAACCTCAAACAGTTTAAGGAAACTTTAGTTGAGAAATCAATTGAGTTAAAAATGTAATAATTCTTGAAATTTGAAGTATTGAACATATTAAAAAAATAATGCGAGGTATTGTAAACACTATGGATTCCAACACAAAGGATCACAACAGTAAAGGGATCTAAACAGTTAATACACTTGAATTGTTAATAACAAGTAAACACAGCAAACAGAAAGTGCACGGCATCACCCTTCGTGCTTTAACACTCTCTCACCAAAAAAATACACGGCATCACCCTTCCTGCTTTACACTCTTCCTCACCCAAGCAACAAACACAAGGCAAATAGGGTGAGGGAATCAATAACATCGAAATAAAATCAAGTAATAATGGAAAATTAGTAAATAAACGTACATGATAACATAACTCAATTAGAAGCAGGAAAAATCAAGGACAAGTGCACGATATCACCCTTCATGCTTTTACTCTCATCCTCACCATAAGAATCAATATAAACTACACCGCATCACCCTTCGTGCTTTACACTCTTCCTCACCATAAAATCAATATAATCGGCACGGAATTGTACATCGTGCGGCACGACATCACCCTTCGTGCTTTACACTCTTCCTCACAAAATCATACACGGCATCACCCTTTGTGTTTTAACACTCTTCCTCACCCAAACAACAATCACAAGAAATAAGGGCAAGGAAATAAATGAAATCAAAATAAAATTCCGGTAAGGGAACAATAATACAACAATCAAATAAACGGCAAGGGAAACAACATCAAAACAATAATATCAAACAAACATCCCGGAAAGGGAACAATAATATCAAACAAACATCCCGGCAAGGGAACAATAATAATAATAACATATAAAGCGCAATAAACCACAACGGAGACATAACAATTATAATATAAGACTCACAGGCATGTTTGACACCAACGTATAGATACTCATCACCATGCCTATACGTCGTACTCCATAATTAACATGTAGAAAATAAGACACAACTCCTAATCCCTCAAGCTAAGGTTAGAACAAACACTTACCTCGATTTGCAACCAATTCAAAATTCCAACAAGACTTTGCCTCGCGAATTCGTGCCCGAAATTCCCAAATCTAGTCATAAATAATTCGATTCAGTCAATAAAAATTATAGGAATTAATTCTATATGAAATTCTACATTTTCCATTAAAAATCCGAAATTGCACTAAAAATTCGCCCGTGGGGCCCACGTCTCGGAACCCAACAAAAATTACGTAATATGAAACCTCATCCAACCACTAGCCCAACCATACCAATTTTACTAAAATCCGACATCAACTCGACCCTCAAATCTTCAAATTAAACCAAGAGGGTTTTCAAGATTTTCCCAATTAAAAATCACCAATTAAATGCCAAAACTAGTAATAGAGTCGGGTAATCTAACCAAAATTAAGTTAAGAATACTTATCCTGTTGTTTTCTTTGAAAATCTCCTGAAAATCGCCTCTTCCCGAGCTCTAATTCGCTAAAAATCCCATTTTAAGAACTTAATGTTCTGTCCAGAAAAATTCCGGTACT
Organism: Nicotiana tabacum; assembly: GCF_000715075.1. Lineage (NCBI taxonomy): Eukaryota > Viridiplantae > Streptophyta > Magnoliopsida > Solanales > Solanaceae > Nicotiana > Nicotiana tabacum. The sequence goes on from NC_134101.1 coordinate 180,019,092, forward strand.
GTTCACGACTTACTGTTCACGGAGTACTGTACACGGCACTGTTCATGGGGTACTATACATGGTACTATTCACGGGGTACTGTTCACGGTACTGTTCACGGTATTGTACACGGTACTGTTCACGGGGTACTGTACATGATGCTGTAAAAAAAAGACAGCAGCTTCCCAAAGAGAATTTCAGCAGCTTTTTCTACCCGTTGACCTTCCGAAATTCACCCGAGGCCCTCGGGACTTCAACAAAATACACCAACAAGTCCTAAAATATGATACGGACTTAGACGAAACCTCAAATCGCATCAAATAATGCTAAAACCGTGAATCACATCTCCATTCAAGCCTAATGAAACTAAGAACGTCCAACTTCTATATTCGATGCAAAAACCTATCAAATCAAGTCCGATTGACTTCAAATTTTGCACACAAGTCATAAATAACATAACAAAGCTATGAAAATTTTTAGAACTAGATTCTGATCCCGATATCAAAAGGTCAACTCTCCGGTCAAACCTAAGAAATTTTTAACCTTAGATTTCTAGATTCCGTTAAATGGCGATAATTTGATCTAGGGACCTCCAAATTCTCTTTCGGGCATATGACCAAGTCCCAATTCATGATACGGAACTACCGGAATGGTCAAAACTTTTATCCGGGTTCGTTTGCTTCAAATGTTGACCGAAGTCAACTCAATTGATTTTTAAAGCTCTAGTTCACAATTTAATCCATTTTTCATATAAAAACCTACCGAAAAATTATACGGACTGCGCACGCAAGTCGAGGAATTATTGATACCGCTTTTCAAGGTCTTAAAAATACCGATATGATTATTTAATTTAAAGATGACATTTTGGGTCATTCACACCTATATACCTGAATCTGCACACGAGGTGCAGGAGTAATATGAGTACTCCAACCCATTAAGTAATAAGAGTAAATAAAGGCTGAGCAGTAGGAAACAATGAATCCACATTTACGCTGGGTTCAATAAACACAACAGGCTTTCAAATCATAATACGAGTCAATCTTCCCTTTTAAAATCCAGCTTTTAGTAAAAATCATCTTTGAAATACCTTCCAACAGTTTCAATAGGGGTTCAATACCATTTAAAATAATAATAGAGATTAAAGTCAAAATCGACCCCTAGGGCAAAGCATAGTTCTTAAAACAGCCCCTCGGGCAAAACAGTAATCACAAATACTTCATAACTTGAAAATATCAGTGGAAATAACCAATGTCAAATCAGTGATTAATTTCTGAACATCTCATAAACCCCAGTTTAAATAAAATTTATTTTAAAATATTTGTGCAACTTTCCGACAGAGGCTCGATATAAAGATGAGTGAAAACAGTCAATAAATTAACATATTCGATAGAAACTCATTTTAAGAGGAGTGAAATCAATAAGTCCATAAACAAGCCTCTCAGGTAAAACACCACTCATATGCATATATATATCTATCGCCCCTCGAGATATCTTCTCTGTCACTCGTGACTCAACTCTTACCAATCAGTACTCGCACTCAGCATTCACGCTTAATTGGTACCATATAGTAACCGCTGCGGCGTGCAGCCCGATCTGTATATCTCTCACAATAATTGAAATCAAAGTAACTGATGCGGCGTGCAGCCCGATCCATGCATTGCTGTGGCGCACAGCCCGATCCATATAAATAGTCGATTGCGCTCACTGGGGGTGTGCAGACTCCGGAGGGGCTCCTATAGCCCAAGCACTATATTGTTGCGGCGCGCAGCCCGATCCATATAAGTATCGATGCGGCGTGCAGCCCGATCTATATATATATATATATACATTGTTGCGGCGTGCAGTCCGATCCATAGATATATAATCCTCACAACTAGGCCCTCGGCCTCTCTAAGTCATTAACCTCACCATCAGATTCTCAGTCTATCTCAGTCATCAATCTCATAATCAGACCCTCGGTCTATCTCAGTAAAACAAGGAACTCAGCCCAAAACAATTTCCACATGTTAAGAATATTGTGATAAAGCCAAATTTGAGCAATAAACAGGTAAAACATGACTGAGAATATGCTTTCAAACAAATAAAGTGAGGAAAGATAGTAAAAATGCCCCTAAGGGTCTCAACAAGTCGGCACAAGGCCCCAAATATGGCATACAACCCAAAAATATAATAATGTCAAACAATTAACTATCAAATACGCATTAAAATATTCGTTCGGGATGGACTAGGTCACAATCCCCAGCGGTGCTCAACCCCACGCTCGTCATCCAGCGTGCAAGTCACCTCAAAGTAACACAACGACGTATAATCCGGGGTTTCAAACCCTCAGGACAGTATTTACAATCATTACTTACCTCGAACCGGCTAATCCTCTAGCTCGCGATGCCTTTGTCTCTCAAATCAACCTCCGAATGCCTCGAATCTAGCCATAATAATTTGATTCAGTTAATAAAAATTATAGGAATTAATTCCATATGAAATTCTATATTTTCCATTAAAAATCCGAAATTGCACTCAAAATTCGCCCGTGGGGCCCACATATCGGAACCCGACAAAATTACGGAATATGAAACCTCATCCAACCACGAGTCCAACCATACCAATTTTACTAAAATTTGACATCAACTCGACCCTCAAATCTTCAAATTAAACCAAGAGGGTTTTCAAGATTTTCCCAACTAAAATCACCAATTAAATGCCAAAACTAGTAATAGATTCGGGTAATCTAACCAAAATTAAGTTAAGAACACTTACCCCGTTGTTTTCTCTGAAAATCTCCCGAAAATTGCCTCTCCCCGAGCTCCAATTTGGTAAAAATGGAGAACATAACATTTTGTCCGGTACTGTTCACACTGTTCACGACTGTTCACGCGGTACTGTTCATGGGGTACTGTACACGGGGTACTATTCACGGTACTGTTTATGGGGTACTATACACGGTTCTATTCATGGGGTACTGTACACGGTACTGTTCACGCAGGTGCGGTCACTGTTCACAGGTGCGAAAAATGCAGAAACTGCCCAGAAAATTGCAGCAGCTTTTCTTTTCACTAAAAAGGCTCTAATTCCATCATATGAACTCGGAATTCGATGATTCTTGTTCCTATGAGTCACAAATAATAATATGAACATAGCCTTCAGTCAAAACTCAATTCAGAGTTCATTTGCTCAGTTCAATACCCATTTCGCTCGTTAAACAATTAACTCATGTTTCGTGTCAAAAACTCAATCGCGACTTGATGAAATTAGATCAAACTTTCCAGATCAGTCCTATAATTCATTATCAAAATTCCGGAAGCTTCTAAATCAAATTTCAATCTCTAGAACTAAAAATGAATCTTTGGATCATTACATGCTTATGCTCAAAACGGCAAAATCTTCCAAAAACTCTTCCAAAACTTATCCAAGATTCATGGGACCCCGACCAAACATGTCAACACACCCCATAACATAATTCAAACTTGTTCCAACCTTCGGAACGCTCAAAATAATATCAAAACGTCAAATCACCCTCGGATTCAAGCCTAAGAATTTCAAAACTTCCGAAATCTGAATTCGATCAAAAAGTCGACCAAACGACGTCCAAATGACCTGAAATTTTGCACACACATCACAAATGACATAACGAAGCTACATCAACTCTCGGAATTCCATTCCGACCCTCGGATCAAAATCTCACCTATCAACCGAAATTCGCCAAAATATTAACTTTGCCAATTCAAGCCAAATCCTTCCACGGACTTCCAAAATGCATTTCGATCGCGCTACTAAGTCATAAATCACCCAACGAAGCTATCCAAATCATAAAATTTCCGATCCGAGCTCATATACAAATAAGTCAACTCTTAGTCAAACTTTTCAAATTCAAAGTTTTCAACTGAGACTGTTCCTTCAAATTTATTCCGATTTTTCCTGAAAACCAAAACCAACGATCTACATCAGTCATAATACGTTACACAGGGCAAGTTATCCCAGGAACTGGCGATCAAAGTGCAAAAGTTCAAAACGACCGGTCGGGTCGTTACATCTATGTATTTTTATATGGATATTTTAATGAAATAATAATGTATGTGTTGATTTTATATGGTACCACATGACCATAATAATAAAGTATATTATAGTAAGGTGTATAAAGTGTCTTAAAAGTGAGTAGTATTTTAAGTAATTTGAGATAATTCTTAATTATATGGGTAATTGGTTAATTATCGGGTAATGAGTCATTACCTAATTAATTAATGAGTTATGGATGAATAAGACTAACCCTCCCCACCCCCACGTGGCAGCCACCCCTTCTTCAAGTAATGACTCTTAATATAGTTAATCTAGGTGGCAAGACTATTTCCTTTTCTCTACAACTACTACTAATATAATATTAGTAGAACTCCTTTTTAATTGAAAAGGCATGATGCTTGAGAATGTTTTTGTCGGCAATTGTCAAAGATGAAAGCTTAAAGGAAAGGGAGAATTCACATTTGCAACTTAAGTTGATCAATGCCAATTGAAATCCCTTAACTTGGAAACTTTTAACTATTAGAAATGGGTTATGCTGCATATGTAGATGCTTGTGTAATAAGATGATTCTTTCTTAAGGTTATAGGTTATTAGCTTTTCACCTTTATGGAATGAGTGATTCTCTGAATTTTGCATTTTCCCGTGTTACATTTAATTACCGTGAATATATGTGACTTTATATGTCAATCATAGTATCTTTGTTGATGAACACATAACTGCGACCAGGCTAGGGGTGGGCATTTGGTATTTCGGTTTGGTATTTAAGAATTTCGGTTCGGTATTTTAGTATTCGGTTTATCAATTGTGTATACCAAATACCGTACCAAAATATTTCGGTACGGTTCGGTATATATTATTTTGGTTCGATACGGTTTTGGTTTAATATTCGCTGATAAAGAATAACAAAATGTTGTCTAACTGTCACTCGTTATTAGTGTGTTAAAAGAAATGTGCAACCAAAATACCAAACTACAAGTGGCCAATACAAAATATAAAGCAGAGACATACACAAGGCACATTTATTTGGCAAGTTTAAGCACGGAAAATTCAAGCATGGGAAGTTTGGCAAGCGTTGGAAACATGGAATGTTTGGCAAACACAAGTTCAAGAGATGGAAGTGATTCATTAGCCAAAGTTTACAGGATTCCTGTTCTTGCTTGTTACTTTTCTGTTGATGATGAATTTCTGATGCATTTTGGGTGTCTATTCACTGATATTACTGTATTATCAATACCCTACTTATGATTTGGTGTTTATAGTTTAAATTTGAAGTTGACGACTTTTTTGCGAGGTGTTATCCTTATTATTACATTTTCAAAAGTCTGATCTTGATACTGACGGAGTCAATAATTTTAGCTTATAAGGTAGTTTTCGCAGCTTAATACATGTAGCAAATTCGAACATTTTTTTCCCATTCATTTGTCTGGGGTAAGACAAGAGGGTAAGAAAGTGAAATATTTTTGGGTTATTGGGTTATTTATTACTGGGTTGGGTCTTATTGGGTTGACTCCAACACGAAAAATAAAATTTTTGGCTTTCGGGTCGCCACCTGGGCTGGGGCGCTGGGCAGTCTACTCCTATATCATTTTTTAAAATTCGATATTTTGGTATACCAAATTATCAAGATCCTAATACCGAGGACCATACCGAAATACCGAAAATTTAGTACCAAATTGAACCGAAATACCGAAAAAACCGAAATCGAAATACCGAATTAATTCGGTCCGGTTTGGAATTCGGTATTTCGGATTTTATGCCCACCCCTAGACCAGGCAATGGAAATTCAAGTATCTTATAGTGCGTAACTCATATACCCTTTTCCAGTAATTATGATTGAGGCGTGGTGAGGATTGTTCATGGATACAAGTAGATAGTTGGCCTTAAAGGTATGTCAAGGCTAAACCTTGCCTCTTTTGGCATGATCCAAGTAACGATACGTAAACGTAATGCTATTCCATAAGTGATTCTACTCTTAGCAATTAAGGATATCTACGTTATTTATTCCTATAAAGTGATATTCAAGCATGTCTAAGTATGTCCCTAAGTCCCTATTGAGGTATATGATAGAGATGTTAATGTTTTTAATATAGTGATACATGTATTTTCATGCATTTACCATCGTGCTACGGCCGGTCGGACAGTTACCACCGCTTGAGCAGTTATGTATTATTATTTACCACCGATTGGGCAGTCATGCATATTCATTTACCATCGTACTACGGCCGGTCGGGCAGCCATGCATTTACCACCGAGCTAAGGCCGGTTGGGCAGTTACACTTTTACCACCGAGCTACGGCCGGTCGGGCAGTCATGTATTTACCACCGTGCAAAGGCCGATCGGGCAGTTACCACTGATCAGTTGGGCAGTCATGCATCATACGATATGGATAATAGAAATAGTCTCAACGAGAAGCATTATATATGTAAGTATGATAAGTATGCAGATAAGGTGGCACTTCAAAGATTCAGATTAATTCTTATATGTCTCTAATTAATGTTGACTTATTGTTATGTTTCAGTTCTGCCACACATATTCAGTACATTATCCGTACTGACGTCCTTTTGTTGGGGATGCTACATTCATGCCTACAAGTATAGACAATCAGTTTGACAAGCCCTCATAGTAGACGAGGTCAACATTCAACAACGGATCGATAAGACTCCACCTCATTCGGAGTGTAGCCGAGTCTATGAGTCATTGTGTTAGAGCTTTGCTGTAGACTTATAGGTAGGCTAGTACCCTGTCTCATTTAATGTCAAATAATCGTAGAGGCTTTATAGACAGAGGTTCATTTGGTACAGTATGTCAGAGGCCTTAACGGCCCATATGTATTTATGTTTTAAGAAAAATGGTTCAGTGATATAGTGTTGCTCACTTATAGTTATACATTACGAGTTGTGGCCATGTTAGCCCATGATGGTTACAGAAAGAATATTTCCGCGACCGCGAGAGGGTACAGGGGAGTTTTCTCCAATTAAAGGACAGTCGAAACGGGATTTATTTAATTATTTCAGAGTCGCCACCTGGGAATTTTAAGGCATCCCAAGTCACCAATTTTAATCCCTGAATCGAGGAGAATATGACTCTGTTTATTATTCTGCGAACCAGAAATCCTGAGTAAGGAATTCTGTTAATCCGGAAGAAGGTGTTAGGCATTTCCGAATTCCATGGTTCTAGCACGGTCGCTTAACTGTTTTTATTATTGGCTTAATTATCTTGATTTTATTAAATACATTTTTGTTACATGATTTTTCTACCGCTTTTACTTATTGTGATTAAGGACCCTTCTTTGAATCGAATTACGCGTACGTATATTCGTGTTATAAATTTAAAAATGCAGAATTTGTCACGCGTACGTGTACACGATAACTTTTGATAATATATTTATTAAACAATCATTTTTTTGAAATTGTGTCGAATCAAGAATATTTGTTTTTCTTAAATAATGAACCGCACATCTCGAGTTTTTATGAAATTAATTTAACGTCCTCGAAGAAATCCCTTTATCAAATATTCGCTCGAAATTGCGCGTACGCATAATTCGAATTTGTTTTTTTTTTAAAAAAAATAATCAGGGTACGCGAACGCATCCCTAATTGCGCAAAATATTTGTAATGGTTTAGGGATTTTCCACAAATTGTTTATTATATTCATATATATATTTTTTTTATGTGAAAATCATGAGAAACTCCCATCTTAGAGGCCTGTAAATTCTTTGAAAAGAATTCGCAATCTATTAAAGGTTGCTCGTCGATTATAATTTCCGAATATAAGTTATATTCATTCCAACTATTCAAATTCAAAGAACAGAATAAAAATATGATTAATACTATTTTTTAAACAAATATGACATATATATATACGCCAAAGAATAAATTGCATATGAAACTGAAAATGAATGATTCATAAAGGAAGAAAATATTTTCCAAGAATTTTCATTATTTACTTAATGCAAATTCTATTTCTAATTACCATTGATATAAAGTGTGGCCATTTATGCTTGTACATCTTTTTTCATTCTCATATACTTGCTTTTAATCTAATAGGCCTAATTATTTGGTTAATTTATTTTATGAAGGTAGATAGGCATTCGAGTTTATAGGAAAGGAATTATTATACAAGTCAATTAAATAAAATTACCTTACATGCAACCTAGCTGTATGTCGTAAACATTCATAACGTTTTAACATCGTAACAAGCTATATCATATCACCTTTCGCCAGCGTTTATACACACATCTATTATCTTATAAAAATATACCATCAATACCATCTTAACCTTATTTAACAAGAGTTAGTAATGTAGTTTTCTTGATATTTCTACATTACTCCTTACTTAGCTAACAACAAAAATTAAATAATGACCAACATTCACGCCATATTCCCTACTTTGACAATTTAATTATATCATCCGCTAATGAAAATTTAGAAATTAACCTTATTACAACATTTTCAAGCAACTTCAAGAAATGACATTTAATTTACAGCCGTTACGTCAAAATATACTACTATTAAACCAACGCGAAACAAAGCTGAAATTTAAACTAATGAACTTGAGCGAATAGAAGACAGAATTACAATTCGAGCTTCATCTTTGTTATACTCAAGGCTCTTCACAATATGAGTTTTAAGAATATGTACCTGGAAAACGAGGGAATAAGAAGTGAATTTCAGCAGTAATGGAAGCAACAAAAATAGGCAGAAAATGCCAAATAACGCAGCTGATTTTGAGCACAATCAACGAGTCCCGTGAAACCAGACCAATAGTAACAGAGAAAAAAAATTCAGATTTAAACCACACAGTAATAATAAACAAACACGGACAGATTCCAGAAAAAATATGTTTCGGGTTTTTCTTTCCTTTTCTATATCCGTTTCAGATTCACTGTGTGTGTGTGTGCGCGAATACTCTCTTTTGGTTTCTCTTCTTCCTCTTCAGATTCCAAGGGGAATCTGATTTTTCTGCTGGATTTTCTCTTTTATCTCACTCTAGGTATATTTTTTCTTAAATTCTCCTTAAAAATTTGTTCTCCAGTCCCCCCCTTTAAGTCAGTCCCCATTCCCCTTTCTTATACAGGTCTGCCTAGACCCCTTTTTATTTTTAAAAAACAGAAAATTTCCATTAACAATCTATTTTTCCACTTTAAATCCCATTATGCTAACTTTTCCCTGATTTTCAGCAACCCATTATCCCTTGTTCCCCATTAGTATCATTAACTAATAGCCACTAACTTTTCACTTTCAGCCCATTATGCTATCATGTTATCCTCATTGTTCTATCCTAGAAATGTCCCTGACCTACTGTTTTCTACTGATATTATTGTCTTAGATTTTAACAAGTTATCTGAATTAAAACTTGTCTAGCAGCTATCAACCAATTCCTAATGATTAACCTCCTAATACAATTGTATTTACCCAACTTTTGTGAACTTGAATTCAGAACTAACATCATAACAACATTATACTGAATTCAGCCTAATAATTCAACTGAACTCAGCTTTTGAACTAAGATCAAACAAACAGGAGCATTGTCAATATATTGACAATGTCCTGAACTTAATGTTCAGAAAACAACATATACAGCATACATTTGAATTCACTGATTCACAAACAAACATGATTTAATTGACGAGTATTAATCAGTTGACTATTTACAACATTTGTCCATAATCAGTCTAAAACAATAGAAGCAGACTGTTTCAGTCAGCATTTTCAGAAATGAAAATTCGTAATATAACTAATCGACGAACTTAATCGAGTCGATTACACACATTGTAAACAAATAAAATAAACAGAAACAATTCATTTATTTGACTAATCATACGGGCATGAGACAAAAATGACAGAATTAATAAAAACAAAAATGTGAAAAATCAACGAGTTATTAAAACAAACAAAAATACATACAGAATATGCAAACAGAAATAGAAAAGTACCTCTGAATTTTAATCAGACTCGAACTCAAATCGGCTTCGGATTTTGTTTGAAATCAAACATACCTTAGTCGAAGTATTTTCCACTGAAAATACTTCGACTAAGGTCGATTAAACCTCAATCTTTATTCAATCTGAACGGAATCCAAAAGTTTGGTATTTTTAGGGTTCTTGAAAGTTCGATTTGGGATTTAACCATTTCTGGTCAGATTCGAGGAGAACCAAATATGATACAAGGGTGAGGGTAGCCTAGGGGTCATTTGGTGTCAGCTTAAAATGGATCTGAGTTTGTTCTTGTTTGGTCCGAATCTTCAAAAGAAGATTCGAGAAGCTCGGAACTGATTCGAGCCAAACTAACTTCAGATCCATAACAAGGCATGCTAGGGGGTACTATGGTGTTATTTTGGAAGCCATTGGAAAGGATAAGGTTTTCAGGCCAACCTTCGATTTAAGATTCGAAGAGTTGGGGCCTGATTCGAAGGAAACCAATGTTAGATCTGTGTAGAGGATGTTCAGGGGATTCCATGGTGTTATTTTGGTGACCGACGGCGTTGATGCCGTAGGGTTTCAGGCGGTGGGATCCTAGGGCGGCTAGGGTTAGGGGGGGTCTGAGGAAGATGATGAACAGTGAGAGGAGGGGGGGTGTTCAGTTAGGGGCCGGGGTAAGGGCTTGGGACTTATATAGGGGTGGGGTGGATTGATATTGTCCGTCCGATCAAGCAAGATGAAGGGCCAGGATCAATTCATTAAACCAAACGATGTCGTTTGGTTTAATGCCAGGGTCGGCTGAGTCGGGTCACTGGATCGGGTTACGGGTAAAGGGGGTGAGATCTTGACCGTTGGTTGGATTTGATCCAACGGTTTTTGAGAAGTCATGACCAAACGATGTCGTTTTGGTTCGTCTGGTTTGGACCGGACCTGGGCTAAAGGATTGGGCTGTGGGGGTTAAAATGTTTTGGGCCTGGATTTTAATCCAGGTCCGATTTTGTATATATATATATTTTTTCATTTTTTCTAATTTAAATTTTTAATATTAACTATAAAATAATTTTAACTTCACAAAAATATATTAATTACTCTTTAACAATTATTTAACACATAGACAAAACATCAATCACACAGTGGAATATTTAAAATAGTACGATTGCATATTTTTTTTGTGATTTTATTTAAATTATCTTTTAAATGCATAATTAAATCCTATATGCATGCAATATGTATTTTATTTTATTTTTTCATTTTATTATGACAATGTAAACACTTACGGACATAACACAAGTATTTAACACCACGCAAATTCAAAAAAATTACACAGTAAAAGAAATTTATTTTATCTTTTGATTTATTTTGGAGTAGTTTTTGTTAAGGCCAAAATCACGTGCTCACAGCTGCCCCTCTTTGTGCGGAAACTCGAAGAGTTTTCGTGCAAAGATAAAGTGAGCGGATACGAGCGATTTTTGCCTGTTCGAATACTCCGTGGAAGCATTTTTTGAAAGATTTGACCGAACCTCTACTTCAAAGGCTTCCTACATATCCTTGGCTATAAAGGAATCAGGTCAATGTAGTTCGAGAAGTTTTGGGTAGCTGGGACTACCGTGGGACTGTGATGTTACTGCTGCTTTGTGCCGTTTTTACTGCTTGCTGACCTCCTTATTACACCTTACTTCAAAGGTAATACAAAAAGCTAAACTAGACTATGGTACATGAATTATAAAATCTTATCTAGATCATGCCCTTGCGTTTCTTGTTGGGGATTCTGTTGGACTCCTCTGCTTTATTGATTCTAAGTGTGCTCCTTTTTCATATGAGCGGGCTTTTGATTTCAACACTTCAATTTCATTCCCTCGTTCTTCAGGTGGGTGCCTTGACTGCTTCTTTTCTTTCTTCATCCTCATTCTCCAGGTGGACGCCTGACTTCTTTTTTTCTTCATCCTCATTCTCCAGGTGGACGCCTGACTTTCTTTAATTCTCATCCTCATTCTCCAGGTGGACGCCTGATTTCTTTAATTCTCATTCTCCAGGTGGACGCCTGACTTCTTTAATTCTTCATCCTCATTCTCCAGGTGGACGCCTGACTTCTTCAATTCTTTGTCCTCATTCTCCAGGTGGACGCCTGACTTCTTTGATTCTCATCCTCATTCTCCAGGTGGACGCCTGACTTCTTTGATTCTCATCCTCATTCTCCAGGTGGACGCCTGACTTCTTTAATTCTCATCCTCATTCTCCAGGTGGACGCCTGACTTCTTCTTTTCTCATCCTCATTCTCCAGGTGGACGCCTGAATTCTTCAATTCTTTGTCCTCATTCTCCAGGTGGACGCCTGACTTCTTTAATTCTCATCCTCATTCTCCAGGTGGACGCCTGACTTCTTCTTTAATTCATCCTCATTCTCCAGGTGGACGCCTGACTTCTTTTCTTTCATCCTCATTCTCCAGGTGGACGCCTTACTTCTTTAATTCTCATCCTCATTCTCCAGGTGGACGCCTGACTTCTTTAATTCTCATCCTCATTCTCCAGGTGGACGCCTGACTTCTTTTTCTCATCCTCATTCTCCAGGTGGACGCCTGACTTCCTCAATTCTTCATCCTCATTCTCCAGGTGGACGCCTGACTTCTTCTTTTCTCATCCTCATTCTCCAGGTGGACGCCTGACTTCTTCTTTTCTCATCCTCATTCTCCAGGTGGACGCCTGACTTCTTCTTTTCTCATCCTCATTCTCCAGGTGGACGCCTGACTTCTTTAATTCTCATCCTCATTCTCCAGGTGGACGCCTGACTTCTTTAATTCTCATCCTCATTCTCCAGGTGGACGCCTGACTTCTTCTTTTCTCATCCTCATTCTCCAGGTGGATGCCTGATTTCTTCAATTCTTCATCCTCATTCTTCCAGGTGGACGCCTGACTTCTTTAATTCTTCATCCTCATTCTCCAGGTGGACGCCTGACTTCTTCAATTCTTTGTCCTCATTCTCCAGGTGGACGCCTGACTTCTTTGATTCTCATCCTCATTCTCCAGGTGGACGCCTGACTTCTTTGATTCTCATCCTCATTCTCCAGGTGGACGCCTGACTTCTTTAATTCTCATCCTCATTCTCCAGGTGGACGCCTGACTTCTTCTTTTCTCATCCTTATTCTCCAGGTGGACGCCTGACTTCTTCAATTCTTTGTCCTCATTCTCCAGGTGGACGCCTGACTTCTTTAATTCTCATCCTCATTCTCCAGGTGGACGCCTGACTTCCTCAATTCTTCATCCTCATTCTCCAGGTGGACGCCTGACTTCTTCTTTTCTCATCCTCATTCTCCAGGTGGACGCCTGACTTCTTCTTTTCTCATCCTCATTCTCCAGGTGGACGCCTGACTTCTTCTTTTCTCATCCTCATTCTCCAGGTGGACGCCTGACTTCTTTAATTCTTCATCCTCATTCTCCAGGTGGACGCCTGACTTCTTTAATTCTTTATCCTCATTCTCCAGGTGGACGCCTGACTTCTTCTTTACCAGGTATTTCCTGACACAGATATTGTATTTGCCCCTGTTTTAAATCAAAGAAAACTTTGTTAGTTTAAAGCAGGGTGGTTAATTGGGCATTCTTGCCGATGGTGAGGCTTCTCTTCGTCTCTCTTTATTGCCTTGGAATGGTTGAAAAGACTGTTTTGTTCTTGTAATTGATCCTTGACTATAGGATTCCCCTATGTATGTTTTCCTTCAAACCCTTTTAACTGTAATCATATGTCCCTTCTGACTTTGCTGATCCACTTTCGATTTCACCTTTCTTACACCCATATCTTTTATCTCCCACCTTTCGTGGCCGTATTTTGCATCATGTAACCTTGAATCTTGGTAGTATACCTTGACATTCCTTCTTATTTGTTTGGAATAAAACTTATATCAAAGCTTTTAGAAAAGTAAGATTTATTAGTGGTGAAACACGCTGATTTCGACAATTATAGAATGAAAAGAAAAATCCAAGTTTGGATGACTGTTGGAGAAAGAATAAAAACTTATCTGATTGGAGTTACTGGCACCAATGATCAGGGTATGCATTTCGGATTAATCAACCCAGTCTTTTAATCAATCTCCTTTCAATTGTCTCATTTTTGTTTTTTGCCAAAATTCCCATAATCCAACCTCATTTTTCATTTCACAGACCTGTTGGACTTGCAACGTTTCAAAGAGTTTTCACCGATAAACTTTCCTCATTTGTTCATTTCTCACTTCCTTTTCGCCTTATGGTGCCCACGAAGGTTTTCACCAATAAGACTCTCTCATTTTACTTTTCTCTCAACTTCCATCGCCTTATGGTGCCCGTGTGGGTTTTCACCTATAAGACTCTCTCATTTTTACTTTTTTTTCTTGTTTGTACCAGAGTATTATGAACCATCTTCATTTGCTTGACTCAGCATTTTTCTAAGATTGGTCGAAAGGTCTTTCTGGTATGGGGTTAGAAATGGAAAAGGTATTAAAAGCTAAACAGTTTTGGTATGTGTTTAAAATTACAACTCTTGGAATCTTTTTCTTATTTCCAATACAATTCTTGCCCCAGTTCCTTGATTGGGGTCGCTTGATGTTTCTTTTTGTGCACATTTTATGTATATTGTGCACCCTATGACCGAGCCGTGAGGCTCCTACGTATCCTTCTTTGAGGAATCAGGTCAAACGTAGTTCACTAAATAATAGTGATTTTTTTTATTTCATACTTGATTTTCATTGATTCCAAGAGAGGGTAGGAAAGAAACAAGTATGGATCAAAGGGGAAACAAAGGGTATAGTGTTTCGGATAGCAGAATAAATTGCCTTTGTCATTCCAATCTCCGAAATAATGCTAAATACAAACATTCAAAACATTTATGCATAATATCTCTTTACTGCGTCAGAATTGATCGCGATGTCTATGCACTTGCCTTCAATGTCTGTTAAGCATAGTGCACCATTCGATAATACTCTGGTCACAATGAATGGTCCTTGCCAATTCGGGGCAAATTTGCCTTTTGCTTCAACCTGATGTGGAAGAATACGTTTCAGCACATGCTGACCTACTTCAAACTTCCGGGGACGTACCTTTTTGTTGTATGCTCTTTCTATTCTTCTTTGATATAATTGACCATGGCATACTGCGGTCAATCATTTTTCATCAATCAAGTTTAACTGTTCTAGACGGTTTTTGACCCATTCATCATCATCAGTCTTTTCTTCGGCGATGATCCGAAGGGAAGGAATCTCAACTTCTGCAGGAATTACTGCTTCAGTGCCGTATACCAACAAATAAGGAGTTGCTCCTACTGAAGTGCGAACAGTAGTGCGGTATCCCAATAATGCAAATGGTAATTTTTCATGCCATTGTTTTGAACCTTCTACCATTTTCCGAAGTATCTTCTTTATGTTTTTGTTGGCTGCTTCTACTGCTCCATTCGCCTTGGGCCGATATGGGGTAGAGTTGTGATGTGTAATCTTAAACTGTTGACATACTTCCTTCATTAGGTTGTTGTTAAGATTAGCACTGTTATCTGTGATGATCACTTTCGGGATTCCGAATTGACATATGATATTTGAGTGGACAAAATCGACCACAGCTTTCTTAGTTACTGATTTGAATGTCTTGGCTTCAACCCATTTGGTAAAATAATCAATAGCTACCAGAATGAACCTGTGCCCATTGGATGCTGCCGGCTCAATTGGTCCAATTACATCCATGCCCCAGGCAATGAAGGGCCATGGTGCCGACATTGTGTGCAACTCGGATGGTGGAGAATGAATCAAATCTCCGTGTATTTGGCATTGATGACACTTGCGCACAAAACTGATACAATCTCGCTCCATAGTAAGCCAATAGTAACCAGCTCGGAGGATTTTCTTTGCCAATACATATCCACTCATGTGGGGTCCGCAAACTCCTGAATGTACTTCAGACATGACAGTTGTAGCTTGTCTGGCATCTATGCATCTTAATAATCCAAGATCTGGTGTTCTTTTATAAAAAACTCCTCCGCTTAAGAAGAATCCATTTGCCAATCGCCTAATGGTCCTCTTTTGGTCTCCTGTGGCTTGTGCAGGATATATCCCCATCCTGATGTACTCCTTGATGTCATGGAACCATGGTTCACCATCAAATTCTTCTTCAACCATATTGCAATAAGCGTGCTGATCGTGGACTTGAATATGTATTGGATCTACATAAGCTTTGTCCGGATGGTGCAACATTGATGCCAGGGTAGCCAATGCATCGGCAACCTCATTATGGATTCTTGGAATATGTTGGAATTCTACTGATTGAAACCGCTGACAAAGATCATGTAGACATTGTCGGTATGGGATGAGCTTCAAGTCTCGGGTTTCTCATTCTCCTTGAATTTGATGTACCAAAAGATCCGAATCTCCCATGACTAAGATTTCTCGGATACCCATGTCTGCGGCTAGCCTTAACCCCAAAATGCAAGCTTCATATTCAGCCATATTATTGGTGCAATAAAATCGCAATTGAGCCGTAACAGGATAGTGATGCCCTGTTTCAGAAATGATTACAGCTCCTATCCCGACTCCTTTCATGTTAGCGGCTCCATCAAAGAAAAGTTTCCAGCCAGGCTTTTCAATTTGCTCCACCTCATCGATATGCATTGTTTCTTCATCAGGAAAATAAGTTTTCAACGGCTCATATTCCTCATCGACCGGGTTTTCGGCTAAATGATCGGCCAGTGCTTGAGCCTTCATTGCAGTTCGAGTCACATAGATGATGTCGAATTCTGTGAGCAATATCTGCCACTTTGCAAGTCTTCCCGTTGGCATAGGCTTTTGAAAAATGTATTTCAATGGATCCAACCGAGAAATGAGGTAAGTAGTGTAGGATGACAAATAGTGTTTCAATTTTTGAGCTACCCATGTTAGGGCGCAACATGTCTTTTCCAGATGAGTATACTTAACCTCATAAGCTGTGAACTTCTTGCTAAGGTAGTAGATGGCCTGTTCTTTCCTGCCAGTGAGGTCATGTTGCCCCAATACGCAACCAAATGAATTTTCCAAAACCGTTAAGTAAAGAATCAAAGGTCTTCCTGGCTCTGGCGGGACCAACATGGGTGGGTTCGACAAGTACCCTTTTATTTTATCGAACGCTTCTTGACACTCATCGGTCCATTTGATCGCAGCATCCTTTTTTAACAATTTGAAAATTGGCTCACAGGTTGTTGTGAGCTGAGCAATAAACCTGCTGATGTAATTTAACCTTCCCAACAAACTCATTACTTCAGTTTTGTTCCTGGGAGGTGGCAATTCTTGGATGGCTTTAATTTTTGATGGGTCTAGCTCGATGCCTCGTCGACTGACTATGAATCCCAGCAACTTTCCGGATGGAACTCCAAATGCGCATTTGGCAGGGTTAAGCTTGAGGTTGTACCTGCGAAGTCTTAAGAAGAACTTCCTCAAATCCCCAACGTGGTCGGCCTGATGCTTTGATTTTATGATCACATCATCCACGTATACCTCAATTTCCTTGTGTATCATATCATGAAACACTGTGGTCATTGCTCTCATATAGGTTGCTCCGGCGTTCTTTAAACCGAATGGCATTACCCGGTAGCAATAAGTTCCCCATGGTGTGATGAATGCCGTCTTTTCTGCATCTTCTTCATCCATTAGAATTTGATGATACCCGGCATAACAATCCACGAAAGACCCTATATCATGCTTGGCACAATTGTCGATCAAAATATGGATATTGGGCAATGGGAAATTATCCTTTGGACTTGCTTTGTTGAGATTACGATAATCGACGCATACTCTAATTTTGCCGTCTTTCTTTGGCACAGGAACGACATTAGCTAACCAAACAGGATATCGAGTGACTCGAATGACCTTTGCTTCCAATTGTTTGGTGATTTCTTTCTTAATTCTTACACTCATATCAGGCTTGAATTTTCTCAGCCTCTGCTTGACAGGAGGCACTGTTGGATCGGTGGGCAATTTGTGGACCACTAAATCAGTGCTCAAGCCCGGCATATCGTCATACGACCATGCAAAAACATCTTTGAATTCTATGAGTGCTTTAATTAACTCCTCTCGGATCTTTGGTTCGAGATGGTAACTTATTTTAGTTTCCCGGACATTACTCGTGTCCCCTATATTGACGTCCTCGGTATCACTCAAGTTAGGTTTGATTTTTTCCTCAAAGTGAATTAACTCTTTACTAATCTCTTCAAAAACCTCATCTTCATCATATTCTGATTCATAATCACAATATATTTCTTGAATTATTATTCAGAACCAGATTGATTTTTAAGACTGGGCTGAGGATTCCTCATGCATGCCATATCACTAGAGCCAGTGTAAAAGGAACTGTACAAGAAAGAAGAAAAAGAAAAGAAAACTATCAGGAATGATAATAAAAAGGAAACTGCTTTTTATTGGATGATGAAAGATAACAAGGTTTGCACACTTCAAACAAACTATAAGATAAGCTTTGGGATTACAACCCTGAAGTAACCCAAACAAACTGAAAGAAAATCAAAATAAACTACCAAGACTCCTTTCGAATTGGGAGAGGAGTGGCTTTCCAATTATTGAGCTTTGTTTTTGGCCCAACGAATTGAACTTCTGCGTTGCTACACCCTTCTCTGCTTTCCAATTAATTCCTCTTCAGGATTGACCCGGGATTTAGGAATTGTTCTTATCGGGTGATTTTTAGCACTGGTCTTGACAAAAGACTTTGACAGATGTGGTACTGGTTTTGGAAGAACCCATGCTCGGTGTTTCAACTTCCTGGCCCTTATCACGTCATTGGCGGTTGGTATGAACCCTAAACCGAATGTTCCCCAGTTCTCGGGGAGAGATACTGGTTGTATAATCCCTTGTAAAGATAAGCCCAGACCTTTGCCGGGTATAAAGCCATTCTTTAGCATTTCATAAGCTACCATGACTGATGCAGAGGATATCTTTGGATTCGGAAGGTATTTCCCTTCTGGAATTTTCTCTACCGACACTGTGTCGGACACTTGGTATACCCATGGTCCCTGGTCATTTTCTGTTCCCTCGACCGGTACAATGGTACTGTTGTGAGCATTTAAACTTTCTTCTCCATGCACTACTATTTCTTGATGATCCCATTCGAACTTGACAGCCTGATGTAGTGTTGACGGGACTGCTTTAGCAGCATGGATCCATGGTCGACCCAACAACAAGTTGTAAGAAACAGTTATGTCCAACACTTGGAATTCCATTGTGAATTCAACTGGCCCTATTGTTAGTTCCAACACTATGTCGCCAAATGAATCTCTGCTTCCACCGTCAAACCCTCGTACGCAGATACTATTCTTCTGGATCCTCTCCTCTTTAATTTTTAATTTGCTTAAAGTGGATAGAGGGCATATGTTTGCACTTGACCCATTGTCAACCAATACCCGGGTTACTACGGAGTTTTCACATTTCACGGTGAGGTAAAGAGCTCTGTTGTGCTCGGTACCTTCCACAGGTAATTCATCATCAGCAAATGTAATTCTGTTTGTCTCAAAGATTCTGTTGGCTATCTTTCCCAAATGATTTACAGAGATCTTTTCAGGAACATGAGCCTCATTCAGGATTTTCATCAAAGCCAGACGGTGATCCTCTGAATGGATCAGTAATGACAACAATGAAATTTGAGCGGGGGTCCTCTTTAATTGATCCACAACAGAATAATCATGGAGTTTCATTTTTCTTAAAAACTCCCCCGCCTCTTCTTCCGTCACAGCTCTCTTTGTTGGCATTGGATTGTTTTTAGTTTTTCTCAACTCTTCGGGAGTAAAACATCTTCCCGTACGTGTCAAGCCTTGCACCTCACATACTTCTTCCTTGATTTCTTTGCCCTTGTACATCACAGTCACCCGTTCATAGTTCCATGGGATGGCTTTGTTGTTGATGACCGGCAGCTGGATTACAGGTGCAATAATAACCCGATCTGTACGGGCTCCTTCCACGAATATAATGGGTTTGTTAGCAACCCCTGGTGCTATCACTTTCGGCCTTTCTTGTTTTGCGGCAACTTTGCTCGATGATCCCTCCTCGATTATCATAGATGGTCCATCACTATTTCTGTTCTGCTTAGATACCGGCTTCTCCTCTGTTAACTGCTTATCTGGCTTGGTTTCATGAGATTTGATCATCATGACAGTTTGTGACGGCTTCTTTGTCTCCCCATCAGCTTGTATGATTTCTATCATATTAGCCTCTTGATGGGCTGGCATTGGATTTCTATTGATATTTGGGGCTTCGGGGGTTTGAACCTCGATTTTATTAGTATCAATCAGCTCTTGTATTGCATTTTTCAAATGCCAGCATTTCTCTGTATCATGGCCTGGTGCACCGGAGCAATATTCACAGCTAATGGTGTAATCCAGATTCTTTGGAGGAGGATTGGGTAGCTTGGATTGTATTGGTCTCAGCATGTCTAGCTGTCTCAGCCTGTGGAACAGACTGGTGTAAGACTCTCCCAATGGAGTGTAAGTTTTCTTTTTCTGTTCCCTTTCTCCCCTGAATGCTGGCCTAGGCCTGAAACCTGGTCCGAGATAGGCTCGTGGGTAAGTGTTTGGTGTGACCGGAGCACGCCAATTGGTGTGAACAGGTGGCTGATTGTATGCTTGAGCATGGTTAATGAAAAAATGAGGCTCTGAAGGGTGATAGTAGTGTTGGGATGAATCATGGTGGTAAGCTAATTGGCGAGGTCGTTGTTGATTATAGTAAAGCGGTGAACCTCTGGGTCCCGGCCAAATTCCTGAATCAACTACCGCTGCTTCCTCCCTCTTCTTTCTTCCGATTCCTCCTACCCCGCCTTGAATAGCTTGAGTAGTTGCCTTAATTGCTGAATAGCTCATGATTTTATTTGTCTTGAGGCCTTCTTCCACCATACCTCCCATCTTCACTACTTCGTTGAATGATTTCCCAACCGCTGAAACCAAATGGGCATAGTAAGTCGGTTCCAAGGCTTGGAGGAAGTAGTCTACCATTTCGCTCTCCTTCATAGGAGGATCCACTCTTGCTGCCTGTTCTCTCCACCGAAAACCATACTCTCTGAAACTTTCATTGTGTTTCTTCTCAAATTTTGTCAAAGATAATCGATCTGGGATGATTTCCAGATTGTATTGGAAATGGTGTGCGAATGCCTGTGCTAGGTCATCCCAGGTGTACCATCTCCCATGGTCTTGGCGTGTATACCACTCCAAAGCTGATCCGCTTAGACTTTGACTGAAGTAAGCCATCAATAATTCATCCTTTCCCCCAGCTCCTCGCATCTTGCTACAGAAACCCCTTACGTGGGCTACTGGGTCACCGTGCCCGTTGTATAAGTCAAATTTGGGCATCTTGAAGCCAACTGGTAATTGCACGTTTGGGAACAAGCACAAATCTTTGTAGGCTACACTGACTTGCCCACCTAATCCCCGCATGTCTCGGAATGATTGTTCTAGACTTTTGACCTTCCTGAACATCTCTTCTTGTTCAGCGTTTTTGGCTGGCTTGTCAATTTCGGTTGGGAGATCAAACCGAGGAGCAGTTGAATTGATTTCGGAGGCTTTGAGGGTGGGCTCCGGGGGGTAATATTGGTTGTCCTGGGCCTGGAATGTAGGCTCACTAGGAGATTTGTGAAATGTAGCAGGGGGAGGTGCTACGAAAACAGGAGTCATAGTTGGAGGAAAGTACGGAACTGGTTTTGGAGGTGGAGACTGTGGTGTCTGAGAGGTGGTGCCTCGGTAGTGCTGGTAAATGGGGAAATTTGGGGATAATTCAGTGGTGATATTATCCTGAGTTTGGGTCATTGATGGAGCAGGGTTATTTGGGTGAGATGGGGGTAACTGTCCTGTAGACCAGGCTTGGTACATCTCAGCCATTTGCTGCTTGAGTTTAAACATCTCTTCTTTCATTTTCCCGACATCCATCTCCTCTAGCTCCATACCTGTGTCAACATCTGGGATAGACATACTTTCGGGTATTGGTCCTTTTGATCTTGTGTGATAGTGATAATATGCCAGTATACTCTTTAGAGAAACTAACTGCTTGAATTCTGAAAATGAACAAACTTGTTAGTTTTGAGAGTTTAACACATATATAATTACACGTTGAGATGCAATGCTCCTAGACAAATAATCCCTTTCTATTATGCATTTGCTCGGCTGTTTGTGTCGTCCCAGCTTTCTTGAAATTTTTATTGTTATTCACTTTTATTTATTATATATATCTTTTATCGTGGTGGTCGAATCTTAGAGATTGCCTACGTATCATGCCCTCACATGAATCAGACCATGCGTAGTTCGGACTAAAGGCAATCACTTTTATTCATTACACAAAGATGGAATTACATTTGAAAACTTTAAGAAAATGGCTTGAAACACACACACTTAAATAAAAGATACAATTCTTAACACCTCACAACATGCCCTACTTTCCACTTTTGTTGTCGAATATTGGATTATCTGCTCAATGTGGGGCTTGACCTGGATGGCCTCCCAGCGTACGATACATCCTTTCCAACTCCATTGCTAGATGACGAGCAAAAGTGGGCGCATGCTCTGTAAACCTTTCATAATCCATTCCTTGGCAGTTTACATAACTTTGAGATGTGAAGACTGCCAAGTCGTGGATTTGTGCCCTGAAACCTTGGAGACGTTGGTCTTGGTCTTGCAATTGCTGCTGACGAGTGGTGGCTATATCTCTGACACGGTTTTCACGATCTAGAGCTGATTCTAACAGAGCTCGGAGTCTGGCCTGCTCTAATCTTGCTTGCGATCTTTCCCTGTCGAGGTCTTCTTGTTGATGTTCTCTGTTGCATCTTCTTGCCTCTTCTAGTTGTGCACGAAGCTGGTCTTCTGATCGCATCCAATAGTCTTTTTCCTTCTTGAATTGTGCCTTGTCTTTTTCGGATTGCCTATCTTGGCGTTCCTTGTTAGATCTGGCTTCTTCGTTTAATTGTTGGATCATTTCTTTTGCTTTGCTCAACGCCCTTTCGTTTTCCGCAAGAATGGAATCATAATCTTGCATTCTTTCAAAGAGATTGGCGATGGTTTTTTGATCCTTCCAGCTCCTCTTTAGCGTTTTAGAAACTCTTTTCATTTTTTGGAATCGAGCATGAAGACTTTCATTCTCACAAGCTAGACTCTTTTTCTCGCCTTCGGCTTCTTGCGCTTGCAAATCTTTCTCCAAACTGAGGCTTCTTAGATTTTCTTTTAGGGCATGGATAGTTGCTTTGTACCCTTTTTCCTTTTCTCCCCAGATCAACCGTTCTTGGATTTTATCACTGAAGTTTTGAACATGGGGTCTTTTTGTTGGCCTTCTTAGCTCAGGCTCTGATACATCATCCATGTGAGATCGTTTTTCAAACCACCTTGCATATCCAGGATTTATCTCACCCCTTGTAGTGTCTGGGACTTGAGTATCACTTTTCAAGTATCGACATCCATTCCACATCTGCTGAAGTAGAGCTTCGGGAATAGTGGCTTCGGGGTGTAATTCGATTACTTGCATACTCAAATCTTCATCATCAGGAACTATTTGATATCTCCCTAGTTGCCTTAAGACTCTTAGTAGTGCATACGGCCGAATGCTTCTTAATCCCAATAGTAGTAGATAACTATTTGAGGTTGACATATGTATTACTTCCCTCATCGGGAGCCATCCCAGAGTCCATTCAATTTGATTTGCCGTTAAAGCCTTTAGATGAGATACCCATGCTTCTATCCCTTCTGGAGCCTGATAATTTTTTATTCTTTCCTCATAGCTCTCGATGCAATTATCATGGTTTTACCCATACTGTATGATCTTGGGCTGTTGTTGGAGATGCTCCATCACCCACATTTGCAACAAAATTTTGCATCCTTCGAAGACCTTTGTTCCTGATTTACATAAAGTCAAAGCTCGATAAATGTCTGATAGAATGATGGGGACAAAGGTGTGATTTTCTTTGGTGGTGAGGATTTGCACAATTTTTGCGGTGCGAATATCAATTGTTCGCTCTTTATGTGGGAAGACCATGACTCCTAGAAAAGCCACCATGAAAGCAAATCGACGGTGAATCTGCCAAGTGTCTTTGTTTTGCTTATTAGTAAGGCCTTTCTCATGAATTTCGAACCCATCTGACTTTCTGAACCTTGAATACAAAAAGTTGAAGGAGCAACATCCATTAATGACATTGCTTTTCCTGATTTGACTGCTGATGTTCAGAAGACCGAAAAATCGATGTACCGAAGGAGCCTTTGTGAATATCAAGCTTTGATTTCTTAGACTTCCGTCAAAACCAGCATAGCCAGCTATCTCCTCTAATGTAGGAGTAAGCTCGAAGTTAGAGAAACGAAAAACATTGTGAACAGGATCCCAAAAAGTTATTAATGCCGCAATTAGATCATCACGGGGTTTAACTTTCATAATGTCCGTGAGATTTCCCAAATGCTTGACGCCCCATTTTTTACCGTCTTCGCCTAAATCATACCACCACATTTGAAGCTGACATAGAAATTCTTCCGTACTTGTGGATGAGGGGCCTTGTGTGGTGTTCATTTTGTATCTGAAATTTAATTTTAATAAAGTCAAAATTCATTTTGAAAATTTATACTAAAAAAAATCATTTTCGAAATTTTTTTTTATTTATTAAATACCTTTATTTCAAAACTTAAAACTATTTTTTTTTTTTGAAATTTTTAAAACAACCCATTTTATTCCTTTCTTCTCACCATGATTTTATTTAAGCTGGTCAACAAGCATGTTCGAGGCAAATGAATGCACAAGTAACAAGTAGGATGCATCATGATGGTCTTTTTATTTTGGGTTCACCTGTCCTAGACAGACCCAACCCCTGTGTTGAGTCTCCAAGGCCAAATGCATATGATGCAAATATTCGTTCCTACTAGGGATCCGGTACATGGCTGAGTTATTCTAAGTGTAAAACCTTAGGTTGATTGTTCTAAACCTGGCTTACCCAAACGGACAGTTTGAGCCGAAGCGGGGCAACGTACCGGGAGCACGAAAGTCTGCCCGGCCTAGTTACTTGTCCCAACTCCGTCTTATTTGGTATGACTTTAACAGAAAGGTGGGTCACGCGCACGTGTACACCATAAATTCAGAAGACTCAGAAAGAAAGGGGTTTCGTAGCAGTTGTATATATTCACAATTCAAATAATATTAAAGCAGTAAAAAAAACATTTAGCATGTTAAGCATATAAACAGTTGAAAATCATATAGTAAATAAAGCCAATTATTGCATTTATCTTAAGCTCGAATTCTTTAAACCCTGAACCAGTGGTTCTGGGTTACAGTTGTTCCCCAGCAGAGTCGCCAGAGCTGTCGCACCTCCTATTTCCGCGCCCGCGAGAGGGTACAGGGGAGTTTTCTCCAATTAAAGGACAGTCGAAACGGGATTTATTTAATTATTTCAGAGTCGCCACCTGGGAATTTTAAGGCGTCCCAAGTCACCAATTTTAATCCCTGAATCGAGGAGAATATGACTCTGTTTATTATTCTGCGAACCAGAAATCCTGAGTAAGGAATTCTATTAATCCGGAAGAAGGTGTTAGGCATTTCCGAATTCCGTGGTTCTAGCACGGTCGCTTAACTGCTTTTATTATTGGCTTAATTATCTTGATTTTATTAAATACATTTTTGTTATGTGATTTTTCTACCGCTTTTACTTATTGTGATTAAGGACCCTTCTTTGAATCGAATTACGCGTACGTATATTCGTGTTATAAATTTAAAAATGCGGAATTGTGTCACGCGTACGTGTACACGATAACTTTTGATAATATATTTATTAAACAATCATTTTTTCGAAATTGTGTCGAATCAAGAATATTTGTTTTTCTTAAATAATGAACCGCACATCTCGGGTTTTTATGAAATTAATTTAACGTCCTCGAAGAAATCCCTTTATCAAATATTCGCTCGAAATTGCGCGTACGCATAATTCGAATTTGTTTTTTTTTAAAAAAAAAAAAATAATCAGGGTACGCGAACGCATCCCTAATTGCGCAAAATATTTGTAATGGTTTAGGGATTTTCCACAAATTGTTTATTATATTCATATATATATTTTTTTATGTGAAAATCATGAGAAACTCCCATCTTAGAGGCCTATAAATTCTTTGAAAAGAATTCGCAATCTATTAAAGGTTGCTCGTCGATTATAATTTCCGAATATAAGTTATATTCATTCCAACTATTCAAATTCAAAGAACAGAATAAAAATATGATTAATACTATTTTTTAAACAAATATGACATATATATATACGCCAAAGAATAAATTGCATATGAAACTGAAAATGAATGATTCATAAAGGAAGGAAATATTTTCCAAGAATTTTCATTATTTACTTAATGCAAATTCTATTTCTAATTACCATTGATATAAAGTGTGGCCATTTATGCTTGTACATCTTTTTTCATTCTCATATACTTGCTTTTAATCTAATAGGCCTAATTATTTGGTTAATTTATTTTATGAAGGTAGATAGGCATTCGAGTTTATAGGAAAGGAATTATTATACAAGCCAATTAAATAAAATTACCTTACATGCAACCTAGCTGTATGTCGTAAACATTCATAACGTTTTAACATCGTAACAAGCTATATCATATCACCTTTCGCCAGCGTTTATACACACATCTATTATCTTATAAAAATATACCATCAATACCTTCTTAACCTTATTTAACAAGAGTTAGTAATGTAGTTTTCTTGATATTTCTACATTACTCCTTACTTAGCTAACAACAAAAATTAAATAATGACCAACATTCACGCCATATTCCCTACTTTGACAATTTAATTATATCATCCGCTAATGAAAATTTAGAAATTAACCTTATTACAACATTTTCAAGCAACTTCAAGAAATGACATTTAATTTACAGCCGTTACGTCAAAATATACTACTATTAAACCAACGCGAAACAAAGCTGAAATTCAAACTAATGAACTTGAGCGAATAGAAGACAGAATTACAATTCGAGCTTCATCTTTGTTATACTCAAGGCTCTTCACAATATGAGTTTTAAGAATATGTACCTGGAAAACGAGGGAATAAGAAGTGAATTTCAGCAGTAATGGCAGCAACAAAAATAGGCAGAAAATGCCAAATAACGCAGCTGATTTTGAGCACAATCAACGAGTCCCGTGAAACCAGACCAATAGTAACAGAGAAAAAAAATTCAGATTTAAACCACACAGTATTAATAAACAAACACGGACAGATTCCAGAAAAAATATGTTTCAGGTTTTTCTTTCCTTTTCTATATCCGTTTCAGATTCACTGTGTGTGTGTGTGTGCGCGAATACTCTCTTTTGGTTTCTCTTCTTCCTCTTCAGATTCCAAGGGGAATCTGATTTTTCTGCTGGATTTTCTCTTTTATCTCACTCTAGGTATATTTTTTCTTAAATTCTCCTTAAAAATCTGTTCTCCAGTCCCCCCTTTAAGTCAGTCCCCATTCCCCCTTCTTATACAGGTCTGCCTGGACCCCTTTTTCTTTTTAAAAAATAGAAAATTTCCATTAACAATCTATTTTTCCACTTTAAATCCCATTATGCTAACTTTTCCCTGATTTTCAGCAACCCATTATCCCTTGTTCCCCATTAGTATCATTAACTAATAGCCACTAACTTTTCACTTTCAGCCCATTATGCTATCATGTTATCCTCATTGTTCTATCCCAGAAATGTCCCTGACCTACTGTTTTCTACTGATATTATTGTCTTAGATTTTAACAAGTTATCTGAATTAAAACTTGTCTAGCAGCTATCAACCAATTCCTAATGATTAACCTCCTAATACAATTGTATTTACCCAACTTTTGTGAACTTGAATTCAGAACTAACATCATAACAACATTATACTGAATTCAGCCTAATAATTCAACTGAACTCAGCTTTTGAACTAAGATCAAACAAACAGGAGCATTGTCAATATATTGACAATGTCCTGAACTTAATGTTCAGAAAATAACATATACAGCATACATTTGAATTCACTGATTCACAAACAAACATGATTTAATTGACGAGTATTAATCAGTTGACTATTTACAATATTTGTCCATAATCAGTCTAAAACAATAGAAGCAGACTGTTTCAGTCAGCATTTTCAGAAATGAAAATTCGTAATATAACTAATCGACGAACTTAATCGAGTCGATTACACACATTGTAAACAAACAAAATAAACAGAAACAATTCATTTATTTGACTAATCATACGGGCATGAGACAAAAATGACAGAATTAATAAAAACAAAAATGTGAAAAATCAACGAGTTATTAAAACAAACAAAAATACATACAGAATATGCAAACAGAAATAGAAAAGTACCTCTGAATTTTAATCAGACTCGAACTCAACTCGGCTTCGGATTTTGTTTGAAATCAAACAGACCTTAGTCGAAGTATTTTCCACTGAAAATACTTCGACTAAGGTCGATTAAACCTCAATCTTTATTCAATCTGAACGGAATCCAAAAGTTTGGTATTTTTAGGGTTCTTGAAAGTTCGATTTGGGATTTAACCATTTCTGGTCAGATTCGAGGAGAACCAAATATGATACAAGGGTGAAGGTAGCCTAGGGGTCATTTGGTGTCAGCTTAAAACGGATCTGAGTTTGTTCTTGTTTGGTCCGAATCTTCAAAAGAAGATTCGAGAAGCTCAGAACTGATTCGAGCCAAACTAACTTCAGATCCATAACAAGGCATGCTAGGGGGTACTATGGTGTTATTTTGGAAGCCATTGGAAAGGATAAGGTTTTCAGGCCAACCTTCGATTTAAGATTCGAAGAGTTGGGGCCTGATTCGAAGGAAACCAATGTTAGATCTGTGTAGAGGATGTTCAGGGGATTCCATGGTGTTATTTTGGTGACCGGCGGCGTTGATGCCGCCGTGTTTTAGGCGGTGGGATCCTAGGGTGGCTAGGGTCGGGGGGGTCTGAGGAAGATGATGAACAGTGAGAGGAGGGGGGGTGTTCAGTTAGGGGCCGGGGTAAGGGCTTGGGACTTATATAGGGGTGGGGTGGATTGATATTGTCCGTCCGATCAAGCAAGATGAAGGGCCAGGATCAATTCATTAAACCAAACGATGTCGTTTGGTTTAATGCCAGGGTAGGCTGAGTCGGGTCACTGGATCAGGTTACGGGTTACGGGTAAAGGGGGTGAGATCTTGACCGTTGGTTGGATTTGATCCAACGGTTTTTGAGAAGCCACGACCAAACGCTGTCGTTTTGGTTCGTCTGGTTTGGACCGGACCTGGGCTAAAGGATTGGGCTGTGGGGGTTAAAATGTTTTGGGCCTGGATTTTAATCCAGGTCCGATTTTGTATATATATATATATTTTTTCATTTTTTCTAATTTAAATTTTTAATATTAACTATAAAATAATTTTAACTTCACAAAAATATATTAATTACTCTATAACAATTATTTAACACATAGACAAAAACATCAATCACACAGTGGAATATTTAAAATAGTACGATTGCATATTTTTTTTGTGATTTTATTTAAATTATCTTTTAAATGCATAATTAAATCCTATATGCATGCAATATGTATTTTATTTTATTTTTTCATTTTATTATGACAATGTAAACACTTACGGACATAACACAAGTATTTAACACCACGCAAATTCAAAAAAATTACACAGTAAAAGAAATTTATTTTATCTTTTGATTTATTTTGGAGTAGTTTTCGTTAAGGCCAAAATCACGTGCTCACAATGGTTACAAAGAAAGTAAATGAGTTACAGAGTGGTTCACTTAGGCCAATACGACACCGGGTGCCAGCCATGCCTCCCATGGTTGGGGCGTGACAACCACGTTCATCATCCACCAAGAAATGTATTGTTATAAGGTCATGCCTTTTGATCTGAAGAATGCTATGGCCACATAGCAAAGATTAGTGACAAAAATGTTCAAAGACTAGCTTGGTAAGACCATGGAAGTATATATAGATGACATATTGGTCAAGTCCATAAAGGCAGAGGACCATATCGACTATTTAAAGGAAGCTTTCGACATACTAAGACGGTACGGGATGAAGCTAAATCTGGAGAAGTGCACGTTTGTCGTAGCCTTGGGAAAGTTCTTGGGGTTTTTAGTGTCACAACGGTGGATCGAGGCCAACCCAGACGAGATCAAAGTTATCGAAGGGATACCCGAGATCTTGACTACCAAGAAATAAGTTCAAAGGTTGACTAGTCGAATCTGCTCTATCAAGATTCATCTCGCGTTTATTTGATAGGTATCACAAATTCTTTGGCGTGCTCAAAAAGGACAACAGCCTCTAATGGACTCCCGAGTGAGTCCAGGCTCTACGAGAATTGAAAGCGTACCTATCATCACCACCCCTACTCTCAAAACCTGAATTAGGGGAGCAGCTCGTCGTATACATAGCCATCTCTGAAGTAGCGGTAAGTGCAGTCCTGATTTGCAAAAACAAAGGTACGCAATCTCCTATCTATTACATTAGCAAAACAATCGTCGACGTCGAGACAAGGTACCCACACCTCAAAAAATTGGCTATGCATTGGTTGTAGCTTCACGAAAGCTTACTCCCTATTTCTAGTGCCACCCCATCTCGATCATCATAAACTTTCTCCTAAGAAGCATTTTGCATAAATCCGAGCTATTGGGGAGGGTGGCCAAGTGGGCCATCGATCTAAGCAAGCATGACATCACATACCAGTCGTGAACGACGAAAAAGTCGCAAGTGCTCACTGACTTCGTCGCCAACTTCAATGCAAAAATAATGTCTGAAGTCTAGAGGGAGGCCGTCCAAGCTTCCCTCTAAATGCAAGACCTTTAGGTCCTTACACCGATGGCACATCCAACGCATCATGGTCCGGACTGGGACTCGTACTCGAGGTACATACATGCAAATTCATTCTCCAGTCCATAAGATGCCCAAATATGACTAACAACGAGGCCGAGTACGAGGCCATAATTGTAGGGTTGAAGCTATCACTCAAGTACGGGGCAAAATGGTTGAAACTCCGCTATAATTCCCAACTCATAGTCAACTAATTCACAGGGGGCTTATCAAATCAAAGAACAAAGGTTGCAAAAATACCAGACTGAGATCTGTAAGCTAATGCCTAAGTTTGATGAATACCAGCTCGACCAAATTCCACGGACACAGAATGACGAGGCAGATGGCCTGGAGATTTTTAACGAGGCAGCCAAGGGAACCCTTCGGGTAGAAGTACGTGAGGGTAGGACTTTTGTTACCATTTCATTGTTCGACTCCTCAATACTCTCCAAGTCAAACAATGAAGGGACTAGGTAGGCTGGGACTCGGACTGGAATACCAACCAATACCCAAAATCTATAATTTTCTCCAAGTAGTAACCAAAGCAACAATGTCAAAGCAATAAGAAACTTATGTTTATCAGAACACCCTTTTCGTATTAAGGTTACGTTCGACCCCGCTTGAACAGACACCTACCATCCCTTGGCCTCGATTCAACGAAAGGTTATGTTCGGCACCACTCGAATAGACATCTACCGGCCCTCGGTCATGATTTAATGAAAGGTTATGTTCAACTAAGCTCGAACAAACACCTACCGGCCATCGGTCGAGATTCAACAAAAGGTTATACTCGACCCCGTTCAAACAAACACCTACTAGCTCTCGGCCACGATTTAACAAAAGGTTATGTTCGACTAAACTCGAACAAACACCTACCGGCTCTCGACCACGATTTTATGAAAAGTTATGTTCTACCCCGCTCGAGCAAACACCTATCGGCCCTCATCCACATTTCAACAAAGAAACATACATGACCTATGAATATTCGGCTCCAAGGCCACGACCAACTAAAAAGACAACAATAGAAGCAAAAAAAAAATACAAGTGTTGGAAAATAAACCAAGAATGGAAAAATATGCAAGGAACAACTTTGATATTTCATACCTAAAAAATTTACAAAGGCTCATGAAGACGCCAGCAAAAATACACAAAAAAATCAAAAATAAAAGTATTGGTCATCGTCATCACGACCTTCAGTACCCTCGCCAACTTGGTCTTCAATGATGTCGCCACCCCGACTACTAACACATTCACCTTCTTTATCCCTCTTGCCATCGCCACCTTCTCCTACAGGATAAGTGGTATCGTACCAGGCATTCTCCTCAATCCAGTTTACACCCTTGTTCCCCTCCTACTCATCGGCCTCAGGTATAGCGGGATCATACCCACAAGCAAATCGAGCTTCACGAGCCTTAACATGAACATCTTTGAGGGCAGCCTTCTCGGCCTCCAAAGCAGCTAGTCGATCCTGAAGAACATAGTTATCTTTCTCCAGCTCTCCGATCCTTTCCTCGAATCGATCTTCCTTAGCTCTTACCGTTGATTGATAGCTCTCCCGCTCGGCTTGGAGAGTCCTATTCGCCAACTCAAGCATCTCCATCTTTCTCCGAGCATACAAACAAGAGGACTCTGCCTTTCCAAGCTCCTTTTGCTTCTCGGCGATCTCACTATTAAGGGCCTTCAGCTGAAGTTGACACTCTTCTAGCTGCCCCCACAACTAGACTACTTGAGCTTGAAGGTCACTGCATTGGGCCTCCACGCCCCTGCTTACCTCAAGCTCCTCTTCCCTACTCCTCAAAGTCCCTTTAAGGATGCTACATTTATCGATGACCTCCACCAACTCATCATCTTTCTCCTTCAACTCATTCTGAAGGGCCTGCAAAGCGTTACCTTCGCAAAATCGCTTGCGGAGATCTCAATACTTTCCACGATACTCAAATCTCCAAAATCATCGTCTACAATCATAAAAAGGAAAGAGAAAAAAGAAGTCATAACCAAAGACGCTCTGGAAAACACAAAAAAAAATAAGAAAGAAAAGAGGTCCAAGCACAAACACTCACCTTAAGAGCAAGGCCGTCAATGTTCCTCGACAAAGCACTATTGTTCAGTTCTTTAAGGGTCTTACCCTCTATCTCGGAACAGAGAAGGCCGAGGGCAGGGACCACCTCCTCGGTGTTTTTCGGCAGGTCACGATCCATGGGGATCGCAATAGTCCTCGTAGACTCCTCCAACCTTACCTCAATCTGGGTAAACCCCTCTTGCATCATTCTTAGGTCATCCGCATCAACGTCGGAACTTGATTAATCACCATTCTCAGTGGCTGGTGTCACACCTCCTTTTTACCTACACCCCCCGTGAATGGGGCGTAAAGGGAGTTTTTCCAATTAAAGGACAATCGAAACGGGATTTATTATTTAATTCAGAGTCGCCACTTAGGAGATTTATGGCGTCCCAAGTCACCGGTTGGATCCCGAATCGAGGAAAAGATTGACTCTGTATAACAGTCCGCGAACCAAAAATCCGAGTAAGGAATTCTGTTAACCCGGGAGAAGGTGTTAGGCATTCCCGAGTTCCGTGGTTCTAGCACGGTCGCTCAACTGTCATATTCGGATTATTTATCTGATTTTAATACATGCTGAACCTGTGTGCAAATTTTAACTGTATACCGCTTTTATTATTATAATTTTTACCGAGAATTGCAACATCGTGAAAATACATCTCGAACCACGTCACATCAATGCACCCGTGGTTATTGACACAATTCAACTCTTTTGAGATTTGGATTTGGGTCACATAAATGTGCACCCGAGTTTAAGAAGATAACATTATTAAGTACGCGCCTAAAGCGACTAGCGTATCATTATTTTGGGTAGGGCCGTGAAATTTTGCTAAACAGTCCATCCCGAAGTCTAAGTAATTTTACCAACACGTATAGAGGGCCCCGCAGCTTGTGTATTTTTGTTTGTCGAGGCTCGTCTCATTCATTATTTTTTAAAGGAATTTGCAACATTGTGGAAATGCATCTCGAACCACGTCACAATCAATGTACCCATGATTAGCGACACATTTCGACTTCGTTGAGACTTGGATTTGAGTCACATAAATGTGCACCCGAGTTTAAGAGAGTAAATTATTTAAAGTGCGCCGGAAGTGACTTGCGCGTTATTATCTTTTGGGGAAGGCCGTGAAATTCGCTAAACGGCCCGTCCCTAAGTCTAAGTATTTTAAAATAAATATTTATTGAGGGCCCCGCAATTTTGCATTATTTTTTTTTATTCGGCGAGGCTCATCTCATTCTTATGTTAAAAGGGAAAACCTAAAGCAATCTATAATTTTCTACTTTATTTGTCTCTAAAAAAGAGGAAAAGTCCTAATTAATTAACATTACAAAATCGGGCCTCATAGTTCAAGTCCGGATCCAAACGAAAGGACGAACCTTTTAATGTGAATCCACTACCCAATTTAAAAGCCCAGTCCATCCTTAAGTGCCAACATGCCATATCAGTCTTGGGCCCAAAGAGCCCAAGCCATAAAATTCGTGCAGGCCAACCGTGAATTTTCAGTGGCCCAAGGCGGGCCTAGGACTAACCTAGTTCAGATGAACAGGATCAAGCCGAGAAGATCGCGGGATAAGCATTTGCACACCACAATTACTCCAACTCTCCAGAGTGTATTTACCAAATAGTAATAAAATACTACGACGTACGCTCGTTCAAATTAACTACTTATTTATATCCAATTATTATGACCAATTTGTTTAGTCAGTGCTAACGGTGCCTGCTTATTTTGAACAAGTTACTGATGATGCCTACTGATATTACTAGCCTAAACTGTTGATGCCTACTGATATTAGGTTTAACTCGAAATCAAACTTGATGACCCATCATACATTTGCAACCCCAATCATGTTTCTGAATTTGACTTTTTAACAGAATAGTGTTATACTAAAGTGAGCACTATCTATACTAAAGTGGTTGCTAGATAACCATGAATTCAAGTAGTCCCAAATCAAATCAGCGCACATTCAAACATTCAGATGCTTCCGTTTCTAATTAAATTATTGTCCCTAACTAGTTTCCCACTTTGACATGAATCCCTTATAGCAGAACGAATCAAGAGTTCAAATAACTTCATCTAGTACTAATTGTTATGGTAAAGCAACTGACAGCCTAGCAGCTCAAATTTGTAAACTAACAGCATGTGAACGGGAACATAGTGGTTCAGTAGCTCTTAATTACAATCCATGTGTATCCACTATTCACATAATACTAAACACATAATCAATATCGACTAGATATAATTAATTAACAACTCATCCAATTGTAAACAATAGGCAGCCTACAAATGAACACAAATCTGTGAATATTTCCATTTTTCAACTTCAAGGAGCTACATCAAGGCGATTCAAAAAGTGTACCTGGATTGGAAAAACAGGACAAGAAGAAGGAGAAGAGGATCAGCAGCAGTAGCAATACAACACAACAGAACATCAAATAAACACTGCGAGTACCAAACAGCAGGTACCAACAGCTAGTGACATACGCAGCAGACCCAAGCGAAATAACCAGAAATCCAGAAGTGTTTAAAACCCAACATAATTACCAGAACTGACTCAAAACCAGCCTGAATAAATCCAAAGTCACTAGAAAACCAACCAGGGAACCTCTGAGACTCTCACAATCAGAAATCAATCTAGAAACAAGCAACTCATCAAATGGAATTCTAATTTGACTTCAGGAAACTAATGCAACAGTAGGTTTTCTCAATCTTTTTCAAAGTCAGGCAGTGTGTGCCAATCTTTGGACTTTTTCTACTTGTTTTTGACTCTCAACCCTTACTGCCCATTCAAAAAAAGGTCCCCCCATGTCTCTCTCTAGATTTTTTCAGAATTAATCCCGTGTAAAAACTCTGACCCCTAAATCTGTCCTAAGTGACTCTATTTATAACCAAACACTAACCCTGCCCCTCAACTTTCAGAAGCACTTTGGGCAGAATTTTCCCACTAATTCTGCCCATCATCTCCTTTTAATTCCACTAGTATATGTTTTGTTCCCCACTACACTTGTCTTTTCTTTATTTAAATTCAAATAGGTATGGGCACCTATTTCTTAATCCATTTTCTTTAAACCTTTCCCCCATCATTATGGCTTGTTCCCCATTAGCACTAAACAATTGTATTAGTTTAATGGTATTTTAGTACCCTACTGTCAGCCCACTTAAACTAGCCAATTTTCTGAACTTTTCAATCCCCAAACTACCCCCTTAACCCCTGTGTATTACTGCCATGCCCTAAACTTCAATCGATCTGTTTTCTAAGT
Organism: Nicotiana tabacum; assembly: GCF_000715075.1. Taxonomy (NCBI): domain Eukaryota; kingdom Viridiplantae; phylum Streptophyta; class Magnoliopsida; order Solanales; family Solanaceae; genus Nicotiana; species Nicotiana tabacum. The sequence goes on from NC_134101.1 coordinate 180,055,112, forward strand.
TACAAACCTAACAACTGATTTTTTAACTAATCACTAAAGTACTACAGCTATAACCAATTCACAATCTAATTCAAACAATGATTCAATCAGAATTGAAGCAGTACGAATCACATTGTTATCAGGTTATTTAATCAGAATTGAAGCATGTAAAACTAATCGACGACACTTATTCAATCGACTACACGAATTACAACACATACAATCAATAGCAAATAAGAATTGAACAGGCACACATGTGATTCGTATCGTATTGATAGAAAACAGGGATTCATAACAAAACTTAACTAATCGACGACACTTATTCAAATCGATTATATAGTTTTATCACATTCATTAACCATGACCAGAAAAAGTTCGACCAAATAAAGGGTCATTGAAGACGGACAGAATCAATCGACAAAAGAAAAATGAAAAGTCAATAAAACTAAACTAAAGTAAACAGAATAAACAAACACAAAAATGGAACAAACAGGAAAGGGGGAAAATACCTTAAGAACTCGGGACCTGGACGACCCTGATTCAAACTCAAACTCGAACTGTTTGAGGTCAAACGGACCTTAATCGAGTGTTTTCAACTGAGAACACTTCGACTAAGGTCAGTTAAACACCCAAATTCCCTTAAACTTCGTATAGAAACTAGTTTTGGTTTTCTAGGGTTCCTACGCTTCGATTTGGGGTTCGAGTGTTTCTAGCCAGATTCGATTCAAACCAAAGGTGGTTTGGGCACGAGGGAGGTCATGGTGTGCCAGGGTATGAATTTGGGCTTGGTTGGGGTAGGTTCGAGTTTTGCTCGAATTTTCGATTGAAGATTCGAGAAGCTGGAGGTTGATTCGAGGCAAACGGTTAACAGATCCATAACGAGGGTGGTTAGGGGGTGCCTTGGTGTGAGTTTGGGACTGGTTGGGGTAGGTTTCAAGTTTGCTCGAATCTTCGATTGAAGATTCGAGAAGCTACAGTCTAATTCGGGCAAAATGGTTAAGGGATTCGTGGAGAGGGTGGTTAGGTGCTCTAGGGGTGTTAGTTTCATGGTCATCGGCGTTGTTGCCGCCGGCTTTCAGGCGAAGGGGTTTCAGGGCGGCTAGGGTTTGGAGCGTTGTTTGGTTTGTCTCTGAAGGAGACGATGAATAGGGGTGTGGCTTAGGGGGGTGTGAGGTGAGAGGTTGGGTTTATATACGGAGGGGTGGTCTAATCCTAGGCGTTGGATCAGGCACGATCAATGGCCTGGATCAGTTCATTTAAAGGAGACGGTGCCGTTTTGGGGTAGTACTGGGGCGGGGTCGATACGGGGGCAAGTGGGTCGGGTTGTGGTGATTGTTCTAAGGCGTTGGATCAAATAAAACGGGTGGCCTGGATCTATCGGCTATATACGACGTCGTTTGGATATATCTGGGGATTGACTGGACCGTTCGATCGAGTGAGATCAACGGCCTAGATTTTCCATGCCCAAATGGCGTCGTTCCATCCACCCTCAAGGCTGGCTGGGTTGGACCAGGCAAGAGAGTAGTTGGACTGGGCCTGAACTCTCTTTTAAAATTGGCCCAGTCCGATTTTTCTCTCGTTTTCTTCTTTTTCTTCTATTTTCTTTTTTAATTCCCAAAACAAAAATTCTAAAATAAATTGTAAAGCCTAAATTATCCTACAAAATACTAATCAACCCTTAATAATAATTATCACACACAATTGAATATCAATTAGAAATAAAATCACACAATTTGACATTAAATGCTAAAAATGCAAAGTAAATTATTTTTTTGTGATTTTTCATTTTGTAAAACAAACTTGTTTGTTTAATTAATTCCTAAATTGTAAAATTAAATCCTAAATGCACATGCAACGCATATTTTTTGTATTTTTCTAAATTAAAGTAGAAATAAACATGCACAGACAAAAAATACAAATAAATCACAAACAACACCAAACCATTTTATTTTGAATTTTTTTTGGAGTAATTCTCATATGGCAAAAATCACGTGTTCACAGCTGCCCCTCTTTGTCCGAAAACACAAAAGGTTTTCGTGCAAAGATAAACTGAGCGGATACGAGCGATTTTTGCCCGTTGGAATACTCCGTGTGAAGCATTTTTGAAAAGATTTAACCGAACCTTTGCTTCAAAGATTTCCTACATATCCCTGGCTAGAAGGGAATCAGGTTAATGTAGTTTGGGAAGCTTTGGTAGCTGGGACTACCATGGAGCTGTTATTTTGCCGTTACTGTTGTTGCTGCTGATGTTACCGCTTACTGACCTCCTTATTACACCTTGATGAAAGATAAAGAAGTTATACTAAGGTATGATCTATGAATTACAAAGATTTATTCTCAAACTTGGTCATGTGACTGTTGCTGCCTTTGTTTCCTGGTGTTTCCTCTGGTATTTCTTTATTTCTGATTTGACTTGTATTCTCCCTTGATTGCCGATCTCGAACTGCTTATTTCCTTCTTGTGAGCTTCGCGTTATTTTTCCTTCGAATCTTGAACTGTCTTCCTCTGCTGGAGATTTTTTGTTGTTTCCCGTTGGGGATTTTGGTTGTATTCCTCTGCTTTACTGACTTCAACACCAATTACTTCTTATAATATAACACCTCTATTCTCCGGGCGGGCTCCTGACTTCAACAACTTCTTAAAAATATAACACCTCTATCCTCCGAGCGGGCTCCTGACTTCAACAACTTCTTAAAAATATAACACCTCTATCCTCCAGGCGGGCTCCTGACTTCAACAACTTCTTAAAAATATAACACCTCTATTCTCTAGGCGGGCTCCTGACTTCAACAACTTCTTAAAAATATAAAACCTCTATTCTCCAGGCGGGCTCCTGACTTCAACAACTTCTTAAAAATATAACACCTCTATTCTCCAGGCGGGCTCCTGACTTCAACAACTTATTAAACTATAACACCTCCATTCTCCAGGCGGGCTCCTGACTTCAACAACTTCTTGAAAATATAACACCTCTATTCTCCAGGCGGGCTCCTGACTTCGTCAACGACTTAAAAATATGACACCTACATTCTCCAGGGGGGCTCCTGACTTCAACAACTTCTTAAAAATATAACACCTCCATTCTCCAGGCGGGCTCCTGACTCCTTTAACTTGAATCATCTTCTTTCACTGCTTCCCTCAAAACTGGTGTCTTACTCCTCCGAAAACAGCTGGGGACAACACCGGTGTTTTATTCACAACTATGTTATTTTCCTTCTTCACAGTCTACTTCCTTTAAAGCTGGTGCCTTCCTTCCACTGGAACTACTTTCCTCAAGCTGGTGTTTTCACTTCTCTGAAACCTGCTGGGAATAACACTGCTGGGGAATTATCTTCCTTCTTTAAGACTAGTTACTTCCCTCGTTTTAACAATGGTGGGGATGGCAAAAGACCACGACCCTTAAAACTCGGGTTATCTTGCTTCTTCCAAGATTGCTTTCTTTAAAACTTGTATTGCCTTCCCCCGTATACTACTGGGGATTCCACTTCCTTCAAAACTTGTGCTATCTTCCATCCTCCCCAAGTGGGTATCTGATTTCAAGAAAAATTTCGCAAAGAGAGAAAATTTTCTGCCCCAGTTTGATAATCTTCGTTGTGGCCATGTCTTCCTACTGTCAATAACATTTCCTTTTCCTGCTTCAAATCAAAGAAAAATTTGTTAGTTTAAAACGTGGTGAGTGGTCGTGCCACTCCTGCTGGGGATGGTTTTTCCCTTGTTCCTTTCCCTGCTTTGCGTTTTATTACAAAACTTGCTGGGGATGATATTATTTGCTGGGGATGATATTCCTGCCGGGGATGGTTTTTCTTTTCTCTTCCTTCCCCGCTCTGTGTTGTCCGACCACCGCGGAACTTGGTCGATAATCTGTCGAAGTTGTTTCTGCATCTCGCAAATCTGCTGGGGATCCTCTTGAATTTGATCCATAACTTTTCAACTGTTGTTTTTTCTGTTTTTCTCCCACTTCCCCTGGAAATTCGGTCCTCTCGGAATCTAGACCCATTCATCATTTGGTCTAGCGACAAACTCCTTTTCGCTTTGTCGCCTTATCTTTGGCCCGTCCTATCCACATTGTGCTTTTGCACCATCTTGGCAACTAGTAATAAGCTCTGAAAATCCTTTTCAAAACAAACTGCTAGGGAGATAAAATCTTTAGCCCAAGAAATGAAAAATGATGATTTCAAAAAATAGAAAAAGAAGAAGTCTTTCTGAACAAATGCTGTGGAAAAAGAAAGAAAAGAACTTATCTGAATGATATAACTGATCCCAACGATCATGTCGTGCATTCCGGATTAATCAACCCAATCTATTTGTATCAATCAATCTTTCGGCCGGCCTCATCCTGCTGGGGATAAACAGGCACTCAACTCTTTGCCAAATGCGGATCCTTTCCGCCAATCTGGTATTGTCGCCTCATAGTGCCCTTCGAGGGGTTTTCACTAATGAGACTCTCTCATTTCTCTCAACTCCCGTCGCCTTATGGTGTCTGTGAAGGTTTTCACCGATAAGACTTTCTCATTTTATTTCTCTCAACTTACGTCGCCTTATGGTGCCTGTGGAGGTTTTCACCGATAAGACTCTCTCATTTTTATTTTATTTTTTTCAGTTGGGGATTGGAGTGTTACCGATATGACTCTCTCTTTCGGCTTATGATCCATCTCCAGCTTATGATCCTCTTCTCTGCTGGGGATTCTTTCGGCTATCAATTCATCTCCAGCTTATGATCCTCTTCTCTGCTGGGGATCAGAGTGTTATTCCCGACTTCTATTTGCATGACTTGGCACTTCTCAAATACTGATCGGGAGGTCTTTTTGGACATCAATATGGGCTTTTGTGAATGGCTAAAAGAAAAGGGGTATCAAAAGGTTCAAAATAATTTTGATGGGTAAAACATTACAACTCTTGGAATCGAACTTTCTTTCCAAAATTACCAACACAAACTTCTGCCCCAGTTTTTCTTGCTTGGGGATTTTTTTTTGTTACACTATAACCGAGCCGTGAGGCGCCTACGTATCCTTCTTTGAGGAATCAGGTCAAACGTAGTTTCTAATTTCTTTGTTTTTCTTGTGACTTTTCTTTTTGTCTTTATTATCATTATTTTCTCTTCTCTTTTCTTTCATTTTCATTACTGATTCTAAAAAAGGGGTATGAAAGAATAAATAAGGCTCAAAAGGGGGAAGCAAAGGTTAAAGTGTTTGGATAGAAGAAAGAATTGCCTCCGTCATTTCATTCTCCGATAAATGCCAAGTATAAACAAACAACAATTATAATCAAAAGAAATCATACATAATATCTCTTAACTGCGTCCGAATTGATAGCCATGTCGACGCATTTCCCTTCGATATCTGTTAAACATATAGCACCATTGGACAACACTCTGGTTACAATTAATGGCCCTTGCCAATTCGGGGCGAACTTGCCTTTTGCTTCGGCCTGATGTGGGAGGATGTATTTCAGCACTTGCTGACCCACTTCAAACTTCCGGGGATGCACCTTCTTGTTGTAGGATCTTGCCATTCTCCTTTGATACAATTGGCCATGGCATACTGCTGCCAATCTCTTTTCATCAATCAAGTTCAACTGCTCTAATCAGGCTTTGACCCATTCATCGTCATCAATCCCAGCCTCAGCGATAATCCAAAGGGATGGGATTTCAACTTCCGTCGGTATTACTGCTTCAGTTCCATATGCCAACAAATAAGGAGTTGCACCTACTGAAGTACGGACAGTAGTGCGATATCCCAGCAATGCAAATGGCAACTTTTCGTGCCATTGCCTAGACCCTTCTACCATCTTCCTCAATATCTTCTTTATGTTCTTGTTGGCTGCCTCAATCACGCCATTTGCCTTGGGACGATACGGGGTGGAATTACGGTATGTAATCTTGAATTGTTGACATACTTCTTTCATCAAACTGCTGTTAAGATTAGCGCCATTTTCTGTGATAATCACTTTGGGGATCCCAAATCTACAGATGATATGGGAATGAACGAAATCCATCACTGCCTTCTTGGTTACCAACTTGAAAGTTTTAGCCTCAACCCACTTGGTGAAATAATCGATGGTGACCAGAATGAACCTATGACCGTTGGAAGCTGGCGGCTCAATCGGTCCAATGACGTCAATGCCTCATGTAACAAACGGCCATGGTGCTGACATTGTATGCAATTCTGTTGGCGAAGAATGAATCAAATCTCCGTGTATCTGACACTGATGGCACTTCCGCACGAAACTAATACAATCACGCTCCATAGTGAGCCAATAGTACCCTGCTCAAAGAATCTTCTTTGCCAATACATATCCGCTCATATGTGGCCCACAAACTCCAGCATGTACCTCTGTCATGGCTTGACTAGCATCTATACATCTCAGCAATCCCAAATCTGGTGTTCTTTTGTACAACACTCCCCCACTAAGGAAAAATCCATTTGCCAATCGCCGAATGACTCTCTTTTGATCTCCGGTGGCCTGTTCCGGGTATATCCCCATCCTGAGGTATTCCTTGACATCATAAAACCATGGCTCGCCATCCATTTCTTCCTCTATCGTGTTGCAATAAGCATGCTGATCACGAACCTGGATATGCAACGGGTCAACGTGAATTTTGTCTGGGTGGTGCAACATCGATGCTAAAGTGGCCAAAGCATCGGCAACCTCATTGTGAACTCTTGGGATGTGTCTGAACTCCACTGATCGAAATCGCTTGCTCAGATCGTGCAAACATTGTCGATATGGTATAAGCTTCAAATCCCTTGTTTCCCATTCACCCTGAATCTGATGCACCAGGAGGTCCGAGTCTCCCAATACCAAGACGTCCTGGACATCCATGTCTGCAGCTAATCGTAAACCTAAAATGCATGCCTCATATTCAGACATATTATTGTTACAATAGAAACGTAGTTGTGCCGTAATAGGATAATGATGTCCTGTTTTAGAAATAAGTACCGCTCCTATTCTCACTCCTTTCGCATTTGCGGCTCTATCAAAGAAGAGCTTCCAACCTGGTTCCTCAGATAATTCCAATTCATCTACATGCATCGCTTCTTCATCAGGAAAATACGTCCTCAAGGGCTCGTATTCTTCATCAACAGGATTCTCGGCCAAGTGATCAGCCAATGCTTGGGCCTTCATGGCCGTCCTCGTCACATAGACGATGTCGAATTTTGTGAGTAATATCTGCCATTTCGCCAATCTCCCTGTGGGCATAGGCTTCTGAAAAATATACTTCAGTGGATCCAAGCGTGAAATGAGATAAGTAGTATATGATGACAGATAATGCTTCAATTTCTGGGCCACCCAAGTTAGGGCGCAACATGTCTTCTCGAGTTGAGTGTACTTAACCTCATAGCCTGTAAACTTCTTACTGAGATAATAGATGGCTTGCTCCTTCCTTCCCGTAATGTCGTGCTGCCCCAGTAAGCAGCCAAACGAATTCTCCAGGACCGTTAGATAAAGAATTAACGGTCTTCCCGGCTCAGGTGGAACCAACACATGTGGATTTGATAAATATCCTTTGATTTTGTCAAATTCTTCCTGACATTCTGCCGTCCATTCTACCGCAGCATCTTTCTTCAGTAGCCGAAAAATGGGTTTACAAGTTGTTGTGAGTTGAGCAATAAACCTGCTGATATGATTCAACCTTCCTAACAGACTCATTACTTATGTCTTGTTCTTCGCCGGTGGCAAAACTTGGATGGATTTGATCTTTGACGGGTCCAACTCAATACCTCGCCGACTGATGATGAATCCCAACAACTTTCCAGATGGAACACCAAATGCACATTTGGCCGAGTTGATCTTAATATCGTACCTCCGAAGTCTTTGGAAAAACTTCCTTAGGTCTGCTACGTGGTCTCCCTGATGCTTGGATTTTATGATCACATCGTCCACGTATACCTCAATCTCTTTGTGTATCATGTCATGAAACACAGTAATCATTGCTCTCATGTACGTTGCCCCAACATTCTTCAAACCAAATGGCATTACTAGGTAGCAATAAGTCCCCTATAGTGTAATGAAAGCCGTCTTTTCCACATCTTCTTCATCCATCAGAATCTGATGATACCCAGCATAGCAATCCACAAAAGATCCTATCTCACGTCCGACACAATTATCGATTAAGATATGTATGTTGGGTAATGGAAAGTTATCCTTTGGGCTTGCCCTGTTCAGATTGCGGTAATCGACACACACCCTGATCTTCCCATCTTTCTTTGGCACTGGCACCATATTAGCCAACCAATCAAGATATCGAGTGACCCGAATAACCTTTGCTTGCAGCTGCTTGGTTACTTCCTCTTTAATCTTCACACTCATGTCTGTTTTGAACTTCCTCAATTTCTGCTTGACGGGAGGGCATGCCGGGTTAATGGGCAATTTGTGAACTACTAAATCCGTGCTTAACCCCGACATGTTATCATACGACCATGCAAAAACGTCTTTGAACTCAATAAGTGCTTTGATTAGTTCTTCCATGATATTTGGTGCAATGTGGATGCTTATTTTAGTTTCCCTGATATCATCTGCATCCCCTAAATTGATGGCTTCTGTGTCATTTTAGTTGGGTTTGGATTTCTCCTCAAACTGGCTTAACTCTCTGTTTATCTCTTCGAAGGCTTCATCCTCATCGTATTCCGATTCATCATCATAATCGACCTCTTGTACAATTAGTTCGGAATCAGATTGATTTTTTAGACTGGGTTGAAGATCTGTTGTGCATGCCATGTCATTAGAACCAATATAAAGAGAACTGTTCGGAAAGAGAAAAGAAGAAAACAAAATTAGAACAAAATAAGAAAAACAAAAACTTTCACTTTAATAAAATACGGGATAACAGAGTTTCACACTTTGCCGAACACAAAACAAAACTGGATTACAACCCTGGAATAATCCAAAAATAAGAAAGAGAAATCAGAGCCCACTACCAAGACTCCCTCCGCGTCGGAAGGGGAGTAGCCATCCAATTGTTGAGATTTTCCCTAGGCCCCACAAACTGTACATCTAACTTACTGGACCCTTTCCAGCTTCTATTATGTTGACATCGGCGAACAGCCTTTCAAAACCCTCATTCAAATCTCCATTTGGCCCAATCAGTGGTCCGAGAACTTTCGGATACCTGCTCTGACAAATGATCTGGATAGGTGCGGGATTGGCTTAGGAAGGACCCAGACTCTTTTCTTCAACTTGCGGGCCCGTCTCACATCCACCGTTGTAGGCTTGAACCCCAACCCAAAGGTGTCCAGATTTTTGTACAAAGAAACCGGCTGAACAATACCCTAAAGATCAGCCCCTAAACCTTTGCCTGGCACAAACCCGTTCTTCAACATCTCCGAGGCTACCATGACAGTCGCAGCTGCGATCCTGGGAAGTGGAAGGTCCTCGCCTTCAGAAATTTTATCCACTGAAACCGTATCGGAAATCTGGTAAACCCACGGTCCCTTATCATCATCAGTCTCTATGAAGGGCACGATGGCATCACTTATGGCGCTTACATTGTCTTCCCCATGTACTATGATCTTTTGCCTATCCCACTCGAATTTGACCATCTGATGTAATGTAGAAGGTACTGCTTTGGCGGCGTGGATCCAGGGTCGCCCCAACAGAAGATTATATGACACTGCCACATCTAACACTTGAAACTCCATAGTGAACTCGACTGGACCAATTATTAATTCAAGTATGATGTCACCCAATGTGTCTGTACCACCACCATCAAACCCTCGAACATAGATGTTGTTCTTGTGAATCCTGTCACCATCGACCTTCAGTTTGTTCAATGTGGCCAAAGGACAGATATTGGCACTGGACCCATTATCAATCAGTACTCGAGTGACTACCGAGTCTTCGCACTTCACAGTCAAATAAAGGGCTCTATTATGTTCTGTACCTTCTACGGGCAACTCATCGTCTGAAAAAGTGACCCTGTTGACCTCGAAAATCTTGTTTGCTATTTTCTCCAGATGATTCACAGAGATCTTATCCGGAACATGGGCTTCGTTCAGAATTTTCATCAATACCTGGCGATGCTCATCTTAATGGATCAACAACGATAACAATGAGATCTATGCTGGGGTCTTCCTCAACTGCTCCACAATGGAGTAATCTTGCGCCTTCATTTTCTTTAAAAATTCTTCCGCCTCTTCCTCGGTAACTGGATTCTTTGTCGCTACTGGATTGGCCCTTCTTAACTCTGCGAGGGCAAAACACCTTCCCGAACGAGTTAACCTCTGTGCCTCACATATTTCTTCCACAACATCCTTCCCCTTATGCATTACCATTACCTGACTGTAGCTCCATGGCACAGCTTTCTCGCTGATTATCGGCAACTGTATTACTGGCCTGATAACAACTGGTCCTATACATGCCCCCTTCACGGCTACTGGCTTGCTTGATATCCCTTGCACCGTTACTTTGATCGGCTCTGAATTCTTGGCAACATCAGACGAACTCTTCCCTATCACCACCACTAGCTTGCCTTCTACCCTTTCCGACTGTACTACCGCTTTTCCACTGATTAACTTTTCTTTCGGACTGGCACGGATCATCATTACCATTTGTGAGGGCTTCTTGAGCTTCCCTCGTTCGTGCACTAGTTTGATCATGTGGGCTTAATGGTGTGCCGACAACGGGTTCTGATTGATGTTTGGTTCCTCTGGCTCCTGGACCTCGATCCTATTTGTGTCAATGAGATCTTGTACGGCAGTCTTCAACTTCCAAACTTCTCAGTATCATGCCCGGGAGCCCCCGAACAATATTCACAGCTTACCGAGTGGTCCAGATTTTTGGGAAGGGGATTTGGCAATTTGGGATCCACAGGACTCAATAGGCCTAACTGCCTCAATTTGTGGAACAGAGTAGTATAGGTTTCTCCCAGCGGAGTGAATGTTCTCGGCCTCTGCACCCTTTCGTTCCTGAAAGTCTGATTCCCACAGAAACCTGGTCCCGAAGGATTCCTGTAGGCCCTTGGTGGTGGATATGTGTTTTGTGGAGGTGGATATGTATTTTGTGGAGTGGATATGTATTCTGGGGAGCCAGCGCACGCCATTGCGGGAGAGCCGGAGGCTGGGTGTAAGTTTGGGCGTGATGGACAGAGAAGTGTGGCTCTTGTGGTGGGTAGTAGGGCTGTAGAGGGTCGTATAGAATGTGTGGGTAATTTGAGTGATGGGGTCTAGGTTGGTAGTGGGGGGGACTTCTGGAACTTGACCAAGTACCTGCCTCGACTGTTGCGACTGTAAGAACGTGATTTTTGCTTCACGAGCAATCGCTCCAAAAGAAAATAAAAATAGTGACAAATGATTTCGCTGTACAATTGTTCGAGTTTTTCGTGACATGTGTTGTTAGTCATTTGTGGATCTGTCCATTTCGCATTTAATCATTAATAAACAAAATACAAAATATGCATGTCAGGGTGATTAAACCATAATTCGGTCAGTAAAAGAAAATTCAAAAAAATATATGTGCATCGTTCGTTCTAGGCTTTTAGTTAACTTACCGAAATATTTTTTGTGATAATTGTGTTAAAATGTTGCATTGTTGTTGGTTTTAATTTCATTATTTTATTATTTGTTATTTCATTTTTGTTTTAAAAGAAAAAATAAAATAGAAAACAAAAAGAGGGATTGAAAATCGGGTTAGGCCCAGGAAATAAAACAAAAAGATGGGCCCAAACCAGCACAAGTCCGGTCCAGACCAGGCCTGCCCAGGCAACTCCCGAAACGACGTCGTTTCAGGGACGGTTAATCTGAGCCGTTCATTTCCATTGATCCGATGGCCTTTATTGGCCCTCATGACCCGACCCAGTCCCATTTTTGACCGACCCCTTGCTTAACCAAACGGCACCGTATGGTCAAGCCTCCCCAATCCTGGCCATCAATTTTAATCAATCCAACGGCCAGGATTGAATCAGCCTCCCCGTATATAAACTCAACCCTTCACCCCACGCCCCCTATACGAACCCCCCCTTCAGGCATCTCCTTCCCCAAGCTCGGAAACCCCCAAACCCTAACGCCGCCCTAGTCTCCCTCGCCATTAAAACCGGCGGCACGAACGCCGGTGATCACCTCCTGAACACCCTCAGACCCCCTCACTCTCCTGAACATGGATCTGCTATCCATTTGCCTCGAATCACTTTCCTTCATCTCGAATCTTCATTTGAAGATTTGAGTCGAACCCGGACCTATACCAAATTACCCGATCTTCATACCAGACACTCCCCTGACCCTCCTCGTGACCAAACCAAGCTTGGTTTGGTCCGAATCTACCCACAACTCCCAAAAAATCAAATCTGAAGATCCAAAACCTAGAACACATGCACCTGGGGAATCCGGCCGGTCTTGAAAGGGGTTTGAGGTTTAATGGATCTTAACCAAGGTGTTCTCATGTGAGAACACCCTGGTTAAAATTTGTTCGGCCTCAAATGATCAAAGCTAAGTCGGATTTGGGGACAGTTTGGTTTAAACTTTTTCCGTAAGTTTTCCTGCTCTTTGTTTTAGTTTTGAGCGACTGATTATTACTTGTTACAATTAGTATAGTCGACCTGATAAATGTCGTCGATTAACTTCCTACGACTGAATGTTCAAATGTTCTGATATGTACAACCTCACTTGACTGAATGGACCTGTATTGTGAAATGAATATTGGACATTATCTGGGAATGCTAGTGTGTAACTACATTGTAAAAAAAACAATTAAAAGGATCAAGCTAGGGCAATTCTGAAATTGAACTTTCAGAAGTTCAAAAATGCCCTGATACTGCAATGGGCAAGGCAGTAATAATCAAGGGCTAACAAGGGTATTCTGGGGTTTGAAAAGGACAGAAAAGATTAGTTTGAATGAACTGACAAGTAGGGTACTAATTAAGATTAAACTAATGCCAATGGGGAACAAGACATAAGAGCATGGGAGTTTAAAATGAATACTAAAATGAGCCCATAACTCTTGATTAAAGAAAAACCAGGCATGGGGAGCAAATGGCTGGCATCAAAAGATGCTTAAGGATGGGTTTAATAGGTATGGGCAGACTGCAAGTTGCAGGATGCAGGCAGCTTGACTGCACTGGGTTATTAGCTTATAAATAAGTTGTTTCAGGACATACAAGAGGGCTGGAATTTTTAGTCTTGAGGCTGGAACTTTTAGTCTGAAGAGAGGTCTAGTGAGTTTAAAGAAAACTGAAAAGCATAAGGTAGTTTCCAATAAACATTGTAACAAAACACTGCCTGAAAGTTGTATAAGAGTGCATATTGGTCAAGCTGTCTTGGCCAAGTTCTATTGTTTGCATTGACTGAGCTGTTTGTGGTTGTTGAACTGGTGGTTTTGCTGCATTGAACACTCAGTTATTGTTGTTGTTTCATTATTCTTTCCTGGGATTGCTCATTTGGTGCTCGACTATTTGCTGGTTCTCCTTGTATTCTGGGAGACCTTGTTGGTTATCTGTGGCTGTGGAAAACACTTGGTTTAGTTGGTTGTTGCTGTGTTGTTGCTGTGTGTCTGCTGCTGCTGTATTTACTGCATACTGCACGGCTGATCATTCCTTTCTTCTTTGTCTTCTATACCAGGTACACAACCAATGCACTGTCAAAATGTAATTGGGAAATTTGAGCATGAATATAAATGAAAGTCCTGAAGAATGTCTTTATACATAGATTGTTACATTAAATATTCATGTAATATGTAATAGTTTGCATTCTTGTTTAGATACTGAAGGTAGCCTGTGTGCCCAGTAGATGTCAATATGTGGTGATTGAATGCTAGTTTGTATATGTAGGTTGATAGATAAAAGGGTCTCCAATGCAGTAGGTTGTATCTTAGGTTTTTTTATGGTTAGCATGTCCTTAAAAACATAGAACTATCCATGTTAGTTAATTTCATGTCCTTTTGATAAACTGTCTCCTTACAATTGGCAAACCATTGCCTTAAAATAAACGGCGCAAGTCTGCACTTCTCAACCTCACGAAGGTCGAGCCCGAATCAAACGAACCCAGCAGCCTTTCATCAGAAAGGCATTGGCCCAGGTCCAGCCGATACCGTGTGGGCTGGGTTTGGGCCCACGATGCTCGATTAGCTGCCCATGGGCATGGCCATGTTTTCTTATTCTGCAAAGGCACTCGGAATTCCGTTATAATAACCTGCAAGCATGTAATTGAATAGGGTCATTTTTATCCTCAACTAGTAGAGACAAATGCGACAAGAAACGTAGTTGCTATAGGATATCCTGTTAAAATAAAGACGAGATGAGCTTCGACAAACAAAAACGCACAAGATGCGGGGCCCTCGTTAAACGTATATTATCGAAGCATTTAGTTTCCAGGACGGGTCGTTTAGAAAATCTCACAACCCTCTTAAAATAACAATACGTTGGACTCTTTAGGACGCGCCTTAATAAATCTTACCTTCTTAAACCCGGGTGCACATTTATGTGACCCAAATCCAATTCTCAACAGAGTCGAAATGTGTTTCTAATCACGGGTACATTGATTGTGACGTGGTTCGAGATGCGTGTCCATGACGTTGCAAATTCATTTTAAAATAAGAATGAGATGAGCCTCACCAAATAAAAATACAAATTGCGGGGCCCTCAGTAAATATTTGCTTTAAAAATTGTTTAGATTTCAGGATGGACCGTTTAGTAAAATTCCACGGTCCTACCCAAAATAAATACGCTAGTCGCTTTAGGCGCGCCTTTAATAATTTAATTTCCTTAAACTCGGGTACACATTGATGTGACCCAAATTCAAATCTCAACGGAGTCAAAGTGTGTCGACGACCACGGGTACATTGATTGTAACGCGGTTCGAGATACATTTTTATAACGTTGCAATTCTTGATAAAAATAACAGTAAATGATAAAAGCGGTTGAAGGATAAACTTTGCACATAAGTTCATATTGTATTTAAAATCAGATAAATAAGCCGAATATAACAGTTGAGCGACCGTGCTAGAACCACGGAACTCGGGAATGCTTAACACCTTCTCCCGGGTTAACAGAATTCCTTATCCGGATTTCTGGTACGCAGACTGTAATATAGAGTCATTATTTTCCTCGATTCGGGATTAAAATTGGTGACTTGGGACACCCTAAATCTCCCAAGTGGCGACTCTGAAATAAATAAACAAATCCCGTTTCGATTGTCCTTTAATTGGAAAAAACTCCCTTGCACCCCCTCGGGTGCGGAAAAAGGAGGTGTGCAGCTCTGGCGACTCTGCTGGGGAATCATAACCCAGAACCACTGGTTCAGGGTTAAGAATTCGAGCTTAGTGTAATTTTTATTATTTGGCTTTATTTATTAGCTGATTTTATTACATGTTTTGAGCCTAATGTGCTAAATGCTGCTTTTACTGCTTTGATATTGTTTGAACTGTACATATAAACTGTGCCGAAACCCTTCTCTTCTCTCTTGAGGAGCGCACGCTGGTCGTGGCTTCTTTCTGTTAGTG
This sequence comes from Nicotiana tabacum, assembly GCF_000715075.1. Lineage (NCBI taxonomy): Eukaryota > Viridiplantae > Streptophyta > Magnoliopsida > Solanales > Solanaceae > Nicotiana > Nicotiana tabacum. The sequence goes on from NC_134101.1 coordinate 180,070,517, forward strand.
TCATATGCCAAAATAGAACGAGGATTCGGAGGAGTTGCAAAATCGGATGGCCTTTTGGTTACCGGTACACAGCTCCCATCCTTGGCTCGAGTTGTCCGCTCGGGTAAGCCAGGTCTAGAACAAATACCCAGGTTATGAACTTAGTATAACAAAGCCACATACCGGATCCCTAGTAGGAACGTTTATTTGCATCATGTGCATTTGACTTAGGGGACTCAACACAGGGGTTGGGTCCGACTAGGACAAGCAACCTGAGAATAAAGACCATCCTGCTACATCCTGTTTGCTTTATGCATTTACTTGTTTCAAGGCTTGCATGCTGACCGGTTTCTGAATATCGGGAATGTTTGAAAAAAAAAGGGAAGAGGAACAACGGTTAAGGGGTTAATTATTTATTCTTGAAAAGTCAAAAAATGGTTAAAACTCTGCCAGAATTTTGAAAAAGAAAAAGAAAAATGTGTGTCTTATTAATTTGTTTTAGTAAGGGTCTTTGATTCATTTCTAAGAGAAAAATAGTGTGTCTCCAAAATTCGGCTTATGCCTGAACTACGTCAGTTTAAATCTCGCAGGGTGCAAGATACGTAGGCAACCCCCATCGGGCTCAACTTGTTTTTCAAAATATAGGTACAATCCAAATAACGAAAGTTTTTAAGGTGACATCGTACTTTTCGGAAACAACCAAAATTTCGTTTTCTAGAAAAAAGGCGTGTCAATTTGGTATTTGAGTCCAATGAGTCTGGATCTTTGCTTAACCACCCCAATAAACATGCAGAATGAGCATAAGTCCAAGTTTGCCGGTAACAGTTAGAAGCAAAATCCCCCTGGAAGTGCGATTATGGTGGGAGGATTTGGAAAAGTCAGAGCAAGACAAGGTCAAACTGCACCTGGGAGGTTTGGTTGATTTGTTGAACGTCAGGCCTCGGTGCGACATCATAAAGGCTTTGGTTACATTTTGGGATCCGGCCCACAACGTGTTCCATTTCTCAGATTTTGAACTCACCCCAACCTTAGAAAAAATGGCGGGTTACATGGACATCACTGAAGGTTTGAGACACAAATACCTGATCGCTCCAAGAGCTGTGAATTCACACAAATTCATGGATCTGTTGAAGATAAGCAAAGGAGTCCCATACGCTGAACTGGATAGAGGTTTTTCCACCCTACAATTCATATACCAGAGGTACGGGAGCAAAGGAGGATTTAATGATCCAGAAAGTGGTATTTGCAGCAGGGGAAATTTGGTAAAATGGAATGAGCATAGGCGGTTCGCTTTCATGGTGGCATTTTTGGGCCTTGTGGTGTTTCCCCGAAAAGATAGAAATATCGACCTGAAAGTGGCTGGAATCGTCAAAATCCTGATTACCAACGATAAAAGCATCCTTGCCCCTATGATAATGTCAGAAATATACCGAGCCCTCACGGCTTGTAAGGCCGGAGAAGACTTCTTCGAGGGGTGCAACTTGTTGTTATAGATGTGGATGATCGAACACTTGTGTCACTATCCTCAGTATATGCGCTACATGTCTACAAATGGGGGCTGCATCGAGGGTTATAACCTAAGGGTTTCAGGTTTCCGATCACCGGGAGGGTTTGAAGAATGGATATCCTATCTCCGGGTCATCACCGCAGACCAAATAAACTGGACTTTGGGTTGGCTTTCTGTGGAAGAAATCATAACATGCCCGCCACTGGTCCTCACTTCCTCTTGATGAGACTTAGAGGTATTCAACCTTATGCCCCTTACAGGGTAATGAGACAGTTAGGAAGATGTCAAGTACTACACCCGGACGAAGATCTCAGCACTTATGCAGTCGAGGTCAGCAGTGACAGCCAATTTCCTGAAAAGACAGTTCGTTGCATATGGAGTGAATGCCAGTACCTGACAGCAAATACTCGGGTAGGTGATGTGTCTAGGGGTGAAGTCTCGCCGGCCTATCTCGCTTGGCATAACAAGAAGAACATTGTGAAACGGTCAACCAAACGGCCTCACCTCCAAGATTTTGTTGAGTCATCGCAAGAACAATGGGACTGGCTCGCAAAAGAGGAAGGTTACCTGGTTGAAATCAGGAAGCTGAAGCGGCAAGTTGAAAGGATTGTATTCGAAAACAACGTGCAAGTCACCTAAGAGCAGGCTGAAAAAGACAAGCTAGCCCAAGCGAACAAAACCCTGAAGGCCCGCCTTCGCCAAGCTAGTAAGAATAACATCGACCGACAGAAGCGTTGCTCCGACGAAAGATTGATAGCCAGTTTGAGAAATCAGGTCATCCAGAGCCAAGTAGAATTAGACCAATCAGAGGCTTGCATAGCAAGGATGAGGGTCAAATGGGCAGAAGGTACAATGGCCCGGAGGAAGCGCCCACAGCAAGTCATGAGGAATTGTGAACTAAGCGTCAAAGTAGCAAAGGAAACAAATTCCGCTCTACAAGAACGGATCTTCAAGCAAACACAAGATGCCCAAGCCGACCGGAGACGCTATTACAATGCAATGACAAGGATGGAAAGGCAAATGGATATGTTCCAGGATCAGCTCGCCACCAATGCACAAGCGCTAGGATTAAAAAGCCGACAGATAAGGCAGCTGTTCGCAAAAAGGGACAACATTCGAGCAAGAATTGACGAAATCGGGCATTATATCTACCTAAAATGCTTGGCATGCGAGCGAACACCTCGGGAGACCCTCATTGCTTCTATCATGGGCTGCGTCCACCGGATTATGAACGAGTTGAAGAGCTTGCAAAGAGACCTTACACCTAGGGCCGCGAAAGGGCCGAAAGATGCCTCGTGGGTCCCTAAGTTGGAAAATTAGTTGTTGATCGAGTCCTGGTCGTTTTGTTTGTTGTTTCCCCATATGTTGTTTTCTTTTCCTCAAACCAAGTTTAAAACCGTGGAGTCTGTACTATTGCTATTTTGTTTAAAGCAATGTGTAATAGCAAATTTTGATAATGAAATTAAGCAACTCCGGAAGAATTTCTATGTGTCTTTACTTCGAGGCAGAACTACGCCTGGTCTGATTCACGCGGGGACGTGATACGTAGGCAATCCCCATAAGATTCGACCGCTTTTAATAAATAAAGAAAAGAAAATACAAATAAAATAAAACGCAGGGTTTTCCAAAATACTTTAAAGGGACGAATGAGCAAACCGGGATGACGCATGTTGTTTGAAGCAAGGCATGTAGAAACGGTTAACTGCCTAGGTGCATTACATCCTCTATGTGCTATGATCAAATCTGTTAAGCTCTAACGCTAACAAAGTTTGTTGTCGTCTGATACCAGACAGTTAGTTGTTAAAGAATTCTGGCAACACACTCATACCAAACCAGATCCAAAGGACCGGTAGCAACAAGCATGACTACTTCGGAGAATAGCAATGAGGAAGAAAGGCTGATGAGCCAGTTGTTGAAAGAAGCGATGGAAAAGATTGAAAGGATGGGACTAGAGATGAATGCAATGCAACTAGCCCTAGCCAAAACACAAAAGAGCCCTGAAACACTGGGACACATGCCGGAATACCCTCACTCTGGCCCTTCCACAAGCCGCCCAAATCCCCTCTATCATCAAGAAAGAAGCCCTCATGATTCCCAAGCTCCACCACCCCACCAACCTCTCCCAACACCCAATATTCCCATTTTTGTGGGACCTACATCAGCCCCTTTGCAGAGAACGACCAGTGAGCCATTTTTTCAGGCTCACGATACACAATACTATCCCCCTGAGCCTACATTCCATGCACCCGAGCCTCAAGCTTACAATCTACATTTAGAAGTGCCGGCAGAGATTGAGAAGCCAGTTAAGGCTCCTGAACAGGATGAAGTGTTGAGAAAGTTCAAAAGCCTAGAGCAGTCCTTCAGGAACTTGCACGGATTGGGCAATCAAATTAGCGTAGCATACAAAGATCTGTGTCCTTTCCCAGACGTCCAACTCCCGGCCGGTTTTAAGATGCCTAAGTTTGATTTATATGAAGGGCACGGTGATCCCATGGCACATTTGCGGGGATTCTGTAGCAAAATAAGAGGGGCAGGCGGCAAGGATGAGCTGTTGATAGCTTATTTCGGCCAAAGTCTGAGCGGATCTGCACTGGAATGGTATACCAGGCAGGATTTCAGCAGGTGGTACACATGGGATGATCTGGCGCAGGCTTTCGCAGGTCATTTCCAGTACAATCTAGAGATAGTCCCTGACCGCCTCACGTTATTGAGAACTGGGAAAAAACCCGGGGAAAGTTTTCGCGAGTTCGGGTTCCGCTGGAGAGAGCAAGCAGCTAGAGTCGATCCTCCCATGAGAGAGGGAGAGATGGTGGACTATTTTTTGCAGACATTGGATCCAACCTACTTTGGTCACTTGGTGACAACGGTTGGAAAATCTTTCAACGAGGTGGTCAAGATAGGGGTCATGATAGAAGAGGGTCTGAGGTCTGACAAGATCTTGAATTATTCGGCACTCAAGGCCACAACCCAGGCTATTCAAAGCGGCACGGGAGGTGCGCTGAGAAGAAAGAAAGAAGAGGTTGCCACGATCGAGGCAGGCAGTTGGTCCAGGGCTGGCCGGCCGCACTACAACCAACCCAGACCTCACAGGTCAAACTACCCATACAACCCACCACAAAATTTCTATCCGCCTCGAGAACCACATTGTTCCGTACACCAGGCCCAAGCATACACTCAGCCTCTGGTTCGCCCGCAATGGCGCGCGCCGGCCCCCCAAAACATATATGCACCACCACAAAACACGTATCCTCCACCGAGGGCGTATAGAAACCCTTCAGGGGCAGGCTTCCGGGGAAATCCAGATGCTAGGAATGACAGGTTGCGGAAGCAGAGAACTTTCACGGAGTTGGGAGAAACCTACACCGCTTTGTTCCACAAGCTGAGGCAATTGGGTTTGGTTAGTCCTGTCCAGACTCGAGAACCAAATCCCCCACCTCAGAATTTGGATCGATCCATCAGTTGTGAATACTGCTCAGGAATGCTCGGGCATGATACCGAGAAGTGCTGGAAATTAAGGCATGCCATACAGGATCTTATTGACACCAATAAGATCGAGGTCCAGACACCGGAGGCTCCTAACATCAACCAAAACCCACTGCCAGCACACCATGAAACTCACATGATTGAGTTGGTGTGTGAGGGAGGAGAATTGAGAAAGCCCTCACAAACGGTGATGATGATCCAAGCCGCCCCGAAAGAGGTCTCAACCAGTGGAGGAACGAGTGTACAGTCACAGGGAGAAAGCGTTAAGCCAGTAGTGATATTGGGAAAGAGTCCGTCCGCCATAACAAGCAAACCCGAGCCAAACAAGTTGGTAATATCAGGGGTTCCACTCGCACCTGCCGTTGTGGTAAAGGGGGCACATAAAGAACTGGTCACCATAAAACCTGTGGTCCAACTGCCGATGATTGACGGCAGGGCTGTACCTTGGAAATATGAAAAGGCGGTGGTGATGTACCAAGGAAAACAGGTGGAAGAAGTCAGTTGTGAAGCGCAAGGGTTGACTCGATCAGGTCGATGTTTTTCTCCGGCGGAGCTAAGAAGAGCCAACCCAGTTGCAACCAAGAAACCTGTGTCCGAAGAAGAGGCTGAAGAGTTCCTGAGAAAGATGAAAGTACAAGACTATTCTGTGGTCGACCGGCCCAGATCTCACTGTTGTCGTTACTGATCCACTCTGAGGAGCATCGTCGGGCCCTGCTGAAGATATTGAACGAAGCTCATGTGCCCAGTGAGATTTCTGTAAACCACCTGGAAACCATTGCCAGCAAGATTTTCGAGGTGAACAGGGTAACATTCTCAGATGATGACCTGCCGGTGGAAGGTACGGAGCACAATAAAGCTCTATACCTAGCCGTCAAATGTGAAGACTCGGTGATAACTCGAGTGTTGGTGGATAACGGCTCAAGCGCCAATATTTGTCCATTATCCACTCTGGACCAGTTAAAGATCGACCGCGGAAGAATCCGGAAGAATAGCATCTGTGTCCGGGGGTTTGACGGAAACGGAACAGCCACTGTAGGGGATGTTGTACTTGAACTGACCATTGGTCCAGTCCTGTTCACCATGGAATTCCAGGTGTTAGATGCCACAGTTTCTTATAACCTGCTGTTAGGACGACCCTGGATTCATGCAGCCAAAGCGGTGCCTTCCACCCTACATCAGACGTTGAAGTTCGAGTGGGAAAGACAAGAGGTCGTGTTACACGACGAGGATACAACGTGCACCATGGGCGGAACCATTGTACCTTTCATAGAGACCGCTGATGACAAAGGGCCTTGGGTCTACCAGATCTTCGATACAGGGTCGGCCAACAAAATTTCTGAAGGAGAAATCATCCTGCACCCTAGGGTAGCTGCCGCAACAGTCATGATGGTCTCAGAAATGCTGGGTAATGGATTTGTGCCAGGAAAAGGCCTGGGAGTCGAGCTTCAAGGGATAGTCCAACCGGTCTCCCTTCCTAAAAATCTAGAAACTTTCGGATTGGGGTTCAAACCAACCGCAGCAGACAGGAAGCAAGCGCGAAAAATGAAGAAGAGGGTCTGGTTTCTGCCTAAACCAGTGCCACGCCTCCCAAAGTCTTTTGTCAAAGCAAGTACCAAGGGGTCGCCGGTCCCAAAGATTCGAGGACCTTTGATCGGTATAAATGAAGACCTGAATCAGAGTTTTGAGAGACTATTCGCGGATGTCAGTATGGTGGAAGCTGGAGAAGGTTCCAGCAGAGCAGAGATACAATTTGTGGGGCCTGAGGCCAAGACCAACAATTGGACGGTTACTCCTCTTCCTGTCCGAGGGGAGTCTTGGTAGTAGGCTTTGATTTATGTTTTGTGTGTTTTGTTTTGTTCGGATTATTCAAGTGTGTAATCCAAATTTTACTTTTGTTTTTGTAAAAGTGTGAACCCTTTTATCCCGCAAGTTTAATAAAGTTCTTTTCTTTTTTCCCATTTTAATTCTGTTTTGTTCTTTTTCTTTCTGAACAGTTCTCTTTTACTGGTTCTAATGACATGGCATGCATAGCGGATCTTCGACCTAGTCTAATAAATCAATCCGAATCTGACTCAATGATTCAAGAGGTCGTTTGTGATGATGAATCTGAATATGATGAAGGTGAAGCCTTCGAAGAGATAAACCGAGAACTGTGCCAATTTGAAGAGAAACCCAAGCCTAACCTGAATGACACTGAGGCTGTGAACCTAGGAGACGCTGATAACGTCCAAGAGACCAAAATTAGTATCCACATTGAGCCGAATGTCAGAGAAGAATTGATCAAAACCCTCATGGAATTCAAAGATGTTTTTGCATGGTCATATGACGATATGCCTGGATTAAGCACCAATTTAGTGGTTCACAAATTGCCCACTGACCCGGCATACCCTCCGGTCAAGCAAAAACTAAGGAAATTTAAAACAGAAATGAGTGTAAAAATCAAAGAAGAGGTGATTAAGCAGTTGCAGGCAAAGGTCATTCGGGTCACTCGATATCCCGAGTGGTTGGCCAATGTGGTACCAGTCCCAAAGAAGGATGGAAAAATCAGGGTGTGCGTCGACTACCGCAACCTCAACAAAGCAAGTCCCAAGGACAATTTTCCGTTACCCAACATTCATATCCTGATCGATAATTGCGCTGGGCGCGAGATCGGATCCTTTGTGGATTGCTATGCGGGTTATCATCAGATCCTAATGGACGAGGAGGATGCTGAGAAGACAGCGTTTATTATGCCATGGGGAACCTACTGCTATCGGGTAATGCCATTCGGGTTAAAGAACGCCGGGGCAACGTACATGCGAGCAATGACTGCTGTGTTTCATGACATGATACACAAAGAAATCGAGGTGTACGTCGATGATGTGATCATCAAATCTTGGCGTCAGGAGGACCATGTGGCAGACCTAAGGAGATTTTTCCAAAGACTCCGGAGGTATGATATCAAGCTTAACCCGGCCAAATGCGCATTCGGGGTTCCATCAGGAAAGTTGCTAGGATTCATCGTCAGTCGACGGGGGATTGAGTTAGACCCATCCAAAATTGAGTCCATCCGAGATTTGCCACCGCCAAGGAACAAAACAGAGGTAATGAGTTTGCTGGGTAGACTCAATTACATCAGCAGGTTCATCGCTCAACTCACAGCGACTTGTGAGCCCATATTTCGGCTGCTGAGAAAGGATGCTGCGGTTGGTTGGACGGCAGAGTGTCAGGAGGCTTTCGACCAAATCAAAGGGTATCTGTCTAATCCACCCGTATTGGTCCCGCCTAAGCCCGGGAAGCCCTTAATTCTTTACCTGACGGTATTGGAAAATTCATTTGGTTGTGTACTGGGGCAACATGATGACACAGGAAGGAAAGAGCAGGCCATCTACTATCTTAGCAAGAAATTCACAGTGCATGAGGTCAAGTACACTCAACTCGAGAAAACATGCTGCGCCCTAACTTGGGTAGCTCAGAAGTTGAAGCACTACCTGTCTTCATATACTACTTATCTCATATCCCGTTTGGACCCATTGAAATATATCTTTCAGAAACCTATGCCCACGGGAAGGTTGGCAAAATGGCAAATTCTGCTCACAGAGTTTGATATCGTCTATGTAACGAGGACGGCCATGAAAGCCCAGGCGCTGGCAGACCATTTGGCAGAAAATCCCGTTGATGAAAAATACGAGCCCTTAAGAACGTATTTTCCTGACGAAGAGGTAATGCATACAAATGAGTTGGAATTGACTGAGGAACCGGGTTGGAAGCTTTTCTTCGATGGAGCTGCAAATGCGAAAGGGGTCGGAATAGGAGCAGTACTCATTTCTGAAACAGGACGGCATTATCCTGTTACAGCTCAACTACGCTTCTATTGCACCAACAATATGGCCGAGTATGAGGCTTGCATTCTGGGTCTGCGCTACTGACATGGATGTCCGAGACGTCTTGGTCTTGGGAGACTCGGACCTCTTGGTACATCAAATTCAGGGTGAATGGGAAACACGAGATCTAAAGCTCATACCATACCGACAATGCTTGCATGATCTGAGCAAGCAATTTCGATCGGTGAAGTTCAAACACATCCCGAGAGTTCACAATGAGGTGGCGGATGCCTTGGCCACCTTAGCATCAATGCTGCACCACCCTGACAAAATGTATGTCGATCCTCTACACATCCAGGTCTGTGATCAGCACGCCTACTGCAATGCCATAGAAGAAGAAGCAGATAGTGAACCCTGGTTTCATGATATCAAGGAATACCTCAGAATGGGGATATATCCAGAACATGCCTCTAGAGACCAAAAAGAGCCCTTCGGCGTTTGTCGAATGGTTTCTTCCTCAGTGGAGGAGTATTGTACAAAAGAACCCCGGATTTGGGATTGTTGAGATGCATAGATGCCAGTCAAGCAACGACGGTTATGGCAGAGGTACATGCTGGAGTTTGCGGGCCACACATGAGCGGATATGTATTGGCAAGAAAGATCCTTCGAACAGGGTGTTATTGGCTCACCATGGAACACGATTGCATCACTTTTATGAGGAAATGCCATCAGTGCCAGATACATGGAGATTTGATTCATTCTCCGCCAACAGAGTTACATACGATGTCAGCACCCTGGCCGTTTGTGGCATGGGGCATGGATGTCATTGGGCCCATCGAGCCAGCAGCATCCAACGGTCATAGGTTCATCCTAGTGACCATTGATTACTTCACCAAATGGGTTGAGGCTAAAACCTTCAAATCAGTAACCAAGAAGGCAGTGGTGGACTTTGTTCACTCCCATATCATCTGCAGATTTGGGATCCCAAAAGTGATCATCACGGATAACGGTGCGAATCTTAATAGCAGCTTGATGAGAGAGGTATGCCAACAATTCAAGATTACACACCGCAATTCCACCCCATATCGTCCCAAGGCGAATGGAGCAATCGAAACAGCCAATAAGAATATCAAGAAGATACTGCGAAAAATGGTGGAAGGGTCCAGACAATGGCACGAGAGATTACCCTTTGCTTTGTTGGGTTACCGCACTACCGTCCGAACTTCCATAGGCACAACTCCTTATTTGTTGGTGTATGGAACTGAGGCCGTAATACCAGCGGAGGTCGAAATTTCGTCCCTCCGAATTGTCGCTGAAGCCGGGATTAATGATGATGAATGGGTCAAAGCTCGATTGGAACAGTTGAGCCTGATAGATGAGAAAAGATTGGCAGCAGTGTGCCATGGTCAGCTGTACCAGAAGAGAATGGCAAGAACATATAATAAGAGGGTGCGCCCCAGGAAGTTTGAAGTAGGGCAACAGGTATTGAAGAAGATCCTCCCACATCAGGTCGAGGCAAAAGGCAAATTCGCCCCAAATTGGCAAGGGCCTTATATCGTGACCAGAGTATTATCCAACGGTGCTTTGTGTTTGACAGATGTCGAAGGTAGATGTGTCGACATGGCTATCAATTCTGATGCAGCCAAGAGATATTACGCGTAATTTCTTTAATTATGGCAATTTTTGGTTTATTTGTTTGTATTTTGCATTTATTGGATAATGAGATGACGGAGGCAATTCTTTCTTCTATCCAAACACTTTAACCTTTGCTTCCCCCTTTGAGCCTTAAGTAATTCTTTCATACCCCTCTTGTGGAATCAATAATGGAAAAGACATGAAAAAAAAAAGAGAAGAAGAAAAGAGAAAAAATGAAAAGAAAGAAAAGAAAAAGAAAAAAAATGAAAAGAAGGAAAAGAAAAAAGAAGAAGAAGATAAAATCACAAGAAATACAAAACCGTGGGAACTACGTTTGACCTGATTCCTCAAAGAGGATACGTAGGCGCCTCACGGCTCGGTCATAGTATGCATCATAGTGAATATAGGATGCATAATGTACATAGTGTGCATAATAGGCACAGTATGCGTAACACACATAGCGCAACATAAGTGTAAAAAATAATAAATTCCCCAAGCAAGAAAACTGGGGCAGGGGGTATGTTTTAAGTTCCAACAAAGGTTTGATTCCAAAAGTTGTAACACATCACCCATCAAATTATCTTCATTTTTGTAGCTTTTCTTTAATCCCACCCCAAAACCAACATCAACATCCAAAAGACCTCCCGATCAATGTCCAAGAGATGCCAAGTCAGGCAAATAAAGCCGAGACTAATACACCGATACCCAGCAAAGAAGAGGATCGTAAGACTAGGAATGAGTTGATGGTCAAAGGAATCTCCAGAAAGGAGGGTCGTATCTACAACACCCCGATTCCTCGAAAGAAATAAAATGAGAGAGTCTTATCGGTGAAAACCTTCACAGGCACCGAGAGGCGATGTAAGATGAGGGATATGAAATGAGAGAGTCTTATTGGTGAAAACCTTCACAGGCACCATAAGGCGCCGGGAGATGAGAGAAAAGAGAGAGTCTCATTAGTGAAAACCCCTCGAAGGGCACTATGAGGCGACAAGACAGATCAACAAAGCTACCACATTCGAAACGAAATGAACACTCCTTTATCATCCCCAGCAAGTCAGACCATCGGGCAAATCGATTGATACAAATAGACTGGGTCGGGAATCTATGGTGCACGTCATGATCACGGGGACCAGTCATGTCCTCCAGATAAGTTCTTCTGAGTTTCTTCTCCCCACCAAATATGGGTTCAGAAAGATTTTCTCCTTTTCTAGCTTTTATTTCTCTTCCTAAAATTTGTCTTGAAAAGGATTTTTTTTAAGCTTACTACTAGAAACCGGAGGGGAATTCATCCAATGCAGGATAATGCAAACAGTCTTAGAGGCCGATCCCAGGCAATGCAGTGATCGTGCCCGACAATTTTGAGGAAGTAAGCTCCTAAAGGGAGTGGTGTCGGAAGTTAAAAGCAGACTCCCACAGCATGTGCTTAAAGAGAAAGCAGAAAAGGGGATTAATTGAAAGCCAATCCCCAGCAGGCTAGAGACCCCCAGCAGGCAACTCTGCCCACTAATCAATTATGGGACATAGAGCAAGAAAAGAGAAGAAAGGAAAAATCATCCGCCAGAAAGGCACCCTCTACCACCACGATAAAAACTGATTAAATCCTTTTGTTTGCTGCAGGAAAACAAAGGATTGATGATGGCAGCAAGATGCAACGCCAGGGAAGTCACCAAAACCGGGGCAGAAAATTTTCTGCCGAATTGTCAAAATTTTCTCGTAAGAACGGGGGAACAATTTCAAATACATTTAAGTTCTAGGTCGCCCACCAGTATAATGCGGGAATACATTTAAGTTCTAGGTCGCCCACCAGTATAATGCGGGAATACATTTAAGTTCTAGGTCGCCCACCAGTATAATGCGGGAATACATTAAGTTCTAGGTCGCCCACCAGTATAATGCGGGAATACATTTAAGTTCTAGGTCGCCCACCAGTATAATGCGGGAATACATTTAAGTTCTAGGTCGCCCACCAGTATAACGCGGGAATACATTTAAGTTCTAGGTCGCCCACCAGTATAATGCGGGAATACATTTAAGTTCTAGGTCGCCCACCAGTATAATGCGGGAATACATTTAAGTTCTAGGTCGCCCACCAGTATAATGTGGGAATACATTTAAGTTCTAGGTCGCCCACCAGTATAATGCGGGAATACATTTAAGTTCTAGGTCGCCCACCAGTATAATGCGGGAATACATTTAAGTTCTAGGTCGCCCACCAGTATAATGCGGGAATACATTTAAGTTCTAGGTCGCCCACCAGTATAATACGGGAATACATTTAAGTTCTAGGTCGCCCACCAGTATAATGCGGGAATACATTTAAGTTCTAGGTCGCCCACCAGTATAATGCGGGAATACATTTAAGTTCTAGGTCGCCCACCAGTATAATGCGGGAATACATTAAGTTCTAGGTCGCCCACCAGTATAATGCGGGAATACATTTAAGTTCTAGGTCGCCCACCAGTATAATGCGGGAATACTTTTAAGTTCTAGGTCGCCCACCAGTATAATGCGGGAATACATTTAAGTTCTAGGTCGCCCACCAGTATAATGCGGGAATACATTTAAGTTCTAGGTCGCCCACCAGTATAATGCGGGAATACATTTAAGTTCTAGGTCGCCCACCAGTATAATGCGGGAATACATTTAGCTCTAGATTTTGGAATCAGTAGCCCCGCCTGAAGACGGAAGGTTACAACAGAGATCCCCAAGCAGGAAACAATAAAATCCCCAGCGCCAAGAAGCAGAAGGCTGCCAAAGCAAGCGCACATTCAAAAGGAAGAAGGAACGCGTCTCAGAAGAAGCAGTTTGGAAACGTTGTAGCATGCCCAGTATAGCAATGTTGATGAAGAAACATACCACTGAAGAAACCATTGAAATATTTAAATAAGAAAGCCATGTTCCCAGCAAATCAAGCAAAGTGATGAAAACTGGCATTCAGAAAAGGCGAAGGACCAGCATAATCTGCCAAGTTCACAAAATAAAGGCGTCAGAGGAAAGCGTTAGCCGACAAGAAAGCAAGACAACAAGAACAAGTCGGAGATAGATGAGATCTCCTACTCTAGCTTAGCTTCTTTCTTCTTTCCTTTCAAGATCAATGTAACAAGGAGATCAATGAGCGGTAACATCCTACAGCAGCATGCAACAGCGCACAACAGCAGCAAGCACTACAGTCACACGGTAGTCCCAGCTACCAAAATTTCCCGAACTACATTGACCTGATTCCTGTTCAGCCCAGGATATGTAGAAAACCTTTGAAGCAAAGGTTCGGTCAAATCTTTTTCAAAAAATGCTTCACACGGAGTACTCGGACGAGCAAAAATCGCCCGCTTTATCTTTGCGCGAAAACCTTTCGTGTCTTCGTGCAAAGAGGGGCAGCTGTAAGCACGTGATTTTTGCTTCACGAGCAATCGCTCCAAAAGAAAATAAAAATAGTGACAAATGATTTCGCTGTACAATTGTTCGAGTTTTTCGTGACATGTGGTGTTAGTCATTTGTGGATCTGTCCATTTCGCATTTAATCATTAACAAACAAAATACAAAATATGCATGTCAGGGTGATTAAACCATAATTCGGTCAGTAAAAGAAAATTCAAAAAAATATATGTGCATCGTTCGTTCTAGGCTTTTAGTTAACTTACCGAAATATTTTTTGTGATAATTGTGTTAAAATGTTGCACTGTTGTTGGTTTTAATTTCATTATTTTATTATTTGTTATTTCATTTTTGTTTTAAAAGAAAAAATAAAATAGAAAACAAAAGAGGGATTGAAAATCGGGTTAGGCCCAGGAAATAAAACAAAAAGATGGGCCCAAACCAGCACAAGTCCGGTCCAGACCAGGCCTGCCCAGGAAACTCCCGAAACGACGTCGTTTCAGGGACGGTTAATCTGAGCCGTTCATTTCCATTGATCCGATAGCCTTTATTGGCCCTCATGACCCGACCCAGTCCCATTTTTGACCGACCCCTTGCTTAACCAAACGGCACCGTATGGTCAAGCCTCCCCAATCCTGGCCATCAATTTTAATCAATCCAACGGCCAGGATTGAATCAGCCTCCCCGTATATAAACTCAACCCTTCACCCCACGCCCCCTATCCGAACCCCCCCCCCCCCCCTTCAGGCATCTCCTTCCCCAAGCTCGGAAACCCCCAAACCCTAACGCCGCCCTAGTCTCCCTTGCCATTAAAACTGGCGGCACGAACGCCGGTGATCACCTCCTGAACACCCTCAGACCCCCTCACTCTCCTGAACATGGATCTGCTATCCATTTGCCTCGAATCACTTTCCTTCGTCTCGAATCTTCATTTGAAGATTTGAGTCGAACCCGGACCTATACCAAATTACCCCATCTTCATACCAGACACTCCCCTGACCCTCCTCGTGACCAAACCAAGCTTGGTTTGGTCCGAATCTACCCACAACTCCCAAAAAATCAGATCTGAAGATCCAAAACCTAGAACACATGCACCTGGGGAATCCGGCCGGTCTTGAAAGGGGTTTGAGGTTTAATGGATCTTAACCAAGGTGTTCTCATGTGAGAACACCCTGGTTAAAATTTGTTCGGCCTCAAATGATCAAAGCTAAGTCGGATTTGGGACAGTTTGGTTTAAACTTTTTCCGTAAGTTTTCCTGCTCTTTGTTTTAGTTTTGATTGAGTTGTTAACATGCTTTGTTGTGAGTATTTGTTATTGTCTGTTACTTTTTCTGTTTTCTTCCATCTCTAGCAAAGACCTTTTATTTGGTCGATTGATTTTCTATGTGTGTGTTCTGAATGTACTCTGTGATATACATGTTCGTCGATTAGATTAATCGTCAAATAAGTTAACTTATATAGGTTCCCAGTGATTGACCAAAGTTGTCCGAAGCCCTTTAGGTCCCTGAACGTATTGTTTATATGAGCGACTGATTATTACTTGTTATAATTAGTATAGTCGACCTGATAAATGTCGTCGATTAACTTCCTACGACTGAATGTTCAAATGTTCTGATATGTACAACCTCACTTGACTGAATGGACCTGTATTGTGAAATGAATATTGGACATTATCTGGGAATGCTAGTGTGTAACTACATTGTAAAAAAAACAATTAAAAGGATCAGGCTAGGGCAATTCTGAAATTGAACTTTCAGAAGTTCAAAAATGCCCTGATACTGCAATGGGCAGGGCAGTAATAATCAAGGGCTAACAAGGGTATTCTGAGGTTTGAAAAGGACAGAAAAGATTAGTTTGAATGAACTGACAAGTAGGGTACTAATTAAGATTAAACTAATGCCAATGGGGAACAAGACATAAGAGCATGGGAGTTTAAAATGAATACTAAAATGAGCCCATAACTCTTGATTAAAGAAAAACCAGGCGTGGGGAGCAAATGGCTGGCATCAAAAGATGCTTAAGGATGGGTTTAATAGGTATGGGCAGACTGCAAGTTGCAGGATGCAGGCAGCTTGACTGCACTGGGTTATTAGCTTATAAATAAGCTGTTTCAGGACATATAAGAGGGCTGGAATTTTTAGTCTTGAGGCTGGAACTTTTAGTCTGAAGAGAGGTCTAGTGAGTTTAAAGAAAACTGAAAAGCATAAGGTAGTTTCCAATAAACATTGTAACAAAACACTGCCTGAAAGTTGTATAAGAGTGCATATAGGTCAAGCTGTCTTGGCCAAGTTCTATTGTTTGCATTGACTGAGCTGTTTGTGGTTGTTGAACTGGTGGTTTTGCTGCATTGAACACTCAGTTATTGCTGTTGTTTCATTATTCTTTCCTGGGATTGCTCATTTGGTGCTCGACTATTTGCTGGTTCTCTTTGTTCTGTGAAATATTGTTGGTTGTCTGTGGGCTGTGGAAAACACTTGGTTTGTTGATTTGTTGTTGTGTTGTTGTTGTGTATCTGTTGTTGCTGTGTTTACTGCATATTGCCCGGCTGATCATTGCTTTCTTCTTTGTCTTCTATACCAGGTACACAACCAATGCACTGTCAAAATGTAATTGGGAAATTTGAGCATGAATATAAATGAAAAATGTCTTTATACATAGATTGTTACATTAAATATTCATGTAATATGTAATAGTTTGCATTCTTGTTTAGATACTGAAGGTAGCCTGTGTGCCCAGTAGATGTCAATATGTGGTGATTGAATGCTAGTTTGTATATGTAGGTTGATAGATAAAAGGGTCTCCAATGCAGTAGGTTGTATCTTAGGTTTTTTTATGGTTAGCATGTCCTTAAAAACATAGAACTATCCATGTTAGTTAATTTCATGTCCTTTTGATAAACTGTCTCCTTACAATTGGCAAACTATTGCCTTAAAATAAACGGCGCAAGTCTGCACTTCTCAACCTCACGAAGGTCGAGCCCGAATCAAACGAACCCAGCAGCCTTTCATCAGAAAGGCATTGGCCCAGGTCCAGCCGATACCGTGTGGGCTGGGTTTGGGCCCACGATGCTCGATTAGCTGCCCATGAGCATGGCCATGTTTTCTTATTCTGCAAAGGCACTCGGAATTCCGTTATAATAACCTGCAAGCATGTAATTGAATAGGGGCATTTTTATCCTCAACTAGTAGAGACAAATGCGACAAGAAACGTAGTTGCTATAGGATATCCTGTTAAAATAAAGATGAGATGAGCTTCGACAAACAAAAACGCACAAGATGCGGGGCCCTCGTTAAACGTATATTATCGAAGCACTTAGTTTCCAGGACGGGTCGTTTAGCAAATCTCACAACCCTCTTAAAATAACAATACGTTGGACTCTTTAGGACGCGCCTTAATAAATCTTACCTTCTTAAACCCGGGTGCACATTTATGTGACCCAAATCCAATTCTCAACAGAGTCGAAATGTGTTTCTAATCACGGGTACATTGATTGTGACGTGGTTCGAGATGCGTGTCCATGACGTTGCAAATTCATTTTAAAATAAGAATGAGATGAGCCTCACCAAATAAAAATACAAATTGCGGGGCCCTCAGTAAATATTTGCTTTAAAAATTGTTTAGATTACAGGATGGACCGTTTAGTAAAATTCCACGGTCCTACCCAAAATAAATACGCTAGTCGCTTTAGGCGCGCCTTTAATAATTTAATTTCCTTAAACTCGGGTACACATTGATGTGACCCAAATCCAAATCTCAACGGAGTCAAAGTGTGTCGACGACCACGGGTACATTGATTGTAACGCGGTTCGAGATACATTTTTATAACGTTGCAATTCTTGATAAAAATAACAGTAAATGATAAAAGCGGTTGAAGGATAAACTTTGCACATAAGTTCATATTGTATTTAAAATCAGATAAATAAGCCGAATATAACAGTTGAGCGACCGTGCTAGAACCACGGAACTCGGGAATGCTTAACACCTTCTCCCGGGTTAACAGAATTCCTTATCCGGATTTTTGGTACGCAGACTGTAATATAGAGTCATTATTTTCCTCGATTCGGGATTAAAATTGGTGACTTGGGACACCCTAAATCTCCCAAGTGGCGACTCTGAAATAAATAACCAAATCCCGTTTCGATTGTCCTTTAATTGGAAAAAACTCCCTTGCACCCCCTCGGGTGCGGAAAAAGGAGGTGTGACAGCGACTTCTTCCTTTTTCTTCTTTCCGAGCGCACCTTCCGTGCCGCTCTGGATGGCCTGAGTGGTTGCTTTAATCGCCAAATAGCTCAAGATTCTATTGGACTTAAGTCCCTCTTCAATCATACCGCCCATTTTTACTACTTCGTTGAAAGATTTGCCAACTGACGTCACCAAGTAACCAAAGTAAGTTGGCTCTAGAGTCTGTAGAAAGTAGTCCACCATTTCCCCCTCTCTCATCGGAGGATCAACTCTTGCTGCCTGTTCTCTGCACCGGAACCCAAATTCTCTAAAGCTCTCTCCTGGCTTCTTCTCAAGTTTTAGCAATGTGAGACGGTCAGGGACGATCTCAAGGTTATACTGGAAGTGACCTGCGAATGCTTGTGCTAGATCGTCTCAGGTGTACCACCTGCTCGGATCTTGTCTTGTGTACCATTCCAGTGCAGACTCACTTAGACTTTGACCAAAGTAAGCTATTAGCAGCTCATCTTTACCACCTGCTCCTCTCATCTTGCTGCAAAAACCACGCAGATGTGCCATTGGATCATCGTGCCCCTCGTATAGATCAAACTTTGGCATCTTGAACCCTGCCGGCAATTGAATGTCGGGGAATGGGCACAGATCTTTGTAGGCCACACTGACTTGGTTGCCTAACCCATGGATATTCCTGAAGGACTGCTCCAGACTTTTAAACTTTCGAAGCACTTCGTCTTGCTCTAGGCTCTTAGCCGGCTTTTCAGTCTCTACCGGTATCTCAAAGTGAGTATTATAAGTATGAGGCTCGGGTGCTTTGAAGGTTGGTTCAGGGGGGTAATATTGGTTATCGTGAGCCTGAAACAATGGCTCGCTGGATGATCTTTGCAGCGTGGCTGGTGGGGGTGCCACGAAAACAGGAACATTTGGTGGAGGAGGGTTTTGATTGGGTTGTGAAGCTTGGGGATCAAAGGCATTTCTTCCCTGATAGTATTGGTGACTGGGGAAGCTTGTCGAAGGGCCGGGGGGAGGGTATTCCGGCGTGTGTCCTGGTGGGAGAGTGGGAATAACGGGAGGGTTAGGCACTTTTTGTACCCTAGCTAAGGCCAGCTACATTTCTTTCATCTCCTGTCTTATCTTATCCATTTCCTCCTTCAACATTTGATTCTCCGTCCTTTCATCCTCGACACTTTGGTCTAAACTAGTCATGCTTTTTAGTACAGGCCCTTTGGATCTTGTTTGGTAATGGTAATCTGCCAGAACGTTCTAACAGACTAACTGGTTCGAAATCTCTGGAAGGACAACAAACTTGTTAGCGTTAAGAGTTTAACACATATTGCAATTTCACGTTGGGTGATGCAATGTTCCTAGGCAGTTTAACCATTTCTAAAATGTCTTTGCTTCGACCGCATGCGTCATTCCGGCTTACTTTGTTTGTGCCTCGTTTAAGTGTTTCTAAAACTTTCTTTATCTCTCTTTTTATTTCCTTCTTTTCCTTTCTTTTATTCACTTTGCCTTTCTCTTTTTCTCTTTTTAGTGGTGGTCGAATCTTATATGGATTGCCTACGTATCATGTCCCCGCATGAATCAGACTGGGCGTAGTTCTGCCCTATAAGTGCGAAAAGCAAAGAGATATTTTTTTGGAAATTTTTGATTTTTCATTAATAAACATCCTATTACAAACCAGACGTTTTTTGGAAAGGAAAATAACAGACTCGAAACCAAACCAAGTACGAATCTCGAGGACTACTGACAAACTCTGATGCGAAAGAAAGACAGACTCTAACAGACAACAGACTCTAGGAAAGAAAGAAAAAATGCAGTTTCAAACTATGAACACATTAAAGTTTTAAATTTGGGTGCCTGCGGGGCGTCATTCGGCCTCGCCGCGGGTTTAGGTGTGAGGTTCCTTTCCAGCTGTTCCAATTCATACATGGTTTGCTTCACAAATATCATCACCGCCGAGAAGAAGGTAGTGCGCTTCATGTTTTCACACTCCTGACATCTCCTGGTAATAGCACGAGCAATAGTCAGAATCTTGTTCCTGGTTCGGTCTTTCTTTAGGAGTAAGCGTCCTATCTGATCTCCTCTAGCCTTCAAAACCTGAGAATCATGCAGACGTTGTTTCCGTAACTGTTGTATTTCCTCTTCCATCGAGGCCATCAGATTATGGCAGTGTTTACTCTCGGTTTCAAAAGCCTTGGCTCGCTTAGCCGCCTCACTCTCTAGGGTGGTCACCTTCCTTTTTAGACTGACAAGGGTCTTTTCATGATCTTTCCTTGCCTGTTGTAAGTGTTGTGTGCGCTCTTTCGTTCTTTTTGCCCATTGTGTCCGGAGTTGTGCTATGGTATCCTCAGATTTCTTCAAATCATCCCGGCACTCACCGATTTCCTTTTTCAAACCTTTTATTAACCGCTCATCCGACCGACTTCTTTGTTGTTCACCAGCATCTCTTCTCATCTGTCGGATTTGGGCTTTCAGCACCTCATTTTCTTGGGCCAATTTGCTCTTTTCTCCCCTATCGGCATCAACTTGCAGACTATTTTCAAATTCCAGGTCTCTAATCTGTTCCCTCAGCTTGCCTATTTCTGCCCTGTAACTCTCTTCTTTAGCCAACCAATCCCACTGTTCTTGCGACGCTTGGACGAACTCCTGGAGATGGGGCCTCTTGGCCGGTCTCCCAAACTCGATTTCTTTCCTAAACCAAGCAAGGTATCCCGGCGAAACTTCACCTTTGGACCGATCACGTACACATGTATTGGCTGTTAAGTATTGACACTCGCTCCAAATTTGTCGAACTGCTGCTTCAGGAAACTGTCCGTTGGGCCCGATCTCGACTACTTGGCCACTAAGATCTTCATCTTTTGGAACTATTTGGCATCTCCCCAACTGTCTCAAAACTCGATAAGGGGCATAGGGCTGAATACTCCGGAGTCCCATCAAAAGGAAATGGGGTCCAGTGGCTGGCATATATATGATTTTATCCACAGGCAACCATCCTAGTGTCCACTGCATTTGGCTGGCGGTGAGGGTCCGAAAGAATGATGTCCACGCCGTAACTCCCTCGGGCAGACTGACCACCTTGATTCTTGTGTAGAACTCTTCTATGCAAGTTTTCTTCGAGGAACCATAACTCAAGAGCTGGGAACGGTGGCAGAGATGCTCAGTCATCCATATTTGTAGCAACAAGTTACACCCCTCGAAAAAGTTCCCTCCGGCTTTGCAGGCTGTGAGAGCTCGGAAGATATCAGATACTATCATAGGCGCGAGAGTGCTTTTATCTTGAGTGAGCAAGGTACTGACGACCCCGGCTATTTTCAGATCAATGTTTCCGTCTTTCCTTGGAACCAAAAAGGCCCAAAAAGGTTATCATAAAAGCCACTCGTCTATGCTCGTCTCATTTCTGACGGTTACTTTTGCTGCATAACTTGTTACCCGGGTTGTTGAATCCTCCGACATGACCGTATCTGTCGTATATGAAGCGCGGATTACAAAAACATGCGGCCAAATCTGGGTTATGGACCATCCTGGGTATCTTTAACGAATCTAAAAACCGATACACAGTGACAGCTCTTGGAGCAACCAGGTATTTTTGCCTCAACGAAACTTCAGCATTTCCGATGTACCCGGCTATTTCCTCCAAAGTCGGAGTGAGTTCGAAATCAGAGAAGTGGAAGACATTATGTGTCGGGTCCCAACAGGTGACCAAAGCTCTTATGATATCCCCCCGTGGCTGGATTTCCAATAAACCCGTAAGACCTTTTAGATATTTCTTGACCTCATCTTGCCCTTCACCACCTAAATCATCCCACCATAGCCGCAACTTGAAAGGGATTTTAGTCATTATTGAAAAAGGTTTATTTTGCATCGTGCTCATCCTGCACATTTATTAAGGTGATTAAGAAGCAAAATTTATTTGACTCAACAAATTGACTATTTTTAATTTTTCACAGATTAAAAGGAAGATCCGGCTCCGCACACGGCTTTTCAGCACTTAGGGAACGAAGATTTTAAAGCTGGGTGAGTCAACCGGTTAAAAATCCAAAAATGACTAAAAGTGGCCGTTTATGCAAAGTCAGCCTTCCGGCGTCCCTTTCGGTAACATTCGGCTATTCTTGCCAAAAACGGCATCACCCGACTTATTTATGTTGACAATTAAAATTTGACATTTTTGGCTATTTTTGTAAAAGGGGAGGTTGGACCCGATGAGGGTTACCTACGTATCCCGCACCCTGTGAGAATCAAACCCACGTAGTTCGGGTAGATAAAACAAACTTCTTTTGAAAACAAGACTCTTTTCATTGGCAAATAAAACTTATATTTTTTCTTTTTCCTTTTTCTTTTTTTTTCCATTTTCTAAAAAAAAATCGGCAGAGTTTCGACACTATTTGGACATTGGTTTTTTTCAAAAACAGGCGATTAACTCTCCTTAACCCTCATACTGCTATTTCGCTTTCCTCAAAAAGTCGGTCAGCATGCAAGTCCGAAGCAAATAAATGCACAGGTAGCAAGTAAGATGCATCAGGATGGTCATTTCCATTTTTTGGTACACCTGTCCTAGACAGACCCAACCTCTGTATTGAGCCTCCAAAGTCAAATGCACGTGATGCAAACAAACGTTCCTACTAGGGATCCGACATGAAGCTGAGTTATTCTAGGTTCATAACCTGGGTATTTGTTCTAGACTGTGTACCCGAGCGGACAACTCGAGTCGAGGAGGGGGCTACGTACCGGGAACCAAAAGGCCATCCGGCTTAGTAACTTGTCCGGTCTCTTTCTTATTTCAGGTATTGACACTAACAGAATAGGGAGTCTCGACCAGCAAGCTCCTCCCTGGGGGTAAGAAGAGAAAAGTTTCGGCACAGTTTATATACAGTTCAGATAATATCAAAGCGGTAAAAGCATCATTTAGCACATTAAGCCCAAACATGTAAAAATCACATAAAACCGAATATAACAATTTATCTAAGCTCAAATTCTGAACCCTGAACTAGAGATTCTGGGTTATGATCCCCAGTAGAGTTGCCAGAGCTATCACACCTCTTTTTTACCTACACCCCTCGTGAAGGGGCGTAAAGGGAGTTTTTCCAATTAAAGGACAATCGAAACGGGATTTATTATTTAATTCAGAGTCGCCACTTAGGAGATTTATGGTGTCCCAAGTCACCGGTTGGATTCCGAATCGAGGAAAAGATTGACTCTGTATAACAGTCCGCTAATCAGAAATACGAGTAAGGAATTCTGTTAACCCGGGAGAAGGTGTTAGGCATTCCCGAGTTCTGTGGTTCTAGCACGGTCGCTCAACTGTCATATTCGGCTTATTTATCTGATTTTAATACATGCTGAACCTGTGTGCAAATTTTAACTGTGTACCGCTTTTATTATTATCATTTTTACCTGGAATTGCAACATCGTGAAAATATATCTCGAACCACGTCACATCAATACACCCGTGGTTATTGACACACTTCAACTCTGTTGAGAATTGGATTTGGGTCACATAAATGTGCACCCGAGTTTAAGAAGATAGCATTATTAAGTACGCGCGTAAAGCGACTAGCGTATCATTATTTTGGGTAGGGCCGTGAAATTTTGCTAAATGGTCCATCCCGAAGTCTAAGTAATTTTACCAATACGTATAGAGGGCCCCGCAGCTGGTGTATTTTTGTTTGTCGAGGCTCGTCTCATTCATTATTTTTTAAAGGAATTTGCAACATCGTGGAAATGCATCTCGAACCACGTCACAATCAATGTACCCGTGATTAGCGACATATTTCGACTTCGTTGAGACTTGGATTTGGGTCACATAAATGTTCACCCGAGCTTAAGAGATTAAATTATTTAAAGCGTGCCGGAAGTGACTTGCGCGTTATTATCTTTTGGGGAAGGCCGTGAAATTCGCTAAACGGCACGTCTCTAAGTCTAAGTATTTTAAAAAAAATATTTATTGAGGGCCCCGCAATTTTGTATTATTTTTTTTATTTTTTTATTCGGCGAGGCTCATCTCATTCTTATTGGAAAAGTCCTAATTAATTAACATTACAAAATCGGGCCTCATAGTTCAAGTCCGGATCCAAACGAAAGGACGAACCTTTTAATGTGAATCCACTACCCAATTTAAAAGCTCAGTCCATCCTTAAGTGCCAACATGCCATATCAGTCTTGGGCCCAAAGAGCCCAAGCCATAAAATTCGTGCAGGCCAACCGTGAATTTTCAGTGGCCCAAGGTGGGCCTAGGACTAACCTAGTTCAAATGAACAGGATCAAGCCGAGAAGATCGCGGGATAAGCATTTGCACACCACAATTACTCCAACTCTCCAGAGTGTGTTTACCAAATAGTAATAAAATACTACGACGTACGCTCGTTCAAATTAACTACTTATTCATATCCAATTATTATGACCAATTTGTTTAGTCAGTGCTAACAGTGCCTGATTATTTTGAACAAGTTACTGATGATGCCTACTGATATTACTAGCCTAAACTGTTGATGCCTACTGATATTAGGTTTAACTCGAAATCAAACTTGATGACCCATCATACATTTGCAACCCCAATCATGTTTCTGAATTTGATTTTTCAACAGAATAGTGCTATACTAAAGTGAGCACTATCTATACTAAAGCGGTTGCTAGATAACCATGAATTCAAGTAGTCCCAAATCAAACCAGCGCACATTCGAACATTCTGATGCTTCCGTTTCTAATTAAATTATTGTCCCTAACTAGTTGCCCACTTTGACATGAATCCCTTATAGCAGAACGAATCAAGAGTTCAAATAACTTCATCTAGTACTAATTGTTATGGTAAAGCAACTGACAACCTAGCAGCTCAAATTTTTAAACTAACAGCATGTCAACAGGAACATAGCGGTTCAGTAGCTCTTAATTACAATCCATGTGTATCCACTATTCACATAATACTAAACACATAATCAATATCGACTAGATATAATTAACTAACAACTAATCCAATTGTAAACAATAGGCAGCCTACAAATGAACACAAATCTGTGAATATTTCCATTTTTCAACTTCAAGGAGCTACATCAAGGCGATTCGAAAAGTGTACCTGGATTAGAAAAACAGGACAAGAAGAAGGAGAAGAGGATCAGCAGCAGTAGCAATACAACACAGCAGAACATCAAACAAACACTACGAGTACCAAACAGCAGGTACCAACAGCTAGTGACATACGCAACAGACCCAAGCGATAAACCAGAAATCCAGAAGTGTTTAAAACCCAACAGAATTACCAGAACTGACTCAAAACCAGCCTGAATAAACCCAAATTCACTAGAAAACCAACCAGGGAACCTCTGAGACTCTCACAATCAGAAATCAAGCTAGAAACATGCAACTCATCAAATGGAATTCTAATTTGACTTCAGGAAACTAATGCAACAGTAGGTTTTCTCAATCTTTTTCAAAGTCGGGCAGTGTGTGCCAATCTTTGGACTTTTTCTACTTGTTTTTGACTTCAACCCTTACTGCCCATTCAAAAAAAAGGTCCCCCCCCCCATGTCTCTCTCCAGATTTTTTTAGAATTAATCCTTTGTCAAAACTATGACCCCTAAATCTGTCCTAAGTGACTATATTTATAACCAAACACTAACCTTGCCCCTCAACTTTCAGAAGCACTTTGGGAAGAATTTTCCCACTAATTCTGCCCATCATCTCCTTTTAATTCCACTAGTATATGTTTTGTTCCCCACTACACTTGTCTTTTCTTTATTTAAAGTCAAATAGGTATGAGCACCTATTTCTTAATCCATTTTCTTTAAACCTTTCCCCCATCATTATGGCTTGTTCCCCATTAGCACTAACAATTGTATTACTTTAATGGTATTTTAGTACCCTACTGTCAGCCCACTTAAACTAGCCAATTTTCTGAACTTTTCAATCCCCAAACTACCCCCTTAACCCCTGTGTATTACTGTCATGCCCTAAACTTCAATCGATCTGTTTTCTAAGTTACAAACCTAACAACTAATTTTTTAACTGATCACTAAAGTACTACAACTATAACCAATTCACAATCCAATTCAAACAATGATTCAATTAGAATTGAAGTAGTACGAATCACATTGTTATCAGGTTATTTAATCAGAATTGAAGCATGTAAAACTAATCGACGACACTTATTCAATCGACTACACGAATTACAACTCATACAATCAATAGCAAATAAGAATCGAACAGGCACACAGGTGATTCGAATCGTATTGATAGAAAACAGGGATTCATAACAAAACTTAACTAATCGACGATACTTATTCAAATTGATTATATAGTTTTATCACATTCATTAACCATGACCAGAAAAAGTTCGACCAAACAAAGGGTCATTGAAGACGGACAGAATCAATCGACAAAAGAAAAATGAAAAGTCAATAAAACTAAACTAAATTAAATAGAATAAACAAACACAAAAATGGAACAAACGGGAAAGGGGGAAAATACCTCAAGACCTCGGGACCTGGACGACCCTGATTCAAACTCAAACTCGAACTGTTTGAGGTCGAACGGACCTTAATCGAGTGTTCTGAGAACACTCCGCCTAAGGTCAGTTAAACACCCAAATTCCTTTAAACTTCGGACAGAAACTAGTTTTGGTTTTCTAAGGTTCTTACGCTTCGATTTGGGGTTCGAGTGTTTCTAGCCAGATTCGATTCAAACCAAAGGTGGTTTGGGCACGATGGAGGTCATGGGATGCCAGGGTGTGAATTTGGGCTTGGTTGGGGGTATGTTCGAGTTTTGCTCGAATCTTCGATTGAAGATTCGAGAAGTTGGAGGTTGATTCGAGGCAAACGGTTAACAGATCCATAACGAGGGTGGTCAGGGGGTGCCTTGGTATGAGTTTGGGACTGGTTGGGGTGGGTTTCAAGTTTGCTCGAATCTTCGATTGAAGATTCGAGAAGCTACAGTCTAATTCGGGCAAAACGGTTAAGGGATTCGTGGAGAGGGTGGTTAGGTGCTCTAGGGGTGTTAGTTTCATGGTCATCGGCGTCGTTGTCGCCGGCTTTCAGGCGAAGGGGTTTTAGGGCGGCTAGGGTTTGGAGGGTTGTTTGGTTTGTCTCTGAAGGAGACGATGAACAGGGGTGTGGCTTAGCGGGGTGTGAGGTGAGAGGTTGGGTTTATATACGGAGGGGGTGGTCTAATCCTGGCTGTTGGATCAGGCACGATCAATGGCCTGGATCAGTTCATTTAAAGGAGATAGTGTCGTTTTGGGGTAGTACTGGGGCGGGGTCGATCCGGGGGCAAGTGGGTCGGGTTATGGGGATTGTTCTGAGGAGTTGGATCAATTGAAACGGGTGGCCTGGATCTATCAACTATATACAATGTCGTTTGGATATATCTGGGGATTGACTGGACCATTCGATCGAGTGAGATCAACGGCCCAGATTTTTCATGCCTAAACGGCATCGTTCCATCCGCCCTCAAGGCTGGCTGGGTTGGACCGGGCAAGAGGGTATTTGGACTGGGCCTGAACTCTCTTTTAAAATTGGCCCAGTCCGATTTTTCTCTTGTTTTCTTCTTTTTTTTCTATTTTCTTTTTTAATTCCCAAAACAAAAATTCTAAAATAAATTATAAAGCCAAAATTATCCTACAAAATACTAATCAACCCTTAATAATAATTATCACACACAATTGAATATCAATTAGAAATAAAATCACACAATTTGATATTAAATGCTAAAAATGCAAAGTAAATTATTTTTTTGTGATTTTTCATTTTGTAAAACAAACTTGTTTGTTTAATTAATTACTAAATTGTAAAATTAAATCCTAAATGCACATGCAACGCATATTTTTTGTATTTTTCTAAATTAAAGTAGAAATAAACATGCACAGACAAAAGATACAAATAAATCACAAACAACACCAAACCATTTTATTTTGAATTTTTTTTTTTGGAGTAATTCTCATAGGGAAAAAATCATGTGCTCACAGCTGGCAATGAGGTATCCACAGTTGTTGGAGAATTCGATACCTCCTCTCGCCAAGAAGTATCAAGAACATCAGTAGTCGGCTCTCCGGTCTCCATCACAGTAGAGGGAAGAGGCATATCAACATCGGCTCCCACTAACCTTGGAGCCTCAGGACTCAGCTCGACATCATTCTCCATGATAATAGTCACTGTCTCACGCAGCGAAAAGTCCCCTTCTGTCGCGTCAATGGCTTGGGTGACTCCTTCACCAGCGTCTACGAACCTCCTCTTTCGAGGTTGAAGATCTCCATCACCAAGCAAAATTCCATCATCCTCGTCGATAAGATAATATAGAGGAGAGGCCAAAATCTCCACGGACGAAGTGGAAATAGAGTCGAGCGCAACAACAGGAGGAGCTGGGACAAAAAATAGGATTAGCTATAGTCGAAGCAGGGGTGGAAACCGAGGGCATAATAGCCTTTCTCTTCCGGGACGAGGGTGCGGAGGCTTTTGACCTTCTCATAGGCGTGGATGAAGCTAAGAAAAAATAAGGAAAGGGAAATCAGTGAAGGAAAACAAAAAGAAAGAGTTAAGATGCGGATGGTAAAAAGGAAATTACTAGTCGAAGGGAGAACATGCCCGAAATTCTTGAAAAAACTTGGCCATTCACAAATCCCTACGATGTGAGGGAGGAGCCGCTCGACCCAGTCAGAAACATGGGCGTCCAAAAGAGGAGGCGAGGTCTTGGCTGCAAAAGAAGAAGACGAGAAGTCAAAATTCAAGATCGAACACGGAGGAAAGATCAAAGCACTTACAAGTATAGTTCTAAGCCTCAGGAAAGCCATCGACATTGGTCACAGCGTCCTCGGTTCCAACATAAAAGAAGTTGAACCAAAATTAACGATTGGCCTTGTCATCCATGTTCACCACCAGGTATTTTCCCCCTCGATGGCGAAGGTTCAGCATTGTCCCTCTATAAAAACTAGGGGCGAATAGATGAATTAAATGTCACAGTGTCAATTCGATCCCAGCCAACTCAGCAAACTTGGGGAGCATATTTATGCTTTATAGACGTATGACGCGAGCTGAGCAGGGCAAACGTCGTAGTAACGACAGAACTCCTACACCAGTAGAAGGAGGGGGAAAGAGTAACTGACTTGGAAGGGGTAGGCGTAGAGGGCGCAATACCTAGGACGATGGACCTGTACTGTATCCCACTCATCCGGGGTCGACTCGATATGATCAGGGAGGCTGAATTTATCCCTAAGCTCCGCTAATTCCTTCACCGTCATTGCTGATCGAAAAGCTCCAGGTTTACCTCCGGTGATTTGGTGAAATCGGACCTGGAATCAGGGTTGTATGGGATTATATCCTCTACCAACAGGAAGATTCCATCCACAACATTGGCAGGAACACTCTCCTCAAATAAGGGGAAAGTCACTGCCAAAGGAGCAACACGACTCCCCTCGCCAACCTCAGAAGGTACCTTAGACATGGTTTAATGTAAAAAAAAAAAAGAATAATAAGCAAGAGGGAATGAGGAACAGTGTAAGTCGCTGAAACAAATAGTAGAAAGAATTCTGCAAAGAAGATGAAAAAGAAGTTATTTCCTAAAGAGAGGAAAGAGTTTGGAAAAAGTCTCGAAGTAGACAAACCATCCTCTATTTATAAGGTTTGAGAGGCAACAAAATCAAAACGATGGATCATGATTATCATAAAAATCGAAACAAGAGAACCCATCAAGGGTCACACCTAAATCGATGCAACGCGTCGTGAATCATTATGACTTCATGACGTCATTTTTTCTCTTTGACCAGATGGCTCCAATAGACTTCCCGGGTAATTCAAAAAATTCAAAATATGCGGACCTCAAAAGGCCATGTAGCCCTATCTCCGCAACCACGGCCTCAACCAACTCCATAGAATTGTATCATGAACGACATTGTCCGCTCACCGACCTCGTCCGCGGGAACGACCTCGATAAATAGAGGGACTAACTGTACAGGTCAAAGTACGTCTTTAGTCGAAATGATTTTAGTAAGAAATTCCTAAGGCACCACGTGTCGAAGTAATCTAATTAGCATCAAAGGCCGTGGTCGAAGAGTCAGCATGATCGAAGTCGAGGAGTTGTCATCGAGGCCGAGGTCGAGCACCTTTGATAGAGTTATAACGACTATGTTCGAAATAGGAAATAAAAGAGAATCTTCTAATGAATATTCTCGACAGGTGTACTGTTAGGGTTTCTAGGAACATGTTCCCTATAAAAAGAAGAGACACAATGATGGGGGACATGTGATATTCATTTGTAAAAATATACATTGACTCTAAAGAGAGAATCAGATTTCATTGCAAGCATACTAACATTACCTTTTCACTAATATACTTGTCTACACTTTTCCACCATATCCAAGAATAACTCAGATATTCAAATGATTATCTATCACTCATCATTGTCAGAAAGAATATTCAATTACTTTCATCTGGTCTTGGGTGGCTTCTTTGCATTATTTACATAAAATGTCATTTATTGTTGTTCCTCAATATTTAATGTTATATTATTGCCTTTGATTTCTTGAATATTGATTATATGTTGCTGCTGCTATCAAAATATTCTTACGTGGTATTTATTACACTTTTGAGAACTCCATCTTTAAGATATCATTGTTAGCTAAGATTGACCCTCATTTATACTAATTTAATTGGTTGAACCAAGATCTATATTTTTGGTCAAATAATCCCTTTAAGAATTGAAGGGTGTAACTACATTCATCCAATTTTATGCTGACTAAGTAATTAATTGGTCAAATAAACATATCAAACTGTGTAATTATATCCAAATCTAATTCCAAGTGTAATTACAAGTCTCTTAATTACACTCAATTTTAGGCTAACCAAGTAATTAATTGATGAGATAAATATATCAAAGTGTGTAATTATACCTAAATCTAATTCCAAGGTGGCTTTCCAAACATGCTCTCAATGACTAAATAACAATTGATGCCAAAAATATGCAATTGGCAATTGCTCCCAGGTTTAACATATTCGGAATAGGAAATCCCAAGTCGTAAATACACTCTCACCTGTCCTCTTTCCCTCTCGAGTCAGCAATGCTCAGAACTCCACTTCACACTTGTCCGATTCTCCTTCTTCTTCCCATTCCACTCTCCTTGATATTGCACAAATAGAATAACCACATAATCGAACTCCCTTTAATTGCACACCCGTATTGTCCTATGAAATGGGAAGTAGCAGCGGAAGCGATGTGGAAGCAGGATTCGCGAAGCTACAAGGCGAAGATTTCGAGTATTACATGCAGACATACTCCATAATCCTCGGCCGTAACTCCAAGAAGTCAACGGTTGACGTTGACTTATCTTCCCTCGGCGGCGGAATGAACATCTCCCGCCACCACGCACGCATCTTCTATGACTTCCAACGGCGTCGCTTTGCCCTCGAAGTGTTAGGTAAAAACGGCTGTTTCGTTGAAGGTGTGCTTCATCTTCCCGGTAACCCTCCGGTAAAACTCGATTCGCAGGATTTACTTCAGATCGGAGATAAGGAGTTTTATTTTCTTCTTCCAATTCGGAGTATCTTAGGTGGGCCGATTGGGCCTAGCAGACATCATGTCAGTGTGAATTATCCAGTTGGGGGCTCTCCTATTGTGGGCCCCCATCATCCTCATCAGCAGCAACATGTGCCTTTGCCGCCGGCTGTGGGTTATGGTGGTGGGGTAGGGAAAAAGGGTTTGTTAAGAGGGAGGGAGTATTATGAGGAGGAGTATGATGACGATGACGGCGGGGAAGATGGTTCTGGAGCTAAGAAGATGAGGAGAGGGGATGGCATTGAGGGTGGTGGTGGTTATGGGTATGGTTCCGGTGGGAAGGCTACTATTTCTGGGCATTTAGGTAAGTAGTTTTATCAGTTTCATGGTGTTTATTTTCAATAAAAATACGTTCTTGATTGTTAATTTATCAACTTAGACGATATATATATATATATATGAATGCTTTATTTGTTAACTATGATTGAGAATTGCCACAAAGGATTTGTGTTGCTTGTGAAGGATTAACATGTTAAAGACTCATCTTTATTGGATGTAAGTAGCTAGTAACTCATCTTTATTGGCTCTATAAGTGGCTATTTGAGAATTTCTGCTGTTAGGTGAACTGTGTTTCCCGAGAAGAGATTTTGTGTATAGGAGGTGTTTTTGTTTGTTGAATTACTATAGTCTTATTGATTAGATGCAGAAGAGATTTTCTTTCAGTCTATATGGTGATGGTTAGTTCTATGGATTTAGTTACTGCAGATGGAGTTTTAATGTATGTAAATATACTCAATTTTTAGAGTAGACCCTTGGTAATAGTACCCGGAGTGGAGCAAAGAGCTGTAGGGATTAGGTTTTAGACTTTTTTTGTGCTTACAGATGAAATAGACAGACTTATAAGTTTGCTGGTGTTATTAATGACTTTGTTCATGAAATTTGGTCTTTAGTGTTGTGAGTACGCTAGTGGAATTATGTGATCATGATAGGGAAAGCAACTTGATAGGATTGGTATAACGCGTATGAAAATCCATTATATCCTACGCTATTCAGGCTTTTTCAGGAATCAAAGCTCCATCAATGATCATATACCGTAAAAGACATTTTTCTCTTTGCCTTCTATTTCAAAGAACCTCCCTGCTAACTGGTTTTGATTTGGTGTTATTTCTTATTTTCTTTTTTGATATTGTTAGACTCGAACCCCCTGAACCCTCCCATCCAGTGATAACCCTTTGTCAAAAAGTCAACAGTAGCACTTGCTCCACTCTGCCCCCTTGTCAACTTGAACATACCAATTCTTGGTTGGGTCATCTTCACTTGTCTGATTTAAGTGTTTTATTGGGGTGAAAGTTACCAAATATATTCCCTATCATGAGTGAAATCTTAGTTTCTCAGTTTATGAACTTAATTCCATCTCTATTGGCTTTGATTGCACCCAATGGAGTGGCCTAACGGTCAATAAAGTGGGTGCATACATTGGAGATCAAGGCTCAAATCTCAACAAAGACAAAAAACACTATGGTTTTTTTTTATTGGTCGAGGTGTGTGCAAGTTAGCCCGTACACCACCATAGGGGGAAATTTTTTTATTGGTTTTCAAAAGCTCTCCTTTCTAGCATATGGGTTTTGCATCATAACTTATATCAAATCCAGGTTTGAGGTTTCTTCTTTCCTGTTGACCTGATATTTGAACTCGGAAACTCAGAATCCTCAACCATCTTAAATCTTATATATATACTTAATAGAAGATTGCAGCAAGGTTGGCTCAGAATTTGTATATTTGAAAAGCAGCATCTTACTTAGAACTCCAATCTGATTTACCAAAACTAAATGAACCTCCCGTTCAGTTTAGAAAAATAAAATACTTGGAACGTTCTGCCAAATTATGTCACCATGTAGACCTCCCTGATGTCAACCTCTGTCACTGAGTTTTTTTGTATCAACTTCTATTTTCGATTCAACTCTCGTAATATTTTTTGTTTAAAGGCTGTCTTTAGCATCCAGATGAGTAGACGTCATGCCGCCCCTTTCATCTCTATCTGTGCCCGCTTACGACCCTCTCCCTCGCCCCTAGCCCTGTCAGCTCCTCCTCACATCCCATCCTTTGCTATGAGGCATTAAACTTCTAAGGACACTTGACATGCACTCACTATCATTATAGCTAATATGTATGGATAAATATACCGCCATAACAAAAAGAACAATGAATAGTTGAAACATTTAATGCTATATGAGGATGCAATATAGGATGAGCACTTGGAAAGTTTGAATTAATAAGAGGAAGCAATCTATTTCCTTGAATTACACGATCTGATAATAGTATTCATGTAACTCTTTTCTTTATTGTTCGAGAAAGCTCATTCTGGATGGGCTGTTCCTTCTATCATTCTTTGGAGAGGAGTCGGTTTTCATGATAATGCAAAGCTAACCCTAGAAATCGGATATTACTCAGCTGTCTTTACTCAGATATTTCTTATCAAAGCAGGAGATTTGTTTCAGGCGATGTCAAACCAAAAGCTATTTCCATTCTATTTTATACAGTTGTCCTCTGCTAGATTTTCATGCTTCTATGATTTTCTTAGTAGATAAATGTAGATGTAAAGCTTATACCCATTAAATGGAACTTAGTATCTGAATATGGAACTTGTTTGGCCAAAAACTTCTTGCAGATAAGAAGATTGAGGGAAGATCACGTGTTGACCGAGATGCTGACAATCAACAGCTCATGCAGTTAGAAGAAAAGGATGTTGTATCATCTGTGGCAAATGTGCTTTCGGACCTCTGTGGGCCGGGAGAATGGATGCCAATGGAGAAGCTTCATACTGAGGTAACTTCAATATTATACATCTTTTGTCACAGAAATGCCAATTTGTTATTAAGTGAAGACTATATTGTTTGTTTGCACTTTGATTCTGTCAAGAGGTGGAACTCTTCCGCCTCTAATGGATGTAATGACATCATATTCGATAGGGGTGCGGATTTATAGGTCGGATTCTTCATCACATAAATTTAGGATTCGAGAGTATGTGGAGGTCGAATATTAAGGTTGTAGGTTAGGAGGAAGTTGCTAATATTTCTACGACGCACCCGAGTAGGACTAGACAGTTAGGATTTAGTTTTAGGATGCTAGTGGTTATCTACTGATGCATGGCTTTATCTACTGGTTACTATTGTACTTTCCATCTATTACGTATTTTCTATATTGCTGTTATTTTATTATGACTCTATTGATGGTACTAATATATCATATCTTGTCGTCTTTTTGAGCTGAGGGTCTCCTGGAAACAATCTCTCTGCCCTCGGGGTAAAGGTAAGGTCTGCGTACAAGAGATTCAGCATAGGTACCACCTCCTCAACCTGCAAGCCCTTTCTACAAATAGGGTTGAAAATGATGTTTTCCCACTCACAAGTAACATCTCTATCCATCAAAATTATATTAGCAGGAAGCTCAATCTCAAAGGCCATTATCACGGTCAAAAGTAGATTCTGTTTCCCGTGAATCCCTTCCCTTTCTAAAGCAGCAATATTTGCAAAAATGTTGAAACCTTTTCTGATTCCCCTGTACATGGTGCAATCATCAAGACCATTCTCCTGAATCCCGACCACCATTGATAGAACTACACACCAAGTCTTCATATATTGACCTTACTCCATATTCCCTACTTGATTATTAAGCTGTTAAAGCCATTTACCTAATTGGGCTTTGATTAAACACATATGAAGATCTTATACCTAGTCAAGAGTCTGACGATTAATAATGTTATGGTTTCTTTGCGTGTTAGGCATGCAGTGGTGAACTTCTGGTACAGCTTTTTATTTGGAAAAGAAAAGAGCAGATTTATAGTTGTATGCTTTCCCTCATTCTTTATAACCTTGACGAGGTTTTGCTTAATTATGGTTGAAGTTGCTGTTCTACTTTGTTGACAATTTGATTGCATTTTGTCTTCTCTCTAAACAGATCCCATAGAGTATTATATTTTGTCTTTCCATCATGTATCAAATATCATTTCCTGCTTCATGTTCATGGTAGTTGTGGGAAATTTTTGCTCCTGCTCAGCTTTTTGTTAGACTGTAGATTTTTTAAGTTAGAGTTGGATTTTTGGCTAATGACAAGCTTATGCTTTTGCAGTTGGTGGAACACTTTGGCAATACCTGGCATCATAGTCGTGTGAGGAGATACTTAACATCTGAGGACTATCCTAGCCCTGAAGCCAAATCAAAGCCATGGTATGGATTGCTGATGCTTTTAAGAAAATACCCGGAGCATTTTGTCATCAATACGCGGTCCAAGGGACGGGTGACTTTGGAGTTTGTTTCTCTTGTCTCACTACTTTCATGAGAGCTTATAAGAATTTTAATCATTTAGTTGTAATTTAGCTTTAAGTAGGGTGTGAAATATGGGTCCTGAAACATCGCTGTGAATTTCGATACTGGAGATCAAATTTGTCGATGACATGTACTTGTGGTTACTGCTGTTTTTAGGTCTAATTTACTGATGCAACACACTTCTTGTTGTAAGCACGTAATTTTTGACACGCACAACTTTTAAAAGTAGTATTTTAATTTTTTTTTACTTATTTTCATTTTTAATAGGATTTCAGTCAACTTTTAATTTTAATTTTCTAACATAAGTTTAATAATACAAAAATAGTTTTATGATATTTCTTCTCTTATTATATATCTTTTTATTTATTTAAGCTTATTAGTATTTTATAATGATAATATTTTAATTTTTACCATTACTGTAACATAGTATTCTATACATTTTTTAACATTTGAAAAGACACATTCATTTTAATATATAGTTCACTTTAATAGTTTATTCTTATTAACTAAGATTAATTAATATATTTTGGTAGTATTTTTATTTTTATTTTTGTTCAATGAGAAAGAATTGAATTTGAACCAATTGGGAACTCGTTTTCGGATTTTAGTGGCCTAGCAAGATAAAGGTCCATTCTTCCCAATCTCTTTTAGCTCAAATCCTTTTCTCACCCATCAAACCCCTCCCTTAATCGTAGCCATTGATCTATTTTGATCCAATGGCCCATGTCAATTCTCCTAACCACATAAAATTTTAACCTACCTCAAACCCTAAATCCATCTTCGAACCTAGCGACCCTCCTCCAATTCCAGCCGCCGACCTCACAATTGACCAAGCCTTCAGCGAACTTTAGCCGCCACTCCAAACAGAAACGAAAAATAGGGAGAGCTTCAGCCGCAGATCACGCAAAAAAGAGGGACTCTGACTCTTTCCTCTTCTTCCTCGCGAAAAGCAGCCCCAAACACCCAACTCTCCAGACCCAACCACAAACACACACACACACACACACACACACAATGGGACAGGCAGAGAGTAAAGAACGGGAAAGGGGGGATAGAGATTGAGAGGGATTAACTTTTTTTTATAGATGGAGTCCAAGAAACGGAGAGGAGTTTAGACAGAGAAATTGGGTTGAAAAGCTAGATTTTCTGAAAAAGGTTTTGGGTTCAATCCTTGGCTTCGAAATTTGGAGAAGTTGTCCAAACTATGTTCAAAGTTTCAGTTCTCTTTTGGATTTCAAAAGAAGAGAAATACACAAAAAGACGTCTCTATTTTAGGATGAGTTAGATTTCAGATTGGCTTTCAGTAAATATGCAAAAATATTTAGTTTCTTCTTTTAATTTTTAATTTCAAAGTAAGAGTTAGTGTTGGAGTTTAAGGAGAAGAAATACCAAAAATATATCTTAGTTTCTTCCCCTTTCGTTTTCGGTTTCAAACCAAGAATTGCGATCAAGATTGAAGTCTATTTGAGTTCGTTTAGTCGAGCTGTCGTTCGAGGTTGAAAGTCGCAGTTTCCCTTGGCGTTTTCATTCCTGGTCTGTCGAGGTCATCAAAAGGTCCATCTCTTCTCCTCTCTTTCATTAATCCATAGATATACTTGTTTCCGTAAGTTTTAACCTGCTATGATTTTAATTTTGGTTAGCTTCACTATTACTTTGTTTAATTTATTTTTTGAATGGTTGAATTAATCTGTTATGATTTTGATCTTGGTTAGCTTCACTGAATTATGTTTTGTAAGATCTGTTTTATACATTTGAGAATGAAGACATGAAAGAATTTTGAATGGAAATGGCGATACTTTGAAGGGTTGGGTCGGGGAAATAATCTATGAAAATCGAAACTGGCTCTTGGTCATAAACTGTGAATCAAATTTAATATCATTTTATTTTATTCTTATTATTTTTATTCTCTAGGAGTATGTTTAGGCTGTTATCACTTGGGTAGGCAAGCTTTAGGATTTTGTTTGAGTTTTGAGATAAGAGGTTATTCCCTTTAGTTTATTATTTTATCCGGAGAATGTCCCGTAGAATATATATATATATATATAGTGAATGTAATTGGAGGCCATGACAGGCATCATGGAATGAGCGTAGTGTAGACAATTAGTATTTTCTTCTTATTTTTTTTCTTTTATGTAGGAGGGGACAACCTCGAGCCTCTTGTATATTTATCTTGATTTTGTGTGCTTTTGCCTCAATTAGAGTATTCCTAAAAGCAGATTTGATCATATATGCAACCGTACTAGTTACGGGACTCGAGGAATGACTAATACCTTCTCCCCGAGTCAAATAAACCCCCTTATCTAGAATCTCTGGTGCAGTCAGTTTTAGAGTCAAACATGTTTTGAAGGAAAACTATTTTTAAAACGGTAACCTGGCACGCTGAAACCAAATGTCATGTGGCGACTCTAAAAAATTCTTCGAAACGCAATCTTTTGTCACTTTGAATTTGAAAATCCTTTTGAGCTTCAGAAAATCACTTTTTATTATTTTAAAGGGGTTAGTGAAGTAAAAAGGGGGGGGGGGGGGGTGTGACAACTTTGGCGACTCTGCTGGGGAGTTGCAGGTCCGAGCTGATACTTGATCTTGTTGGCTTTTTAGGATATTCGGTTGAGGTGTTTGTTTTTTTTTTATTTTCTTTGTTTGGTTTGTTTGTTTTTTTTCCTGTTTTTGTTGTTTATTTGTTTATCGCTTTTCCTTATATGTTTACTGCTTTATAACTGTCATCATTTGCACAAACATGGGTCTTCTTTCTGTACAAGTCTTCCGGAGTACATTTGAGTGTACACAGCCTTTTCGTGAGTCACCCGTGTCTTTAGGGGGTGGCGTGGGAGTAGGGCTGCTTATCGAGCGGATTGAGCGGTTATTTACTGTTAATAGTTTGGCTTATCGGTTATCGACTTTTAAATGTATTAATGCGCTAGCCATCCGATAAGATATCGGGCGGATTGGTATCGATTTAGCTCTTATTGGGCGGTTATTGGGTAATTTATTGGCCTAATTCAATATACACACGAAGCACTTTTATATATGACTTTTAAGAATATATTGTGTTGTTATAGCACTTAAGCAGAAGCCTTTCCATGCACTTCATATGTTGAATTTTCGTTTTATACCACTGTGTCTCAACTTAGTTCTGCTTCTTTTAGATGCATATAAATTTATAAATTAAGCAGTTACTAATATGAATATTGTACCTATATAACTTTCCATGTCGGTTTTCACTTTGTCATTTACCATAAATTTGACATTGAACTTTACGCAATGAACTCTTTGGCAGAGTAGGGGGTGTCCACTTACTGGAGGCACCAGTGCTTCATCCGGTAACTACTTTGTAAAACACAAATTTACTAATTGCGTTATATATGAACTTTTTGCCTTTTGTAAAGCAATTACCAAGGATTATGTTACATATTTTTCATAATTCTGATTATTTAGGAATTAGGCGTTAGAACTTAGAGATAGAGTACTGGAAGAGTGGAAGACTGAAGTGGAAGGGTTTTTGATATTTAATATATATATATATATATATATATATATATTCTTAACGGGTTAACGGATTATCCGTTAAGAAAATTGAATAATCCACCCCTAAACCGATAAGTCGTAAATGAAAAAATTTCAATCCGTTCCCCTTTCGTTAAACCGTTAACCTGATACCAACAAGCCATTAAGCTTCGATTTCGGTTCGGTTTTCGGTTTCGGTTTGGTTTTGAACACCCCTACGTGGGAGCGTGAAGTGGGCAGACAGCTAGAGCAGCCGCCATTGACCACGTGCCGCCCCGAATTGCATTGTCTAATGAACCCCAAATTTAGGTCAGTCTTTAGGTTATTCTTATTTGCATCATATCATTTAGACCTTGCAGGGCTCGGTCCGAGGTATCGTGTCCCTTTGTATGAGGCCTATCCAAATTACGTCAAAGCGAACCCGTGACCCAAAAAGACATTTAATCATCCCTATGTGTTACATGCTGCATTCTTTAAAGGGAAAAAGATCATTTGTCAGACCAATGTTTGTTGGGTACGAATGAGAAGAAAAGAGGGTCAAGTATAAAAATGAAGCAAGTAGGGCCCATTTTGTTTTTCTTTCACAATTTTTTCAAAAAAAAAATGAAAAATTAAAGAAAATTTCCAAAAAGATTTTACATCTTCACACCATTTTTACAAAAAAAATTAATAAAGAAGCAACTCATTTTTCAAATATAATTGACCATTTTATAAGTCTTTTCAATTTTGGCCAATCTTCCCGAACTACGCAAACCTGATTCTCGTCTTTCGGGGGAAATACATAGGCAGCTCATATAGGGTCCGATCTTCCTAGTAAGTCTTAAGTTCTTGGCTTCGGGTGTCGTTGCCAAATCTTGCATGTCTAGCCGCATTTGGCCACATTGGTCATTTTGCAAAATAGGGATATTTTCTCAAAGTGGCTTGTTATCCCATGTCTTAGAGCCATAAGTCCACAACAAGGTGTCCACTCAGTTTTAAGGTCCATCCCTATTGAATTTGCATGTCTAGCCACTTTTGGCCACATCGGTCATGCTTGCAAAATGGGGGTCATTTTCGTGAAAGTGGTTCAGTAACTCATGTCATAGAATCTTGAGTCCTAAACTAGGTATAATATTACTTTAAGGCTCGTCCTTGTTGAATATGCATCTCTAGTCGCGTTTGGCCTTATCGGCCATTTTTGTGAAATGGGTCATTTTTGCGAATTAATTTATAGGGCCATAATTATTGGCAGTTTGAAGCCATATAAGCCTTAGTGAGGTATTTCTATATCTTTGAGGTCACCTTTGTTGAGTTTGCACTAATATCCACCCTTGGCCACGTAAGCCATTTTGCAAAAATAGCCCGATCATGTCTTGCATGTGTCTAATAGGAGGTGTTGTGGTCTCACATAGTGTCTCGAGTCACTAATCTATTTGGTTTTATTTTTTTCATTCAGGTATGGATTCATTTACCAGAGCTCGAACATGACAGATACCCGAGGACCATCGCATTTGGGAGCTTGTTTGAGGAAACTTTTCGTGTTTGGAGTCTACTTTTGTGGTGTTTTTCTTTTTACTTTCTAGTCTTGTCTAGTAGTATTCTTGCTTTTAGTTGGTGTCAGATTTTGTCGTAGTATAGTTGAGATTGTCGAGTCTCTCGTTATTCCTGTTTTGTATTTGAAAATTAAAAAAAAAGTTATAAATGAAAAATCCAAAAAGATTTTGTTTTTAGTTTATTTTGTTCATTACTTTTCCAGAACTACGCTTGGTCTGATTCATGTGGAACATGATACGTAGACAACCTACATTGGGTTCGATCGAATCATTTTTAAAATTAAAACAAAAAAGAATGAAGTTGTGGGATGTAAGAAATGAGAGGAAAGGAAAGAGTAATAATCAGAAAGAAAAAGAGAGGAAAGAAAATAAAAAATCAAGGAATGCTAAAAAGGAAAATAAAGAGGAAAAGGGCAAGGAGAGTAAAATTGGGATGATGCCAAGATGACTTTCGTATCCTCGAAGTCATTTTAGAATCGATAATTGTGATTAGGTGCATTGCATATAATATGATATTATTTGCTATTAAATTCCCTAACGCTAACGCGATGACTTCATTTTGTTCTTCTTTGTTATTTTCATTACAGCAGAATGGTGGTTGGTTTGCGGTTCTTAAACTGGTAACTCTTCCCTACAACATAAAGTCGAAAAGCAATGGCAGAAGACAACGGAATTGAGTTGGTTGATATTGGTGCCCAAAAGCAATTGGTTGAACGAGAAACTTGGTTGGTTGAAGAGGTAAGGATGTTAAGACAACACATGGTGGACATGTATCAGTCTTGGATGACTGGTAAGGCACCACCCCCGCCACCACCTAGCTTCCTAGATGCTACCACACCCAAGCTCCGGTTGTAGTGTCAGATGATCCACCATATTCTCCAGATTTCCCTGCTTATCATAACTTTCTTAACCTCTCTAGTAACTCCATCTGAGGGGTTATTACAGTGAATGAGAAGTGTTGGTAGGAAAGATGAGTTGTTGATGGCGTATTTCAGTGAGAGCTTGAGTGGGACAACCTTAGAATGGTATACTCGTCAAAATATCAGTAAGTGATATGTATAAGATGACATGGCTCAAAATTTTGTTCGACACTCAGTACAATATAGACATTATCCCAGACCGCTCCTCCCTATCTAAGATGGAAAAGAAACCCGAGGAAAGTTTTTAGGGAGTTTGGGCTCAGATGGAGGGAACAAGCTGCTCGGGTCAGTCCCCCGATTGATGAAGAAGAGATGGTTAAGCTTTTCCTACAAGCTTAGGGACCCACCTACTTCAGTTATTTGATCCCAGTTTTACGTAAACCTTTCAATGATGTAGTAAAAATGGGGGAGATGGTAGAAGAAGGAATCAAGTCAGGAAAAATCATGAGCTATTCTGCATTGAAAGATACTGCGAAAGACATTCAGAACATCTTAGTAAATTTTGGGGGGAAGAAAGAGAAATAGAAAGACGTTGTTGAGCCCCAAAAACAACAAGATCCAGTGGGCATTCTTACTCAACGCTTTCAGCCTCAATATCGACTCCATGAATATCCTCGTACTCCAGATAATCCTCCCCAATGCTATTTCTCTCCAAAGAATCCCCAAAGTTATACATCACCTTCCTAGTACTCTGTCCATAATGCACCACCATATGCTCCATCTCATCAAGACCCGCAATGGCCTGTACCACTTCCATAAATTCTTACCCACCTCTACAAGCATATCAACTACCTACCCGCAAGAGGTTCCAACCGAGGTCCGCGTACAAAAGGAAAAGTCTTCACTCCTATTGGAGAATCATATGCTAGTTTGTTCCAAAAGTTGAGGCAATCAGACATGTTGAAGCCGATTCAGATAAAAATATCGAACCCACCTCCAAAGAATTTTAATTATTCTCAAAGGTGCGCATATTGTTCTAATGCCACAGGGCATAGCATAGAAGGATGTTGGAATTTGAAAAGAGCAGTCCAGAAACTTATTGATGCAGGTGATATTATCATGCAAAATCCAGATGCGACGAATACTAGCCAACGTTCATTGCTTGTTTATCATGAGACACATATGGTGGGCATGATTTGTGTTGAAAAGGAATATGAGAACTCTTCTGAGTTCCATGGAGGGACACTTGTCGCAAAGTTTTCAGCGCTATCAGTCTCGATTCCAGAAGTTGATCTTAACAATGAGTTGGCAAAAGGGACCCAAAAACTATTTGCTAAGGTCGATGTGATGGAGACTTGCGAAGGTCCTGGTAATGTCGATGTGCGACTTAGTGGCTAAGATGTCGAGCTTAGTAATTGGAAAGACATTCATTCTTTGCTAGCTAGGGAG
The DNA here is from genome assembly GCF_000715075.1 of Nicotiana tabacum. Classification (NCBI taxonomy): domain Eukaryota; kingdom Viridiplantae; phylum Streptophyta; class Magnoliopsida; order Solanales; family Solanaceae; genus Nicotiana; species Nicotiana tabacum. The sequence continues at coordinate 180,113,612 of NC_134101.1, forward strand.
GAGTTTTGGTGGTTTATTTTATTATCATTTTTGTTGTCCGGATTATTTCAGGGTTTAAATCCGGATATTGTCTTGTGGCTCAAATCCTTCTTTCTTTTATTTTGCCTAGTTCGTTTAGTCGTAATAACTCGTCTAGTGTTATCTAGAATTGTTCCAGGGTTGTAACCGAAGTTTATTTTTCTTGTTTTGTTTTTCAAACTCCTTCACCATCTGTCTAATGCAATCTCCTGTTTTCTATTATTTCTAGTCAGTTTTTGTTTAGTTCTTTTTTCCTTTTTACAGTTCTTTTCACTGTAACTCTAGTGACATGACATGCACGTGAAATTCTTATTCTGGTCTTAAAAGTTAGTCTAATCATGAAACAATGAAACGAGGTTTGAACATGACAGGGACATTTGGAGGAAATAAATAAAGATTTGGACATTTTGTGATTATTTAAAGCCCGAATTGTGTGAAACTGGGCCAAATATTTTGTGAAGTTAATAGGACGACAAGAATTTGTTACAAGAGAGCGCTTCCCAGACAATTTGAAGCAAGCAACTTTGAGTTTAAGTACATCTCAAGTTACAAGATAAAGCCAAGGGAGTTTGTCCCAAACTGACAGAGGACATCCATTGTGAAGAAGAAATCACCCAACAATAGCTCTGTACTTGACAAGGCACTAAATAAAAGGTGGAAGGCATATCTGTGATATCGATGTCGATGCTGCAAAAGAAATGTTATGCATGATCTTCATTTTTCATCTTCAAGTTGCATGTGTTATACTTGGCATTTTCAGAGATTGGGAGGTCCTCTTTCAGCTATCCAAACACTTTATACCCTTCGGTACCCTTTTGAGCCTCTGTTGATTTCTTTGACCTCCCCTCTTTCGAAATTAAGTTAGAGTCATTTTTAAAAAAAATCATGTTCCCATAAGGTTTGTTTTAGAAGGTTTACCACAAAAGAAAAATAGAAAAAAATGAAAAGAAAAGCAAAAGAGATAAAAGAAGTCAAAAAGAAAAAAAGACGAAAAAGAAAAAAAGAAGAAAAATAAAAAATAGCAAAAACAAATAATATTCCTTTGAACTATGTTCAACCTGATTCTTGTCACCACAAGATACGTAGGCTGCCTTACGGTTCGGTCGCACCAAATAAAATATTTCATAACCCCACGAAGTCAAGAGTGGGGCAATGTTTCTTAGAAATTCCATCTAAAAATACAGAATCAAATTCTCTTGTTTTAGAAAATGGGGTAGAGTTTTAAATTAGATTCCAAAAGTTGTAAATAAATTAACCTTGTTGTCTTAGTTATTTTGAGCCTTTATGATATCCTTTCTTTCTAACCCTGTCCAAAAGCCACATTACAATCCAAAAAAGACTTCCAGATAATCTTTGAAAGTACTGAGTTAGACATGCCAGGAGTATATGATATTTCTACCATGGTTAATGCCTTGTCATCTGCAGAATCAGAGGAAAAAAGAAGAAAAGAACAAAATAAGAGAGTCTTAATGGTGAAAACGCTCATGGGCACCATAAGGCGACGGTGAGTTGAGAGAAAGAACAAGGAGAGTCTTGATGTTGAAAATATTTTCGGGCACTACAAGTCGAATAAGGATCGTGAATCAGATAGGATAGGTGGAGCATTGAAGCCTAGTCTCACAGCTTGGAGGTATAACAAGAGTTGAACATTAGACTTACTTGACAAATTAGGCCACTTAATCCAAAAATGCATGTCATGGTCATTAGAGTTGATATCCACATTTGATAAGTTCCACTTCGTAATTTTCTTGTTAGATATCATCTCTTTCCATTGTCCCCTTACTAGGCTCATCTTGCTTTGTTTAAGTCCACTTTTTGAGTCTGTTTGGTCAGAACAAGTGAGAAATGACTTCAAAATTTGCTATCAGCTTTCCAATAAAGTGAAGTCTGACTAGCACATCAAAGTGGCATAAGTTAGAGAAAAGTAGTATGCGAACTGAGTTAGTAACAATTGACGTGCTTTGGAATTCATGCAAAATGCAAAGGTTCGGTAAATGTCACACAATGCAACAGATAGAGCGTATTGGGCTTAAACGGATCAAAAATGTTTTCTATGATAAGGGTTGACAGAAAAGTGGTTAGCCAATAACAAGCAAGATCTTCCAAGTTGAAATCAAAGTTATCATGGCAAGTGAAGGAGAAATCGCCCTCAAGATCCAGGCCACAAGCCAACTACCATGTTTTAAACTCACAAGTTTTCTTTGTTTGAAACAGGTACGAAGACTATGTCCGAATCAAAGTTTGGAAGCTTGAATTTTTTTAGGTGTCGTGCCCAAATTTTGTTAGCACAAAGGCTGTTTGAGAAGGTTTTTACTTGCTAGGTATTCCCCTATTTGAGAAGATCATTACCTCTCAATAATTTTCCTTATTTGAAAAGGCCATTACCTTCTAGGCATTTTTCCTAGTGGAGAAGAACCGTACCTCCTAGGCATTCTCCCTAGTCGGAAGAGTCTTTAGTTTTCCTTAAGTTCAAGGGTCCCACCTGGAAAATAGGGTCAGTTTTTTTCTTAAGTTGTTAGTCTTTAGTTTTTCTTGAGTTCAGGGGTCCCATCTGGAAAATAGGGTTAGTTTATAGTTCCTTAAGTCGTTAATCTTTAGTTTTCCTTAAGTTCAGGGGTCCCACCTGAAAATAAGGCCAGTTTTTAGTTTTCTTAAGTCGTTAATCTTTAGTTTTCCTTAAGTTCAGGGGTCCCACCTGGAGAATAGGGTCAATTTTAGTTTCCTTAAGTTTTTAACCTTTAGCTTTCCTTGAGTTCAAGGGTCCCTCTTGGAAAATAGGGTCAGTTTTTAGTTCTTTTTAGCTTTCCTTAAGTTCGTGTAACGACCCAACTGGTCATTTTGAACATTTGCACTTCGCTCGCCAGTGCTGAGGCATGAATAGCCCCGTATGATGTATTATGACTTATATAAATTGTTGATTTTGGTTTTCAGGATAATCGGAATAGATTTGGAAGAACAATTGTTAGCTTGAAGTTTTAAATTTGAAAGGTTTGACCAAGTCTTGACTTTTTAGTATTTGATCTCTGATTTGAATTTTTATGATTTGGTTAGCTCCGTTAGGTGATTTTGGACTTGGGAGCGCATCCGGAATGTATTTTGGAGGTCCGTGGAAGAATTAAGCTTGAATTGACGAAGTTGGAAATTTGGCATTTTTCGGTCGGCAGTGGAAATCTTGATATCGGGATTGGAATGGAATTCCAAAAATTAGAGTAGGTCTGTTGTGTCATTTGGGACGTGTGTGCAAAATTTCAGGTCATTCGGATGAGGTTTGATAGACTTTTTGATCGAATTCGGAAGTTTTGAAATCCTTAGGCTTGAATCCGAGGGTGATTTGATATTTTGATGTTGTTTTGAGCATTCCGAAGGTTGGAACAAGTTTGAATGATGTTATGGGATATGTCGGCATGTTTGGTTGAGGTCCCAAGGGCCTCGGGTGAGTTTCGGGTGGTTAACGGACCAATTCTTGGTTTTGAGTGTTAGGAGATTTTGCTGGTTTTCTATTGCAGAAAGGTTGTTCATCGCGTTCGCGGAAGGGCCTCGCGTTCGCAAAAAGTGTTTTATGAGATGGTAAATTTTATTCTTCGTGTTCGCGAAGGTTGATCTGAGTATACATCACGTTCGCGAGTGGGTTATCGCGTTCACGTAGAAGGATTTCTGGGTCAGAGGCAATTTTGCTTCGCGAACGCGAGGGAGCTACCGCGTTCGCAAAGGGTTAAATCTGGGCAGTTGTGTTAAATATTAAAATCGAGGGTTTGAACCCATTTATCATATTTTGGGCTAGAGACCACGAAATTGGGCGATTGTTTAAGGAAATTTTAGAGAGGTGGTTGAGGTAAGTGATTTTCACTTGTTTTTGGTTAAATTCCATGATTATGTCTTGATTTTCATCATCTAAATTGGAAATTGGGGTGTAAAATTGGGAGAAAATGGAAGAGAATTAAAGAGTTTGATTTGAAGATTTGAGGGACCATTTGATGTCGGGTTTTGATGAATTTTGTATGTATAGACTTGTGAGTGAATGTGTTTTCTATTTTTGTGATTTTTGTCAGATTTCGAGACATGGGCCCGGGGGACGGGTTTGGCCAATTTCGAGATTTTGAGTTTAATTTGATAATTTTCGCGTGAGCTTTGTCCCTTTAGCTTCTATTGATGCTATAATATTGATTTTGGATAGATTCGGGGCGATTTATGGCCGAGTCGAGCGGTAAGGGCATTGCGAAGTTGATTTTTCGTCAGGTTCGAGGTAAGTAATGATTGTAAATGTTGACCTGAGGGTATGAAACCCCGAATTTCACATCGTTGTGCAACTTTGAGGTGATGCACATGCTAAATGACGAGCGTGGGGGCGTGCACCATTGGGGATTGTGACTTGGTCCGTCCCGTATGACTATTAAGTCACGTATTTGATTGAAAACTATTGATACTATTGTGTTTTGAAAAGTATTATTAGGCATATTTGGGCCTCGTGCCAACTGTTTGGACCCTTAGGGGCTTTTTACTACTATTCCTTATTGTTTTGACTTAATATTTGTACTCAATCATGCTGTGTTTTACTGATTTCATAAATGAGCCTTATTTACCTAGTTTTGATGCTATAAATGATATTTTGGGGTGAATGCCCTATTTATGGATCGGGCTGCACGCCGCAGCGATATAGCGCTTGGGCTGTAGGAGCCCCTCTGGAATCTGCACACCCCAGTGAGCACAGTCGACTATATATATATGGATTGGGTTGCACGCCGCAACGGTTATTATAAGGTACCTATTGAGCGTGAGTGTTGAGTGTGAGCGTTGATTAATGGGAGTTGAGTCATGAGTGACCGAGAGACTTGCCGATGGGCTATATATACATATATGCGAGTGATGCTTTGCTTGAGAGGCTTGTTATGAAATTACTATTTTCACTCCTCCTTAAAGTGAGTCTCTATTGAATATGTTGATTAAATTACTGATTTCACTCATCTTTATATTGAGCCTCTATTGAAAATGTTAAACAAATATTTTGAACAACTTTCATTTAAACTGCAGTTTTTACGAGATGTTCGGAATTTAATTATTGATTTGATTTTGTTATTTCCACTGAGATTTTCATGTTATGAGATGTATATGAGTACCTGAGAGGTTTGCCCGAGGGGCTGTTTATGATTTATGTTTGCCTGAGAACTATATACGAACTATGTTTTGCCTAGGGGCCGATTATGATTTTCATCACTTTCACTATAAATTACATTGAACCTCTACTGAAATGGTTAGAAAGACATTTTTCAAAGGATTTTTACTGAAATTGGAATTTAACAAGATGATTTGATTTGTATGCTATTTGGGAAACATACTGTACTCACTGTGGTGCTATGACATTGTTTACGTGATTTCTTACTGCTCAGTCTTTATTTACTTTTATTATTTACTGAGTTGGTGTACTCACCTTACTCCCTGCACCTTGTGTGCAGATTCAGGTATTTCTGAACCCGGTGGCGGGTGTTGATTACTCAGTGGCAGGGTCATCGATGTTAGCAAGGTAGCTGCCCGGCGTTCCCAGCCCTGCTGTTCTCCCTCTTATCTTCCTTAGACTGTTTTAGTATATTTTTAGACTCTTCGTTGTATTCAGGCCTTAGTAGATGCTCGTGACTTGTGACACCTCGATGTCGGACTTGTGTTATATTTTTGCACTGGTTCTTTAGACTCATATTATGAGATTTTGTTAATTAATGGCTTAAAAATGACTTTCATAGAATAATAGTTTGATTTGGGAATTGTGTCGGCTGGCCTAGTTTCACGATAGGCGCCATCACGACTGGGTCGTTTTTAGGGTCGTGACAGTTCAGGGGTCCCGATTGGAAAATAGGATTAGCTTTTAGTTTTCTTAAGTTGTTAGTCTTTAGTTTTTATTGATTTCAGGTGTCCCGCCTGGAGAATAGGGTCAGTTTTAGTTTCCTTAAGTTTTAATCTCTAGTTTTTCTCGAGTTCAGGGGTCCCGCCTGGAGAATAGGGTCAGTTTTTACTTTAATCAAGCTTAGTTTATAGTTTTCCTCAAGCTCAGTCTCACACCTAGGAGACGCACTTCCTAGTCTGGGTCTTTCAGGATATACTTTTAGGAGACGCACTGCCAAAATTGAGATTTCACCCCTAGGAGATGCACTTCCTAGTTTGGTTTATTAATGTTTCACCCATAGGAGACGTACTTCCTAATTTGGGTCGTTCAGGTTATTCTTTTAGGAGACGCACTTCCTAAATTGAGATTTCACTCCTAGGAGATGCACTTCCTAGTTTGGGTCATTTAAGTTCATCCCTCGGAGACATACTTCCTAGTTTGAGTCATTAAAGTTTCACACCTAGGAGATGCACTTCCTAGTGTGGGTCTTTCAGGATATACCTTTAGGAGACGCACTTCCTAAATTGAGATTTAACCCCTAGGAGACGCATTTCCTAGTTTGGTTCATTCAAATTTCACCCGTAGGAGATGCACTTCCTAATCTGGGTCTTTCAGGTTATTATTTTAGGAGACACACTACCTAAATTGAGATTTCACTCCTAGGAGATGCACTTCCTAGTTTTGGGTCGTTTGAGTTCATCCCTAGGAGACACACTTCCTAGTTTGGGTCATTCAGGTTTTATTTTTAGCAGACGCATTTGCTAGTCAAAATTTTCTTGGTTTTACTCGCATGAGACGCATATCCTAGTCGAATCTTTAGTTTTACTCTCATCATTGCATCAATAGCATAGGTGATTTACAGTTTTGCTAACAACTCACAAATCCTCCTAATGCAAACTGTGGCAGAAAATTTTGTTCGTCTTACTTGTTTTGATTGCAGGCACCCACTTGGAGAACGAGGGTCAATGTTTCAGAAATAAGTTTCAGGTTCAAATCAGAGAAATGCCAGGAGCCCGCTTGAAGAGCAGGGTCAACTTTCAGTTTCTTTCAAGATCAAGCAGGAGGATCTCGCCTGAAGAACAAGGTCAACTTTCATTTTTCAAGTTCGAGTCAGAGGCACCAGGAGCCCGCCTAAAGAACAGGGTCAACTTTAAGTTTTAAAGTTAAAGTTAGAGGAGCATCAGGAGCCCGCCTGAAGAACAATGTCAATTTTCAGTTTTCAAGTTCAAGTCAAAGGCAGGAGGATCCCTCCTGAAGAATAGGGTTAACCTCCAATTTTTTCAATTCAAATCAGAAGTAGCACGAGCTGCTTGAAGAACAAGGTTTGCAAGCTCAAGTCCACTCCAAGTTCAAGTTAATTTCATGTGCTAGCAGCAGGATGCCTGCCTGAAGAATAGGGTCAACTCTCAATTTTCTTCAAGTTCAAGTCAGCAGGAGCCCATATAAAGAATAGGGTTGATTTTCAGTTTCATGTTAAAGGATCAAGTGGAGACTCAAGGAAGATGCAAGACAAGGAATAGATAGGATTTTGAATTATTTTTTTTGGCTGTAAATTTTGCTTTTAATTTTGATGTAATGACAGGAACCGCAGACCGGAGCCTCGAACGGTACCTCGCTTGACTCTTTTATCCTCTCCATATACTCCATCACTTCATTCACTTCTGAGCTACCTGTCATCTAATTTTTTTTTATAGCCAAGGATATGTAGGCAGCTCAGATACTAGGGCTCGGTCATAATCTTTTGCCCATCTTTGTTTCGTTTTGAATAAGCGTCGAGTCATAAATCAATTACGTTGCTTATTGTTCTTTGCTACGAAAACTCTTTGTGTTTTCAAGCAAAGAGAGGCAGTTGTAAGCACGTAATTTTTGACCCACATAACTTTTAAAAGTAGTAATTTAAAAATATTTACTTATTTTCATTTTAATAGGATTTCAGTCAACTTTATTTTTTAATTTTCTAACATACGTTTAAAAATACAAAAATAGTTTTATAATATTTCTTCTCTTATTATATATCATTTTATTTATATTTTTTATTTATTTAAGCTTATTAGTATTTTATAATGATAATAATTTAATTTTACCATTACTTTAGCATAGTTTTCTTTACCTTTTTATAACATTTAAAAAGATACCAAAAATATGTTCATTTTAATATATAGTTCACTTTAATAGTTTATTCTTATTAAAAGATTAATTAGTATATTTTGGTGGTATTTTTATTTTTATTTTTGTTCAATGATAAAGAATTGAATTTGGGCCAATTGGGAACTCATTGCCCAGCAAGACAAAGGCCCATTCTTCCAAATCCCTTTTAACCCAAACCCTTTTCTGACCCATCAAACCCCTTCCTTAATCATATCCATTAATATACTTTGATCCAATGGCCTATGTCAATTCTCCTAACCACATAAAATTTTAATATACATCAAACCCTAAATCCATATTCGAACCCAGCGACCCTCCTCCAATTCCAGCCGCCACCCATACCTAGCGACCCTCCTCCAATTCCAGTCGCCAGACTTCACAACTGACCAAGCTTTCAGCGGCCTTCAGCCTCCACTCCAAACAGAAACGAAAAACTAGGAGAGCTTCAGCTGCAAATCACCCAAAAAAAGAGGGACTCGGACTCTTTCATCTTCTTCCTCGTGAAAAGCAGCTCCAAGCACCCAACTCTCCAGACCCAGCCGCAACACACACACAAAAAAAGGGACGGGCAAAGAGAAAATAACGGGAAATAAGGGTTAGAATTTTAGAAGGATTAACTCTTTTTCCATAGATGGAGTCCAAGAAATAGAGAGGAGTTTAGACAGAGTAATTGGGTTGAAAGCTAGATTTTCTATAAAGGTTTTGGGTTTCATCCGTGGCTTCGAAATTTAGAGAAGTTTTCCAAACTCCCTTCAAAGTTTTTGTTCTCTTTTGGATTTCAAAAGAAGAGAAATACATAAAAAAACGTCTCTGTTTTAGGATGAATTAGATTTCTGATTGGCTTTCAGAAAATATGCAAAAATATTTTGTTTCTTCTTTTAATTTTTAATTTCAAAGTAAGAGTTAGTGTTTGAGTTTAAGGAGAAGAATTATCAAAAATATATCTTAGTTACTTCCACTTTGGTTTTCGGTTTCAAACCATGAATTTTGATCAAGATTGAAGTCTATTTGAGTTCGTTCAGTCGAGGTGTCGTTCGAGGTTGAAAGTCGTAGTTTCCATTGGCATTTTCATTCCCGGTCCTTCGAGGTCATTAAAAGGTCCATCTCTTTTCCTTTATTTCATTAATCCATAGATATACTTCATGTATTCGTAAGTTTGAACCTGCTATGATTTTAATCTTGGTTAGTGATGTTCGGCCAAAAATACATATATTTAACCATTATTGCATCATATTATAGCACCTTTTAATCGTCTTTTGAGTCTTAATTATAGTACTTTGTGCTTAATATTTTATTTTAACTTTGTAGGAATAAAGCGGTATAAAAATAAAGAGATTTTGGAGCAAAATTAAAAAAACACGGAAGAAAAAAAATTAAAATAGGGGGACACCCTTTGGGTTTTGTCCCCCAAGTGGAAGACAAGAAAAAATGATATATAATTGAATTGTGTTATAAATAGAATTTTATTTATGGTGAATGTCTTTATTTAGAGAGATTTTAGGACTTGTTACTTGGTGGCTAAGTCACTTTTTCCTATAAATAGAGGGTTTTATTCCATTGTAATTGATCCCAAATCAATAAGAATTCTCTCTCCCTACTTTTCTCCGCAATACTCTTCTTCTTCTTTTATTATTTTATAATACGTTATCAGCACGAGACTCTAACCAATTGAGTAGAAGTTTTGGAATTGAGTATAATGATGTCAATTGTTCCATGAACTTCCTTGATAATTAAATTTTGGATTTAAGGTAAGTATTTTACTTTATTTTCTCTTTTAAATTCTTGAAATTCTATAACTTGATTTTAAACACAAGCAAAGACGATAAATTTTGATTGTAACTCTAATGAAGTTTGAAAGAAATTATAACCACCCAAAGTGGTAAAAATTTCTATGTCTTGCCATGATCAAATTCATGTATGATTGTGGGCAAAGAATTGAAAACATGTCCCATTGAATTTGCTTCATTCTCATTTCCTTAGGAGAATATGATAGCAATATGTGATAAGTCTGAAAGAAGACAAAATTATTACTATGAATGTATAAATGGATGTGGATGTGGCAATAGACGAAATTATAATCGTCTCATTGTGGTAATAAGAACAATAAGGATTCTCAAAATAATTTTTCACTTTGTGAAAGTAATATTTTTCATCAATTTGGCATGAGATGTTGTAAAGCACATATAGATGATTATGGTCCATTCATGATGTGAATGTGACAACATGTGATTTATGAATACATATTCATTCTTGGAAGTGAACGTGCTAGTGGTAGTGAATATACTACACTCACCTCTAGAATGAGGTTTTAGGGGATATAAGAAAATAATGTCATTACAATGGTATGAATGGTCATTGGTCACATACCTATTGTACGCCAAAATATTTTGGCGATGTGATTATTAAAGGGCAACAATAATGCAAGGAACAGATCTTGTATAAAATTCTGACCATGACCATAGTGGTATAACTTTCTCTTTAAAAGAGATATTCACCATATGGATGTTGATGAATATGTGATAGTACCAAATTAATTGAGAGCTCTGGAAGAGCCAATTATTATTATTTTGGAGGAATAAAATTGATTATCAATAAGGCATTATGTTGTAGTAAGTCTCAAAGAAACTTAATTGAGTTTCTAAAGTATTCGCGAAAGCGGTTGGTCATACTGAGACTATAAATAAAGGAAAGATTTAATATCTTCTATTACTACAACTTGCAGCGGGTAATATGTATGTGAAAAGCTACCCGTTTTATTCTCCAATTTTTACTACACAAACAAAAGAATGCCACAATAAAGTAGAAGTTTATTAATATAAAACCTCATATCATAATAAACTTAGAGTTTATTCATACTTGCACACGCCATGATGTAAACGTGAAGTTTATCAATACTGATAATTTATTCAGTTGGCATAATTGGTTTAGCCATGTTAATTTAAGTATGATGTGCAAAAAATAAAAGAGAATTCACATGGGTAAATATTAAAGAACTAGAAAGTTCTTTACAAATTCTCTTACATTGCTTGTTCTCATTAATTAATTGACCAACTAAAATTAGGATTGAATCCCATGAATGCTGGAAATATCAAAGGTGAATATGGGCCCATTCACCTGCCATGTATACCACATAAGATGCATCTATGAGATGGTTACATGTGTTATTAACCTGCAACATGGTGTTTTGCGAGGTAACTTTCTCAATAATTTAATTTCGAGCATAATTTTCAGAATTTCTATTCAAAAAGGTCATCTTGATAAGTTGGTTTACATCACAGTTGGTTTAGCAAAATAATTTATTGAGTGCATCCACTTGATAGCTAAATTATTGCTTATGAGAACAAAGTTATCTATATCAGTTTGATATAGGTTATATACGAAAGTATATTACATTCTCCCCTCACAAGTGGTTCAGGGTCAGGAACCAAATAATTTCATCTTATTATTATTGATGTGCGGTGCATATTTTGATTAAAACCATAACACACAAAGGTGAGTTTCCAAAATTGAAGAAGAAAGTTAGTTTTTCTAACATGAGGGGGAGACATGATAAACAGTTGAGAAAACGTTACGTGGAATGAATTATCATGTGTACATCTAAATCCTCGAATGAAATAATATGAACTTGAAGTTCATAAAAGGATAATTCATTTGCAATATATTGCAAAGCATGTCAGACGTATTTGCTGACCCAAAGAAAGTAATTATATTCTCATTGCAAATGCTCATATTAAGTCCTAGAATGACAAAGTCTATGATACGCTTAATGCGTATAGACAGATCGGTTTCAAATAAACTTCTTGATAAAGAAGATGAGAAAATGATCATAATAAAGGAGGCAAGTGATCTAGAAGATCACATGACATAAAACTACATAAAATCTCAGGAGAGATTCAGGTGCCTGAAAACATGAATGAAGAGATCTCCATGTTATGTCTTTATGAAAAGAATATTGGAACCGATATAAAATGTTCGTCGACGACATCTATGATAACGCTAAATATATGAGGATCTTAAGTCTGGAGAAACAATTTGAATAGAATTGGTTTCATATGAAAGACATGTCGATTTGAACATGTAGTTCAAACACTTGAAAGTATAAAGTCAATGATATGTGCAATAAGTTTTCGACATCTTATTTGTCTAACATGACATGAAAACTTGATATGCATCTAATTAAAGTCCATTCATATGACTTATATGACTTAACTTATATGACAATCCTTGAAGGATTTAAATCGCTTGAAGCATATACAATTTTTGGTCCCGAAGCACCATATGATAAGTGTAATTTATGCACATATGTATCTTGCTATAACTATAAGCATGACAATGTGATAGCGGGAATTTTTACCTCTATGGAGATATTGAAAAGTCATTCCACAATATTATATGAAGACATTATATATCTATCGAGAAGGATGATTTCAAGATGCAATATATTCATTGAAGTTAATATGGCTGATTTGTTTATCAAATCTCTACCAACGATCTTTTGAAGATGGTGCACAAGATTGGAATGCAAAAGCTTAAAGATGTGAATTGATGCTCTCATTAGGGGGAGTTAATACGCGTTATACTCTTTTTCCCTTACAAGGTTTTGTCCCACTGGGTTTTCCTTCCAATGTGTTTTTAACGAGGCAACCAAAAGGCGTATTGTTAGATATGTGTACTCTTTTTCCTTCTCTAGAATTTTTTTCCCACTGGATTTTATTTAGTTAAGGTTTTAACGAGGCACATTATCTGTTGAATAGACATTCAAGGGGAAGCGTTATAAATAGAATTTTATTTATGGTGAATGTCTATAGTTAGAGAGATTTAGGGCTTGTTACTTGGTGGCTAAGTCACTTTTCCCCTATAAATATAGGGTTCTATTTCATTGTAATTGATCCCAAATCAATAAGAATTCTCTCTCCTACGTTTCTCTGTAATACACTTCTTCTTCTTTTATTATTTTCTAACAAATTGCATTTAGAATGCAATATATGGATGAAAGTGACGCATCCAAGCAAGTAATGTAAAACTTACTGGTTTCAGCGCCAGGTCCAACGCTAGGCGCTACCCTGGACGCTGTGTGTGACGGAATTTTTCCTATTTCATTCAGGACAAGGTTATTTCAGCCCAAGACCCTCCCAACTCGTATATAAAGAGTTATAAACCTAATTTGGAGGAGATCAAACTTACTTTGAAGGAGAACTCATGTGGAGGAACACACACCACGCTTGGAGGAGGCTTCTAACTAGTGTTTCTTCTCTTCTCTTCTTTTAGTTTCATAGTTTAGTTCTAGAGTTGTGGGGTGCAACATGAGCGTTGTGGTTTAAAGCTTGAAATGTTCTTATTATTTTATCATATTGTTTATTTATTCAATCTTGCGCTTAATTATTTGATTGCTTGATCACCAATTGAATACCATCTACGAATCTAGGATTGAACTCGGGAGAGGGAATTCAAGATTACATATAAGATTGAGTAGAGCAACATCTTAACTCTGAGTAGGGGCGGATTAGCGGTTAGGATAGGAATATACATAATCGCGTTGCTTGGTTATTATACGGGAATTATAAATGTGTTCTCGTTAATCCTAATTCCATAGGAATATATGCGTTAGGTTAGCTTAAATAGGCGAGTTGTACTTCAGGAGAAGGTTACGAACAATATTAACCTTGTCAACCAATAAACCAGATAATTAATTAGACGATTTAAGTGAAAAACTCAACGAGATTGTTAGCTAACCCATAGCTCTAGAATATTCACTCACATTGAATTCGTCTCTATGATTCGCCAACTTGTTTTCTTTAATCTCTTAATTTATTACTCTAGAGTAATTTTAGTTAAATATCCATACGTTAGGATTCGCTTGAATAGATTAATTGTTTGGTTTAATTTAGTTGATAGTTAATTACAAGTCTCTGTGGGTACGATATCTGGACTTACAATCCTATATTACTTATCGACCATATATACTTGCGTGTGCATTTGGGAGCAACAAGTTGCTTCACTATTACTTTGCTTAATTTGTTCTTTGAATGATTGAATTAATCTGTTATGATTTTGATCTTGGTTAGCTTCACTGAATTATGTTTTATAAGATCTGTTCTATACATTTTTAGAATGAAGACATAGAAAGAATTTTGAATGAAAATGGCGACATTTTGAAGGGTTGGGTCGGGGAAATAATCTATGAAAATAAAAAATGGCTCTTGGTCATAAACTGTGAATCAAACTTAATATCATTTTATTTTATTCTTATTATTTTTAATCGCTAGGATTATGTTTAGGCCGTTATCACTTGGGTAGGCAAGCCTTTGGATTTTGTTTGAGCTTTGAGACAAGAGGTTGTTCCCTTTAGTTCATTATTTTATCTAGGGAATGCCCCGTAGACTTTGTGCGGGACTCGCGGAATGTCTAACACCTTCTCCCCGAGTCAAATGAACCCCTTTATCTAGAATCTCCGGTGCAGTCAGTTTTAGAGTCAAACATGTTTTGAAGGAAAACTATTTTTAAAACGGTGACCTAGCACATCGAATCCAAATGCCAGGTGGCGACTCTGAAAAATCCTTCGAAACACAATTTTTTTATCACTTTGAATTTGAAAATCCGTTTGAGCTTCAAAAAATCACTTTTTATTATTTTAAAGGGGTCAGTGAAGTAAAAAAAAAGGGTGTGACACTTGTATCTTTTGACATGAAAGATGATCATTGCATTACACAATGAAATGAGTTTCAAGTTTCCTCAATTATTCTTGCCCTCTAACCCCTCTCTCTAAAAGCTCAATTCAAAACACATCAATTATCCAGTATCATTAGTACGAAATAAATGAAATAAATTTTGATGGTAATGTGGTTTGCGACACATGAAAGAAGCGCAGAAGCTTAATGCATGATCATCAGCATAATCCAACAGCGATTATGATTTTTTAACTATCACAATAAAATGGTCCCTTGCTCAAAAACTTGAGCATTGTACTCAAAACGTTCATTTACTAAGTTTAGTCGAGTTTGATAACTCAAAAGAAAATGAAATGTCGATTGTATTACTAACAAATTGTGGTATAAGCGAAGAATTATTGCCATATCCATAGCATCAGTAAATATGCAGGACACACGAATTAGAAGTTTCACCCCTTTGCCACGATGAGATTCAGGAGGCACACGAAATGTTGAATACTAATGCTTGAATTTTCTGCTCGTCTTTAACCTGAAGGGCATGGAAATGGAAGTAGACCCTTTCCTTCTCAACTTCTGGCAGCGCCTCTTGCAAAAAGGTACTTAAATATCAGGACTCCTCCTTGTTCAGATTGTGGACACTTCTGTATAGTTGCTCTTCCCGGGCACGTTTTGCTGCAAGAGCTTCCTCATCAAGCACTTTGATTGGCGACCACTCAGACAATTTTAACCAATCATCTTTCCTATTGACAATAGAGTCATAGAAACTTCTCAAGGCTGGTTTTATTTTGATGGTAGCATAATCAACTGTCGTTCCAGCAACTGCAAAAATGACTGAATAACGAACAGCACCAAGTTGACCACCTAACAATTTCATCAAGAAGCACAGGTAAGGCAATTATCGGGTTCATAAACATCAACCATGATGAATAGCATGGCTTTAAGACAGAGGCATAGGATATCTTAGATTAAGAAATCAGAACCCATAGATGAAAGGCGGTCATCTCATTTTCAAATTGCTTCGAAACACAAAGGATTTTAAATAGCGGCATGACCATGGAAAAATGGAAGTGATGAAAAATGAAATCAGATATTGGTAGCAGAACTTTTACTTTCACATTGAAAGGGCGGCGATCTGGAACAAAATTGGAGAGTCAAAGGGAAATACACAAAGCTTCAGATCAGCACTGAGTTTTGTCACTTCAAGATCAATGATTGAGAAACAAAAAATACTAAAGATGACCCATTATAGCCTTTTCAAGATTTTAGGGCCCAATCTTCTAATATCAATGGTCTTTTTGCACAAGCATATATCAAATCTCGAAATGAATGAAGCTTTTTACTGGGTAGTAACAACTTCACCAGCAATGTGGTTGTTTGCATAAGCGCCTTCATCATTACATAATAACCTAGTACTTAAGTGTCACGACCCAATCCCCGAACCGGATCGTAATGGCGCCTCTCGTGAAGACAAGGCCAGCCAGACCAAAATGGAACACCTCTTTTAAACAGTTTATCATCATAACGGTAATAACATATAATATAATGCTCATAAATTGCGGAATTTAACGATAATAACAGTAGGAACCATCCCGACACAGCCCAAATCGGGGTGTCACAAGTCATGAGCTACTACAGAATCTGCTATAGGTCTACAAAGTACGGAATCTGATACAACAGTCTGAAGAAAACATAAATGATAGAGGATAAGAGAGACAAGGGGCTGCGGACGTCAACAGCTACCTCGTAACTACAAATCCCTGCCTAGCCTGGAAGGAATCAGCGCTCAAGTGCGGACTCTGATATACCTGAATCAGCACACATGGTGCAGGGAGTAATGTGAGTACTCCGACTCAGTGAGTAATAATTACAAATAATGGCTGAAAGTATGAAAACACGTAAAGGCACAAAGCAATTCCATATCAAGCAGTAAAATCACTTAAAGCAGTAAATCAGTGAAGAAATCAAATGATATTCCTTTTTAAAACAAGTAAAACATGTAATTTAACAGGTAATTGACAAGAAGAAATCCGCCCCTCGGGCACAGTATCAATCGCTCAACATAGTATCAGCCCATCAGGCTCACTCTTAGTACAGTATCGGCCCCTCGAGCTACCTCACAATCACTCAACATAATGGTCAGTCATTGTTACCTGACCAAATTGCATCATACAGTGTCATTGTTACCACTATTTTCGAATCACATAGGTAACCGCGCTCACTGTGGGTGTGCAGACTCCGGAGGGGCCCCTTACGGCCCAAGCTCTATATCAAGCCACCTCGTGGCATCATCACTCAGCATATCCTCACATCACTCAAGTCACCGCATGGCATAAATAGTATCTCAGGCCCTCGGCCTCATATCACTCAGCATATCCTCACATATGGCCCTCGGCCTCACTCAGTCCAGAAATCATCATAAGCCCCTTGGGCATTAGTAAAACAGTAGTTCTCAGCAAAAAACATGATGTAAAAATATCATTTAACTTTCAAATCTGAATAAAAGTGGCTGAGTTTGTAAAACAGTAGATATCAACAGGAATGAGTTCAAATAATAAGTCAAGTAATGAGGAAACAGTGATAAAAATCCCCGAAGGGTTCAAATAGTTGGCACGAAGCCCAAATATGGCAATTAGCCCAAATCATGATGGTAACGAATGAATTTCAGTCAAATATTCGGTAAAATCATCAATCGAGATGGACCAAGTCACAATCCCCAGTAGTGAAAGACCCCACGCTCATCATCCAGCGTGTATCTTGCCTCAATATAGCACTACGATGTGCAATCCGGGGTTTCAAACCCTCAGGACATCATTTACAACCATTACTCACCTCGAAATGGCTAATTATCTAGCTCGCGACGCCTTTGCCCCTCGAATTGGCCTCCACGCACGTCGAATCTACCCAAAATCAGAACGAATACGTCACAATATGCTAAGGGAACAAAGCCCAAGCGAAAACATTCGAAAAATATCAAAAATCTCGAAATTAGTAAAACCCGAGCCCCGGGCCCACGTCTCAGAATCGGGTAAAATTTACATTTTCAGAATCCTCATACCTTCACGAGTCTAACCATACCAAAATTATCCAATTCTGATACCATTTGGTCCTTCAAATCATCATTTTACATTTTTGAAATGTTTCACAATTTTCTTCCCAAATTCCATCTCAAATCACGAATTAAATGATGATTTCAGTGATAGATTCATGTATCCTAGCCAAATCTGAGTTAAAATCACTTACCCCGATAAATTTCTTGAAAAACCTTCGAAAAATCGCCAAAATCCGAGTTCTCTAGGTCAAAATATTAAATAAAACCCAAAACCTCGTATTTATAGGTACCCCTCAGGTTTCAGCTCACGCGGGCCGCACCAAAATGCACGTGGTCCGCGCAAGCCAGTGCGATCCGCGCAAAGGCGACGAGCGGCAGCACAGGCCTCCCTCTACAGTGACAGGCTTTAGTATTTTGGCCATAACGTTTTCTACAGATGTCCAAATTGCGATATCTTTACCTTTTTGGAAACTAGACACGAGGGCTACAACTTTCGTTTTTGAATCACCTCAAAATTCCTTGTGGATCAAAAGATATGAGCTTCCGAAGTAGGACCAGCGGATCGTTCCCCACCGCGGCCGCACACCACTTTGTGCGGTCCGCATGACACCTACCGCGGCCGCATCCGACTTTGTGCGGTCCGCACGGAACTCACCGCGGGCGCACTCATTTTTGTGCGGACCGCATGGTTGAGTTCTGGGGCCTGCTACAACTATAATTTTTGCACTAAAACATCCCAGAACCTACCCGGAACTTCAAACCAATTGTACCAACGCATCTCATGACATCGTTCAAACTTGCTCAAAACTTAGGAACGCTCACAACAACATCAAATCACCAAATTAATATAGGATTCAGGCCTAAGAACTCCAAGAACTCTTAAATTATGCTTTCGATCAAAAGGTCTATCAAATCCCGTCCGAATGACCTAAAATTTTGCACACACATCCCAAATGACACAATGAAGCTACTGCAACTCTCGAAATTCCATTCCGACCCCTATATCAAAATCTCGCCTATCAACCGAAATTTGCCAAAATATCAATTTCGTCAATTCAAGCCTAAATCTTCTCTGCAACTCCAAAACCCATTCCGATCGCGCTCCTAAGTCACAAGTCACCTCCCGAAGCTAACCAAACCCTCAGAACTCACTTCCGAGCCTCCTAACACATAAGTCAACATCCGATTGACTTTTCCAATTTAAGCCTTCTTAAAAGAGACTAAGTGTCTCATTTCTTACCAAATCCTCTCCGAACTCGAACTAATAAACTCGATCACATAAAACACGGATAACGAAGCGTAAAGAAGCTGAAATGGGGAAATGGAGCGGTAACTCATGAGACGACTGGCCGGGTCGTCACATCTTCCCCAACTTAAACAAACGTTCGTCCTCGAACGAGTCAAGAAACATACCTGAAGCCTCAAATAGATGAGGATATCTGCTCCGTATCTCCCGCTCGGTCTCCCAGGTAGCCTCCTCTACGGGCCGACCTCTCCACTGCACCTTCACTGAAGCTATATCCTTTGACCTCAACTTCCGAACCTGGCGACCCAAAATAGCTACTGGCTCCACATCAAAGGTCAAATCGTCATCCAACTGAACCGTGTTGAAGTCCAAAACATGAGACGGATCCCCAATATACTTTCGGAGCATAGAAACATAAAATACCGGATGCACACTCGACAGGCTGGATGGCAAAGCAAGCTCATAAGCCACCTCCTCAATCCTCCGAAGCACCTCAAAAGGCCCAATGAATCGAGGACTCAACTTGCCTTTCTCCCAAATCTCATAACACCCTTCATGGGCGAAACCTTCAGCAAGACCTTCTCACCGACCATGTAGGACACATCTCGAACCTTCCGGTCCGCATAACTCTTCTGACGTGACTGCATTGTACGAAGCCTCTCCTGAATCACCTTCACCTTCTCTAAGGCATCCTGAACCAAATCTGTCCCCAATAGTCTAGCCTCACCGGGCTCGAACCAACCAACCGGAGATCTACACCGCCTCCCGTACAAAGCCTCATATGGAGCCATCTGAATACTCGACTGGTAGTTGTTGTTGTAAGCAAACTCTGCAAGTGGTAGAAACTTATCCATGGACCTCCAAAGTCAATAACACAAGCACGCAACATGTCCTCCAATATTTGAATAGTACGCTCGGACTGTCCGTCCGTCTGAGGATGGAACGTTGTGCTCAACTCTACCTGAGTACCCAACTCTCTCTGCACGGCTCTCCAAAACTGCGAAGTAAACTAAGTACCTCTATCTGAGATGATGGAAACAGAAACACCATGCAACCGAACAATCTCCCGGATATAAATCCCTGCCAACCGCTCTGAAGAATAGGTAGTACACACAGGAATGAAGTGCGCAGACTTGGTCAGCCGATCCACAATCACCCAAATAGCATCGAACTTCTTCAAAGTCCGAGGAAGTCCAACCACAAAGTCCATAGTGATTCTCTCCCACTTCCACTCGGGAATAACCATTTGCTGAAACAAGCCACCCAGTCTCTGATGCTCATACTTCACCTGCTGACAGTTGAGACACCGAGCTATAAATCCCACAATATCTTTCTTTCATTCTTCTCCACCAATAGTGCTGCCTCAAATCCTGATACATCTTCGCGGCACCCGGATGAATGGAATACCGCGAGCTATGGGCCTCCTCCAGAATCAGCTCTCTAAGCCCATCCACATTGAGCACACAAATTCGGCCCTGCATCCTCAACATACCATCATCACCGACGGTCACATCTCTGGCATCATCATGCTGGACTCTGTCCCTAAGGACAAGCCAAATGCGGATCATCATACTGGCGCTCTCTGATGCGATCATATAAAGAAGACCGAGAAACCACACAAGCCAACACTCGACTGGGCTCCGAAATATCCAACCTCACGAACCGATTGGCCAAGGCCTGAACAACAACCGCAAGAGGTCTCTCCCCAACTGGAATATATGCCAAACTCCCCATACTCACTGCCTTTCGGCTCAAAGCATCGGTCACCACATTGGCCTTTCCCGGATGGTACAATATAGTGATATCATAATCCTTAAGCAACTCCAATCATCTCCGCTGCCTCAAATTAAGATCCTTTTGCTTGAACAAATGCTGAAGACTGCGATGATCAGTGAACACCTCACAAGATACGCCATACAAGTAATGCCTCCAAATCTTCAATGCGTGAACTATGGCAGCCAACTCCAAATCATGAACGGGGTAGTTCTTCTCATGGGGCTTCAACTGCCGAGAAGCATAAGCAATAACTCTACCCTCCTGCATCAACACACAACCAATCCCAACTCTTGAAGCATCATAATACACAGTATATGAACCTGAGGCTGATGGCAAAACCAACACTGGAGTTGTGATCAAGGCTGTCTTGAGCTTCTGAAAGCTCTCCTCACACTCGTCCGACCATACGAATGGAGCACCCTTCTGAGTCAACTTGGTCAAGGGCGATGCTATGGATGAAAATCTCTAAACAAACCGGCGATAATAGCCTGTTAACCCAAGAAAGTTACGAATCTTTGTGGCTGAGGACGGTCTGGGCCAACTCTGAACCGCCTCTATCTTCTTCGGATCAACCTGTATACCCTCGTTGGACACCACGTGCCCCAAGAAAGCCACTAAACTGAGCCAAAACTCACACTTGGAGAATTTTGCATAAAGCTTCTCCTCCCTCAGTCTCTGTAACACAACTCTCAAATGTGCTGCGTGCTCCTCCTGACTACGCGAGTACACCAGAATATCATCAGTGAATACAATAACGAACGAATCCAGATAAGGCCGAAATACACTGTTCATCAGATGCATGAATGCTGCTGGGGCATTGGTTAGCCCGAAAGACATAACAAGAAACTCATAATGACCATATCTGGTCCTGAAAGCAGTCTTAAGAATATCTGAATCTCTGATCTTCAACTGGTGATAACCCGAACGGAGATCAATCTTGGAGAACACCCTCGCTCCCTGAAGCTGATCAAATAAATCATCAATGCGAGACAAAGGATATTTGTTCTTGATTGTTACTTTGTTCAATTGTCTATAATCAATGCACATTCTCATCGTGTCATCCTTCTTCTTCACAAACAAAACCGGTGCACCCCAAGGGGACACACTAGGCCGAATGAACCCCTTATCTAGGAGTTCCTGAAGTTGTTCTTTCAATTCCTTCAACTCTGCTGGTTCCATACGATATGGCGGAATAGAAATGGGTTGAGTGTCCAACACCAAGTCAATACCAAAATCAATATCCCTGTCCGGTGGCATGCCCGACAGGTCTGCAGGAAAAACATCGGGAAAATCCCTCACAACTGGGACAGAATCAATACTAGGAGTCTCAGCTCCAACATCCCTCACAAATGCTAGATATGAAAGGCAACCCTTCCCAACCATACGTTAGGCCTTCAAGAAATAGATCACTCTACTAGGGATATAATCAGTCACACCACGCCACTCGATCCGCGGTACACCTGGCATAGCCAAAGTGACTGTCTTAGCATGGGAGTCTAGAATAGCACGACACTGAGATAGCCAATCCATGTCCAAAATGACATCAAAATCCACCATGCTCAATAGCAATAGATCCACTCGGGTCTCCAGACCCCAATAGTCACCACACATGACCGGTACACACGGTCTACAACAACAGTATCGCCCACCGGGGTAGATACATGAACAGGTAAAGCAAGAAACTCATGGGGCGTACCCAAATAACGAGCAAAGTATGATGACACATAAGAAAAGGTGGAACCGGGATCAAATAATACAGAGGCATCTCTGTGGCAGACTGAAACAATACCTGTAATGACAACATCTGAAACAATAGCATCTGGCCTGCCAGGAAGTGCATAGAAACGGGCCTGACCGCCCCCTGATCGACCTCCCCCTCTAGGGAGACCCCTAGCTGCATGACCTCCACCCCTAGCTGGCTGGGCGGGTGGTGAGGTAACTGGAGTAGTAGTCGAGGGCTGACCCCTCTGCTGAGATGAACCAGCCATACGACGAGGACATTGCCTCCACACATGTCCAAACTCTCCACACTCATAACAACTCCCAGGTGCTGGAGAAGGGGACTGAAGGGAACCCCTTACACCGGAGTGACCAGCTGATGCACTCGGCATAGAAGAACCCTGAACTGACGGGGCATGAAATGAACTCTGGGCTGGAAGGGCACTGAGTGATGACTGGACCCGCTGAGATCCATGATGACCATGACCCAAAGATGCCCCGCGATACTCTGGGCGGGCTGACTGAGCATGCCTGAAAGAACGGCCTCTACCATGCTGAAACTGGCCCCTCAAAGAAGCACCACTATAACTGCCAGATCCTCGAGGCTTCTTGGCCTCCGTCTCCTCTCGACCCTGACGGCGAACTGTCTCAATCTCGCGAGCAATATCGACCACCTCCTCGAACGTAGCACCCAACACCCTCTCTCGGGTCATAAGAATACGGAGGTGATAGTTAAGGCCATCAACAAATCCCCTGATCCTCTCACAATCTGTCGGAACCATCCAAATGGCATGACGGGCCAACTCAGAAAACCTCGAATCATACTGTGACACAGTCATATCCCCCTGTCGCAACCACTCAAACTGCCTACGCAGCTCCTCTCTGCGGGACTGCAGCACATACTTCTCCAAGAAGAGAGTGGAGAACTGCTGCCAAGGGGCGCTGCTCCAACCGGCCTACGCCTCTCATACGCCTCCCACCATGTGAAGGCAGCCCCAGTAAACTGAAAGGTGATAAATGCCACACCACTAGTCTCAAGAATCCCAGCTGTACGGAGCATCCGCTGACACTTATCAGGAAAACCCTGAGCATCCTCGCCTTCGGTACCACTGAATGACGGAGGCTGGAGTCTACCAAACCTCTCAAGACGACGATGCTCATCATCCGGCATAACTGGTACAATAAACTCCTGAGTTGGTGCAACCGGCTGAGTTGGAGGTGCCCCCGATGTCTGTAGTCCCAGCACTACCTGCTCAGGTGTGCGAGCAGCGGGGGTCTGATTGCCTCCCCCCGGCTTGTGAAGTGGCTGCTGCTGTAGTGGCTGAAACTGCCTGAGCCAAGTCAGTGCAAACTGATAAGATCTGTGCCAAGGCCCCCTGAAGACCCGGAACCACGATAGGCACAACTGGTGCCTGAACTGGTGTTGCTGGAGCGTCCATAGCGGGAGCCTGATTCGGAGCCGGCGCAGTCGATGCATCAACAGGTGTTGCCCTCGCTGCTCTGCCCATACCACGTCCACGACCGCGTCCACGGCCTCTGGTGGCTTCAGTGGGTGGCATTGGTGGTCGTCCACCTCGTCCGGTAGCTCGCGTCCTCGCCATCTGTGAGAGAATGGAATATCAGAAGTTTAGTACTCGGACCAACAAGTTCGCACGACAAGAGTTTCAAGAATATGAAATTTTTCCTAAAGGTTCTGCGGCCTCTCGAGGATAAAAATAGACGTCTCCGTACCGATCCGCGAGACTCTACTAAACCTGCTCATGACTCGTGAGACCTAAGTAACCTAGACTCTGATACCAACTTGTCACGACCCAATTCCTGAAGTCGATCGTGATGGCGCCTCTCTTGAAGACAAGGCCAGCTAGACCAAAACGGAACACCTCTTTTAAACAGTTTATCATCATAACGGTAATAACATATAATATAATGCTCACAAATTGCGGAATTTAACAATAATAACAGTATGAACCATCCTGACACAGCCTAAACCGGGGTGTCACAAGTCATGAGCTACTACAGAATCTGCTATAGGTCTACAAAGTACGGAATCCGATACAACAGTCTGAAGAAAACATAAATGATAGAGGATAAGAGAGACAAGGGGCTGCGGACGTCAACAGCTACCTCGTAACTCCAAATCACTGCCTAGCCTGGAAGGAATCAGCGCTCAGGTGCGGACTCTGCTATGCCTGAATTTGCACACATGGTGCAGGGAGTAATGTGAATACTCCGACTCAGTGAGTAATAATTACAAATAATGGTTGAAAGTATGAAAACACGTAAAGGCACAAAGCAATTCCATATCAAGCAGTAAAATCACTTAAACCAGTAAATCAGTGAAGAAATCAAATGATATTCCTTTTTAAAACAAGTAAAATAGGTAATTTAACAGGTAATTAACAAGTAGAAATCTGCCCCTCGGGCATAGTATCAATCGCTCAGCATAGTATCAGCCCCTGGGGCTCACTCTCAGTACAGTATCGACCCCTTGGGCTACCTCACAATCACTCAACATAAGTAAGTGATGTTGGTTCTAGTGAAAGTT
Organism: Nicotiana tabacum; assembly: GCF_000715075.1. Lineage (NCBI taxonomy): Eukaryota > Viridiplantae > Streptophyta > Magnoliopsida > Solanales > Solanaceae > Nicotiana > Nicotiana tabacum. The sequence continues at coordinate 180,138,653 of NC_134101.1, forward strand.
TACCTATTACGGTATATAGTAACACCAACACCATTGATACTCAAGATTCCAAGAAAAGGAAAGCAATGCAACCTAGGTCTGACGTTTGGAACCATTTTGATAAATTTGAGGTTAATGGGGTTGGGAAAGCACGGTGTCGATATTGTAAACAAGCTTATGCTGCTAATTCATCTAAGAATGAAACAACAGGATTGAAGAATCATTTGCCTAGATGCAAAGAATACCCACTTAAAATTGCAGAAGATAATAGTCAAACAAAGATAAATTTTCAATCTTGCCAAAATGATGAAGGATCAATTTGGAAATTTGATCAAAAAGTGGTTAGGAGGGCCTTAATTGAGATGATAGTTACTGATGAACTACCATTTAGCTTTGTAGAAAATGAAGGCTTTATGAAGTTTATGAGAAAAACTCAACCACTATTTCGTCTTCCTTCTCGTAGAACAATAACAAGGAATTGTTATGAAGTTTACGGTGAATTGAGGCAAAATCTAAGAAGTTCTTTTAGAGAAGCACAACCAAAAATTTGCCTAACAACAGACACTTGGACTTCATTACAAAGAATAAATTATATGTGTTTGACAGCCCACTTCATCGATAGGGATTGGAAGTTGCATAAAAGAATACTTAATTTTTGCCCTATCACTAGTCATAAGGGTGAAGAGATGACTAAAGCTATTAGGAATTGTTTGCTTGAATGGAAATTAGACAAGGTTTTCACTATTACTGTGGACAATGCTTCTTCAAATGATGTCACTGTCAAAGAATTGTCTAAACAGTTAGATATGTGGAAAACTAATATGATGAGTGGTAAACATCTTCATGTGAGATGCATGGCTCATATACTAAATCTAATTGTGCAAGATGGTTTGAAAGAATTTGATGCTTCTATGACACGTGTTAGAAATATTGTGAGGTATGTGAGATCTTCGCTTGCAATGACCTTAAAGTTTAGTGTTGTGCACATGTAAAGGTAGAATGTACCAAAACGTTGTGTTTGGATGTTCCTACCAGGTGGAATTCCACCTATTTGATGTTGGATACAGCACAACACTTTGAAAAAGCCTTTGACAAGTTGCATCTTTTTTATGATGGATTTTCTGCTTATCAATGTTCTCATCTTTGTAAAGATGGTGGAAATGCAGGTCCTCTTGAATCTGATGATTGGGTGAATGTGAGGAATGTGATAGAGTTTCTTGCAAGATTTCACGAGCTAACTAAAACAGTTTCAGGTTCACGTTATGTCACTTGTAATTCTCATTTTGAGGATGTATCTGAACTTTATTGTCATTTGAAAATGTGTTTAGCTAGTGAGGATGAGCATTTGAGAAAAATGGCTCAGCAAATGCAAGAAAAGTTCAAGAAGTATTGGGGTGAGCCTGAAAAGATGAATAAAATGATTTTTATTGCTTCCGTCTTGGATCCACGTAACAAATTTGAATATGTTGAGGGAGCACTTGAAGAACTTTTTGGGGAGGAAAAAGGGAAGAAAATAAATGTTGAGGTGTATGCTTATATGAATTCTTTGTTTGGAGAGTATCTAAAAAAGCATTCAACCGAATCTTGTCCTCAATCTCCATCTAGTTCTACTTCATCTAACAACACATCTAATACATCTAGTGGAAGTGTTATAAGTGCATCAAAAATAAGGACTAAGCTTAGCTTGAAGAAAAAAAAGGAAGACAATGGAAGTTGGGGTGCTAAATCGAAGTTGGATAAATACATTAGTGAAGAACAAGAGCCTTTTAGTGAAGAATTTGATATCTTGAGTTGGTGGAAATCACATCCTAAATTTCCTATTCTTTCGGAGTTGGCTCGTGATGTGTTGGCAATTCCAATTTCTAGTGTGGCGTCGGAATGCGTGTTTAGCACTGGTGGCCGTATTCTTGATTCATTTAGAAGTTCATTGACTCCTAAATGTGTGCAAGCTCTTATTTGTGTTCAAGATTGGCTTAGAGAAGAGAAGAATCCTATTAGTGTTGAAGAAGACTTGAAGTATCTTGAGGAACTCGAGCTTGGTAAGCTTTATTATTTTGTGTGTATTTTAATTCAAAATAATATATCATGCTTTTTCATTTGTATGACATATTTGGTCGTATTATCTTTAGATATGGAAAATAATGGAAGCACTACTAGCATTGTTTAATGTATAGTTGCAACTTGCATCTTGAGTGGTAAGTTTAATACTCTATTTGTTTGGTGATAATGATATACTTAATATTTTGTAGTTTTGTTTTATTATCATCAAACTATAATATTCTAACTTATGATTTATATTTTTTTTAGGTTCAAGTGCAATCATGCCCCGTGCTACTGCTCAACGCTCCGATATTTGGGAATACTTTGTGGTGAAAGAAGATAACGGAGAAGTTCGCAAAGTAGAGTGCAAACATTGTGGTCAAGTATATAATGTTAATCCAAAGAGTTGTTTAAGTTACTTTGCGCGTCTTCCTGGAATTCATGTTTAAGAATTAAGACTGTTTGTTGACTGTTGAGGGATGCCCTCTCTGTTTTTGTTGCTCTATATTTAACTGTTTAAGTGTTAAGACTGTTGCAGTTGGCCAGTTGCACTGTGTTTAAGTGTTAAGACTGTTTTTGTTGGACTGTATTTTTATTGCACAGTGTTTAAGTGTTAAGTGTTAAGTTGTGTAATGTGTTGTGTAGTTGTGTACAGATTCAATTGTGTACTGTGTTAAGTGTTAAGTTGTGTAATGTGCAGTTGGCCAGTTGATTGCAGTATTGAACTGTCAACTGTGTTTAAGTTGTTTAATATAGTTGTGTAATGTGCATTGTGCAGTTGGCCAGCTTTTGCTTTTCACTTGTATTAGTGTATACTAATACTGGCGTGCAGAATGCAGATTGTAATATTGTATAATATGACATACAGTATATTGGCGTGCAACTGCAGATTGCCAGATTGTAAAGAAGTTGTTGTCTTGTTCAGCTTTTGCTTTTCACTTATTCTTAAGCCATGTGAATTGGTTATCACAGGAGTTTCAGCCAGAATTGCCAGAATATAATATGTTATTCTTGTTTCAGCCATGTGCAGTTGTGCACTGTTATATATCGAAAAACAGATTCTTTTAGAGTGAAAATTTCAATTGTGCATGTGCACTGTTAGCATTGATTATTCATTGATTGTTAAACCGAAACCGTACCGAACCAAAATAAGAAATACTGAACCGTACCGAAATATTTTGGTATGGTATTTGGTATACACAATTGATAAACCGAATACCAAAATACCGAACCGAAATTCTTACATACCGAACCGAAATACCGAACGCCCACCCCTAATACAGTGTCATTGTTACCACTGTTTTCAAATCACATGGGTACTCGCGCTCACTGTGGGTGTGCAGACTCCGGAGGGGCCCCTTACGGCCCAAGCGTTATATCAAGCCACCTCGTGGCATCATCACTCAGCATATCCTCACATCACTCAAGCCACCGCATGGCATAAATAGTATCTCAGGCCCTCGGCCTCATATCACTCAACATATCCTCACATATGGCCCTCGGCCTCACTCAGTCCAGAAATCATCATAAGCCCCTTGGGCATTAGTAAACAGTAGTTCTCAGCCCAAAACATGATGTAAAAATATCATTTAAATTTCAAATCTGAGTAAAAGTGGCTGAGTTTGTAAAACAGTAGACATAAACAGGACTGAGTTCAAATAATAAGCCAAGTAGTGAGGAAACAGTGATAAAAATCCCCGAAGGGTTCAAATAGTTGGTCTGAAGCCCAAATATGGCAATCAGCCCAAATCATGATGGTAACGAATGAATTTCAGTCAAATATTCGGTAAAATCATCAATCGGGATGGACCAAGTCACAATTCCCAGTAATGAAAGACCTCACGCTCATCATCCAGCGCGTATCTTGCCTCAATATAGCACTACGATGTGCAATCCAGGGTTTCAAACCCTCAGGACATCATTTACAACCATTACTCACCTCGAACTGGCTAATTCTCAAGCTCGCGACGCCTTTGCCCCTCGAATTGGCCTCCACGCGCGTCGAATCTACCCAAAATCAGAACGAATACGTCACAATATGCTAAGGGAACAAAGCCCAAGCGAAAACATTCGAAAAATATCAAAAATCACGAAATTAGCAAAACCCGAGCCCCGGGCCCACGTCTCGGAATCGGGTAAAATTTACATTTTCAGAATCCCCATACCCTCACGAGTCTAACCATACCAAAATTATCCAATTCTGATACCATTTGGTCCTTCAAATCATCATTTTACATTTTTGAAAGGTTTCACAATTTTCTTCCCAAATTTCATCTCAAATCACGAATTAAATGATGATTTCAGTGATAGATTCATGTATCCTAGCCAAATCTAAGTTAAAATCACTTACCCCGATGAATTTCTTGAAAAACCTTCGAAAAATCGCCAAAATCCGAGCTCTCTAGGTCAAAATATTAAATAAAACCCAAAACCTCGTATTTATAGGTACCCCTCAGGTTTCAGCTCATGCGGGCCGCACCAAAACGCACGTGGTCCGCGCAAGCCAGTGCGGTCCGCGCAAAGGCGACGTGCGGCCGCACAGGCCTCCCTCTACAGTGACAGGCTTTAGTATTTTGGCCATAACTTTTGCTACAGATGTCCAAATTGCGATATCTTTACCTTTCTGGAAACTAGACACGAAGGGCTACAACTTTCGTTTTTGAATCACCTCAAAATTCCTTGTGGATCAAAAGATATGAGCTTCCGAAGTAGGACCAGCGGATCGTTCCCCACCGCGGTCGCACACCACTTTGTGCGGTCTGCATGACACCTACCGCGGCCGCATCCGACTTTGTGCGGTCCGCACGGAACTCACCGCGGGCGCACTCATTTTTGTGCGGACCACATGGTTGAGTTCTGGGGCCTGCAACCCCTGTAGGCCTGCTACAGCTATGATTTTTGCACTAAAATATCCCGGAACCTACCCGGAACTCCCAGAACTTCAAACCAATTGTACCAACACATCTCATGACATCGTTCAAACTTGCTCAAAACTTCGGAATGCTCACAACAACATCAAATCACCAATTTAACATAGGATTCAGGCCTAAGAACTCCAAGAACTCTTAAATTATACTTTCGATCAAAAGGTCTATCAAATCTCGTCCGAATGACCTGAAATTTTGCGCACACATCCCAAATGACACAATGAAGCTACTGCAACTCTCGGAATTCCATTCCGACCCCTATATCAAAATCTCGCCTATCAACCGGAATTTGCCAAAATATCAATTTCGTCAATTCAAGCCTAAATCTTCTCTACAACTCCAAAACCCATTTCGATCGCGCTCCTAAGTCACAAATCACCTCCCAAAGCTAACCGAGCCATCGGAACTCATTTCTGAGCCTTCTAACATATAAGTCAACATCCGGTTGACTTTTCCAACTTAAGCCTTCTTAAAAGAGACTAAGTGTCTTATTTCTTACCAAATCCTCTCCGAACTCGAACTAATAAATTCGATCACATAAAACACGGATAACGAAGCGTAAAGAAGCTGAAATGGGGAAATGGAGCGGTAACTCATGAGACGATTGGCCGGGTCGTCACATTAAGTTAAAGCAGGAACCTAACCTAGGTAAGAATACACATGGAGCACAAATATTTGAAGTGATATTACAAAGATTTAACACTGATTGCATAGAACAACTGTTTCATGAGAAGGATGCATAGAGAAACTGTTTTAGAGACAAACTAGGGCAAATGGAAATGCGTCCTTCAGTTATTGGGACTAGTCACGAACAGAGTCGAGGAAAATAGGGAGTAAGCAGACCACTTCCTAAATGGGCCTAGTAAAACATCTTTAGCATACTTAAAGTGATGCGCGGATTCCTGAAGTAGTTGAAAATGAAAGCCATTGAACAAGTATCCATAACCTCTAATGAGGTCATCTTTAAAAAAAACATAAACCTCTTGTTTTTCAAAGAACCACTTCTCGTTAAACGGTCTCCTGGATTTGGAACTTCCGCTCGAATGGACAATGTCGGGAATCAAGTAACTACGACTTATGCAAGTTTAGTTGCTCTTGTTTGGCTTCAACAAGCAAAAACCATGTCGATGGAAAATCAGACCACCGGCTACTTCAATTAGACTACAATTACAATGACAAATTAACAACTGAACATTTTTTTCCTTTTTTCATAGGTAAAAACATGATCATATGAGATTTGAAAAGAATGGACCAGATCTTGAGTTAATGTTCACAGTAGCCCCCTTTTGCACAGGAACTACTAAGATAGAGGCACATGAAAAGAGAGAGAGAGAGTTGTAAATCTGACCTTGCAGGCGTCCAAGAATAGCACCACTGCCAAAACCTCCTATTGTTGAGTTTAGCAAATCATCAGGCCTTCCAGTTCTACTTACTCTTACAAACTCACGAGCACCTACCTTAGAAAGAAACGAGCATATATGTTAAGCTCGGTATTCACTCTTTTCAACAACATCAACCATAAGGCACCTTTCTACTTAAATGCAGTGAATATAGAAAGAATGTTTCAAGTTCAAATAAAGAAGCATATGTTAGAGTCTTATATGGACAGAGCAGCAGAAGATCTAGTGTCTTGGCTACCTTCACTTTGTTGACCACAATTGACCCATGGGATTCTTTTCTTTTTACTAGAGAAGGAAAACCCGTGCTTAGCACGGGCCCAACATAGGCAAACTATTCCATAAGTGTTTTAAGGTACTACTGTAATAATCCAATTTAAAGTATTAACTTGTCTTTCAGTTCATAATGTGCCACACAGACATCCTTCAAATTGAAATACATATGTAGAACATGCATTTCTGCACATACGCAAATGGGTCATAAGACTTGGTTCCAGTTGAATACGTTCTGCTAAAGAATTGCCAAATATCAAACATAGACTATGGAACCTTCACATGAGTTTAGACCTTGAATTACAACACTGTGGACCATGGCTGGTTGTTTGGTACTAAAAAAGTTAACTTGGAAGATTGTCCCCATCTTCAAGACACCTTCACACGAGTTTAGAACTTGATTTATAATATTGTAGACCATGGCCGGTTGTTTGGTACCAAAAAAGTTAACATGGAAGACTGTCCCCATCTCCAAGTACAACGAAGGCTATTATTGCCCATAACTGTAAACCACAGCTTCTAGCTTAACAATCCACATGTTATCCTTCAGAAGTGTAAAATAAGTACCTCCAGAGAGCATATATCTATCAGATTTACAGTTAGAGAAATGTACAGATGTGTAAGATCAATTGGTATAATGGGAGGAAGTATCATGTTGTAGAATGAAGTCTTGTAATTGCAGGATTTAGCAACATCTAAGTCTTGTAATTGCAGGATTGAGCAACATCCTCCAACCGCCATCTCCACTCCTGGTTGCGCTAAAGTGGCTAACTGTTTAGCACGTTTAAGAATACCACATCACACCCAATTTCTCTAACATGGAAAGAGAAAGAGACCACGGCAAAATATGTACACTTAAACATTGTAAGGAACCTGGTATATATAGAATAGAATAAGAACTTTCTTCAGCTATATGTGGATTATGGTTGTCACATTTTATGAGAGCGATCACCAAGGATAAAGTTACTCACCTACTGAAAAAGTAAATGCAAATAGTAATTTATACCTCTATATATTCACACAAATAATCTGTTATAACTATTTAACCTTGTCATATATTGTTGATAACCTTATAATATTAAGATCATAACAACACTGTATCTTAATATACGACCCCATTTATCATCCTGAAAAGGTAGTTGAGGAAAAACTTTATATTAACCCTAAAGAAAAGGTAAATAACATAAATCTCACAGCAAGAACTATGTTAAGAAACATTATAGAACATTATCATCATCAATATTGTAATTCAAATGAATGCAGGAAAGATGATAACACTTACAACAAAACTATAAACAATTGTTAACTTAAAAATGTTGCTGCATATTGTTTCAAAGGGATAATCAACTCTTGAATAAACATGGTTAAAGTTGATAACTAAAACATAATAGGCACCAATATTTTGGATTGGCAAAGGCATCAAGGAGCTTCAATATTAGCAAGCCCCGAAAGTACATAGTGATATTGCCAAATACTCTGATAAGCTAACTATCACACAAGAAAAAGACTGAGCAGAAAAAAATGGAAGATTTAATGAGTCAATGCCAGATTAGACAGGTTTTCGCTGCATCTTTCATGAGTCCGTGACTCCTAAAGAAGATTATGATTCTCTTTCTTGAATCAATTACTCTTCCTCTCATTTTAACAAATATTGAAATTCAATGACATCGCTTCCATAACCCCAACTTTGACTCTTAAGAAAAGGTATAAAGAAACATGAAAAGTCTTGAGAAAGGACAAAAGAAAATGACATAAAGACAAACGAACATGACACCGTTGATTTTTCCATCAACATCCGCACCCAATACATCCATAACTCAAAGGTGTCCACCCCAAGTATCAAGATAAAATAAAATTACATACAGTGACATCAAGTCCTTACCATCACATTCGCATCAATGGATAAGAAGCCATTTGCCACACCAATTATGTATTAAGTATTTTTTTTTCTTCACCGGATATAATTTTGTATTGCTCCTTGGACTTGTAAGTGCTCACTGATAGTTCTATTGCATCTTCAAGTAATACAGCTAAAACTGGAGTTCTGAATTCCTTGTTGGTTGCAAAGATATTGAAACATATATTGTATCCTGAAAAGTAGGTAGATCATTTCATCATAAAATGTTATATTAGCAGCATTTATGTGATTAATGTAGATATATTGAGGATTTAGATACTATTAAATAGTAAAAGATTTACTTTATTTGAGTGAAGCTGCATTCTCTGATCTTTTAAATAGTGTAGGACATATCACTATATAGATCATAAATGCATAAAAGATTTTGTGAATGGATGGACTAATGTAGTGAAAACCTAAAGCCTCTCCGATCTATTTTTTTACTCAGAAGCATCATGATTCAGGATTCTAAGTAGAGCATTGCAAATATCCTTCATTTTGAGTAATCAAGTTCACCAATACCTTATCCCAACAAAAAAATAAATTCAACTTCTTTTTAATGTAAGAGAAGGTTATCGTTTCGCTTAAATTCTATCAGAGAATGTCAATCATAGATGCAAAAGTAGCTGGCATCTAATTTTCTTATACTATTCTATATGAAAACTCAAGAATTTAAAAGGTGTTTTTTTCATTAAATTCTAACAGAGAACATCAGCTGTTGATGCAAAAGAGTTCAGCACATTTCAACCACATCTTAGTTCCACAATGACCTTTGTTTTATTACTTTTTTAACAAAATAATACAAATATTTTTGATAGGAACTATAGTGAACATGAAAAAGTGCATATAACAAATTTAATGGCATTGAAATGAAATAAGTAATTTTTCGCGAGAAATCAGTAAAGACCAAGCAATCACAATACCTAGGAGTAATATTTTTGACCGAAGCACAAGACATGATTACTTTTGTAGTTGTGATTATAATAATGTAATAGATAGGGAAACCATCAGTAGAGATGAATTTAAACAGTGAAAATCTATTCTTATCAACTACAGATCTTCTACGATGTCCAATTTCAAATGCAGGAACCTAAAAGGTTTTATTTACTAATAAAATTATTAATGTTTATTCAGGCATATCATCAACCATCTTAGAGTCATTTGCATCGTGTCAACTAAATTAAGAATGAAAAATATTAGATAACTGGAAATTGGAAGCAAAACCAAAATTAGACATTAGGAAAGAAACTATCACTAACTATAACATTCACACATATTGAACACCATGAAAGTATGCCAACTGATAGTGAAATGTGGTTACTCGTACTGCAAGACTTAATCTTCCAATGGCAAAGCACTGAAGGAGAAGAAGAATCGCAGTTTCAAAAATGAACAAACATTGAAAGATATGCATGTGCCGGTTAGATAGAATTATTGATATATGTAAATCTAGCAAAAATCTACCATAAATCAAGTGTAATAAGCAAAAGATTAATTAAACAAAAAACTTTCCAGAACTTCGAACCGGGACGATAACAAATTAGCCAAAAGGAAGAATCTCTGAAGAAAATACACAAAATGGAAAAGCTTTGAAGAGAAATCTAGTGAAGACCACAAAGATGCAAAAGAAATTCGAAGAAAATTGAAAATAGGTAAGAAGGTTCAAGAGAGAGTGAGAAAGCAGCATAACTGTGTGAATGAGGGTGAATTTTTTTGAGTGGAATACACGTGTGAATTAGAGGGTGAGTCTTTCTGACTGAATGGAGTACAATCCACAGTAGCAGTTTGTACCACTTCCATACGCAGTGTTCGTCCACCTTAGTCACTTATGTATAGTAGAAATAGAAAAATGCAATGAGTATTGTAGTTTAAAGCTGAGAATTTTAAAAAGTTACTAGGTTGAGTGTCCTTGCAACAAAATAGGAAGCAATCTAGAAAGCACAAATGACAAATGATGTGAAGTAATTTGATGCAGGATAAGCTGTCAAATGAAAAGCAATTGAACAGAAGCATTTGGAAGATATCCCGTGGATTGAAGGATGACTACAACACCTCACAACCGAATTGATATAAGAGCAAGAGTTAATTAAAACCACCACATGTCCGGCTATATAAAAGGCCACTACTTTTTCAGATAAACCCATTACCGCCATTTCTAAGGCGGTATTGTGGTCCGGGCCCAGGCCTAAACGGGCCGGGCCTAATGGTCCCAATGGGTGAAATCGGCCCACTATGGTCCTAAGTCCACATGGTCTCGGGCCAAACGGGCTTTTTCGTTCTGGGCTATTTTTTAAAAAAAATATTTTTATTTAAGGCAATTTTTTGTAAACTATATATGTATATACTAATATAAATTGTTTATATATAACTATATATATATAATTATATATTGCCTTATATATGTATTATATATATGTATGTATGTATGTATGTATGTATGTATGTATGTATATATATATATATATATATATATATATATATATATATATATATATATATATATATGCCAAAGAATAAATTGCATATGAAAGGGTGTATAAGGGAGTTTTTCCAATTAAAGGACAATTGAAACGGGATTATTTATTAAAAGATTCAGAGTCGCCACTTGGGAGATTTATGGTGTCCCAAGTCACCGGTTCAAATCCCGAATCGAGGAAAAGATTGACTCAGTATTACAGTCCGCGAACACAGAAATCCGGGTAAGGAATTCTGTTAACCCGGGAGAAGGTGTTAGGCATTCCCGAGTTCCGTGATTCTAGCACGGTCGCTCAACTGTTATATTCGACTTAACTATCTGATTTTAGAAACACGTTTTAACCTATGATGTCATTTTAAACTTTTAACCGCTTTTAATTAATTTTTAAAGAAGATTGAACGTCGTTTTAAAACGTGCCTTTGGATCGCGCCACATGAAATGCACCCGCAATCCTAAACACATTTTAGTCAACGTTTTAAGATTTTGATTTGGGTCACATAAAATGCACACGCGAGTTTATGAAGGTAATATTATTAAAATACGCGCCTAAAGCAACTACGCGTTTTAACTTTGCGAAGGCCATGGAAATTTGCTAAATGACATGCCTCGAGTTCTAAGTATTTTGGAAGAAACAATTAAATGAGGGCCACGCATTTAAGGTCTTATTTGGCGCGGCGCACCTCAATTCCATTTTGAAGGGTATTTAAACTAAAAGCTCGGAGGGCCATAGACTATGTCTTATCTAGGATGGCACTCCTCAATTATTTGAAATAGTCTAACTTAAGTAAAGTGGAAGCTCGAAAAAAAAACCTCAACAGACATTTATGTTGACATTTAAGACTTAAAATGAAATAAATAAACAATGATATGTTTCCCCTTGAAGCTAAACCCCATGACGTACTGCAATTATAGAACTCACGAGTTTAAATAATTTGGGCCAAACTCGAAAACAGGCCCAATTGGTACACAATGGAGCGGCAAAGTGGAGATTCAAGATCTTAATGTCTTATCCCCATTCCATGTCGGCTCTTTGCGTTCAGGCCCAATAGACCTGAATCGAGCCACACAACGCATAAGCTAAAGATTTCTGGGTGCCATGTCGAACCCGTGTAGCAGCAGAAATCATCAAATTTGAGAAATGGCAACAAACGATTCTAGGCATCATTACCTTTGTAAATGACAAAACCATCGAATTAATTGATCAAAACTGTTGGGTATCAAAAGCTGACTAAAACCAATTGAGCATTTCTCTAAGCCATTTTACTCAGAAAACATATTCAGATGCCAAATGAAGAAACCATAAATTTGTAATTATCGAAAACTATGAAGCTCAAATAATTATGCTCAGTCCTTGACTTTCAACATCTGAAAATACTGTGTAAACCCTTCAACTTTCTACCATTTTTAGTTAAACTCATTCACACGCCAAAATTACTTCATGAAGAAGAGGAACTCTAACCCAGCAAGAATGGCATTTAAACAGTCCCTTTGTAGTTAATTTACATGATGAAAAGCTGGTCTAAATGCTTAATACCTTTACACACTTTAACATGGTGCCTAGCAAATTCAAAATTATTCCAACTCTCACAGAATTAACTCACAAAAAATATTCAACTGAACATGTGTTATATAAAAAGGCAAGATACATAAAAACAGACATATAACTAACTAGATTGCAAGTTTAACATCACATTGCAAGTTTCAGGAATCTATACCTGATTTGACAAACAAAACCACGAGAAAATGAGAAATCAAGAGGCAGCAACAGTAACGCAGGGTCAACAGAATCAGCTCAAACCAAGGAGTAGGGAAGCAACATAACAATTTCACTTAAACTAGCACCAAAGCAGCTTCGAAAATCAATTAAAACACTCAATTTCACTCCATCTTGAACACCAAAGAGAATCAGGGATTTGTTTAGGAAATTAAAGCTCCCAAAGACTGCATAAAAGACCAATGGAACAGTATTCTATTCAAGTTTTCAGTCGTCTCTCTTTTCTAGATTTTTAGCCCTTTTTTCCAATCTCATTCAGCTGCAAGTAACTATGCCTTTATAGGCAAGTCACTAGGGCAGCTTTTAAGAGTTTGGTTTTTTCATTTTAGACCTTTTCAGCTTCTTTTTTTTTTTTGCTTTTTAGTCCTGATTTTTTGACTTGTTAACCAAGTAAGTGTACTATGCAGCTTCTAGGAAGCTTCATGAGTGATTACTTGAGAGATTCTCTCAGTAACTTTCCCAGTTTACCCTTAATACCCCCTGAATTTTACTTTGAGAACCAGACCAAGATGGGTCAAAATTTGACCCAATACTAAACTAAATCAGGTGGCCTGCTCCTTGCCAAATGGATCGGAGACAACCCAAAGCCCAAGCGAGCACTTATCCAATTGAAAAGAATATACTACAGACGCAGATATCATGAAATAATTTCAACAACAATCCTAATTCAATCACAACTAGGTAAGGGATTAACTAAATTACTAAATCAACATAAACTAATTAACCTAAATTAAAGAACTAACAAGAAGAAAATCAGAGACTTAACTCTAAAACTAAACAAACGGGCAAACAAGGTTAGTGACCAAGTTTTAGGAGTTAAAAAGAAAATTAAAAACGACCAGAATTAAATACCAAGCCTAAATTAATCTAAAGGAGGGAAAACTAAACCTAAGTCTATTCACAGAAGACAAAATTAGCCAAGGCAAACGGGAAAAGAAAAGAAGAAGATCAAGAGATAAAACGGATAGAAAGAAGAACTCACCAAGCAAATTCGAAACCAAACCGAATTTCTTGGTTTAATGAAATTGATGCTATTCACTTGTTCTTAATAAAGAACAAGTGAACTGCATCGATTTTGCGTCGAACCAATCCTTCGAAATGTGACAACCAAGAAGCCTGGGCTAGTGCACGCTCAGAACTGAAGGTGAAGAGATTTGGGGTTTTAGGGTCTCTCATTTGATTTGAGATTCGAGTAACCCTGTGAGGATTTGAGAGAAACTCGTTGTGGATTAGGGAAGAATGAGCCATGAGGGTTATCTAATGTTAATTTAGGGTGATTTGAGAAAGGTTAGGTTTTTAGTCTAGTCTTTGATTGAAGATTCGACAAGTTCCATGGTGATTCGAATGAAACAAATGACGAATTCGACATGAGGGGAGGAAGAGGGTGCTATGGTGTAAATCTGGTGTGGATTGGAGGTGGCGCCGCCACTAATGGCGGTGGGAATTTAATGGCGGCTTCTATAGTTTTCAGTGGTTAGGGTCTTTGAGATTGTGAAAGAGACGATGGGGGTAAGGGGTCTTCGGACACTTTTATACGAGTGATATCCCACTTCCTAGCCGTTAGATCATCTAACCTAGACGGCTAGGATTAATCCTCACTAAATCAAACGAGGTCGTTGGGTTAACTAACGGGTGAGACCGGGTTCGGGCTTGGGGCTGGGCGATTTGGGCCGATTTGGGCTAATTTGAGCATTCCTAACCTGGGTTGGGGTGGGAAAAACTAAGACTGGCCCAAATAATTGGATTTTCAACAAAGACACCATCTCTTCATTCCCTTTTTCAAAATTAATTCCCAAAATTCTTTTCTTCTTCTTTTCTTTTTCTTTCTTTTTTTCAAAATTAGATAAATTCCTAAATTAATTCTTAGAACCTAATTAACTTAAACAAAATACTAATTAAACCTGAATGATAATTAACACATTTAATTAGAAGAACTACTAAAAGTTAAAATTGAAAAATGCAAATTAAACAATATTGTTTTTTGATTTTCCCTTTTTTATAAAATAATTCAATTATTTACTTAATCCTAACATATCGAAATTAACTCCTAAATGCAAATGCACATATTTGTGATATTTTTTATTAATTAAACAAAAATAAAATGCATAGACAAATGCAAATAATTAACACAAAATTCACAAAATTGCAAATAATAAAAAGGAAGAAATTTATTTTCTTGAATCTATGGGAGTAATTCATATAGGGCAAAAATCACGTGCTCACAGCTGCCCCTCTTTGTTCGAAAACACGAAGAGTTTTTGTGCAAAGATAAAGTGAGCGGATACGAGCAATTTTTGCCCGTTTGAATACTCCATGGGAAGCACTTTTGAAAGATTTGACTGCACCCTACTTCCGAGGTTGCCTATATATCCTTGGCTAAAAAGGAATCATGTCAGTGTAGTTCAGGAATGTTTGGTAGCTGGGACTACCAAGAAGCTGTGACTTCACTGTTGTTGTCGTTGCTGCTACTGCTTACTGAACCCCCTTATTACACCATGTCAAAAATAAAAGAAGCTAGACTAGACTATGATCTATGAGTTTACAAGAGATCCTATCTATATCTTCAAACTTGCTTCTTGTGGTTCTTGTTGCCTTGTTGACTCGTATTCTCCCGGTGAAATCCCTTTGTTGCCGCCTTGACTTGTAATCTAAGATGTTTTCCCTTTCTCCAGGTGGATGCCTAACTACCAACTACACTTTGAGATGTTTTTCCTTTCTCCAGGTGGACGCCTGACTGCTGAACTTGAATGTATTCCCTGCTCTCCAGGCGGGCTCCTGATTACTGAACTTGAAATGTATTCACATGCTCTCCAAGCGGGCTCCTGATTGTTGAACTTGAAATGTATTCCCATGCTCTCCAGGCGGGCTCTTGATTTCTGAACTTGAATGTATTCCCATGCTCTCCAGGCGGGCTTCTGACTGCTAAACTTGAATGTATTCCCACGCTCTCCAGGCGGGCTCCTGATTGCTGAACTTGAAATGTATTCTCATGCTTTCTAGGCGGGCTCCTGACTGCTAAACTTGAAATGCATTCCCTGCTCTCCAGGCGGGCTCATGACTGCTAACTTGAAATGTATTCTCATGCTCTCCAGGCGGGCTCCTGACTGCTAACTTGAAATGTATTCCCTGCTCTCTAGGCGGGCTCCTGACTGCTAAGTTGAAATGTATTCCCTGCTCTCCAGGCGGACTCCTGACTGCTAACTTGAAATGTATTCCCTGCTCTCCAGGCGGGCTCCTGACTTCAACAAAATAGACAAAAACAAAGAAAATTTTTCTGCCCCAATTTGGGTATCTGGGCACATATGTAAGTGTAAAACGAACCACATTACCATATATCAATAAGAACTTGAAAGCTAAAACTTGAGTTATACTTCCTTGTTCTCCAGGTGGGCTCCTGACTGCTAACTTGAAATGTATTCTCATGCTCTCCAGGCGGGCTCCTAACTGCTAACTTGAAATGTATTCCCTGCTCTCCAGGCGGGCTCCTAACTTAAAAGATGATTTTTACAAATGCTTAATGACATATTCAATGACATTTTTTTTGTGCTTAATGACATATTTTCTTCACTTTTCATGTCTATATAAAGGCCTTGTAATATATAGGAAAATACACACAATTGAAGAAGAAATAAATTCTCTTCCTTCTTTCTATCTCTATTATCTTGTTCAAGTTTATAGTAAATTACTTTTAGTTTTATAACACGTTATCAGCACGATTGTCACCTCTATTTTTCACAATCACATCCTAGTTGTGTTCGATTCTCCTTCAGGTATATCACTATATATTCTTTTAGTTTATGGTAATATATATGCACCAATATGCTATTTATTAACAAATTCATATATTGTTAAGCATTTATTTTAGTAGATCATGTTACAGAAGTTCTCTTACCTTGCTTATTGTTAAAGAAAATATAAGATATAGATCTTAAGTGCGTTAAACTAACAAAATAAAATAGTGATAACTAAGGTGACTAAATAATAATTGTAAATACTAGTTTAAATTGCTTTACAATTGGTGGAAAGTAATATTTGAATATATTCACTCTTATCACCATATATGATTATTCCTCAAGTCTCTGTTTATAATAAATTGCTTTTCTTTTACCATACTGAATATATTTGTTTATGTTTATTTATATATTATATAATTCTTATTTATTTGACATATATATTGTATGTTACTTACATTTCTATTTATACTACATGTTTGAAGTGATCAACTTCTTAATTAGTTGTCTGATTTTTCTAGAAGTATATTTTCATTGAAAATTATTTTTATTCTTTCTAACCCATTTATTTTGTGATTAGTTTCAATATGTAAAACTTGTCAAAACTTGAATTCGTGGCACTAGACATTACCAGAAAGAATTACTTATCATGGGTGCTTGATGCTGAAATTCGCCTTGCTGCAAAAGCTCTTGAAAATACTATTATACAAGGAAATGAAACATCAAGCCAGGATAAAGCAAAGGCTATGATTTTTCTTCGTCATCTTCTTGATGAAGGATTAAAAACTGAATACTTAACCCTAAAGAATCCATTTGAACTATGGAGTAGTTTGAAGGAACGATATGACCATTTTAAGGCAATGATATTACCAAGAGCTAGATATGAATGGATTCACTTGCGGTTACAATATTTTAAAACTGTAAGTGAATATAATTCTGCTATATTTAGGATAACTTCCCAACTTAAATTATGTGGGGAAATTGTGAATGATGAGGATTTACTAGAAAAGACTCTTTCTACCTTTCATGCATCAAATATGGTATTGCAACAACAAGACCGTGAAAAGGGTTTAAAGAAATATTCTGAATTAATCTCATGCCTCTTGGTGGCTGAGCAACATAATACCCTTTTAATGAAAAATCATGAAGCACGTCCTACTGGTTCTGCACTATTTTCTGAAGTTAATATGGTAACAACCACCCAAAAGTCTAAAAGAAAACAAAATTATTATCGTGGTCGTGGTCGTGGTCGTGGCCATAGTCGTAGGCGTGGACGTGGACATGGAAGGGGGCGAAATAATTATCGTTGTCATGGTAGAAATAAACAAGAGAACAATAAGAATCCTCAAAATAATCCTTTAAAAGGTAGAATTAATAATTGTCACAGGTGTGGTACGAGAGGTCATTGGGCACACATTTGTCGTACGTTAAATCATTTTGTCAAACTTTATCAAGCCTCCCTTAGAAAGAAAGAAAACAATATGAAGGCACATTTGACCTTTCAAAATAATGATGAAGAAGCATGCCCATCAAACAAATATGATTCTGAGACACATCTTGCATATAAAGATGATAATTTTGGAGGCCTAACAAATATTACTCATTTAGAAGCCGGAGACTTCTTTGAGGATATTGACTGAAGAACTAATCATCTTACTAGTTTTCATTTTTTATGTTTGCAACTAATTTATTTTTCTTGAGTGTGTTTCCTAATGCATCATGTGTTGCTAGTCTCTACCTTCGTAATGTAATTTTTAATATTTTTTTTGTTTGTCTTTCATATTTCTTATAATATACTTTTTGATTTTTTTTGAAGAATATGAAAATTTGTCAATCTTCAGTTGGACTCAAGATTAATAAAGATGATATATGTCTTCTGGATAGTGCTACAACACATACTATTTTAAGAGATAAGAGATATTTCTCTTATTTGGTAATGAAAGAAGCCAATGTTAATGCAATATCCGGTAGTACAAGATTAATTGAAGGTTCTGGAAAAGCCAATTTATTACTACCAGGAAGAAATAAATTTGGCTATTGTTGAAGCATTATATTGTAGTAAATTTCAAAGAAACTTATTAAGCTTCAAAGATATTTGCCAAAATGGATATCACATTGAGAGTACAAATAATGAAAAGATTGAATATCTTTATATTACTACAATAAATTCGGGTAAGAAATATGTGCTTGAAATGTTACCTGCTCTTTCCTCTGGTTTATATTACACAAGTATTAGCAGGATTGAAATACATGCCATAGTAAATGAGAAGTTTACTAATCAAGATAATTTTATTATTTGGCATGACTGATTGGGTCATCCTGACTCTAGTATGATGCATAAAATAATTGAGAATTCACATGGACATTCAATGAAGAACCAAAAGATTCTTCAATTTAAGGAATTCTCTTGTGCTGCATGTTCTCAAGGCAAATTAATTATTAGACCATCAACGATTAAAGTTAAGATGGAATCCCCTATATTTCTGGAATGTATACAAGGTGATATATATGGGCTCATTCACCCTCCATGTGGACCATTTAGATATTATATGATTTTGGTAGATGCATCTACAAGATGGTCACATGTGTGCTTACTATCAACTCGCAATATGGCATTTGCGAGATTGTTGACTCAAATAATAAAGCTAAGAGCACAATTTCCAGATTATGCAATTAAGACAATTCGTCTTGATAATGCCGGTGAATTTACATCCCAAGCATTTAATGATTATTGTATATCAACTGGGATAATAATTGAGCATCTGGTCGCTCATGTTCATACACAAAATGGTCTAGCAGAATCATTAATCAAACGCCTCCAATTAATTGTTAGACCAATGCTTATGAGAATAAAACTTCCCATTTTAGTATGGGGTCATGCTATTTTACATGCGACATCTCTTGTGCGGATAAGGCCCATAAGTTATCATAAAGTCTCTTCATTGTAATTGGCTTTTGGCCAGGAGCCAAATATTTCCCATCTTAGAATCTTTGGTTGTGCGGTATATGTACCAATTGCTCCACCACAACGCACAAAGATGGGGCCCCAAAGAAGGTTGGGGATATATGTTGGGTATGAATATCCTTCTATTATAAAATATCTGGAGCTTATGACTGGAGATTTATTTACAGCGAGATTTTCTGATTGTCATTTTGATGAATCAATATACCCAACATTAGGGGGAGAAAATAAGCAGCTGAGAAAGGAGATAGATTGGAATGTATTATCACTATCTCATTTAGATCCTCGAACAAATCAATGTGAACAAGAGGTTCAAAAGATAATTTATTTGCAAAATATTGCAAAATATTGCAAATCAACTGCCAGATGCGTTCACTGACCTACCAAGGGTGACTAAGTCATATATTCCAGCTGTTAATGCGCCAGTTCGAGTTGATATCCTGGTAGGACAATCAATTAAAGCAAATGAGTTTAAACCACGCTTGAAACGTGGTAGACTAGTCGGTTCTAAAGATAAAAATCCTCAGAAAAGAAAAGGAGTAAATAATCAAAGTGATCATACTACGGAGGTAGTGGCTCAAGAAGAGTACATAGACATAACAAATGATAAGACCTCAAGGGAGGTTCAGGTACCTGAAAATGATGATGATGGAGAGATCTCAATAAGTTATGTCTCAACGTGGAAAAGATGGAACCGAAATAATATTGTTATTAATAACGTTTTTGCTTATAATGTTGCTATTGAAATAATGCAACAAGACGAGGATCTTGAACCAAAATCTGTCGATGAATGTAGACAGAGAGATGATTGGCCAAAATGGAAAGACGTTATCCAGGCAGAATTAACTTCACTTGCGAAACGTGAAGTTTTTGGACCTGTAGTGCAAACACCTAATGGTGTTAAGCCTGTTGCATATAAATGGGTCTTTGTACGTAAAAGGAATGAGAAAAATGAGGTACAAAGATATAAGGCACATCTAGTTGCACAAGGATTTTTACAAAGGACCGGTATCGATTATGAAGAGACATATTCTCCTGTTATGGATGCTATAACATTCCGTTATCTCATTAGTTTTACTGTCCATGAAAAGCTTGACATGCATTTAATTGATGTGGTTACAACCTACCTTTACGGTTCACTTGATAATGAGATATACATGAAAATTTCCGAGGGATTTAAAATACCTGACACACATAATTCAAAGTCCCGGAAAATGTTTTCAATCAAATTGCAAAGATCTTTGTATGGTCTAAAGCAATCAGGAAGAATGTGGTATAACCGCCTTAATGAGTATTTATTAAAGGAAGGTTATATAAATGATGTCATTTGTCTATGTATTTTTATAAAGAAAACAACATCGGAGTTTGTTGTACTTGCTGTATATGTTGATGACATAAACTTTATTGGAACTCCTACAGAACTCCAAAAGGCAATTGATTATTTAAAGAAGGAATTCGAGATGAAAGATCTCGGAAAGACAAAATTATATCTTGGTTTGCAAATTAAACATTTGGCAAATGGGACTTTTGTTCATCAATATACCTACATAGAAAAGGTATTAAAATGATTTTACATGGATAAAGCACATCCATTAAGTACTCCGATGATTGTTTGATCACTTGATGTAAATAAGGACCCGTTCCGACCTCAAGAAAAGAATGAAGAGCTTCTTGGTCCTGAAGTACCATATCTTAGTGCAATTGGTGCACTAATGTATCTTGCTAACTCTACAAGGCATGACGTAACTTTTTCAGTTAATGTCTTAGCAAGATATAGCTCTGCTCCTACAAGGAGACATTGGAATAGAATCAAACACATATTGCGGTATCTAAAAGGGACTACCGATATGAGATTATTTTATGGCAATGATTGCAGTCCTGATCTTGTTGGTTATGCCGATACTGGGTATTTATCTGACCCACTCAAGGCTCGATCTCAAATAGGCTATGTGTTTACATGTGGAGGCACTGCCATATCTTGGCGATCGACTAAGCAATCAATCGTGGCTACTTCATCTAATCATGCTGAGATAATTGTTATTTTTGAAGCAAGTCGAGAATGTATATGGTTAAGGTATATAATACATTTTATTCAGGACAAATGTGGTTTGAACTGTGACAAATTACCCATAATTTTGTATGAAGACAATGCAACATGCATAGCCCAATTGAAGGGGGGATTCGTAAAAGGAGATAGGACAAAACATATTTCACCAAAGTTATTTTTCACACATGATCTTCAAAAGAATGGTGATATTAATGTGCAACAGATTCGTTCAAGTGATAATATGGCTGATTTGTTCACCAAATCTCTACCGACATCAACCTTCAAGAAACTAGTGTACAAGATTGGGATGCGAAGGCTCAAGGATGTGAATTGATGCTCTCATCAGGGGGAGTTAATACGCGCTGTACTCTTTTTCCCTTACAAGGTTTTGTCCCACTTGGTTTTCCTTGCAAGATTTTTAACGAGGCAACCAAAAGACGTATTTCTAAACATGTGTACTCTTTTTCCTTCATTAGGATTTTTTTCCATAGGGTTTTTTCCTAATAAGGTTTTAACGAGGCACATTATCTATGGACATCCAAGGGGGAGTGTTATAAGATAAATCTTATGGTGGATGTCTACTCCTCCTCCATGATTTTTACAAATGCCTAATGACATATTCAATGATATATTTTCTATGTTTAATGACATACTCAATGACATATTTTCTTCACTTTTCATGCCTATAAATGCCTTGTAATAGATAGGAAAATACACACAATTGAAGAAGAAATAAATTCTCTTCCTTCTTTCTATCTCTATTATCTTGTTCAAGTTTATAGTAAATTGCTTTTAGTTTTATAACAATCCATGCTAAAAATTTTAATACTCCTACAAGGTATATGATTGAAATCAGGGAGTTGCTAAACTTACCTGCTAGTAGAGTCGGATTAAGAATCCTTTCTTTCCAATTTAGTAATGAAGAAGAAATTTCATCAACTGGCTTGTCATTCGTAGCCGAAGAAGCCATGTGATTCAATGGCTTCTTTTGAAAATTCTGGTAGAGGACTTGAATTCGATGTGAGATGTGGACTGTTTGACAAAGTTTTGTTTTAGACTAAAAGAACTGGGCCTAATTAAGATCCTATAATCCTGGCACTGTAGAATTATTGGGCTTGTCTTCTTCATGGGCTTCCCATTTCTGTGCAGCGTGAAATCAGACACAAAAAATAGGAATGATATATTTTCTCAGTTTTGTTAGGTGATAAGAAGATATAACATTTCCCCCTTGTCCAAACTCAGAGCACGTTTGGATTGACTTAATTTAAGTGCTTTTAAGCTAGAAAAATTGGCATCTTATAACAACTTATAATAGGAATTGGCAATTTTTTAGCCTTATATTAGGTTTGGCAACGATACCCCCAAATAGTTGGTATTATATAGCCAAATCCTAAAAACCTACTCTCTTTTATATTCTCTCTAAAAAAAAAACTACACGCTTATTTTGGCTTCCCTCCCCCTTTCTCTCCTTGTACTTCTTCTATCTCTTCTCTTTTGCTCTCATAGTTTAACAAAAATTCTTGCAAATTATGCAAAAAAAAAAATCAGTGGGGTGAAAAGGTAAGGTTGATCTCACATCAGAGAAAATCAGAAGCAAAAACTAAGAGAGAAAAAATATATTTCAACTTTATTTTTCTTCTCTCTTCTTTTTTTTGTTGGATTGAATGAGTGAGTGTGATTGAAATTGATTGAAAATGCCTAAACGAGGCTATATACAAAATTTGAGCAAGATTAGCAAAAACTAAGAGAGAAAAAATATATTTCAACTTTTTTTTTCTTTTCTCTTCCTTTTTTTGGTTGGATTTTAATGGGTGAGTGCGATTCAAATTGGTTGAAAATACCTAAACGAGACTATATACAAATTTTGAGCAAGATTAGAAGTGATTTACACTGGTTTCACGCAAAAAATCAGACCTAAAAATCCAACTGCGACATGTGTATATCATGTTATATATCGTGTACATCAGTGTATATCACACACAAATTTTTAAGGACGTCTGTATATATCACTTTGTATATCGGTATACAACATAATTCTTTCATGGACGCCCATGTATATCACATTGTATATCGTATATATAACACAAATTTTCATGGATATACACAGATACACATAATACATGAGATATCACTGATGTACATGAAGATATACATGGGTTACAATAGGGGATACACATGTGGAGTCGTCTTGAACTTGAGTTTTCAATCTGAAATATATACAAAGAAGGAAAATAAAATTTTAATAATTTTTTTTTTGATAAACACATTATTATTATGTTATACACTGTGATATATAAATAATATAATTATTAATTATTGATCAAAAAAGGAATTTTATATTTGATATAGCATGTTTAAGCAAGTTCTAAAATATAAAAATAATAAATATAATTGTGGGAGTAAATAATATTTTAGTATATAAAGAAAATTAATTTTTGATGTACCCAAAGAAGAAAAATAAATTTATGATATCTATTTTGGTATACATATGTCTGATGTGCTATACATTGTGATATACAAATAATATAATATTTTTATTGAAATATACATTGATATAAATGCAGCAATAACTATATATATAATTTTATATTATTGATATACAAAGAATAATATTATTTATATACAAAGAATGAAAATAAAATTTTAATATACATGTTGGTAGAGACAAAGAAGAAGAAAAAAAGTTGTGATATACATATTATTATTGTGATATACATTTATTGGCTTTTTTATGCCAATATCTATAACTAGGGCTATTTTCTGCCAATTATATGAGTATGTTGTTATACCATGCCAAAACCCCTTTAAGCTATTTTGTAGTGTTTGGATAAAGTGTTAAGTGCTTTTAAGCACTTGTGTTTAAGCTAAAATGACAAAAATAAGCCAAAAGCTAGAATTTCTAATTTACAATTTTTGGCTTAAAAGTCACTTAAAACAAGCTCATCCAAACTGGTTCTCAACGTTTAGTTGTTGTGGTATCACATGCATGAAAACGAAATTTGAGCAATCTTTTTAATAACTCTTCATCCATTTCCAATGGAAGATCAGGTAAGATAATTAACAAATAATAGAGAGCTCTCACCATTAAACTGTCTTACCGTGTAGTTCAGACTTTCTTTCCGCTCCTACTAACTATGTAGAAGAAAAGGACAAAAGGGTTATAGATCTTTTATAATCTTGGATAATTATTTCTTTTCTTTACAACAACCTTTGTCTAAAGCAATCTACCCATTTCGTTTTCACGAATATATGTGCAAATAAAACAGCCTAACGATATGATTTTTAAGATGAAACCATTTAAAACGATATGAAATACTTGCATGCATACGTTAACAGCCTCTCTACGAAAGATTAATTGTAATTGCGGTCAAGTGATTACACTTTCACATTGTACCACTTAGTGCAAGAAAGATTTTTTGGACACAAGGACTTGAGTGGCTGAAAATAAATGTCCAATCAGAAAAACTTTCACAATTAAAGTTGCGAGTGAAAGGTAGTCATTGCTCAATGATAGACCAGTTGATGAGGGCGGTCAATCCAAGAATTTATTGGCAAAGTCATTGCAGTATAACGTGGAAAATTCCTTGCTTTGTCTATTTTCTATTCCAACAGAAACTGGCCCATATGATGTTAACATTGCTATCCAAGGAAATTGCAACTGCCTTCCCTCCATACATCTTTTAATTCTATCCTTCATTTCAAAATTCAAACATTTTTTTAAAAAAAAGAAGCATTTGTATGATTGTATCTCATCATTTCACGGAGATCTTAATGATGTCATGCTTATAAATCGATCATCAAAGCCTTGATTGTTTTATGTTAACTGTCAACCTACTTAATCGATCCCCTCGTCATACTTATATGACCAAAATTTCTTTATTTCCCTTCTGTGTTCCATTTATACGTAAGTTAGAAATGCTAATCAACGTTGCTTCCATTTGTCAAAGTTCACTTCATCAAGCATGACAATACATCTCAAGATATGCATAATAACATACTTGTGATCAAACTCAATTACCTTAAACAATAGGAAGAGTACATATCATCATCTTGCCCTAATAGGGGCACCTATACTTAGCGTGTAAATAAATCTATACGAATGATAGAACCATGGAGTTGTAAGTACGTGGCTGAACAGCTTAACAATACCATTAGCACTATTTCTTTCAGCATTCTTCCTAATCAGAGAAAGGAAGGGGGGACAGGATCAAGAGAGCGATAAGTCTTGTTCTATATCTTCAGAGGCTGAAAAACTATTGCTTTCTGGCTCCCCTCCGTCGTCCTCTTCGTCGTCCTCCTCCTCCTCACTATTCAGTGTTGAACTTAAAGGTTCAGATTTCCTCCGTGCACCAACCCCACTTCTTCTACGAGTTTCTGCAAAAATATTTTGTCTGATTAGTACTATAGCCCACTAAGAACTGCTACAAAGACTAGGAAAGTATTGGAACTTTACTCTTATTAGTAATTGCGGAGCGTGTAAATGCTAAAAATTCATCCCATTTGAATTGTCTTAGTTCCTGCTTCTCCTCCTCTGAGATTTCAAAATTCGGTTCCCTCCCACACATAAAAGCAGCCCTACAAATTTAAAAGGAAAAAGAAAAACTCCGTCCACATTAAGTTTCCATCCAAGAATCAAATTGCAATAGAACTAAACAAGGATCCTGTAAGGTATGAGGTTATCACACATTTGGAAATATTTTAACATCACATAGTAGGAGGAGCAAATTAACAAAGGTCAAGAGAAATAAATTTGGAGCAGTATGATACCTGTCATACAGTCTAGCAGCTTCTTCTTGAGTCCCAACTGTACCCAAGTGGATTTGTTTCTTATCAACTTTTATTGCGGCTTGCCATTTCATATTCTTAAAGTAGACACCTCTCATGAGACATGGTTCTTGGTTTTCAAAGTGCTTCCTCCTGTGTCGCTTTCTGCGTTTAACTTCTGGAATAACAAATGCACAACTGTTGTTTAAAAAGAATACAAGTGGCACTTCTACAAACACAAGAGATTCCCCACAAAATGCTCGACTAAAATATTCTTGCACTAGGATTTGTGGATCTTCCGGACAAGTCGAGACCTGTTAGTTAAAGTAGGAGTATCCAAATACCATCCAGCTAATTCACAAGTTCATTCATGTAAAGAGCAAAATGGAGCAACTCATCATTTGATGGAACTTTTCGATGATATGCTGATGATAGCAAGCAGCTATGTTTCAAACGACATATCCCACAAACATGAAATAATATGGGCACGACTTGCTATACAAGAATATGAACTAGATATAATAGCAACATATGGCTTTTGAAAAAGCTTGATGAAGCAGATGAAGCTGCTTAATTATTCAAGGTGGTTCTTTGTTTTGCATTTTACAAGTACAGAAGCAGAGAAATCACACATATAAGTAGAAAAAGAATATCATATATGTATGTGCTTCATGTCATTGAGCTTTTGTCTGCAACAGACGCTTCATGTCATTGTTTACTTACTTATCATGTTTCATTCAAATATACTTCAGAAAATTCTTCAAGTACTTTTATAGGATGCTACTGTCTGTCCTCATCAATATTTTAACCACCTCTCCCCTCCACAAACAAAGTTTCTGCCTTAGGTAATTCTTATGTACCCTAGCTTTCTCCTTTAGACCTGTCATTAATGAACAAGCAGCTCTCAAAAGACTTTATAAAGCACCATATTGGCCATCAGTTGAGATGAACTAAAAACTTTGTTCCAGAAGCAACAATATCTTAAAGTCAGCTAAACCAAATGCTGGGCTGAACAATTATGTGCAGTCATGTAGAAGACACCAGAATGGACATATTTAACTTTGCTGTATTATAAAGATCGGTACAATCTATAATTACATAATGAGAGAGAAGAACAGACAACTAGGTGAATTAAAATTATCATTAATGTATAAGAAAAGACCTGGAAATTGTTGGGCGGTTTGCTCAATCAAGGAGCCAGAGGCATGGCCATTTGATGATCCAGGAACAACCTTTACAGCAGTTTTCTGGAGAGCATTTGAAACAACAGATTAGGATTTAAAGAATGCCTGCAAAAATAATTTAGTGTTTACAAGAAAAAAAGAACATTTAATTCAATGGGTCAGGTAGAAGATTCCACATGATGATCCTTTGTGAATTAACATTAAATCAACTGGAAAGAGACCATACATGTCGATCTGCTCATCAACCATAAGATAGATGGTAAGAATAAGGTCTGGGTTAGATTTTCAATTTTCCCATGAACTTTTACTTAATAGCCAATACCACAATAGTTTTAGCTGAGCATAATTCATTAGTAATCAGATTATTCTTTGCTTGTCCATTGCTGTAGCTGAAGCAGAAGAAAATATCTGGAGAGAATTATTGTCCAAATTCAGTCAAACCTGGACAGAACCCTAAAAATTTAAAGATTTGACTTCAATTACAGGGTGATAACCAAACTACCAAGCCGACAAAAGAAAGCTGCAGTTCTCCCCTCTCGATAATCAGTAAAAGGGAACTGCTACATAGGCATAGAAATAAGGGGATGAACACTTCGATACTTATTCGTCTAACTTTCTTTCCCTTTCATCTGCTTTTTTCTCATTATTCCAACTAACCAATATTTTATGATAGTCAGAATGTTATCAGTTCTAGTAGACGATGCAAGTAAGTCCATAGGAAGTGTTAAAGGAACAACAAACATGGTCGAGTATCCACTTAAATCTCATTGCTTCGGGACTTTTTGAAAGACCTCCTCCAGTGGACATATTTGTTGTTTCTCCTTTTGTGCCATTGCCAGTATTAATTAACACAGCAAAGCTAGTGAATGTGAATTTTGCATCCATCAGACATAAATATCGTTTTCCATATTAAGCACTTTCTCCACAGAATCTAGAGGACCCGTTTCTTTTTCTGCATGGAAGGATCTGAGGAACAAGCTGAAACACAGAAATACTTCACAGGATATATCAGCACAATAACACTTGTCATATTTTTTACAGTTTTACTTGAACCAATCCTGCCAACATATGCACAAACTGAATCATGCAGACATATACTGATTGCCAAACGCGGTAAAACTTTCACTTGATCTTTCCTTTCCAAGAAACCAAATAACTATCTACTCTGGGAGAGCCACTTCCACTAATTTGATCAGTATTCTGGGAAATGTTTTTACATAGTTCAGATAATAAGAATCACCACGTAAATAGCATAGAATTTCCGAACATCCAGACTATGCAAACTAGTGACTATGAAGTAGGAGGTATAATAAAAAATAACATTTGAATTAGGTTGAATTCTAGCAGATTAAGTTACTGTTATTGAAACGAGTCGATCTTTCACAAAATAGAAGGAAATGGATCAGAGAGTCTCCGTTTGGATCGTAGGTTAGAGAAGTGGCATCACCAACTGCTACTTCAATTTCATTATGTAAATAAACCATTCGGCTGAAGAAAATCTTCATTTGCTGATTCGAGACATAGTTGACTACAGTGGAAAGACCTATAGAAGAACTCAACCTCATCACACATTAGAAAGAACAGGGTGGGAGTTAGGATAAAGGCTGTCTTAAAATTGTTAAAGGTGACACCACATTGCTTCTATCTCATTTAGCCATTGGCGTCTAAACCAATACATCCTTCTAGTCGTCAATGATTTTGACAAGCCTTTATTCTAGAAACAGAATCCGGTAAATCTAGACATTCATGCTTATACAACATACTAGCACCAATAAAACTGTTCTTACCTCTTTTGACTCATCATTATCAGTTGACGGCATTGGATGGACACTTGTGTGTTTGTTGTTCAGGAAACGATTTTCGGCAATGTGTCCATTCTCAGAAAACTTTGGAAGTGGAACCAAGAACGAGCTTCGTCCTTCATAATCATTTGGATATCAAAAAATAAAAATGATCCAAAGATATTGCAAAACTTCTTAAGTAAATTCATCCGAGAGTGAGGGCATTCTAGTTGAGAAGAGATAGAAAAATTGACAACTATATTTAGAAACTATAGAAACTACAGGTCTATCCAACTTAAATGATGCACTTTCCATACCAGAGCAAAGTCCTAACAGCTTACGCCTTCGGATGCTCACCATAGCTCGCAAAATTTATGCCTACAGCAGAGTAACACAATTTAAAAGAAGAAGACTGTATAATCAAATGTATACTGCAATGAGAAAGCGGAATTCCAACAAAAGGAATTTAGAAGAGGGATTTGGGGTTGGGGGGTTTGGGGGGGGGGGGGGAAGAAAGGTCGAGGCACAATTCCATTTGAACATAGTAGAAGGACGCCAACTTTTAAGCCAAAGTAGAAGAAACACTTAAAGAAGATGGATTTGTTGATATCACAAATAAAAAATGAAATCTGAACCGCAATTCTTGATACATTATTAACATAATCCATATGATTACTTCCACAACAAAGTCAGCAGCCTCTGGCTGAGAAGATATTGCTAAAGCTGACAATACCTATGGCTAAGCTTAATACTAATTCGGTACAGAAATCAAGGGACCAATATTATGACCCTGGGGAAATTTCACATTTTATAAAGAATCCAAGCGACAAAACAAAGGTGACAACAGACAAAAAAAAACCATGAAACCCCCAAGTTCGCAGCTTTCACAAGCCCAGAACAAAAGAAGAAAGGTGAAGATTCCCGATTAATCTAGCAGGCATTGAAGATAATATTTCCATAAAGCAACAATAGATTTGAATGAGAATATACAGAAATACACAATCCCTTTTGGAAGATAAGGTTATGTCTGTGCTTGTAGACCAAGTCAACTCTCACCAACCTACCACCTTTTTTGTGGAGAAAACAGCAGAAGAAAGAACCCAAGAACCAACTTTCCAACAATCAACATAATTAGAACAAGAAACTATGAGAAAACCTCAAGTACTAGTCTACCACCCACATGTAAAAGAGTACCATTTGTCATCTATCATCCAAAACACAATGACCGAGGCAGTCACAAAATCTCAGTACAACAAATTTTCCCACTTCCCACATGTTAAACTATAATTAGTCAACAGTTAGCAGTATTGTGAGCGATAGTACCTTAAAAACTACAACAACTGTAAGGAGAAGAAGAGAGGAAAGTGGTTGGTGAAGCAAGCGTGGGAACCGAGGAGGAAAATCAAGAATTTGGAATCTAGAATTTGGTAAGACTAGAAGGTTAATACAACAAGAAAGGGAAGGTGGGGAAGGTGGTGGTGAAGGGAGAAGAGAGGCTGTGGGTGGTAGGAAAAGAAAGAGAAAAGAAAGAGGTGGAGATTGTGTTTGTAATTGTAGTAGTTGTTGTTGTTGTTACTCACTCATGCATCTATCTACCTCTACCACCTTTTGTTTTTATTTCTTTCTACTGTTCATATTCCTCATTATGTTTATTTCTTTGTTTTGTAGAGAGGGTGGTGCTGATGCTATAAGGGCCTCCTCCCTAAGCTTGCCGGGGGAGGGGGGGGGGGGTAGTAGATAGAGAAAGAAACAAAGAGTTAATATAGAGAGAGAATTAGAGACAAGAGAGTTGAAACTTCTTCCATAATTATAAACAGTACTCCATATGTACTTAAGCTATTGTTAAAATGACTGTTTTACCCATCTGAATCTTTGGAAGGTGTTGCTATCTTCTGTATATTTATGTTGTGATGACCAGAATGCCCTTGATTAATCTATAGCCTCTTATCTTTTTGGAAAAAGATCCAAAAAGAATCTTATTTCCTCAAGGGAAAAGGAAACGCGATATCAGTAGAGTGGTAGATCAGTTATCCCTGCTCGAATTATTTTCCCTTAAGTTTTTGGTATTATAAAACTTTTAATTAGTAAAGTTATTCAAAAAAAAAAAATTAGCTTTTTAAAATTCTGAACTTTCATTCAACCTAGGCAAATTGGCTTTGTTGATGGTCCAATGCACCCCAGTTGTTACACTTTCTTTTCCTAGACATCAACATTATGGGAGAATTTTCCGTTTTCACCGAACAGGTATGGGAATTCCTTTTTTCTACTCAACTCCATTTCAAAGTATATGTGACATATTCTTCTTTTATGATTTCAACTATGTGATTTTTTGACATTTTAAAACGTATTCTTACCATTTTATTTAATTTAATGAAGTTGCACCTTATGCTATTGAATTTTTGGATGTCCAAAATTTAATCTAAAAGTAAATCAGTTTAGTCAATCATTTTTATAAAGTTAAAATTGATCAAATTAACTCTCGATAAGCGAAAAATATTAAACAAATTAGAATAGAGAAATCTCATACTCTCTACATAGTTAACAAAATATACCACCCTTTAATGTGGTGGATGATAAGTACTCCTTCATTTTTGGTCAAAAGTCAAGAACTGAAATGAAGTGGTATTTAATAGAGAGCGGTTTTCTTCTAAAGTGAGACTTTTGGCGCGAATTGAAATTAGTCGGGTCCCAAAGACGCTTGATGAAAAACAAAAAGAATATTCTATAAGAAAACGAAGGGGTAAAAATTATTTACATCCTTAAATTTACTTTAAAAATCAAACTCATCCTCCCAAATTTTGAACAACTATTATTCTCCTCCTTATATCAAAGTTGGCTTTTTTTTTTTAAATGCGAGTTTTACATATTTTATATTATTTATTCATTCGAAAAAGGGCTAAAATTGCCCCTAACCTATTCGATCAAGTTTAAAAATACCCTCCGTCTACTTATTTTGTAAAAATGACCTTCACCGTTAAAAATCTGGCTCGTCCATGCCCTTATTTTTACCAAAAATAAAGATTTGTTTAATGGCATTTCAGGCACTGTGTAGTGTGTAGTAGTACTTCACAACGGATCTAATGGTGGATAATGGTTTTGCCTTTTCTAGAGGCTGATATCTGATTCCCTAGCAGTAGGAAAATAAGGAAAGAAAGTTCGTATTTGAGAAGGTACTTTCAAAGTTTTCTGTCTAGCACCAGAGGAAAATGCTACTAAATGGAGTATTAAAATAGACCTACCATCTTAGGCTGAAATTGAAAATAAATAAAAGGTGATATAAATGTATGTTAGTTGAAAGCCTGGGTAACCAACTAGGAACAAATAATCACTTTCTCCTTTTTCTTTTTCTTTTTTTGTTATATAAGGCACATACTCTCTTTTTCCAATTCATTATTCAAATTTTATTGGTCCGGCTAACCCATATGTGCATTAGAAAGATCCACTTAAAAGAGTAAAGCATTTCTATTAAATGTTCTCCATTCTGAGGATTCAATTTGAAACTCCCGAATAGAGGTGTACATAGGCCGGGTTGGTTCAGATTTCACAATTACTAAACCAAACTAATTGTGTCGGGTTTTTAAATCTAAAGACCAAACCAAACCAATAAAACTCGGGGGTTTCAATCTTGGTTTATCTCGGGTTTTCGATTTTTTCGAGGTTTTTTCCGGTAAAATCTTCGTAGAACAAAACATATAACGTATGCTCAAAATATTTCTTTAATCCTAGTAAGATACAACTATATAAAGTATTTTTCAAAAAAATAATACAAAATATGAGATGTGTCATGGCATTATCCTAAAATATTCAACAATAAAAACAATAAAATTATGTAATATAAATATTGCTAATTAAAAAGCCATAATAAAAATAAACATAATCTAAAAGTATTAAGTCGTGCTAAAATAAATAGACTAATAAGGGAATATTAATTACATGACTAAACACTAAAGAAAAATAAAAATAGGTTTTACATTTTTTATCTAAATTATTGCAAAACAAAAAATAGATATTCAATACGTTCTCGTTCGTAATATTGAATTGATTGTCTTTTGTTAGCATTAGTATTGATTTGATTTTGGTTTGGGCTTTTGTTAGCATTATTTAATTTACTAATATTAATGGCTATAAAACTTATTGGAGCATTCAAAAGTTCTAAGTCAAACCTTGAAATAATATCTTAAAACATAAAATTATGAAAAAATTTAAGAAATATTTATCAATTACATCACAATAAGTATATTTATATATTAAATATATCTAAAATTTCTATATATGTAATGTCGGGTTGGTTTGGTTTTGGTTTGACTTTCTTTAGTTAAAACCAAACCAAACCAAACCAATTATGGTCGGGTTTTGTTTTTTCAACACCAAACCAAATCAAACCAAATCAAACCAAATCATAGTCGAATTTTTTCTCTCGAATTATAGAATTGGTGCAATTTATCGATTTCCTTTGTACACCCCTACTCCCGATTAGGAACAAAATATTCTAACTATTCCATCACACAACCACATAATTTTAATGAATGAAGGAGATAGAAATATAGCATTTCATTCCAAAGTGATGTTTTACCTACTCTATTTGGGATCGAGCACTCATGCGTGTGATCGCCACACACGTGCCATGTGCATGATGCACGTGCCAACTTGCCATTATCTAACCTTGATAATGTTCGTGACTTTCTTCAAAGAGGACAGCTCACAAAAAAAAAAAAAAAAAAAAGGCCCTACAACTGAATTAATTAATTAACATCTGAAAATAGAAGCTTTGTGCTCATTCCTATGTTTTAAATAACTCAACTTCCACTTTTTGTTCTTTGTTGACTGCCTTAGACTTCTTTACCACTTCTTTAACAAAGCTTAGCTTCCTCTATGAGTTAAAAGTTTTCGGTTTACTTAAAAGAAAAAATGGATTAACGAAAGAACACTGTATTTAATTTATGTAAACAGAGCCTACCTCCAACTACATAGAATCTTCCTTTGTAATATAGGTTTAGTAGGAAAAATAGGTTTTGTATGGGTCGAAATTTGGACGACCACGACCGAAACCAAGTGTAGCACAGAGCGAGGTCCTTACGATGTTGCTTCATAAAAATCGTCGTGATGAATGACGATCGACAGTGGCTAGCGAATGCTCGACGTTTGCAATCGTGTTAGCATGATAGGAAGCAATGAGAATATGCCTTTGGAATATTCTTTAAGTTGTACTTTTTTCTTTTGAGATTAAGAAGGGAGATTGTCCCCTATAAAAGGGGACCGAACACTCTGTAAAAGGGGGAACATTTTCTAAGATCTATATACGACTTTTACTTGAAGCTGAGTATCTATGGCAAAATCTCTCTACATTCAAAGCAATCATATTTATAATTTGCCGTTCAACTCTGAAATACAGAGAAATATTGTTCATCTTGTTCATCTTTAGCATCCTTCAAGCTAAATCTTATTATACTAGACTGAGATTTACCCCTTCAACTTTCTTAATTGATTTAATCAAAAAGGTTTCAATATCTTTGGGTCAAACAAATTGGCGTCGTCTGTGGGGATTTCTTTAGCTAAGATCTTAGTCTCATCTAGACTCTTGAAAGGGATAACCACATCTTCCTAGCTTTGTGTAAACTAACAATGGCAGGGAAAGGAGATGCAAGACTGAAAGCGATAGTAGGCGTCACAACCAACCTTCTGAACACCATCAACGAAGATAGCAGGGAAGATAACAAAAATAAAACGTCTGGCATCACACCCATGGGAGACGATTCACCTCCCCCGCACGAAAGTGTAACTGCTTCACGCGAGAAGGAAGCCTCCACATCTGCAACAGGAGAGGCACCAGCAGTAGTGTGAAGATTGCTGGAAGAATGACTAACGAGTACTCTGAACACCATACTTGACAAACCCGCCCAAAGGGATAACAGGAATGTTGCACACACAGATATCACGATAAACGATGATGAGCAGGATGCCCCACCACACAGGTAAAACTTATGTCGCTAATGACGCAGGTAATGACACACTTGCAGCTGTTTTAAAGAAAATGGAGGAGATAGAAAATGAGAATAAAATACTTCGCGACCAAATGAAGGAACACCAAGAGAGGGTGGACAAAATATCAAGCGCTCCAAAGTTGTTGCCAAAGTGCGATGTTGGTCGATTCATCGAGCAACCATACAGTGAAGAAGCAGCCACTTACGCCATCCTAAAGACCTTCAAAAGGCTACCCTACCTAAAGATATATGATGGTACTACCGATCTAGAGGATCATATCATCCATTATGTTAAACCCATGAAAGGTAGCGATCTTTCAAAAGAGTAGGTACCAATGGTATTATTGAAAAAGTATGGCGAAACCCTAATAGGGGAGCCTTGACATAGTACTCTCAACTGCCAGCACGCTCGATAACAACGTTCGAGGAAATGGCAGATATATTTATTACCGCCCATGCAGGAGCCAAAAAGGCACAAGCTAGGGTAAATGATATATTTTTCATAAGGCAAATGCACAACGGGGGACTCAGAGACTTCTTAGCTCGGTTCAACCGGGTAAGAATGAGCCTGCCGAATGTGTCATAAGGAATGGCAATAGCAGCCTTCCAGAACGGGCTAAACAGGAATGGGTCGAGAGCGACCAGAAAATTTCTAAGCAGGCTCATGAAATACCCTCCAACTACTTGGGAAGAAATCTGTAATGCTTACTATGTCGAGGTACGAGCCAACAAGGATGACCTCAACGGTCTGACCCAATAGTTTACATCACTTCAAGCTGAAGCAAGGAACGATCATCGCATTGATGGTCGAAGAGATCAGTTGGGGACCCGCCTCGACCGAGAAAGACATCAGCCTTACATCAGGACGTCTGCCCCGCCTCCACCATGACACACAAATGCTCCCCCTCGACACACAACACCATATCGACACGAGAAAGGTATGCCTTCACTCCTATCTGCTCACAATTTTTGTGTTTCTCCTTCAGAAATAGTGTACCCACTAGAGAAACTCGGTCCAAAGGTGCAATGGCCGCAAAAAATGAGTTCGGATCCCAGCACCTGGAAGTCAAGTGCTTTCTACAAATTTCACCAAGAAAGGGTCACAAAACCGAAGATTGCATAAGACTGCGACAGGAGGTAGTGCGAATGCTGGGCCAGGGATACCTGAAAGAGTTTCTAAGTGATCGAGGACGGGCTAACTTCGCCCGCAGACGCGAACAGCCCCAGGGACCTCCAAAACTTCCTTCTCCCACTCTCACTATACAAATGATCATCGGAGGAGGTGATGGCACAGTAATCAATCATGTCAAATTCACCACCACACATAAACTCAAACGATCAATCACCCACGAACGGTATGATGACCTCGAAGACAATATCATCTTCAATAAGTCAGATGCCGACGGTTTGTCCTTCCCTCACTATGATGCTCTTGTTATCAATTTACGTATCACAGATACTGATGTAAAAAGAATAATGGTAGATGATGGGAGCGGTGCTTGTATTATCTATCCTCGAGTCCTTGTGCAGATGAGACTTAAAGATAAAATAATACCGCGCTATATAACGCTAACAGGTTTTAATTATGCAGTTGAACGAACTTCTGGAGAAATAGTGATGCCCGTCTTAGCCGGAAGAGTCACTCTGGAAACGACATTTCACGTCATGAACCAGGAAACAACTTACAACGCCATCATAGGAATGGAGCGGTCCCTTCCAGTCTCTATCAAGTGATCAAGTTTCCAACCCCATAGGGAATATTCAGCATTCGAGGGTAGCAGCGCACCACACAAGATTGTTATCGCATTGCCCAAGATTGCGCACATACCAAACAACTCAAAAGAGCGAGTGCGGAAGCATAGCAATCAGCGATGTCGGTGTTGATACCCAATTTTTCCCCAAAATATTTTAAAATTACATATATACCTTCAAAATCATGCATTAATAGCAATCGGTATTTTTCTATAATTTTTTATTAATTTACCCAACATTTTATTTTCAATAAATAATTACAAAATGGCATTACAAATGATTTCAAAAGCATCTCTGGATTTAATTTATTATTTTATGGTCCTATTTAAACAAAATTATTTCATAATTAGTCAAATTGGCATCTTTTGGCTATAATTGCAATAACTTTACAATTATAGCCCAATCATATGATTTTATACTATTTTTTGACTGAAAATTAATCATTTGTATTTTTAAATACTAAATAATCATTTTTAAAATGTTTCTATGCATGAAATTCATTTTCTATAATTGGTAGCTATTTTATATTTTGATTGGGTATTTAACAAATAGCCCCATTTTATTTCAGTTATAACCTATTGAAACCGGCCCAAATCACCTAATTACACTAGCCCAAAGACCCAGGCCCAAACCTAAATCCTACCCGACCTAGTTCCGCCCAAATCCTGGTCGTTGATCATTTTTGATCAACGGTCCAGGTTAATTCCTTCCTTAATTAACCTAATGACCTAACCCCCCCCCAAAACCCTCATTTCCTCTCTTTCACTTCGCCGGTACGCTTCTCATTCTCTCTCAAGCCCTCTACTAAACCTAAGCTTCTACTCACCGGCCATTGGCTCGCCGGTATCAATGGTGGTTCCACCACTACCCCTAGCCTTCATGGCTCCCTCACATGCCGGATCCTTGCTACCTTGAGGCCCTCAAGGGAACCAGAAGGCGGTTCACTCACCTCCCATAGTTTCTATGTCGTTTTCCGGTCACCTTGGCCTGTTTGAGTAAGATTTTTCTATTTTCCGGCTAGATCCATGGCTTCTAAGACGGAATCTCTCCATCTCTGGGTCATTTTTCTCGAAACCCTAATTCCCTCTCTTAACTCTTTAAATTTATAACAGATCTGAGAACATTTGAACTATTTTTTTTGCTTGCTTTATGAAAACCTTTTGATTTTCAAAGCGTCACTTAATTTTCCTTCATAACTAGGGTTTCTGAAACTTTCTTTAAGGACGATTTTGATTTCTAAGTGGTGTTCTCTGATCCCTGAGTGTTTAATCGAGTTTTGTTAAGCTTTCTCTTTAAACCTAACTAGTTATGTTGAAAACCCTAACTTTTGGCATTCGTCTTTACTGTTTGTTCATTCGATTTGTCTGTATGTTTGATTCTCATGAATATGCTTCGATTAATTAGAGTATTTTATGATTTTCACCCTAGTAATATCTTATTAAGGTTTCCGATTTGGTTCTTCTTGTTTGTACTCCATTTATTGGTTTATTCATGGAAGTCTATATTATTTCCCTTAATATTAGTACTATTTTTCGATTCTTGAATCCTTGATTTACTGTGTTGATGCTCTTATACCGATTTTCGGCTATTTTCCCCCTATTTTCATAACCCTTAATTTTTTTTACCTTATTATGTGGTTGACTGTATTATTAATTGATTCTTACTGTTATTTCCTTAATTACATCCTTATGTATCTATCCCTAATTAAATACTCTGTATCTGTGTTGTTTGAATTCTTTCCTTATTTGTTACCTGCTTTCTACCGTTGGTAAATTACTCCCTTAATTATGTGAGACTTGGCTGATTTTCGTTCTTAATTGATTTTGTAGTTCTATAATTGTTGAACAATGGATTCTTGCCTTATTTACCTAGCTTTCAAACTATTATATATACTCTTTTCTCTTTTCACTACACATACGAGCACATTGGTTCAACTCTTTCTCTCCCACTCAAAACTTTCTGCTCTCTTTCTATGATTACTTACTACTGTTCTAAGTTAACTGGATGCAAGCCAAGGCTAACTATTGTGCTCTCCTATTCTTCCCTTTGTGTTTACTGTCTCTTTACTGGTATGTTCTTATTTCAATTCAAGTCTCAAAATCAATATGTTTCTTTTACTGCTTCAGTTTATCATGTTTCCTATTTGTTTCTATCTATGGTTCTGTTGTTCAACATGTGATTGACATGTTTATATTATTGTTTCATCTAGCATGCTAGTCTAACCCTCTTAGGGCATCTCAAAACATGTTCTACTCCCCTGGTAGTCTGTTTCAATATGACTCTATCCTATTTTGAATACTTGTCTACTTGTTATCCAGTTTTGATATGCATTTACTTTGCAAACTGATCTGTCACTTTAAATGTTTGATTCTATGATTGTTTCTGAAATCCATACTGTGTTGATATCACTAGTTATTCCTTAATCCCATAAACCTCCACAAGGACTGCTATGCTCCTATAAATATGTGTTTACCTATATGATATATGTGTCCCCAAATCCCTTTACCCCTGTTTGTGGTTGCTGAACCTACCTTGGTTCTATGTTCTCTGGCTGTGTATGAACCTGTTTTAGGGTGTTGTGTTTGGACTGTTGCTTATTACTCTACTCTCTTTTCAAAACTATCTCTGTTGTCTTTTACAAAACTATTTAAAACAAGTCCCTTTTCAAATTGTTTCCCTGCTTAAATCTTTTCAAGCACTTTTACATCTACTCTTATGTTTTAAGTTCTGACCCTCTAATGTGTGACTGCTTAGGGATCCCTATGAGATCCCTCTGAACTCCGATACATTAGAGTTGGCCCTTCCATACTGCACTTACTCAACTATAACTATGAAATCTGGGTGTGAGCACTGCCCGGGATCCCTTGAGGTCCTTAGGAAACTCTGACACACCCGAATTATATGAAAGGTTGTGAGGCAATCTGGCATTGGAAACTTTGAAAATCTGGGCCTATTTGTAGGCTCCCTATAGAGTAACTTCTTATTTTTCTTATCTACTTATGTAATTCATTCGATATTGACATGTAATAATTTGTAAACGAATATTGAGGTTGGATAGTGAAAATGGGAGGGTATATATGCATGTTATAGACATCAAAGGGGTAGAAACCATGCTTTAGGTTTATATTTCCTATATGCGCAATAGAATCCATGTTTAGAAACAACATGTACAAATCATATCATGTATTAGAGACCATGCTCTTAGATATATACTATTTTAGCATCTCATTTTGACATTCTTGGCATCCTTATTATCACTTAGAAATCTTGTTTCTAGGATAAACGACAACATTAAAAAAACTGTCACTTATGCATATTTTGAAATCATGTTGGATCTGCTGTGCATTTAGAAATCCTGCTTTAGGAATTCTGCATATAAATCATTCTGCATTTATACGTGCATATTAGATACCATGCTTTAGGATCTCATTCGTACTTGCTCAGTCACACATAGTGTAAACTACTGATTATGGAAGATGTAAAAATAGCTTCACATTTGATTATCTTGTTTAAAATAAACTGGTAATAATTCCTGTATTTTATAATAATTAGAACAATGTGCTTTTTATGTAAAATAACTCCTTCATTGTTCTAATGGTTCTGGTAATAATTGTGCATTATCCTACGCCTAGGTAAGCCTTAGGTAATTCAATTTCTTATAAAACTAGATACTGCGTCTCTATGTGTACTGCTTAATGATTAACGGTCTTTAAAAAATTAGTAGGCAAACTGATTAGAGCCCCTGCTTTTGTGTTTATAAAACAAAGCTGCATATCTGATGTGTTATGATATTCACTCAAACATCATGCCGTAGGACCCTGTCTAATAAAATGCCTCTTGTTTGTGTTTGATACGTGTTGCTTATGTGCGTCATTTGTGGAGATAAACATGGGCCTCTTAACTGCTTCTTTCCTGTCTT
The DNA here is from genome assembly GCF_000715075.1 of Nicotiana tabacum. NCBI lineage: Eukaryota > Viridiplantae > Streptophyta > Magnoliopsida > Solanales > Solanaceae > Nicotiana > Nicotiana tabacum. Next base: position 180,179,537 of record NC_134101.1, read on the forward strand.
TATATGTTGAATCCTACGTGTTCTTGCCTGTCGCCTAGAATTTCCTCATTTTAAACACCGTAGAGGTTGTCTAGAACTGCCCAGATTTAGAGGTCCTAAAATACCTTCAGGACTATAATGAATGGACGGGTAGTGCACGCATAAGACACTATCAAGGTAATTAGAACACTTTAGGCTATGACCAAGGGGTGTGAATGGGTAGATATGGATATTATGACTACGCGCTAATGTCACATGTAGCCCCTCATTGAAAAGTGTTTACCGGGTATTGCGTGGGGTGATCCTATAGGCTAACCAACCTAGGACCCTTCCTTCCCAAGTTCCCATTGCCTAAAACTCTACTTTTCTATATAACTTGTTCAAATCCTTTGTCTTATTATTTGAGTCATACAATGTCCAACATGCTTTATCTGCAATTATGTATTTCAATTACATGTTAAAGGACTAATTCATAAGTACAAGTTTCGTCGGGACCCATAGTTGTGGACCAAGAGGGGTGCCTAACACCTTCTCCTAAAGGTTATTTCGAGCCCTTACCCTAAATCTCTGGTAATGCAAACCAATCCAAGAGTTAATCGATCTAAGTGCCCTAGCGCACCATAACCCATTAGGTAACGACTCTTCAAAATACCCAATTCCCAAAAGGAAATGAGTTATTACCCCCATGAATGTCGAAACCCGAACCTTTCTTCCCCGTAAAAAAGGGGGCGTGACAATGGAGAGTCAGACTTGATGTGCGGACAGACATTATCAAGAAACCCAACATCGTGGAAGCATCAGAATCAACGATAGAAAATCTTGATCCCATCCTGCTAGACGATAACGACAACACAAAAAAGGCTTATATCGGGCACAACCTCTGGGAACCAGGTAAGTTTCATAAGTTCTTGACTGATCATGCCGATCTGTTTGCCTTTTCCCACGTAGATATGACGGGCATACCAAAAGATATCGCCACCCATAAGCTAAATGCGGACCCCCTCTACTCGGCGGTGCAGCAAATGAGAAGGAAGTTCAATGTTGCTATTAACGAAGCCATTAGCGAAGAGGTCGATAAGCTGCTCGCGAATGGTTCGGTCCAGGAATCAAAATATCCTCAATGGGTCGCCAATGTGGTCATGGTGAAAAAGAAGAACGAAAAGTGGTGGATGTGTGTAGATTTCACTGATCTAAACAAGGCATGCCCGAAAGACTCTTTTCCATTACCACATATCGACCAGCTCATCGACGTAACAACAGGGCACGAGTTGCTAAGCTTCTTAGATGCCTATTCGGGTTACAATTAGATCCTCATGGAAGAAGAGGACCAGGAGAAAACCACTTTCATCACTCACCAAGGAACATATTGCTATAAAGTGATGTCGTTCGGGCTAAAGAATGCGGGGGCGACATATCAGAGATTGGTCACCAAAATGTTCAAAAACCAACTGGGTAGAACAATATAAGTATTCATCGATGATATGCTGGTTAAGTCGAAAAGGAAAGAAGATTATATTGATCATCTGAAGGAAGCCTTCGATATACTAACACGGTACGTCATGAAGCTAAACCCCGAAAAATACGCCTTCAGTGTAAGTTCGGGTAAGTTCCTCGGTTTCCTGGTATCCCAAAGAGGCATTGAGGTCAACCCAGAACAGATTAAGGCAATCAAAGGAATACCCAAAATGCTGACCAGCAAAATGTAGGTGCAGAAGCTGACAGGGCGGATAGCCGCCTTATCAAGGTTCATCTCACGGTCATCGGATAGATGCCACAAATTCTTTAATGTATTAAGGAAAGACTATGGACTTTAATACAATTCGGAATATGTTGACGCCTTAAGGAAACTAAAGGCATACTTGTCCTCACCACCCTTACTCGCCAAGGCAGATCCAGGAGAATGCCTCCTAGTCTACCTGGCTGTGTTCGAAGTCGCGGTAAGTGTAGTCCTAGTCCGAGAAGACAAAGGTACGCAATCTCCAATTTACTATATCAACAAAACCTTAATTGACGTCGAAATGAGGTACCCCCACCTCGAGAAACTGGCCCTAGCATTAGTCATAGCTTCACGAAAGTTTAGACCGTATTTCTAATGCCACCCCATAAAGGTAGTAACAACATTTCCCCTCAGGAGTATCCTACATAAACTCGAACTATCGGGAAGGTTGACCAAGTGGGCCATAGAATTAAGCGAGCATGATATAACATATCAACCTCGAACCGCGATAAAGTCGCAAGTACTTGCTGACTTCGTCGCTGACTTCAGTGAGGAAATATTGCCCGAAGTCGAACAAGAAGCACTTCGCACTTCACATGACCGATCTAACCTCTCGGTCCTCTACACCGATGGCGCATCTAATGCCTCGATATCGGGACTAGGACTCGTACTCGAAGTCCCGACGGGCGAAGTGATTTGTCAATCTGTACGATGCCCCAAAATGACTAACAATGAGGCCGAGTATAAGGTTGTAATTGCAGGATTAAAGTTGGATCTCAAGTATGGTGCTCGGTGGATCATCCTCCGCTGCGACTCACAGCTCATTGTAAATCAAGTCACTGGAACTTTCTAGATAAAGGAACAAAGGCTACAGAAATACCAGACCGAAATCCACAAACTGCTACCTGAATTCTACGAATACCGATTCGACCAAATTCCCCGAGCGCAATACATCGAAGTGGATGGTCTCGCCAAAATGGCAGCAACAACTAAAAACATCACGAAGGAGAACGTGGTCACCCTGCTCCACTCATCAATAGACCAAATCGAGGTACATTCTATAAATTTAACTTGGAACTGGCGTAATCGCATCATATCATATCTACAGGAACGAAGACTCCCGCAAGATAAAAAAGAAGCCAAAAAGCTCCAAATACAAGCGGCGAGGTACAACCTTATTAACCACGACCTTTACAAAAGGATGTTCGGCGGCCTCTTAGCCAAATGCCTTGAACCAAATCAGACAAGGTGTGTGCTCGAAGAGGTACACGAAAGTCACTGCGGTGCCCATACGGGTAACTAGGGCCTCGTCAGGTGTCTTATTCGTGCAGGATACTACTGGCCCACTATGAAGAAGGAGGCCATAGAGTACGTCAAGAAATGTGAGCAATGCCAGAAATATGCCCCTATGATACACCAAGCGGGAGAACTCCTACATTTCGTCACCTTTCCATGGTCGTTTATAAAATGGGGGATGGACATCGTCGGGCCCCTCCCAGCAGGGCGAGGTAAGATACGCTTCCTTTTGGTTTTAACTGACTATTTTTCCAAATAGGTGGAGGAAGGTGCATTCGCTCAAATAAGCGAACAAGAAGTCATCATGTTCATCTAGAAAAACATCATATGCCACTTCGGCATTCCCAAAGAAATCAGTTGCGACAACGGACCCTAGTTCATCAGGAAGAAGACGACTTAATTCTTCAAAAAATGGCACATCAAGCGGATACTCTCCATGCCATATAATCCCGCCGGCAATGGTCAAGCGGAATCCTCCAATAAAACAATATTAAACATACTAAAGAAAAAGCTTGAAGATGCCAAAGGGATATGGCCAAAACTACTACCGGAGGTGCTATGGGCCTATCGTACAACGGTGAAGACCAACACAGGCGAGACGCCATATTCACTAGTCTACGACACCGATTCAGTCATACTCGTTGAGGTCGGGGAACCCAGCCTGAGATACTCAAATGAGAGAGGATCAAGCAACGACGAGAGCAGGTTACTAGACCTAGATGAGGTCGAAGAATGAAGGTATATGGCACACGTAAGAATGGTGGACCAAAAACAATAAGCAGGAAGATATTATAACAAGAAGGCCAAAATACGACCACTCAAAGTTGGGGACTACGTGCTAAAAGCCAAAACGCAAGCAGCGAAAGACTCGAATGAAGGGAAATTAGGAACAAACTGGGACGGGCCATACAAAATCACAGCAACAGCAAGCAAAGGAGCATTTCAACAAGAAACAATGGAAGGAAAGCTACTAAAAAATAATTGGAACGTCCCCCACCTAAAATACTTCCACTTCTAAAAAGAGACGCCTTCCCCCACCCGGGTTTTATCCCAATCGGGTTTTCTCGGGGAAGTTTTTAATGAGGTGACAAGGAGGGTGCCTCAAGGTGTGAGGTATTGTTCATTGCCCCGCCTGCTGACTAAATCTCCAGTCCAAACAATGAAGGGACTAGATATAAGGAATCTCCATTATATGTACAAAATCGACATGTATCGCCATTGTACGAGCAAAGTTGACATGTATCCCCAACATATGAATAAAATCACTCCACTATGTACACGAAATCAACACGCGTCTCCAATGCATGAATAAAACCGACACCTACAACATCCCAATGGCTAAGGACATCGCCAAAATAATGGGTTCGACATCACTCAAATCACAACGGGATATTACTTCGGCACCAGATCGAAAGTAACATCCCAATGGCTAAGGCCATTGATAAAAGAATGGGTTCGACATCACTCGAACCACGATGGGATATTACTTCGGCACTAGATTGAAAGTAACATCCCAATGGCTAAGGCCATTGACAAAAGAATAGGTTCGACATCACTCGAACCACTACGGGATATTACTTCGGCACCAGCTCGAAAGTAACATCCCAATGGCTAAGGCCATCGACAAAAGAATGGGTTCGACATCACTCAAACCACGACGGGATATTACTTCAGCACCAGCTCGAACGTAACATCCCAATGGCTAAGGCCATCGACAAAAGAATGGGTTTGACATCACTCAAACCATGATGGGATATTACTTCGGCACCAGCTCAAAATTATCATCCCAATGGTTAAGGCCATCGACAAAAAGTGGGTTAGACATCATTCGAACCACGACGGGATATTACTTCAGCGCCAGCTCGAAAGCAATATCCCTACGCCCAAGGCCGTTGCTAACAAATATAGTTCAACTAAATGCAATAAGTTTAGCATTTCAATAAAGCCCAAGAGCGACGTGATTGCGGCAGAAGTCGTCGTCAAACAAACCAAAGAAAGAAAATGACTCAGAGGTGCATGCCCAAAACGACCTTCATTTACAGCAAATATATTACAAATATTGATCCTTACAAAGGGTTCAAAAACACCTTTACAAAAATCGCGAAGCAAAAAGCACAAAACAAGTACTACATATCATTTTCGGTGGCATACACATCTTCGTACCAAGAGTCGGAGGTAAGTTTGTTCGCATCATCAGAATTAATATCATCTCCACCAGGCGTGAGAGGATCGTACCCACATGCCTCATGAGTCGCATGAGCCCTAGCACGTACATCCCGAAGTTTTGCTTCAGACGCCCTACCATCAACATGAAGGGCTTTGTATACATTGAGCTAAGCCTCGGAGTGAACCCACAACTCATATAAATGTCGAGGCACGACAGGATTAGCTGGGGCATAAGATGTAGAAGGCTGCGACTGTCGTCGTACGTCCTCCACTTTCAAAGAATCCACTTGCTTGCTCAGTGCGGACAGTTCCACCTCCAACCCTTGAATACACCCCTCAAGTTTCGTCGTCCTAAGCGCAGACGCCTCCATCTCCATAGTCCGCTCTAACTTACAAACATGGAGAGCGTCCTCTAAAATCGCCACCTCAGAAACGACCGCTGCCCTCCCCCTCTCAGCATGGGCCAATTTATCAGTATTCGCACTCAATTCACCCTTAAGCTTGTCAACCTCAGTCGTCTTCATGTCCAGTTCATCAACAAACTGGCTACTTTCGCTTGAAGATTGGCATTTTCAGACACTACTCCCCTACTTAGCTCAAGCTCATCTTTCTTGGCTCTAAGGGCTGCCTCAAGCTCACTACTACGGGCAATGGCCCTCATAAGGTCCTCATCTCGTTCCTTCAACTCCTCAACCTTACGCGCCAGTTGATCCTCCCGCTACTTGAGCCCTTCACGGAGCAGTTGGAAATCACGATCTTGATTGTAGATGTCGACCATCATATGATGCTTGGTGCTATATATTTGGTACTTGGAAAACATCTTCCCATAAAGGGTCGTCCTTCTCCTTTCCTGTTGCTCACGCTCGATCTCCATTATGAGGGTCTAGCTCGAGAAGTAACACTCATCTCTTTAAGTGCCTCGCTCTCAGGGTCAGCACACAAAGGGGAAAAAACAGATGCCACCCGATCACAATCCGACAATAAGTCGTAATTCTTAGGAATGACTTTGTGTCGATCAGACCCCTCCATTCTGACCTCCACGTGAGTATGACGCTCTACAAATTTGCGAACGTCCTCAGGGTCGACGTTTGAACCCAAACCGTCACCCTCAGCATGCAAACACCCGCCAACAGTAGATGATGCGCCGCCCTCGGTGGAATGCGTAGACACCCCTCCTTGATAAACCCCTTCTATTTGGGGAGATCTTCTTCCCAAGATGGCGTCGGCCATAAACATAGGCACCGGTGCCGTCTCCGATGTACCCATCCTGCTCTTGCCGGTCTCAACGACCACGCTCTTCCCAAGCTCCATCCTCATCTTCTTTCTCAATGAAGACTCGTCCCCATTAGAGAACTCATCCACGGGGTGTTGAACTAGTAAATAAGGGATCTCCTCCCTCATAACCATGTCTCGAGAGGAGTCCCTAGCATGTAACGATTAGGCATGACCCTCTCGGGCGGACTCACCCAAAGTGAATTGCATCCTTGCAGAGGCGACGACCTTACGAAATGCAGGGACTGGGCCCCCCTCCTAGAAGCTCCACGACCTGTCGTCATAAAGAGTTGTATTAATAGACAATGATATATGGACGAAGAATGATATAGAGGAAAACACTCACTAAATGAAACTTTCGGCCCTAAGCATTTCACGAAGGCGGTCCAGTCTCGAGTCTTCGCTGCATGGGGAAGCAGACGGGCTACCCAATCCCTTATGGCTGCAATAGGATGGGGGTGGATGCCTCACAGCTGCAAAAGAAAACCACAAATAAATACTAAGGTGAATGAAGAGAAAAGAAAGAGTCAACAAGTGGTGGCACTTACGATTCTCATTCCACCGCTCAGGAAATCTAGCGGGGTCAGATACCATGTGGTCAGTGTTGATACCCAATTTTTTCCTATATTTTTAATATGCATAGATACCTTTCAAAATAGTATATACATGCATATATAAGTGTGCAAAAGGTTTTTATAATTGTTTCCATAATTTTAAGGATTTAAATTGATTTATTTCCTTCCCTTTTATTCATAAAACTCCAATAATTATTCCCCAAATTATTGTTATGATGATTTAGTCATTAATTTCTATATTTATGCCAAAATATGGTTAATATATTTTTTATGCATTTTTATAATTGCATTTGATATTTTTTCAAGCTAAATTGCATATAATTGCAATATTTGCCCATTTAATGTATAATTACATTTTATATGCGATATTTTTAAAATGTTAAATACCTATTTTAAATCATTTTGGTACATAAAATTATTTTCCAGAAATTATAAATTATATAGGGGGAAAGTGGCTATCTAAAATATAGCAAGATTGGATTTCAATTGTAGCCCAAATCGAACACTAACCCCAGCCCAATTTCAAATTAAAACACCCGGCCCAAGACCCGTTAAATCCTAGCCGTTGATCTAAATGATCAACGGCCCTCATAATTCCTTTCCTTTTTTTAATTCTAACTACACCCTAACCCTACCTCATTTACAAATACCGTCGCCTTTGTATCCTCTCTTCTCTCAACCGCCCAACCTAACCCTAGCTCCCTTCAACTGCCGCCTCTTTCTCTGGTCTTCTCTGTTGACCAACCTTCAACTCCTAAGCCTCCAATGACTCCTCTATTGCCAAGCTCATCTTCTTTGAGACTTTCAAGGGCCCTGAGCCATGCCGGCTTGTATCTAGGGTTTGCTATTTGGCTGTTCATGGCTACTCCGGTGTGATTTTGAGCAAAATCACACTGTATTTGTTACGATCTTTGAGTTTCTAAACAGGTTCTTCCATCTCTACTTGGGTTTCTTCTGAAAACCTAATTTTTGTTTACAACTCCTAGATCTGTATGATTTTTAAACAATTTGAGTCTGTTCTTTTGATGTTTTACACTGTTCTTGAATCTCTTTTACAAAAATCATCAATTTTAAGTATTTTTACCTTCTTCTCAAACTAGGGTTTTCGGAACTTCTTCTACACTTTGTTTAAACCGATTCTTTATGTTTAAACTTCTATCCCTTGCATATTTCGATTGATTCTATAATTTTACTCCTTTTCAACTCGCTTATGTTGAAAACCCTAATTTCTTAGTTCCAATCTTGGATTTCTGAGTTTTATTTGATAACGTGTTCAGTTAATCTGTATGTTTCTATGATTTTGTGATTTTTGCCCTATGTTTGCTTGTTAGGGTTCCTAATTGTGGTTATCCCTGCCTATTGTATGATTTTGCACTATTTTGTTCACCAATGTTTTGATTCTTCACTTCTCCTACCTGTATCATGCTTAGCTTACTAATTAAGACTATGCTCTACATGAATCCCTAATTTTATATATATGATTCTTGTCCTACTCGACCTCTTAGGGTTCTGGTTTTGCTTACCATGTGTTTGTTCTTATAAAGTGGTGCTAAATCAATACTATCTTTTATTTTTGAATCTCTGAATCTTTGTGATTGATCCTTCACTGATTCCGCATGATATCTCTACTGATTTTTACCTTGTAGAATGTCTTCTGACCTTATTCTATGGTCAGTTATGCTATTAATTTATTTCTTAAGTCTTTCCTTGATTGAAATATGCTTAACCTAGCCTCTATTACATGTTATGTACTTGTATTATGCAAAAAATATTTCCTTATTTGTCATGTTCAGCCTTATACGATTTCCTTCCTTATTTGTTATATGTCTATTACCATTTGAAGTTAACTCCTCAATTAAAGGAAATACTTACCTTGATTTCCTCACTGACTGGTTCTGAGTTCCACAATTACTGATGGACTTTGATTTTTATCTTATTTTGCTCCATGCTTTCAAACTATATATACACATTCTCTTATTAGCACAAAAACATGAACACCCTTGGTTCAAAACTCTCTCTCTCACACTTAAAATTTTCTGCTCTCTTTTATGCTACTTGCTACTACTCTAAGTTAGCCGGTTGTAAGCAAGACTAACCATTGTGTTCTCCTGCTCTTTCATTGCTTACTGTCCTCTTTACTGGTATGTTCTAGTTTCAATTCAAAGTTCCAACAACAATATAATTCTTTTATTGTTTCAGTTCATCCTGTTTCTAGTTTGCTTCTATTTATGATTTTGTTGTGAAACTTGTAGTTGATGTTTACATTATTATGCACTCCCCTTCCTTAAGAACAATGTATTACCCCTCTGTGTTGTTTCTGAACATGTCTGCACCAATTATCTCTATATGTTTACCACCATATGCTCCATGTATCCCCAAATCCCTATCACCCATGTATGTGAGTTTGTTTTTTATGTCTGATTCTGTGACTATGTATGGTCAGCTGTTTCTGAGCATGTCTATACCAATTCCTAGACCTTTGTTTGTGTATTATGTATCCCCAAATCCCTTGACCCCTGCTTGACCACTGAACTTGTTTTGGTTCTGTGACTACTGGCTGTGTATGAACCTGCCTTAAAGGTGTTGTGTTTAGACTTTTGCTGACTACTCCACTCTCTTTCAAACTGCCCCTGTTGTGTTACTTAATCATTTTCAAATAAACTTCCTTTTTAATACAGTTTTTCATTAAAACCTTTCAACTTGTGTCAAGCACTTTCACTCTACTCCTAAGTCAATAAGTTCTGCCCCCTCCAGTATGTGTACTGTCTTGGGATCCTCTTGAGAACCCTCTGAACTCTAGCATACCGAGGCTCGCCCTTCTACACTGCACTTATTCAATTTTGGTTACCAAGTCTAGGTGTAAGCATTGCTCGGGATCCTTGAGATCCTTAGGGAACTTTGATGCACCTAGACTATGATTTTATCTATGGAATTGAGGCATTTGAGGCTATTGGAGGCTTTGGAAATCTGGGCCTAATTCAAGGCTCCCTATAGACTAGCTTCGTATTTCTTATTTAATTATGTGATTCATTCATATGGTCTGTAATAACTTTTAAATAAATATTGGGGTAACTAGTGAAAGGGATAGGTAGCTACATGTTTATGGGGTAATACCGGTAGAAATCATGCTCATAGGAATTTACATGTTAATCTGATTGCTTTACCAAGTAGAAATTATGCTTATAGGGCTTTACATCTTGTCATCTCGCCATGCTAGAAACCATGCCTATAGGTTTCAAATAATTCCGTAATAAAATCATGTCTGCAAGGTCTTAAAATCAGCATAACAAATAGATGTCATGCCTATATGATTGTCACACCTCCTTTTTTCGCCCCCCCGAGGGGTGAAGGAGTTTTTCCAATTAAAGGACAATCGAAACGGGATTTGTTTATTTATTTCAGAGTCGCTACTTGGGAGATTTAGGGTGTCCCAAGTCACCAGTTTAATCCCGAATCGAGGAAAAGAATGACTCTGTTAACAGTCCGCGAACCAGAAATCCGGATAAGGAATTCTGTTAACCTGGGAGAAGGTGTTAGGCATTCCCAAGTTCCGTGGTTCTAGCATGGTCGCTCAACTGTCATATTCGGCTCATTTATCTGATTTTAATTCATATTGAACCTATGTGCAAATTTTAACTTTTTACCGCTTTTATTATTTTTATTATTATTCTTCAATGAAAATTGCAACATCGTGAAAACACATCTCGAACCACGTCACATCAATACACCCGTGGTTGTTGACACATCTAGACTCCGTTGGAATTTGGATTTGGGTTACATAAATGCACACCCGTATTTAAGAAGGTAAGATTAATTAAGACGCGTCCTAAAGAGACTAGCGTATTGCTATTTTAGAAAAAGGCCGTTAAAATTCACTAAACGGCCAACTCCAAAGTCTAACCAATGGTTATATGTGTTTGTTGAGGGCCCTCGTGATTTGTAATTTATTTGGCGAGGCGCGCCTCATTTTATTTTAAAGGTCGTCCTATAATGGCTATGTTTTCTATTAAGTTCATCTCTAAAAATGAAAGAAGAAAAGGGTCCAACTTTATTTACATGCTTACGAGTTAGTTATAGTTGGGTTCTGAATATGATTCGCAAAAGCCGAAACATGAACGCGTATATGGGCAGTCGTTTGGATATTATGGGCCCAGGTCCAACGCACACAGTATTGACTGGACCTGGGCCACTTCTCTTCCAATAGGGGCCTGGTTAGTTCATTCGACTCAGGCTCGACATTTATAAGGCTGAAATGTAAACTTGTGCTATCTACTCTAACGGTATTGTTGCAAGTTATAACGAGGCAGCCTGCTAAATGAGGTGAGATTATCTAGCAATGGACAGTTTAGTACCTAACGTACGTTTGGAAGATATGCTACTCAACAGACACAACTGAAATAATCAGGATATTGCTTACTACACCATCACTTCTTTTCTAGCTACCGGCATACATAGATAATGAGCCATTAAGTTGCCATATGTGGATGTCTAGTTATACATGATAACTACCTTCATTATCCTAATAGAAGACATGAACTATTATATATACAACTTAATGTTCAATATACAACCAAAGCAAATTCGAAAGAGGCAACTTCAGCTCTTCATTTCTATATTCATGTTTCAACTTTCAGCTTACATTGACAGTGTATCAGTTGTGTACCTGGTATTGGGAAAGCCAAAAGAAGAAAAGGAATGATCAGTGCAGCAGTAGCATTCACAACAACAGCAACAACAGAAACCAGCAGTCAACAGCAACAAAAACCAGCAATCAACAGCAACAAAAACCAGTGACAGATTTTTAAAACCAAGCAGCAAACCAAGCAGTAACCCAATGGAACAGTGCTCAACCAATAGAAAACTAGGAAATACCAAGCTGAAATCCCATAGTACCAAAACACAGACAGATGCAAGAAACAGTAGTTTCTGATTTGTCAAACACTCAAAGAAAAGACAAGCTGAAGCTCTTTGATGTAAACCTTAGCCTTAAACACCCTTGTTTTTCTCTGGCTTTGAGGATCAAAACCAGCCAGTTTTTCTCTTAGTACTGAACTTTTCAGGAAAAAAAACCTATCTTACACTCGATATACTCTGACTTATGAAGATTAAAAGCCAGCACTATTTTTTGCCTTTTCCAACTCCGAAATCTTAATCCCAGCCCCTTTTTTGTTCTAAATGAGCCTATTTATAACCCACAAGAGACCTCTAAGGTCTGCCTTGAACAAAACAGATCCTAAGTCTGCCCCTGCCCCTTAACTTCCCATGCCTAAGTGCCTTTTCTTGATGTAAACTATTTTGCTCCCCATGCTTGTCCTATTGCTCTAATCAAGAGTTATGGGTTTATTAAAGTATTCATTTTAAACTCCCATGCTCTTATGTCTTGTTCCCCATTGTCATTAGATTAATAGTATTTTAAATACCACTTGACATGTTCTTAAGTTAATCCCTAATTAAACTCTGTCAAATGCCAAAATTACCCTTAACCCTTGCATATTACTGTATTACCCTAACTTTTAATAGCCAGTATATAAACCCCTCTAAATTTAGCTAATCACTGATTACTAACTATATAAGCTTAAACTCAACACTGATTTCAAGTTGACCTGTTAGATTTCTACAGCTATATCCAATTCTCAGCCTAAGTTTAACTCAAAATCAGATCATAAAGGGGTGTCATCAGACGAAATGAGTTGGTCATATTGGGAGCCAAACCTGACCAACTCAAAGCCAAATGCAAACAGGCAACAACCATTACAGGCTAAGATCAAAGCAGTAATGAACAGGCATGTTGATACAAGTCTTACATAGATAAGAGGAACAGGCTAGTAATCACACTGAAATGAGCAACTCGTGCTTTTTATAGTTTTTAAGCGAGTTCAGTTGACGACACTTATTCAACTGACTAACAAAATACAACGGGTAGCCAACAATCGATAAACAGGCATAGACAAAATAGGTATCGGAGTATTTCGACGCCTTTGTGCACAACAGACCTATATGAACTAATTATTTGACAACTCTAACATGGTCGAACACACAACTCATGATATGAACAAACAGTAGAAAAATGACCAAGTAAAAGGTCTACTGAATATGAACAGAATTAATTAAAAGAAAAGTAGAGAAATCAAACCAACTACTAAAACATGCACAAAGATACAAATAGAACACATGAACCGAAGGAAAGGAAAAACATACCTCTGAATCTTAAGAACAAAAATGACCCAGTCTCGAACCGGACTCGACCTCTTTGAGGTTGAACAGACTCCAACCCTTCGTTTAATTGGACAGACCACCAGGTTCTGGATTTCTATGGTTCTTGAGGGCTCGATTTGGGGCTCGAAGGTCTCTACCTAGATTCGAACCAAACCAAGTGTGTTTAGGGCATAAGGGAGGTCAGGGGGTGACATGGTGTGAGTTTGGGGCTGGTTGGGGTAGGTTTGGGTTTCACTCGAATCTTCGATTGAAGATTCGAGAAGCTGGAGGTTGATTCGAGACAAGCGGCTAGCAGATTTGTAACGAGGGTGGTTAGGAGATTCAGGGGTGTGATTTTGGTGGTCATCGGAGGAGGTAAGGTTTCAGGCTGGTTCTTTGATTTGATATTCGAAACGTTCCGTTGAGATTCGAAGCAAAGGGAGCCTGGATTCGTGATGAGGGTGGTTAGGAGGCTCAGGGGGGTTGGTTTCATGTCCAACGGCATTGTTGCCGCCGGCTTTCAAGCGAAGGGGCGGGGTGGCGGCTAGGGTTTTCATGGGAGTCGATCTCTAAGCTTGAGAGAGACGATGGAGTGAGAGAAGGGGGGTTGGCATGGGGGGCTGGGTAGGTGTTTTAGGCTTATATAGTGGGGAGGGAATTGATCCTGGGCCGTTCGATCTGGTGAGATCAATGGCCCAGATCAATTCACCTAAGGGGAACGGTGTCGTTTGGCTTTGGTTGGGAGTCGATTCGAACCGGGTAATGGGTCGGGTTTGGAATGGGTAGGGAGATGAAATCCTGGCCGTTGGATCGATTTAATCCAACGGCTCCGATTAAAAGGGGCCAATATGACGCTGTTTGAGGCGTCTCAAAGTTTGACCAAATTGGACCGGATCTTGGGGGGTTGTTTTGGGCCTGATTTTGGGTCCAACTAGGGTGGCCCAACTCCAATTTCTGTATTTTCACTCTTTTCTTCTTTTTCTTCCCTTTCCTTTTTAATTCCTAGTTACCAAAAATTCTAAAAATAAATTGTAACCAAAATTAAACTATTAATTAACACATCACAACAATTAACACTTAATTTAGAACATTTAATTGAAATAAAATCACACCATGACAACAAAATAGAATAAAAATGCATACTTTGTGATTTTCCTTTTAAAATCAGATTAAGGTTTAATCAATTTCTAAATGCACAATTAAATCGTAAATATGCATGCAACATGTATTCTTTTTTGTATTTTTTTTAATTAACTACAACAAGGTAAATACTGACGGACAAAAATAATTACCAAGATGTCATGCAAATTCTCGAAATTGTACCCGAAGGATATTTGTTTTATTTTTCGATTTCTTTTGGAGTAATTTTCGTGAGGTAAAAATCATGTGCTCACAATGATCTAATCCAAATTCTGTTTTAATTAGTGTTTATGTATGTTTCCATACCTGCAAATCTTTAAAATCAGTGTTAAACTTAGAAATCATGCCTATAGAGAACTATATCAAATCCTGCCTATGGATTTTGCCTAAGTTTAGTTTAAATAACTCAATCCGGTTAACATTTGATTCGCTTCTGAATTGGTTTAAATAAGTAATTTATATTTCTAAAATAAGTTTTTTAAAACTACCTTAATATTTTATTAGACAGCATGCCCATAGGATTTTCAAAAGTTCGTTTCAAAATCTGCTTTGTTTCACTATAAAATGTAGTCATTAGTATTCCGCGTATAGGCAAACCTATAGGGCGTTTTCAAAACTACGATTTTGAAACTGTTTCTATGAATTAATTTTTTCTGATCCTAACAGGCTTTAAGAAACCAATAGGCAACTACTGAAGTCATTACTCCTGAGATTATAAAAACAAATTGTGTGTCTTCTGCATATTCACCTAGATATCCTGCCTTAGGATACTATTTAATAAAAAACCCTTAATTGTGCTTGAGTCGTGCTGTTTATGTGCCTTGTTTGAGGAGGAAACTTTGAGCCTTTATTTTCTCCCTTCTATCTTATGTGCTAAAAGTCCTAATTATTTTGCCTGTCGCCTTAGAATTTTCACCTTTAAAACCTTAGGGGTCTGTCTAGAACCACCTATAAGGGGCGGGTAACAACACACAATAGAGATCGCTGACCAAACACTCGCTTTGCATGACCACTAAGGGGATGGGAAGGGTAGATATGGGATATGATGACTACACGCTAATGTCACGTGTAGCCCCTCATTGAGGAGTGTTTACCGGACATTGTGTGGGGTGATACTATAGGCTAACCAACCTAGGACTCCTCCTTTACCAAATTTCCTTTTTCTATTTAAAACCTTTGTCTTACAACTTGTTCAAAAACTTTTATATTATTATTTGAGTTATCCAATGTGCCTTACTTGCAACCTATTTGATTCAATTGTTTATTTGTACAGGACTAATTTGTGAATATAAGTTCAGCCGAGACCCATATTTGTGGACCAAGTGGGGTTCCTAACACCTTCCTCTCGAGGTTATTTTGAGCCCTTACCCTAATCTCTGGTAACGCAAACCAATCCAAGAGTTAATAACTCTAGGTGCCCTAATGCACCATAAACTCGTTAGGTAGCGACTCTTCAAATACCCAATTCCCAAAAGGAAATGAGTTATCACACCCCATGGAATGTCGAAACCTGTACTTCCCCATCAAGAAGGGAAAAAAGGGGGCTTGACAGTCAGTTCTGACAAAGAAGTATTTATGCCAAAATTTGCGGCTCGCCCGATCATCAGTTCCGACCACCAGCTCTTTTGTCCCACGGTGCCTCAGATGCACCATAGTACCCCTGTGAAAGCTGGGTGAAAACAAATGTAGGAGGTGGTGAATGGTAACTTCACACCCCGCCAACTCTGCATACTTCGTTAACAACAGGAGTATTTTGAGCATGTACGTTGAAAGTTGCGCCGGGCAAACCTGATAAAATCGACAAAACTCTTCCGCTAATGGGAGAAGGGGGAAGGAAATACCGATCAGAAAGGGGTACTCATAAAAAGCACAATACCCCGGTCTATGGACTTCTACGAAGTCTCTTCCCGCTGGAACCATTTCAATATGAGCAAGAATGTTATATTTTGCACGGAGGGCATTGATGTGGACTTGCTTAGTTTCAGAAAATACTGGGACGGGAGTAAGAGGAGGATCTTTGAGAAAGTTACTTCGAGACATAAGGTGTCTTGGCAGTAGCTCATCCATGGTGGGAAGGCTATCCCCTTCCTCCATCGTCAAGTCCTTGCCACCGGGAGGGGGCGCCATGGATAGCGGGGTGGTGTCAGAAACCCCCCTCATGTGATCGGTGTGTTCTAGGCATGTCTATGAAGGGAGATGTGCTAATGCAACAAGAAATACCAAGAATAATGAACGAGAAAGAGGAGATGAAGAAAAACGCAGAAGCAGAGCTAGAAATATGAAAGGAAATGATCGGAAGAGAAATGGCCAAAACTTTTTGAAAAAACAAACCCTTCCCCTATTTATAGGGTTGGTTGACGCCAGAATCGAAGCGAAAAGACTTCCCTGGCAGCGAAATCGAAGCAACATGCCATCATATTGTCCCTCGGGAAGACGCGCCATGATGACGCACGTGGAAGTGACGTCACTCCAAATATAGCACACACCACCCAAGGTATGGCGAAATGCTTCATTCTTCCGTCATCAACCGAAACCGACATGGTTTGCAGATTCTATTTTTTTGTATGCGTGGATGACGTCCGCTTATCAAGGACGCCCCAAGCTGCGACCTCGACAAGCGGAAGGACTAACTGTATGGGTCAAAATTTAGACGACCATGACCAAAACCAAGTGTAGCAGAGAGCGAGGTCCTAGTGATGTCACTTCTTAAGGATCGTCCTGATGAACGACGATCGATAGTGGCTAGTGAATGCTCGACGTTTGTAGTTATGTTAGCATGATAGGAAACAATGGAATATGCCTTTGGAATATTCTTTAAGTTGTACCTTTTTCTTTTGAGATTAAGAAGGGAGATTGTCCCCTATAAAAAGGGACCGAACACTCTGGGGGGGGGGGGACATTTTCTAAAATCTATATACGACTTTTACTTGAAGCTGAGTATCTGTAGCAAAATCTCTCTACATTTAAAACAATCATATTTATAATTGTGACGACCCGAAGGGTCATCACCGTAGTTCTTCCTTGTTCCGCGCTTTCGAGGCCTTGAAAACCTCGCTTTTAGTTGCCTCGATTGGCGTGCGCAGTTTGGGCGCGTAGCCGGAAAGTTTTTATGTTAGAATATGTGAATTATGTGAAACATTTGATGAATTTTGGTATTAATATGCATAATGTTGACTTCGGTCAACATTTTGGGTAAACGGACCCGGACCTGTGATTCGACGGTCCCGGAGGGTCCGTAGAAAAATATGGGACTTGGGCGTGTGCCTGGAATCAAATTCTGAGGTCCCAAGCCCGAGAAATGATTTTTTGAAAGAAATTATTTTTCTGAAATTTGATATGAAAATTTGAAATGAAAAAGGGGTAAGAAAATATATGTATCGGGCTCGTATTTTGGTTCCGATGCATGGTACAAGTCTTAAATATGTGTTAAGCACTATCTGTAAAGTTTGGCTAAAAACGGACGTCATATGACGTGTTTCGGACTAAAAATGGAGAATTTGAGTTATGAAAGTTGAAGAATGAAAATCATGTGTTTGAGGCTTGATCCTATGTATTTGATGTTATTTTGGCGATTTGATCGCACGAGTAAGTCCGTAAGATGTTTTTAAGGTTGTGTGGATGTTGGGTTTGGAGCCCCGAGGGCTCGGGTGAGTTTTGAATGGGGCCCGGGAGGTCTTAGACTTAGAAAAAAAAATATACAGGTTCAGATGTTGCAGGCCCAGCGCGGCCATGGCCATTTCCGCGCGGTCCACGCTGGCAGCCACGCGGCCGCGGTGCTTTTCTGTGCGGTCCACGTGGTGGGGTTCAGAGGGTCGACCAGCGCGGCCGCGCACCAAATCAGTGCGGTCCGCGCTGGGTGGGTTCAGAGAGAGCCCACTTCTCCCCTCCCTCGGCGCGGCCGCGGTGCATTTCTGTGCGGTCCGCGCCGGCCCCCAGAAAAATGTATAAATTCAGGATTTTTAGTCATTTTTCCACTTTTCAAAAACCCAAAACCTAAGAGACGATTTTCCAAACAACTTTTCTCCTTCAAAACGATTGGTAAGTGATTTCTAACTTAATTTCTTTATTCCTTAATATCTTTTAAAATAATTTCAACTTCAAATCAAAGATTTTCATGGGGAAAATTGGGTGTTTTGGGTAGAACCTAGGTTTTCTACAAATTGAGAAGTTGGACCTCAATTTGGGGTCAGATTTAAAAACAAATCATATATTTGGATTCATGGGGAAATGAGTAACCGGGTTTTGGTCTGAACCTCGAGTTTCGACCACGTGGGTCCGGGGGTATTTTTGACCTTTTTGGGAAAAACCTTGAAAAAATGTATTTTCATGCATTGGGGATGATTCATTTAGTAATTATTAATGTGATTAAGTAACTTATGACTAGATTCGAGCGTATTGGTGGTGGAATCAAGAGGTAAAGCTATACTAGAAGCGTGAGTTGAGTTTGGAGCATTCGAGGTAAGTGTTTGTTCTAACTTTGGCTTGAGGGAATAGGATTAGGATGATATTTGCTACTTGCTAATGTGGAGTACGGTGTATAGACATGGTGACGGTTATCTATGCACCGGAGTCTAGCATGACCGTGAGTCTTGATTGCTTTTAATTCGAATAATGTGACACAAGCTCCTTGTTTATTTGATGAGTTTCATATAATGTGAACGGTTGAGGTAAAATTGTGATTGGTGTACTTTTGGAGCGTTAGCTCGAACATGAATGTGTTAGTTGAGGAAGAATGGATTTAAAAAGGAGAATGTGTTGTGAATACTCCCTTGCTGGGATGTGTAGACTGATATATATATTCTCCCTTGTCGGGATATTTTGGGCTGTTAGTTGTACCCTTGCCGGGTTAAAGGTATTGAGTTGTTATTCTCCCCTGAAGGGGTCTACTATATGAAGTCAGATATTATGAACTATATTATGGGATCGTGTGGCATGCCGTCCACTTATATATGATATTATGGGATCGTGTGGCACGCCGTCCACTTATATATGATATTATGGGATCGTGTGGCACGCCGTCCACTTATATATGATATTATGGGATCGTGTGGCACGCCGTCCACTTATATATGATATTATGGGATCGTGTGGCACGCCGTCCACTTATATATGATATTATGGGATCGTGTGGCACGTCGTCCACTTATATATGATATTATGGGATCGTGTGGCACGCCGTCCACTTATATATGATATTATGGGATCGTGTGGCACGCCGTCCACTTATATATGATATTATGGGATCGTGTGGCACGCCGTCCACTTATATATGATATTATGGGATCGTGTGGCACGCCGTCCACTTATATATGATATTATGGGATCGTGTGGCACGCCGTCCACTTATATATGATATTATGGGATCGTGTGGCACGCCGTCCACTTATATATGATATTATGGGATCGTGTGGCACGCCGTCCACTTATATATGATATTATGATTTTTATCTGTTACTCCCCGATAGCATGTCCCCTCCCAGTTTTACTTTTTATTATCTTGTTATTGTTTTCTTGCACTTGTTGTATATATATCTGTACAGGTTAATTGTGGTAGGTACTGTCTAGCCTCGTCACTACTTCGTCGGGGTTAGGCCAGACACTTACTAGCACATGGGGTCGGTTGTGCTGATGCTACACTCTGTGCATTTTTGTGCACAGATCAGGGAGCAGCTTACGGACCTCAGCAGTAGGATTTCTGGGAGCTGTCTTTAGTCCAGGGACTCTCGAGGTAGCCTAGCTGGCGTTCGCAGGCCGAAGTCCCTTTCCATGTATTTCGTTTGTTCATCTTGTATCAGACAAACATGATGTATTTCCTTTCAGACATTGTTTGTAGTATTCTGTAGTAGTCCGTGAGCTAGTGACACCAGACCTTGGGTAGTGATGTGTATTAAACTTCCGCACTTTTGGTTTTCAGTTGCTTTAGATTTAAAGTCTTCCGCTTAAATTTTGTGTCGTTTATTATATTGTTTGAAAGAAAGCAAGAAAGGTGTTTTAAATATTTGGCTTGCCTAGCTCCGATAGTAGGCGCCATCACAACACCCGATGGTGGGAAATACGGGTCGTGACAAGTTGGTATTAGAGCACTAGGTTACTCAGGTCCCACAACTCACGGACAAGCTCAGTAGAGTCTGAGGGATTGGTACGGAGACGTCTGTATTTATCCCGCAGAGGCTACTGAGTTAGGAAAACTTCACCTTGTTCATTCTTGTCATGCGATTCTGTTTCTCAAGTACTGATTGTCTTTCCACTCTGTTCTCTCGCAGAGGGCGAGGCCGAGGCCGGGGCAGAGCTCAGCCCCGAGCAGCATTTCCAGCGACGGAGCCTCAGGTCGATTTTGAGGAGGAGGTTCCGGCCCCCGCTGTTTCAGTGGGCCCAGCTCAGGTCCCAGAGGGTTTCATAGCCACTCCAGTGCTTCAGGACGCTTTGGTCCGACTGGTAGGCTTTATGGAGGGCATTTCTAGAGCGGGTTTTCTTCCCGTAGCTCCAGCCACATCTCAGGCTGGGGGAGGAGTTCAGACTCCCGATACTCGTACTCCAGAGCCGGTAGCTCCTCAAGCTCATGTTCCAGCAGTTTAGCCAGCCGTGGCAGTTCAGCCAGCTGTGGCAGCCCAGCCAGGTATTGCGGCTCAGTCCAGCGATGGTGCGGCTATGTCCGCGGATACATTGTGGAGTCTTGATCGTTTCACCAAGCTCTTCTCAACCACATATAGTGGCACCCCCTCAGAGGATGCTCAGGATTTCATATTCATATGTCATGAGGTTCTACGGACTATGGGCATTGTAGAGACCAATGGGGTCGACTTCGCCACTTTTCGCCTGGCAGGATCCGCCAAGACTTGGTGGAGGGATTTCTGTTTAGCCAAGCTAGCAGGGTCGCCATCATTGACCTGGGATCATTTTTCAGAGTTATTTCTAGGGAAGTTTCTTCCAGTTACTCAGCGAGATGCTCTTCGCAGGCAGTTTGAGCGTCTCCAGCAGGGTCCTATGACGGTCACCCAGTATGGGACCCGGTTCATTGATCTTGCTCGTCATGCCATTATGATACTCCCCACCGATAAAGAGAGGGTGCAGAGGTTTATTGATGGGTTGGCCCAGCCGATCCGTGTTCAGATGGCCATGAGTGCCGGTAGTGAGATTTCATTTCAGGAGGCGGCAGATGGTGCCCGCCGGATAGAGATGGCACTTGCTCAGGGAGGTGGTCATGGGTCTGATAAGAGGCCCCGTCATTCTGGTAGATTCAGTGGTACCTCGTCTGGAGGTAGGGATTCTTATGGTAGAGGCCATCCTTCGAGGCCCTTTCAGTCAGCTCTCCAGGCTTCTCATGGTACACCAGGTGGTCGTGGTTCTCAGCCGCAGTATTCTGACCAGCAGCTCTTCAGTTCACCATCAGCACCTATCAGTGCACCACCACTTCGTTATTCTCAGCAGCCGATGGCTTGTTATACTTGCGGCGATGTGAGTCACATTGCCAGATATTGCCCTCGAGCTTCAAGTAGCTCGTAGCAGCAGGGTCCTCGCCCGATGATTCATGCACCAGTTGCCCCACAGCTTGCCCAGCCAGCTAGAGGTGGGGGTAGAGGACATAGAGGTGGAGGTAGAGGTCTTAGAGGTGGAGCTCAGACCGCTAGAGGTAGGGGTCAACCAGCAGCAGATCATCCCAGGGATATGATTCAGGGAGGTGGGGCCCAGCCCCATTGTTATGATTTGCCAGCCAGGCCAGAGGCTGAGTCATCAGATGCTGTGATTACAGGTACTATTCTGGTCTGTAATAGGGATGCTTCTGTGCTATTTGATCCCAAATCTACGTATTCATATGTGTCGTCCTATTTTGCACCCTATTTGGTTATGCCTAGTGACTCGTTGAGTATTCCTGTTTATGTGTCAACACCGGTGGGTGATTCTATTGTGGTTGACCAAGTTCATCGTTCTTGTATCGTAGTGTTTGGGGGTCTTGAGACCCGTGTTGATTTGTTGATTTTGGACATGGTCGACTTCGATGTTATATTGGGGATGGACTGGTTATCCCCGTACCATGCTATCTTGGATTGCCATGCCAAGACCGTAACCTTAGCCTTATCGGATTTACCCCGTTTAGAGTGGAGGGGGACTTCTGTTCATTGTACCCGCAGTGTTATCTCGTATGTGAAAGCACGACGTATGGTCGAGAAGGGATGTTTGGCCTACTTGGCGTATGTTCGCGATTCTAGCGCGGAGGCCCTTCTATTGATTTTGTGCCCGTTGTTCGGGAGTTTCCTGAGGTTTTCCCTTCAAATTTGTCGGGTATGCCGCCCGATAGGGATATCGACTTTTGTATTGATTTGGCCCCGGGCACTCAGTCCATTTCTATCCCGCCATATCGTATGGCCCCACCGGAGTTGAAAGAGTTAAAGGAACAGCTACAGGATTTGCTTGAGAAAGGTTTCATTAGACCCAGTGTTTCACCTTGGGGTGCGCCAGTGTTGTTTGTTAAGAAAAAGGATGGTTCGATGAGAATGTGCATCGATTACCGACAATTGAACAAGGTTACAATTAAGAATAAGTATCCACTGCCGAGGATTGATGATTTATTCGACCAACTTCAGGGTGCGAGGGTGTTCTCGAAGATAGATTTAAGATCTGGTTATCATCAATTGAGGATTAGGGCGTCTGATGTCCCCAAGACAGCATTTCGCACTCGGTATGGGCACTATGAGTTTTTGGTCATGTCATTTGGATTGACTAATGCCCCAGCAGCATTCATGGAGTTGATGAACCGAGTGTTCAGACCTTATTTGGACTTGTTCGTGATAGTCTTTATTGACGATATTCTTATATACTCCCGCAGTCAGGTGGAGCATGAGCAGCACCTCATAGTGGTCCTTCAAACCCTAAAGGATAGTCAGTTGTATGCTAAGTTCTCAAAGTGCGAGTTTTGGTTGAGTTCGGTCGCATTCCTGGGTCATGTCGTATCAGCAGCAGGTATTCAGGTAGACCCGAAGAAGATAGAGGCAGTCAAGAACTGGCCTCGACCAACTTCAGCTACGGATATTCGGAGTTTCCTGGGGTTAGCAGGTTACTACCGTCGGTTCGTAGAGGGGTTTTCATCCATTGCAGCCCCTATGACCAGATTGACCCAGAAGGGTGCCCAGTTCAGGTGGTCGGACGAGTGTGAGGCTAGCTTTTAGAAGCTTAAGACGGCTCTGACTACGGCACCAGTATTGGTTTTGCCCACAGGTTCAGGGCCATATACGGTCTATTGTGATGCGTCTCGTATTGGGCTTGGTGCAGTGTTGATGCAGGAAGGCAAAGTCATTGCTTATGCTTCGAGGCAGTTGAAGATCCACGAGAAGAATTATCCGGTTCATGATCTCGAGTTGGCAGCCATTGTTCATGCCCTGAAGATCTGGAGGCATTACTTATATGGCGTGACGTGTGAGGTTTACACTGATCACAAGAGTCTTCAGTATCTGTTCAAGCAGAAAGAGTTGAATTTGAGGCAGAGGAGGTGGTTAGAGTTGCTAAAGGATTATGATGTTACTATCTTATACCACCCGGGGAAGGCCAATGTGGTGGCTGATGCATTGAGCAGGAAGTCTGCCCGCATGGGTAGTCTTGCTTATATTCCAGTCAGCCAGAGATTGCTTGCTTTGGATGTTCAGGCCTTGGCCAATCGTCTTGTGAGGTTGGATATTTCTGAGCCCAGCAGAGTGTTAGCTTGCACGGTTGCTCGTTCCTCACTATTAGAGCGTATCCGCGAGCGACAGTTTGAGGATCCCCATTTGTGTGTCTTGAGAGACACAGTGCAGCGTGGAGGTGCTAAGAAAGTAACCTTAGATGATGATGGTGTATTGAGATGGCAGAGACGAGTTTGTGTGCCCAATGTTGATGGGATTCGAGAGTTGATCTTAGTGGAGGCCCACAGTTCTCGGTATTCTATTCACCCGGGCGCCGCGAAGATGTATCAGGATCTGAGGCAGCACTATTGGTGGCATAAGATGAAGAAAGACATTGTTGCGCACGTGGATCGGTGTTTGAATTGTCAGCAGGTTAAGTACGAGCATCAAAGACCCGGTGGTCTATTTCAGAGGATTGCACTTCCCGAGTGGAAGTGGGAGAGGATTACGATGGATTTCGTTACTGGACTCCCGATGACTCGGAAAAAGTTTGATGTAGTTTGGGTCATTGTTGATAGGCTGACCAAGTCAGTGCATTTTGTTCCTGTTGCAGCCACCTATTCGTCCGAAAGGTTAGCCGAGATTTATATTAGGGAGATTGTTCGCCTTCATGGGGTGCCGCTATCTATCATTTCGGATCGGGGTACGCAGTTTACCTTGCATTTCTGGAGAGCGGTTCAGCGAGAGTTGGGCACCGAGGTTGAGTTGAGTACAACATTTCATCCCCAGACGGACGGTCAGTCCGAGAGGACTATTCAGATTCTTGAGGACATGCTCCGAGCCTGTGTCATTGATTTTGGAGGCTCGTGGGACCAGTTTTTGCCTTTAGCAGAGTTCGCCTACAACAACAGCTACCAGTCCAGCATTCAGATGGCTCCGTATGAGGCGTTGTATGGTAGGCGATGTCGGTCTACAGTTGGATGGTTTGAGCCGGGAGAGGCTCGATTTTTGGGTACGGATCTGGTTTAGGAAGCCTTGGACAAGGTCAGGATTATTCAGGATAGACTTCGTACAGCTCAGTCCAGACAGAAGAGTTATGTAGACCGCAAGGTCAGAGATGTTGCTTTCATGGTTGGTGAGCGGGTATTGCTCCGTGTATTGCCTATGAAGGGCGTGATGAGATTTGGGAAGAAGGGCAAGCTCAGCCCTAGGTTCATCGGTCCATTTGAGATTCTTGATCGTGTGGGAGAGGTGGCTTATAGACTTGCCTTGCCATCTAGCTTGTCAGCTGTGCATCCCGTGTTTCATGTATCTATGCTCCGGAAGTATCGCGGAGATCCATCGCACGTGTTGGATTTCAGCACTGTCCAATTGGACAAGGATCTGTCATATGAGGAGGAGCCGGTGGCTATTCTAGACCGGCAGGTTCGACAGTTGAGGTCGAAGAGTTTCCCTTCGGTGCGTGTTCAGTGGAGAGGTCAGCCTCCTGAGGCATCGACCTGGGAGTCCGAGTCCGATATGCGGAGCCGTTATCCTCATTTATTTCCCGACTCAGGTACTTCTTTCTTTTATCCGTTCAAGGACGAACGGTTGTTTTAGAGGTGGAGAATGTGACGACCCGAAGGGTCATCACCGTAGTTCTTCCTTGTTCCGCGCTTTCGAGGCCTTGAAAACCTTGCTTTTAGTTTCCTCGATTGGCGTGCGCAGTTCGGGCGCGTAGCCAAAAAGTTTTTATGTTAGAATATGTGAATTATGTGAAACATTTGATGAATTTTGGTATTAATATGCATAATGTTGACTTCGGTCAACATTTTGGGTAAACGGACCCGGACCTGTGATTCGATGGTCTCGGAGGGTCCGTAGAAAAATATGGGACTTGGGCGTGTGCCCAGAATCAAATTCTGAGGTCCCAAGCCCGAGAAATGAATTTTTGAAAGAAATTGTTTTTCTGAAATTTGATATGAAAATTTGAAATGAAAAAGGGGTTAGAAAATATAGGTATCGGGCTCGTATTTTGGTTCTGAGTTCTGACTCCCGGTACAAATCTTAAACATGTGTTAAGCACTATCTGTAAAGTTTGGCTAAAAACGGACGTCATATGACGTGTTTTGGACTAAAAATGGAGAATTTGAGTTATGAAAGTTGAAGAAAGAAAATCATGTGTTTGAGGCTTGATCCTATGTATAAGATGTTATTTTGGCGATTTGATCGCACGAGTAAGTCCGTAAGATGTTTTTAAGGTTGTGTGCATGTTGGGTTTGGAACCCCGAGAGCTCGGGTGAGTTTTGAATGGGGCCCGGGAGGTCTTAGACTTAGAAAAAAAATATACAGGTTCAGATGTTGCAGGCCCAGCACGGTCGCGGCCATTTCCGCGCGGTCCGCACTGGCAGCCACGCAGCCGCGGTGCTTTTCTGTGCGGTCCGCGTGGTGGGGTTCAGAGGGTCGACCAGCGCGGCCGCGCACCAAATCAGTGTGGTCCATGCTGGGTGGGTTCAGAGAGAGCCCACTTCTCCCCTCCCTCGGCGCGGCCGTGGTGCATTTCTGTGCGGTCCGCGCCAGCCCCCAGAAAAATGTATAAATTCGGGATTTTTAGTCATTTTTCCACTTTTCAAAAACCCAAAACCTAAGAGGCGATTTTCCAAACAACTTTTCTTCTTCAAAACGATTGGAAGTGATTTCTAACTTAATTTCTTTATTCCTTAATATCTTTTAACATAATTTCAACTTCAAATCAAAGATTTTCATGAGGAAAATTGGGTGTTTTGGGTAGAACCTAGGTTTTCTACAAATTGAGAAGTTGGACCTCAATTTGGGGTCCGATTTAAAAACAAATCATATATTTGGATTCATGGGGGAATGTGTAGCCGGGTTTTGGTCCGAACCTCGAGTTTCGACCACGTGGATCCGGGGGTATTTTTGACCTTTTTGGGAAAAACCTTGAAAAAAATCTATTTTCATGCATTGGGGATGATTCATTTAGTAATTATTAATGTGATTAAGTAACTTATGACTAGATTCGAGCGGATTGGTGGTGGAATCAAGAGGTAAAGCTATACTAGAAGCGTGAGTTGAGTTTGGAGCATTCGAGGTAAGTGTTTGTTCTAACTTTGGCTTGAGGGAATAGGATTAGGATGATATTTGCTACTTGCTAATGTGGAGTACGGTGTATAGGCATGGTGACGGTTATCTATGCACCGGAGTCTAGCATGACTGTGAGTCTTGATTGCTTTTAATTCGAATAATGTGACACAAGCTCCTTGTTTATTTGATGAGTTTCATATAATGTGAACGGTTAAGGTAAAATTGTGATTGGTGTACTTTTGGAGTGTTAGCTCGAACTTGAATGTGTTAGTTGAGGAAGAATGGATTTAAAAAGGAGAATGTGTTGTGAATACTCCCTTGCCGAGATGTGTAGACTGATATATATATTCTCCCTTGTCGGGATATTTTGGGCTGTTAGCTTTACCCTTGCCGGGTTAAAGGTATTGAGTTGTTATTCTCCCCTGAAGGGGTCTACTATATGAAGTCAGATATTATGAACTATATTATGGGATCGTGTGGAACGCCGTCCACTTATATATGATATTATGGGATCGTGTGGCACGCCGTCCACTTATATATGATATTATGGGATCGTGTGGCACGGCGTCCACTTATATATGATATTATGGGATCGTGTGGCACGCCGTCCACTTATATATGATATTATGGGATCGTGTGGTACGCCGTCCACTTATATATGATATTATGGGATCGTGTGGCACGCCGTCCACTTATATATGATATTATGGGATCGTGTGGCACGCCGTCCACTTATATATGATATTATGGGATCATGTGGCATGCCGTCCACTTATATATGATATTATGGGATCGTGTCGTCCACTTATATATGATATTATGGGATCGTGTGGCACGCCGTCCACTTATATATGATATTATGAGATCGTGTGGCACGCCGTCCACTTATATATGATATTATGGGATCGTGTGGCACGCCGTCCACTTATATATATATATATATATATATATATATATATATATATATATATATATCATGGGAACCGGAGTCTCTTCTGCTTATTTCCGATATTTCATTTTTATCTGTTACTCCCCGATAGCATGTCCCCTCCCAGTTTTACTTTGTATTATCTTGTTATTGTTTTCTTGCACTTGTTGTATATATATCTGTACAGGTTAATTGTGGTAGGTACTGTCTAGCCTCGTCACTACTTCGCCGGGGTTAGGCCAGGCACTTACCAGCACATGGGGTCGGTTGTGCTGATGCTACACTCTGTGCATTTTTGTGCACAGATCAGGGAGCAGCTTACGGACCTCAGCAGTAGGATTTCTGGGAGCTATCTTCAGTCCAGGGACTCTCGAGGTAGCCTAGCTGGCGTTCGCAGGCCGAAGTCCCTTTCCATGTTTTTCGTTTGTTCATCTTGTATCAGACAAACATGATGTTTTTCCTTTCAGACATTGTTTGTAGTATTCTGTAGTAATCCGTGAGCTAGTGACACCAGACCTTGGGTAGTGATGTGTATTAAACTTCTGCACTTTTGGTTTTCAGTTGCTTTAGATTTAAAGTCTTCCGCTTAAATTTTGTCTCGTTTATTATATTGTTTGAAAGAAAGCAGGAAAGGTTTAAATATTTGGCTTGCCTAGCTCCGATAGTAGGCGCCATCACGACACCCGATGGGGGGAAATCCGGGTCGTGACAATAATTTGTCGTTCAACTCTGAAATACAGAGAAATATTGTTCATCTTGCTCATCTTTAGCATTCTTCAAGCTAGATCTTATTATACTTGGTTGAGATTTACCCCTTCAACTTTTTAAATTGATTTAATAAAAAAGGTTTCAATATATTTTGGTCAAACATGTTTCTCTGTAGAAAAACTAGAAGAACAAATATTATAAAAAGGTGATTCTGAGTAGAAAAGGATTGAAAGGGGAAAAAAACATAGACGGGGTAGTTTTGTTTCTACATGTGCTAATTCACATTTTCAATCATTAATTTACTCTCATTTTTTTCCGAAACAAACAAACATAAATTATGGACTCTTTTAAACACTGACTTCCAACACTTTTATTTTATTTTATTATATTGAACCTGTTAAATGTTACTCCTATTCTTGGAATTTACATTTAACAAGTGCCGGAAAGTATAAAAGAAATAAAATCTAGTGATTACAGAACAATGAACGGAAACGTCGAGATGAAGTTTATTGTTGTTTTTTCTTACGCTTTGTAAGTTGACTAGAACCTTGTACTTTGGTTTAGAAAATATATTGGTTTGTCAAACTCCAGAGAGATGAAAGAGAATGGCAAATGTAGTATTATTGGCAATATTAATAAATGTATGCGTAAGTTGCCTTCAACTCGAATTTTACACACATATATATATTGAAATTCTTTCAATAAAATACAACTTATACTAGGTTGACATTCTATCATACAAAAAAAAAAAACAATTAATACAATAGTATTCTATCATAAATTCTTAATTAGCCGACGAGAAAGAAGGAACATAGAAAATAAAACTCTCAGTGTTAATGCCCCCAAAGCTAAGTCATCGTCAAGTAGTCAATTATCTATGCAAAAATTGCAAATTATTCCCCTCCAAAACGTGTGGTTTGAGGAAAATTAATATCTAGCTAGCTTGAATTTGGTGGGCTATACAAACCTTCAATGTGTAGGTAAAGTTTGGTTCTCAATAAGTGTCTTCTCCTCATCTACATAATAATTTTAAAAAGTTAGAAAAAAGTTATAGATATAATCTAAACAAAAGAATAAAATAAAAGAGGAGATATTAATCGGTGGAAGAGTCAAGACTTTCACTAAAAGGATTCAAAATATAAATAACATATGAAGAAGTCTGCATATATATATATATATAGATGCAATTTTACTCCACCCATGAAGTTAATTTGCAATTTTTTTTTTTACACAAAAAGGGCAATTCGAGAATACTGCGATTAGGGGTGTTTATAAAAACCCGAAAAATCGAACCAAACTGAAAACCGAAACAAACCGACCAAAAAAAAAAGAAGATACTTTTTAGGTTTGGTTAGGTTTTGGTATTGAATTTTAAAAATCGATCAAATTTGGTTTGGTTTTGGTTTTAATAGAAAAATACCGAAAAAATCCGAACCAAACCGACTATAGAAGTAACAATTTAAATTTACTATTACGTCCGTATATATGTATATTTTCATATAAAGTTTCTAAAATTTTATGGTACATATTAGTCGTTTGTATTTTTAATTTAGTTCTTTGCAATTATAATAATCTATTTCTTTGCTTTTACATTATAGTTTGATTGGTAGTTTTCTTTTGCTAAGTACAAGAATTTATTTCATGTTAAAAAGAATCGATTTTTAATTGAGTACTTAAATTATTCATCACTATTTGATTCAATTATCATCAATATATTTTGGTAAATAATAGATTTCTCAAAGAGCAATTGGTTTGATAGTGTTACGTTAAAAATATAGTCGCCAGAATATATGTTTGGTAGTGATGTCTCATATTTAAGAAAAAAACTCGATAAATAACCAAAAAACCGACGAAAACTGACAAGAACCGAATCGATAAAAAACCGAGTTAATTGATTTGATTTGGTTCTAATATTTGAAGAACAAACTTACTTAATTTGATTTCTTTTTAGGAAAAAAATCAATCTAGACCGAACCATGAACTCCCCTAATTGCGATACTGTGCTGCGTATATTGAGAGAGGGCAGGTATGGAATTTGAGGTGTTTGAAGTTTAAGTTTTGGGAAATCAAGTGGAGGACAAAGTTGGAAATGGGAAAGGCTAAGCCCACAAATTATAAATACGAGGTGTATTGGTTGGTAGCAACACCCAACAAAAAAATAAGAAATAAAAAGCACCGACGAGTAGGAGAGTATGATTGGATAGACGGCCTGCCATTTAAGCTTCTTCCAGATAACGTCTCGCCAACCGAAATCCAACGCCCCTATTTTCTTTTATCTTTTCAATTTTTTATTTTCTTTATCGTGAATGATTTTAAGAATTAATTTTCTTTTTTTATATTATTTCAAGTGATGTAGATATTATTTGCACCGTTGTGTAACGATGACATCCTTAAAATAAAGAGTGTATTCTGTGAAAGTAAATTAAGATGCACTTTATAGGAATAAAATGGAATATAGCGTCCATTTTCAATACCCCTGAAAGCTACATTTAATGAAATGAATTTTTGAAATAGAGAAATTAATTTCAATTCTTGAGTAATGATGTTAGTCATTAGAGTGATCGACATATTTAATTTCTACGTGAATTAATTAGCATATCTATTTTCATATTTATAAATTACAAAAAACTAAGTAAATATTTGAAAAGATTGTAACCAAATTTTATTGACTTCCAAAAAGTATTACCATTCTTTTGGTACGGAGAGCCAGAAAATTTGAACACCGAATCCGCAACGTTAAAACAACTAGTTGGAGGAGGACAATTAAAAGAGAATGATAAGTTGCATATGTCAGAAATTGGAACCTGCCATCTTATCCCCATTAATTTAATAATAATTTCGTTGTAATCGTACCACATTGTCTAAGATATATAAACAGATAATCTCTTTAGATTATTTTATGCACATATGGGGGTTCCTCCAAAGTCCAAACACATGTTTCCGAACCCAAATCGTCTCCTATATTAGGCTTTAGACTCAAAATCATCCCTCTTCTTTGACACTAGTATTAGTACCCGCACGGATGTGCGAACATTAATCATATCAAATATTTAAGTTATTTGGATTGTATTTTAGTAATCTTAAAATTTAAACTTTCTCAGTAAATATAGATAATCATTGAATATTAACTACATAAAAAATTAATCATTTCTTCTATTTTTTTTATACCATTCTTGCCGGTGTCATTGGATCCTAAAAATAGTTAGGAAGCAAAATAATAACTCATATTTATGGCAAAACAATCAAATGTTGAGACAATGAATGATTCTTTGGATAAGACTTAACTCGTTTACTACTACTTGAACTCTTATTTGGTATGTTGATATCTCTTAAAAAATATTTCTTTCTTAAAATTTCAGTTACTAAAACATTATTTTTCAATAATAATTATTTTTATAATAATATAACAGAAAATATTATTCTTAATTCAAAACTCATTTTAGTTGATTATCTAAAAATATGAAAAATTCTTTAGCTAGTGAATTTTTTTACTCCATTTTGATAGTTGACATTAACCATGTTAAATATCTGAGTTATTTAAATTATATGTAAATAACCTTAACATTTAAATCTTCTAAATAATTATAGATAATCATCAGATATTAGTTAAGAAACACTACATGAAAAAAGACGAACGTTTTCTCAATTTTCGTAGTGATAATTTTATTTTTGCACTATTCTCATAGGTGTCATTGGAACCTAAAAATAACCATAAAGTGAAAAAATAACTCATATTTATGGTAAAGCACAAAAGTTGACACGATATAAACGATTCTTTGATTACGACGTGACTCTTATACTACGATTTGAACTCTTATTTGGTATGATTTTATCTTTCAAAAAATATTTATATTTTGAATTTTCAATTTCTAAAACTTCATATATTATAATAATGATTATCTTTATAATGATGCAAGTGAAGATATTATCATTAGTTTAAAATTTACTTTAATCAGTTATCTAAAATTTAAATAATTTTTTGGCCGGATTTATTTCAGTATGACTCCACTTTAAGTTTATCGATATCTCTAGCTCCAGAATTTGAATTTTTAATACCCTATATATACAAAAATTTTGTTCTTTGAATCATTAAATGTTAAATTAGTTGATTATTATTATTATAAAATATTGCATATATTGTCTTAAAATTGTCAAGTAGTTTATTTTTCGATACCATACTTGGCTTAACCTCAGTGCAAACTACTAAAATGGCATTCCAATTCAAATTCGAATATCATATCAGTTTGTTAGTAATAGTGATTTTTAAAAACGATATAGAATGTAAATTAAAAAATATTCTAAGATATCCTTATCTTATAATCTATGTATTTGAGTTGGAAAAAAAATATTTGAATCGATGAGATTAACTTTTAAATTTTTTATGTTCAACAAAGATGAAACATAAGAAGAAATTTGTTGTCATCTTTTATTTCCTGTTTTTAGATCTCTCTAACATTTTTTTCAAAATTTATTTTCTTTTATCTTATGTTTTATGTCATTATATTTTTTGTTACAAAAAAATAATTTATTTCACTATAAAAGGATGAGTTTTAATAAAATATTGTCTACATATAAACTTTTATTATATTTTTACTCTTTAGCTGAAATTGTTTCATATTTTTCTTTTGGCTTTATCTAATCAACCTAAATAGGTGCTCACCCGACCACTTAAATTAAAAAATTGAATGATGTGTAATTTATATATAATTCATATATAATATGTATATAATCGTGTGTTATCGGTATATATCTATTTATATTAGTTATAAAAAGTAAACAATAAATATGGTCGGATATTATGTAAATATTTCATAAGATTTCGGTTTTCTGAGTTTATCCATGATATAACTTCTATTATAAATAATTATAAAACTCTCTACTAATGTTCAAAAATATCTTATCTTTTTATTATCTTTGAATTAAAAAAAAGTAAAGAGTTTTTCCAAAATAATTTGTTTACATTTAAAAAAAAAAATCGCGTCGTACCAATTTTTTCTTTATATATACTCTTTGTTACACTTAAAAGTCATTATAGAAACTATCAATTAGAAACCAATTTCTCTCTTGTTGAGTTTGAAAAAAAAAACCTTTCACATAATCTAATGATTCAAAACTAATATTCTTCAACGAAAAAAATATTATATCCTTGCAATATTGGCCTGACTACAGCTAAATGAAGAGGTTTCAGCTTCTACCCTTCAATTCCTTGAATGTGTTAAATTGAAATTAATGATAACAATTGTATAGCCAAAGTTTTATTATTTGTTTGATGTCCATTTATGCAAATTGACTCTTCAAACAAATATTCTTCAAGAAGAAAAAAGAAATAACTTTATTTTTTAATGTTGACTGATTTTGTTATGTTTCTTTCTCCAGCATGTATGTTTACTTTATTATATATGTAAGTAAACTTTTATTTGGTTTTGTAAACTCTTTTTTGTTATTTAGATAAATATAGACGTGTACCCTATATATATTAAATTTAGTTTAAAAGAATTTCGTTTTATTCAAATCTAGCTACAGTGTTTCAGAGAACTATACTTATAAGATTTTAAATGTGAAAGAGTTTTATAGTTATATGGAGTAGTTTTTTTTGCTAGAGGCGAAGTAGTATTTAAATAATTAGAAATAATAACAAAAGTTGCTAACATGATTGCATATAATAACATGATAAAAAAAAAGATAAATTTTATTTTTAATTTAAATTCGAATTTTAGAACTTTATATATAAATTCAAAATTATCTTTTAATTCAAATATATATATATATATATATATATATATATATATATATATATATATATATATTATTATTATATTATATTTGTATTTAACTAAAATAGTCAAATATAGAATAAAGTTACCATATACTATTGACATTTATTAGCTTGCCACTTGGCTTAACCATAATATCAATTATATATGGTAACTTTCTTGCTTTAATATATATATAGATATAGATAATGATTTTTAAATTCTTTTTTGTTACCTGGATAACCGTAGATCTTCTCCCTGATGTCCATATACCCTTTAACGTGTCTATTAGTACTCCCTTGTGAAGAAGGGGGATGACTTTAAGTCTAAAGCCAAGTATCAGGGATGATTCTGGCTTTTTCTCGTTTCCGAACACAAAAACTTTGGTGTTATACGTTAGTCATCACAATTTTTTCTCTTTTTCTCCTTTTAGCATTTGTAATCTTATCCATTTGATATCCAAATAATGTTTTAGGCCTCATTTGTTTTTTTAAGATTAAGATATCTGAATATATTAAGATATATATTAAGATCTGAATACTAAATAATTAAAACTGTTTGATTTTTTAACATCTGAATGTATAAAATTTATCTTTATTTAAAAATTAATAAGCATAAAGTTCAAATGAAATATTAACGAATCTAATATTTTATCAATAAGATATATAGTTTTTTAAAATATGATAGTTGTTGGTGGTGATAGCTAACGAGTGAATGCCGACTAGAGACGGTAGTTGGTGGTAGTTTTGGTTGATGATGGTGGTTCATGCTAGTAGCTAGTAGTGATTGGTAATGGAGGCGATTATGATTGAGGATGGTGGTGGTGATAGTTAATAATGGAGGGTGGTAGTAATAGTTGTGACTGAGGAAGGTGGTGGGTGGGTGGTGGTAGGTTATAATGATGGGCAGTGCCGGTTGTGGTTGTTGATGGTGATAGGGTGGTCAGTTGTGGTAGTTGAGGTGGATGAGTGTTAATTATGGATGAGAATGATGGTGGTCGAAATGGTACGGATAGTGGGTGGTGATGGTCGATAATGGTGGCGACTATGATTGAGAATGATGGTGGCGTGGTGGTGGTAGGGGTGGTGGGGGTGGTTGAGTATGGTGGTGGCAGCGGCATGGTGGTAGTGATAATGGTAGATGGTGGCAGCAGTTAATAATGAATATGTGATAGCATGTGAAGTAAAAATAAATAAATACACTTAATGATTAAGATCTGAATAATTAAGATTCAGACTTTAAAAACAAACACATTTAATATTTGAGATCTGAATGATTAAAATTGAGAGTTCCATACTTCCGTTAAATACAAACAAATGAGACCTTAATCCACTTAAACACTAGCGTTTTTGAAATATCTATTGGCTTTCCGGTTGTACAAGCTCTCCCATTCGATTCGAAAAATATGTGCGCATTTTCCTTGTACAGTAGTTCTCTTTCTAAGTACTCCCTTCTTCTAAATTGAGGTGTCAAACTTTTTGAGTAATTATCACAAGTAAGAGTTGTTTTTTATTATATTTAAATGAAAGAGTGTCCAAAAGTACAAATAGGGTAATTCGTTGAAGAACTTAAACTTTTATTTTGAAAATGGGTCCCATAACACACTTATGGTAATAGAACACATAAAAATATGGAGTTAGAAAAAGAAAATAAAGAATTATGTAGGGAATAAGTTCCACTCTCAGAGAAGTGACATTGTGTATGGGTAAAATTGGGGGTAATGTCTAACCTAATTTCCCGATGAGAAAATAGAGTAAGGGCACAGATGCAAGAGATTGTAATCGAGATTAGAGATCCTTCATGTCGATCCAGGAAGAATGGACGTTGTGCTCGTTATCGGGTATGGTAAAGCAACGCACCCCGGGTCAAGAATGAGTTCTAAAACCTCGGGCAACACGGTAAACAGTTACACACGATAGATAGATGGTCGTGATATTCGCATCCAACCGGAGATCACGACGCAGATCTCGCTCGATGTCGATTATGGATCAATAATTACACGGAAAGGAATTTTTTTTTACCTTTTTTAGACTTATACTAGGGAAGAAACTCTCCTACTATATAAAGGGGAAGTTTTTCTTTTGTAACACAAACTGTAACATGCGAATTAAAGCAATACAAGTTTATTTTCTGCCTTTTAGCTATTGTTAAAGTTCTTGTTCACTTATCATGTTCTCCATTTACGACTGGGCTCGAATCGAGGGTCCAATGCAGGGCGATGTCACTGTTCAATCCAAGTTCAGGCTTGGCCATAAGATCGCAAGTGGTTTGATCGTTTATTTAATCTTTAATTATTTATCTAATATTCTTAATTATTTGTGTTGAATCAAACCATGTATCCTTAAAATTGCGTACAAATTTAATTGTTATCCAATTTTGGGATAAACAGTTTGGCCCCCACCGTGGGGCTAAGGATAATAGTGGTAATTTGATACGAATCTCCATAATACACCCTATTTTACGCTTCTTCTTTGAAGTCTTATTTTCAGGTCAGCCCAAAAATGTCAAATTCTCAATTTGCTCACCTGAACTTTGACGCCGAGTCTGGACATCACGGCAAAAATAATAATTTGGTGCCCATTAATGAGCTGCCTCCTGTTGATCCCAACGGTCTCCCAGCGGCCGACCCGATCGATGCCAACTCGCAGGTGGCCATCCACATCAATTTGCCAACTGATCATGAAAATAGTGTTCACGGGGACCTCGACCAACAACTCGAGAAGCGCCCAAATGTGAAGGTGATGGGTAAGCCTACGACTAATTTTCGAAATGTTGTAGGCTCAACAGGTGGCAATAGCACAACTGCAAAATCAAAGCCACGTCCCCAATAGGGTCGAGCCCGAACAATCCCTGGAAAGCACCCGAAGAAATGAACAAATCACCGAGACACCGGGTGAAGCCGAGCCCGCGATCAATCCTAAGGTAATGAAAATGCTTGAAGCATTAACGAAATGGGTGGAATCAGGTGAGAAGAAAATTGAGGCTAATGACAAGAAGGTGAAAACATACAATTCCAGGGTCGATCAGATCCCGGGAGCACCTCCGATATTGAAGAGGCCAGACTCCAAGAAGTTTATCCAGAAGACTTTTCCTCCGAGCGTGGCATCGAAGCCGATCCCAAAGAGGTTTTGTATGCCCGCCATCCCTAAATATAATGGGACTACGGATCCAAATGAGAATGTGACCTCCTATACATGCGCAATCAAGGGGGACGACTTGGAAGACGATGAGATCGAGTCGGTGTTACTGAAGAAGTTTGGACAGACTTTGTCCAAGGGAGCAATGGTATGGTATCACAACTTGCCCCCAAATTCCATTATATTACCCAGTGGTCGAGTCCTGATGAATAAAAATAGGTTCGATAGGCCGCTCGGGAATAGGGAAGCACCGAGATTTGCAGAATACAACTTCAACATGGACGCTGCCAGCATCGTGTCAGCCATAGGACACATTACAAAGACTAAGTGACCTCGACCTTTGTAATCCGATCCTACCTAGAGAGATCCCAATTTGATGTGCAAATATCACGACACTCATGGTCACAGAACCAAATATTCCCGACAGTTAAGAGAAGAAGTTTCTCGGTTATTCAACAACGGGCACCTCCGAGAATTCCTGAGTGATCGAGCCAAAAACCATTTCAGGAACAGGGATGCTAACAAATAGGTCGAACAAGAGGAGCCTCAGCACGTGATCAACATGATCATCGGAGGAGTCAATATCCCTCAGGACCAATGATTAAACGTACTAAATTATCCATCACGAGGGACAAACGCACTCGAGATTATGTTCCGGAGTGAGACATTTCGTTCAGCGATGAAGATGCCGAGGGCATCGTACATCCTCACAATGATGCACTAGTAATATCCGTACTTATTAATAAATCTCGAGTTAAACGTCTGTTGATTGATTCATGTAGCTCGGCCAATATCATCAGATCAAGGGTCATAGAGCAATTGGGGTTACAAGACCAAATTGTGCCAACAGTCCGGGTGTTGAACGAATTTAACATGGCATGTGAGACCACTAAAGAGGAGATAACCTCTACAGTAAACACCGCTGGGACGATCCAAGAAACAAATTTCTACGTGATCGAGGGGGATGTGAGGTATAACGCTCTATTCGGAAGGCCATTGTTTCACAACATGAGGGCGGTACCCTAAACCTTGCATCAAGCGTTGAAGTTCTCCACACTGGGGAGAGTCAAGACGGTCTACGAAAAATAGCCAACTATAAAGGAGATGTTCACTGTCGAGGAGGTAATCCCGGTGCTCGCGATTTTGACATCAAGGAACGCGGAGCCAACTAGAAAGGAAGAAATTAAATAGCAATCACTTATTCCGGCCTTGGCCAAATTGGAAGAACGAGGAGCAGACGAAAATGACGATAATGGTGTCCCGAGATCTTTCACAGCTCTTGATGATACTGATGCCACCAAATCGACAGTTGAAGAGTTGGATCAAGTCATATTAACCGAACACCTACTGGATCGAAAGGTATACCTGGGCACGGGGTTAGCCCCCGAGCTCAGGAAAAAACTTATTGATTTTCTTAAAGCTAATGTAGATTGTTTCGCTTGGTCCCATCTTGACATGACAGGGATCCCACAGGAGGTAAACACTCATAAGCTAAGTTTGGACCCGAAGTTCTATCCGGTTAAGCAGAAGAGGAGGCCACAGTCCGAGATCAAACATGCATTTATCAAGGATGAGGTATCCAAACTTCTGAAAATAGGATCTATTTGGGAAGTTAAATACCCAGACTGGTTAGCTAACGTAGTGGTAATGCCTAAAAAAAGGAATAAACTAAGAATGTGTGTAGATTACAAAAACCTAAATAAATCACGTCCTAAGGATTCTTTCCCTCTTAAAAACATCGATTGAATGATCAATGCAATGGCCGGACACGAGATACTCAGTTTTCTCGATGCCTACTCTAGGTACAACCAAATTCGAATAGACCCGAACGATCAAAACTTTCATCACTAAATTCGGTACCTACTGTTATAACGTAATGCCATTTGGATTAAAGAACCCGGTGCCACCTACCAAATCCTAGTAAACCGGATGTTCGAATAACAAATAGCGAAATCAATGGAAGTTTATATTGACGATATGTTGGTAAAGTCCCTACGAGTAGAGGACCATTTGAAACATTTGCAGGAGACCTTCGACATACTAAAGAAATACAATATGAAGCTAAACCCGGAGAAGTGTGCATTCAAGGTCAGATCGGGCAAATTCCTCGGATTCATGGTATCCCATGGAGGGATCGAGTTCAACCCTGAAAAAATAAAGGCCATGGAGGATATCACCGTGGTGGATAATGTCAAGTCTGTTCAAAGATTAACCGGGCATATAACCGCCTTAGGCCGGTTCATCTCGAGGTCCTCAAACAAGAGCCATCAATTTTTCTCACTATTAAAAAAGAAGAATAACTTTTCCCAGACCCCAAATGCTAGCAAACTTTGGAAGAACTCAAACGGTATCTATCGAGTCCCCCCTGTTGCACACTCCGAAGGCAGACAAATAACTATACCTCTACTTGGTGGTTTTCGAGGTGGCGGTAAGTGGTGTCTTAGTGCGGGAGGAAGAAGGTACGCAATTTCCTATTTAGTATGTTAGTAGAACTCTAGGCGAGGCCGAATCAAGGTATCCTCACATGGAAAAACTAGCGTTCGCTTTGCTAAGTGCTTCCAAGAAGCTAAAGCCATACTTTCAATGCCACCCTATATGTGTCGTAACCTCTTACCCACTGAGAAATATCATGCA
The DNA here is from genome assembly GCF_000715075.1 of Nicotiana tabacum. Taxonomy (NCBI): domain Eukaryota; kingdom Viridiplantae; phylum Streptophyta; class Magnoliopsida; order Solanales; family Solanaceae; genus Nicotiana; species Nicotiana tabacum. Next base: position 180,219,711 of record NC_134101.1, read on the forward strand.
TAAGCCTGAACTCATAGGCCGGTTGGCCAAATGAGCCATTGAAATTAGCAGGTACGATATTGGGTATCGACCCCGAATCTCCATAAAATCTCAGATTTTGGCAGATTTCAAGGCCGACTTTATGACGACCTTAATACCTAAAGTCGAAAGGGAAGTACAACTAACCTTGGAGACTACTTCAGGAATCTGGACCCTATTCACGGACGGTGCCTCCAATGCGAAGGGGTCTGGGCTCGGTATCGTATTAAAACCACCTACCAGATTAGACAGTCTATTAGAACTGTGAAATTGACTATCAATGACGCCGAGTATGAGGCCATGATTGTAGGTCTAGAATTGGCTAAAAGCCTTGGGGGAAGTGATCGAAGCCAAGTACGACTCCCTCATCGTGGTAAATCAAGTTAACGGAATGTTCGAACTAAAAGAAAAACGGATGTGGAGGTACCTGGACAAATTGTAGGTAACCCTACATCAATTCAGGGAATGGACCCTACAGCATGTACCCCATGATCAAAATAATGAGGCCGATGCACTGGGTAACTTAGGGTCGTCGGTCGATTTCGATGAATTTAGCTCGGGAGAAATAGTGTAACTATTGAATTTGGTGATAGAAGAAGGCCACTGTCACGCCCCAACTTCAGGAGGCGCGACCGGCGCTCAATCGAGTGAACCCAACTGAGCAAGCCTTATCAACCGCTATCTACCCAACTCGATTGGAATAAGGAAGCCATGCTTACCTTTATTTAAACTTGAAAAGATAGTACATTCAACATCTTAGTTCATTTTATATCACAACATTTAAAACGTGGTTAAACTTCCAAGGTTCCATACAAGTTATAGTGTAGAAGAAAGCAAGAGTAGAAGGTTACAACATGGTCCATTGACCTATCCAATACCCATACATAACCCACACAAACATCTACGGAGCCTCTAAGAATATAAAAGACGTGATAACAATGCCTGCAACAAGGCCCCGGCTAAACGTCAAAAGTGAAAGTCCAAAATAAGAAGTGTACAATATAACCCCTTGAAGGAGAAAGGGGATCACCAAGACTTTGAGAAGAAGGTACTCTGCTATGTGCGATTAGCACTATCCGCAATGGATCCACCTACATTCATAAAAAATGTAACGCCCCCGGCAAAATGGACGTTAGTGCCATCGAATAGTACTAGTATGTATAACTAAACACCATTTTACTAGAAAGAACTATCAAGCAAGTACAAGTAAATCACATGAGTAAATCAAATATGCAATTCATTCAATCCTTCATATAATTTCCAAAACTTAGTTTGGGGCATTTCTTTCATATCTTCATCACTGTTCTCAATACCACCGCTATCTTGAGCGGAGTCCGATCACGACCCGACCAGCTAGGTTGCCTCATTGGAGGCATATATATCAATTACTATTTCATTTCTCTTATCCGGAATTCAATATCAGCACATTACCACCATGTGTGTGGCATGGTGTCCGATCACGACCCGATCGGCTAGGCCGCCTTATCTAGGAATTGTTCCTTTCTCATTAGTCACCACATCTGAATCTTTATTTCATATATATATATATCATATCAATTCCTTGGCACTCAGGGCCACCATTATCACATCATTTTCCATTTTCAGTATTCATCTTGCAGGTTGTGATCATAGGCATATACAAAAGTAATTCAAGTTGCAGTATAGGTAAGTGGGCACATAGCTAGCATGAATAATTCTCAGTTACTTGGCTTATAGCCTAAGCATTTTAACACATAATTGTATTCTTCATACTTCTCTAATTATCAAGAATGGTACATTACTCACATTGAGGCACATCCTTCACGTATATGTGTAGTTAATTGCAAATCAATTAATGCGCAATAACAATCAATACATTAACTAATTCAAATCTTACCACACTTTCATAAACGCCAACGGAGCTCAATTTCTAATAAAAGGGGATTTTAGCCATACATACCTCAAAGAGCTTTTCCTTAAGTTACTACAACATTCCGGAAATTCTAGCAATGCTCATCTACTTCGAGACATAACAAAATTGAACACAAATTACGAAGATATTCATAATTCTAGCTCATTTGAGCACTTTATCAAATACCATATGAGAGTTAAATCTTTATGGTCCTTTTATAGAGGATTTCATCAACCCACAACCCATACTTTTCCATTTTTAGCTCAACCATGTTCCTACACCTTTTGACAACACATGCAAACAAGATAACAACTCCAATACCCACAAACTTTCTTGATAAATACCCGCCTTTAGCTAAAATTCAAAATTAAGGGTTAGGGTATAGAATCTTACCTGAAGGATGAAGACCTAGTGTGGTTTTCCTTGTTAATCCTTCAAGATTTGAGCAAGAGTTGTAGAAGAATTGATGAGGAATATTTTCCCACTCTAGGGCATTCTCTCTCTACAAAAGTATCTGATTTTTGCTCAAGAAATGGTCCCTTCCATCTATTTGATGAAATGAGGTCGTTTTATAACAAAAAACCCGATTTTGTATAGCCGCACCGTGTGGGGCACCGCAGTTGTGAATAAAGTGCTAAAAAAATGTTTTTGGATGCTCTTTGTACCTCCCCACAAGTGCGCCGCATGGGGCACCGCATAGGGCGTCGCGGTAGTGTAAAATTCTGCGCTACTTTTGGTAATTTGGTCATAACTTCTGGTATAAGTGTCCGAATGACGAATGGTTTGAAGCGTTAGAAACTATACTCAAGGACCTTTCATTTGATAGGTTGTGCATACTCAAAGAATTAGGCTTCTCCTTAGACCTTATATAAATAGAGATATACTTGTCCAAAGTGAGGTCTTGTGCGTACTCATTTACAACTTTAGTCTATTTGATAATTTTCCAACTTGTCTTAGACTTAAGCTTCTCCTTAGACCCTAAATAAATTATAATAAGACTTATACACTTATTAACATATCCAAATGATATCCATAATATCATTAATCCTTATTCGCACGCAAGATAAAATAATTAGCCTACCTTTGCACCACGAAATCTTAAATTTCTAAGCAAACTTTTCTGGGGCTTTACAGCCACGCAGAAGTGAACTCAACAAGTTTAACTTGGAATTGGAGAAACAAATATATAGACTGCTTGAATACAGGAAAATTGCCTTCGAATCCCAAAGAATCGAGAACCCTGCACACCAAAGCTGCCAGATTTAGCTTGGTCGAAGGGGCATTATTCAGGAGATCTTTCTTTGGCCCACTATCCAGATGCTTGGGACCGGAGGAGACCGAATACGCCATGATAGAAGTTCACGAGGGCACTTGCGAGAAATATTCGGGGGCATAATTCTTAGTTCGGAAGCTAATCAAAGTCGGCTATGTCACGCCCCAACCTGGGAGCCGTGGCTGGCACCTGATGTCGTACTAGTCCGAGCGAACCACTTTGTAACTCGTTTGTTTTTCTTCTATAACTATCATGAGCCAACATGAGCACAACTCGTAATATATAACTATAAGTGGGAAAATACTGTATCAATGAACCATCGTTCTTAAAACATGAATACATATGGGCCGTCAAGGCCTCTAACATACTGCACATAATGAACCTATGTCTACAAAGTCTTTAAGATTTTACGATATCAAACAGGACATGGCACCGGTCTCCCATAAGTCTATAGCAAAACTCTGACACGATTATTCATAGACTCGGCTGCACTCCGAATGAAGTGGAGTTTTACCGATCCTTCGCTGAATGCTAACCTTGTCTACTATGAGGGCTCGTCACACTTATTACTTATACCTGCAGGCATGAATGTAGAGTCCCCAGCAAAAGGAATGTCAGTACGAATAATGTACCGAGTGTGTAAGGTAGAACTGAAACATAAAAATAAGTCAACATTAATGAAAGAGATATAAGAATCAACCTGAATCTCTGTATATGCATACTTACTATACTTATATATATAATGCTTCTCTTTGAGACTATTATCCATATCGTATGATGCATGACTGACCAACTGATAAGTGGTAACTTCCCGACCGACCGTAGCTTAGTAGTAATTGCATAACTGCCCAACCGATAGTAGCTTAGTAGTAAATGAATAACTGCCCAACTGGCCGTAGCACGGTGGTAAATGCATGACTGCCCAACCGGCCGTTGCATGGTGGTAAATGAATATGCATGTATTACTATATTATGAACATTTACATCTTTATCATATGCCTTAATATGGAACTAGAAACATACTTAGACATGCTTGAATATCATTTTACAGGAATGAATAACGTAGACATCCTTAGCTACTAAGAGTAGAACCACTTATAGAACATCATTATGTTTACGTTTCGTTACTTGGATCATGCCAAAAGAAAGAAGGATTAGCCTTAACATACCTGAGTCTATTCTCTTAACAATCCCTCTAACCTACATCTTTTACGAAAAACACGTAACGACAGATTGAATTAGGGAAAAATTCATATGATATTCTTGAGAAAGATTGTACTGTGCTCTCTTAGAATTTTCAATTCACGTTGCACTTTGTAGGGGTTCATAAGAATTCCTTTGAGAATTCCATCCGTTACTAGCAAGCATATGTATTTCCCTCTTAAATGATGTATAACAATCTCTTATCTTTGAGTTTTGTGGGCCCCCACTTTTGGGGATGACTTAGCCAACAATTTTCTAAATATGCCACATAGTCTTCATGAACCAAGAGTCACCATTTAGATGTTTGAGTCATTTTCACTTGCTACCACGTGGGGGTGATGTTCCCACCTAACTTATCCACCAATTTCCTAAATGTGCCATCTTTCTCTATGACATAAGAGTCATTTATTGGGCTTTCCTTGGCTACCACGTTGAGAGAATTATCAAGCCTAACCAAACATTTTAATTACTTATCCAGCCCAATAATTTGATGACTAAGCTACCAAAACTCCCTAATCTTGCCACCTAGCTCCAAGACTTGCCTAGTCAATATTGAATTCCCTACTTACTGCCACCTCAATCCTTATAAAGTTGATTGGTCATGAGTCCCCCTTATCCTTATGATTTCACATGGATTCATACGAATGACACTTATCCACTTATAACTAATTTCATATTCCATGACTTTATACCAACATTTAACCAACTATTCACACAATAATTTCTAGGCCTCAATTCACCTAAATACTAATATATTTCATATACCTTACTATCATGGTCATGTGGTATAGCACTAGTCCATAAATACGGGGTATTATAGCTTGGACCGTATTTCTTTCCAAAATGTCAAACTTCGGCAATACTCAATTTCTTCTATTCGTTTACCCTCTGACCTTTATAACACTTACTTATCACTTGTTTAACATATCATAAATACTTATAACCTCGAAAATAGTCTTTTCCTCATTCTAAAGTACTACTATTAAAATATTAATAAATCACGGTACCATATAAAATCAATACATACACTATTATTTCATTAAAACATCCACGTAAAAATACATATATTTTCTCAACTTCTAATTTTCCTAATCTCATATAAAGAGTACAAAATTTTCGTACACTTAATTCTTAAAATGGTAAAAAGATAACCTTTTTTTCTTGTGAAAAAATAATTCTATCTTTACAATAAAGAAAATCTCATAAACTTTTTCATATTATGTGTATAATTTAAAGCATATTCGAAAGTAGTAAAATTAATAACTATATAAAATAATATTTTCAAACTTTTTTACAAAAATATTCCACTCAAAATACCATATCAAATGTATATAACGGTATCAAGGTTGTCAAACTTACGGGGTCTTACAATAACTTAGTCACAAATCCACTATAACTTCATTAATGGTCTTAATCCCTTCAAGCTCATATGGATTACTATGACTCATCCTAATATTAAAGTATGGGATGTAACAGGCTACTACTGGACAGAAATGGAGAAGGATGCGGAATCCTTTGTAAAAAATGTGATGAGTGCCAAAGACACGCCCCGATGATCCATCAACTGGGAGAAATGCTCCACTTGGTCCTGTCTCTGTGGCCATTTATGAAGTGGGGAATGGACATCGTCGGTCCCCTGCCATGGGCAACCGATAAAGCTCAATTCATACTATTCATGACCGATTATTTTTCCAATGGGTCGAGGCTCAAGCGTTCGTAAAGGTCCAAGAGAAAGAATCATTGACTTTATCTGGGATCACATACTATGTCTATTTGGGATACCGACCGAGATTGTTTGCGACAACGAAAAATAGTTCGTCGGCAGCAAGGTGAGTAAATTTTTCGAAGATCACAAGATCAAGAAGATACTATCAATGCCTTATCACCCAAGTGGGAATGGGCAGGTGGAATTAACGAACAAGACTATACTCTAAAACCTGAAAAAGATGTTAACCGATTCGAAAGGAAAATGAAAGGATATCTTTCCCAAAGTCATGTGGGCATACCATACGACTTTGAAATCAAGTATCAGGGCTACCCCATTTTCTCTGGTCTGCAGAGTTGAAGCCTTGATATCAGTCGAGATTGGCAAACCGAGCCTCATATTCCAGTATGCTACCAAAGAGTTAAACAATGAGGTCATGATCACGAGCTTCGAACTACTAGATGAAAGGCGGGAGGCCGCCATGGTCCGGTTGGCCGCCCAGAAGCAGCAAGTAGAAAGGTACTACAACTGAAGAGCCAATCTCCGAGATTTTCAATTCGAGGAGTTAGTATTGTGAAAGGTAACACTATACATCAGGAACCCTAACGAAGGAAAACTGGGCCCGAATGAGGAAGGACCATATCGAGTTGTCAGAATAACCAGCAAAGGCTCATAAACTCGAAGCGAGAAATAGTGTACAACTACCGAACAATTGGAACTGACACACTTAAAGCGGTACTACTACTAAGGTACAAACTCAATTTCTTTTTAATTTTGTTATAAATTGGACTAACATATGCAGGTAATCGACCAAGAACGGATGTGGCTATTAGGTTTGAAAGCACGTGTTGCACTTTTTTTCCCTTGAACCGATTTTGTCTCGAATATTGGGGTCCATTACCCCTAGATTAAGATCATTAGCAAGGGAAAGAAAATTTTATGTGCCAAAACCTAAGGCTTGGTGGTTAGGATTCATTATAAGGGACAAACGGTCATACGAATTGTGCCCACATAGTACATTCTTGCCATGGCACAAGTTTTATGCGCCTTCGATCAAGTATCTTGCATATTAAGCAATGAAAGAAATTTCTACTTCCCCTACACTTTACTACTGTGCATTTTATTTCTTCGATCCTGGATCCTAAAGCTCACATGCTACCCCTACTCGGGGACTGTCAACCGATTAAAATTCGAATGACCCGGGCTACCGAATGCTGGAGGCACCAAACCTAGTAGGCAGTTCCCGAATATGAAAGGCTACGATCACCCTAAAAATGGATTGGAGACGTCCGAAGTCCGTACTCAGAATAAGGCCTTTACAAAAATCAAAACCTTTTAAAAATTTACTGATCATGTCCAAATGCACACCTCAAAAGAGATATAACACGGTCGTATGCAATAATAAAACTCAACTAAGAGTCGGAGTCGAATCCGCAGGGAGCTAAGATGGGAGCTAGGAGTATATGTTCGGAATGAGCAAGTGAAGTATCTAGATTGCCTTCCACAATGAGGTTTTTTGTTTCTATGTCTAATGTTAAACTAAGGATTGCAAAATAAAGACATAAGACTAGAGATAATTGTTTTTGAGGTTTCTCTAAATATATAAAAAGCCTAGGGTTGTGACTATGGCTTAGGTATTTGCCTAATGGGATAAAAACCTTAGTGCTTGTTTTGTGGATTGGGGTGTATTATAGCTCACAACTATACGTTACCCACTCAATACCTCTCGGTTAGAGAGTGGTTTTGCCCAATTTGGCTTTCTCAAGACCAAATGGGTATCAACCAAAACAGTTGATAAGAGTTCAAGTCGGGTTGTTACTATCTCTAGGTTGAACCCTTTAATTGGGTTGGTCAATCTCTCAATTGACCCACTTCCTTATTAGCTAAGTTATCCTTGACTAGGTCTCTCTTTCTTAAGTAGAGACTAAGTCAAATAGGTATGAATCAATTTTTGCAACCATCAATTCTACAATTGAAGCATGAACTAAGCTAAATAATAAACACTCAATCATAAACAAGCATAAAATTAATCACCCATAAGGTTTACACACTAGGGTTGGGTCACAACCTTAGTAAAAATCTAGCTACTCATAGTGGGTATTGAAGAAAACAAAGAAAAAAGATCATAAAACTCATATTGGAAGATTAAAATAAATAAATCTAATGTTAAGACACCAAAATAAGCTAAAACTTCCTAAAACAACAAAGAGAAACGGCTATAGTACTTTCAAATGTTCAAACTTGACCTAATTTCGTGAAACTCTTCTATTTATAAAAGGATGAAAATCTAGGATAAAAATGTCCCTCGGGAGGTTCTGCGGCCGCATAATTCCATGTGTGATCCATATATTTCTTCATCTTGGCAGGCAATGGAGTTCTACGGCTGCACATTTCTGAACTGCGGTTGCGAGGTAATCTTCTATAATTCGCACAATTAGGCTTGTGACCACAAGGCACTTCTTCTGCAGCTGCACAATTCTTGTGCAGTCCGCAATTCACAGAAACTCCTAGACTTGGTCTTTTTGCACACTCTCTATTCTTCAACTCTTAGCCTACTTTGTGGCCACACATTTCATGTGCGGTCCGCAATTTGGCAAATGTATGCTATATATTCCTTCTTAATTGCGGTCGCGGATGGAAATCTACGGTCCGCAATTTCTTCTGCGGCCGCAGAATACCTTCTGTTGACCACACAATTTTTCTCCTGCGCCCTTTATTGACTTGTGCCTTAGACTACTCCTTTTTGAGTTGGATTTCATCTCAGGAGATCAACTTCCATCATTTCGGCAATTTTACAATTTCATTAGTTTCGGGAACACAATTCGTTGCTTTTAGACTAAAAGAAAAGCTAAAAGACGCTAATATGCAGTCAAAATACCCACTTATCAACTCTCCCAAACTTAAGTCTTTGCCTGTACTCAAGCAAATAAAATAGTTCTCACATCCAAAAGTTAAGGGATATTACAGCTTGGCACGGGTGATCCATTCACACCTCAGTTGGGACCAACAATTACCCACACTACTCATGCGTTATCAACAAGGCGACAAGTTAAATATTTATGCACATATAGTTCTATTGTGACATTCGAGCTTTAAGAGTTGACTTTACTCATCAAGGACTCTCGCTCTATCTTGTAGGTCATGGTGGACTCCAAACTCTTCCTCCTCTACTTTCCATTTGCCATGTTCACTTAAGAATTAGCACTCAATTCAAAAATTTATGAAAGGTTCACTCATCTCTCTCAAGAGAATGTCACAAGTATGGATTCAAGTACCATAGGCTTTCCCATCATATAGATCACCATTAATGTAAGTTCACTCGACTCAAAATCAAGTAGGACTTCTTTTGGGATGGAATGAAGGCCTTTGGATTAGGGTTTGATACAATATGGGTAAGTGGTTACACCTTTCCTTAAGCACTTCATCTTTCATTTTTCGGCTCACACTTTGCCAATTCTTAAAGGCACTTTCTTTTCATTGGAGGACTAGAGAGACTTAACGTCACTCTTTCTTGATCATTACATTCTTTTTCTTCCCTTTTGATTTCTCCATTTTTGGTATATCCCTTCAACTCTTCCACTTATTCATTTTTTTGCATTTTTCTTTTTGTTCTTTTCTTTTCCTTTCCTTCTCATCATTTTTTTTCTCTTTTTGTGCCTGATACATTTTTCAATTTCCTCTTCTCCTCCCCAAACTTATGCTTTTAACCATTTGTTTCACATGAGTGTTAAGGAAAGCTCGGGTGCCAAGAGAGGGTCACGATAGAACGGGTAAAGGCTTGTAGCATGGTTTTCAAATGAGAAAGGTTAAAGGCTCGAAGGGGTTGAATAGGGATTACATCATTGGTAGACAATAGAAAACTCAAATGGGCTAAGGAAGACCTACAATCACTTCTCAAGCCAGGCGAAACTTAGAATTTCCCCTTAAAACACATTCGGGGAAAGGTCTAGACCTTTCGCACGGGTACTTGGACTAGCAACAAAGCATCTCACCCCTAATGCAACTAGATTGTTAAAGAGGATAGAGTTGAGGTCCCACAATGACCACATTCAAGATTGAAGATCACTATGGTCCAGTTGGACCAACCGTTGGTATCAAAGTCAACACAAGAGTCACAAAGTCACTAACTAGAGCTATTTCCTTTTAAAAACCTTGTCTCTAACCATAAGCACGTAGTTAAATGTGTGGTTCCAAATAAAGCATGTTTGACCAACCGTTGGTATCAAAGTCAACACAAAAATCACAAAGTCACTAACTAGAGCTATTTCCTTTTAAAAACCTTCTCTCTAACCATAAGCACGTAGTTAAGTGTGTTGGTGACAGATGAAGCATGTTTGACTCTTCGAGCTTGACTTAATTAGGCCTTTTTATTCATTACTACTATTATTATTATCTAAACACAAAACAGACTCATTCTTTTAAGAAGGTTATCATGCCATCCATTGTTACCCGGTTTACACAATAACTACTTTTGGAAAGAATCGTGACACTAAAAAAAACAAATGCTTATTATGTACTAGAACATAAAAAGAATCTACTAAATCAAATACTAACTAATAAGGAAACAAACATAAAGAAGCTATAATGCAAAAACTATTGAATGCATAACGAATATACATAATGAGAGAGAAAGAGAAGATATATACATAATGAGAGAAGAGAGAGAATATATAAATAATGAAAAAGAAAGAATATAGAATCAAGTTATTATGGTCAAATGTCTCAATATCATCAAATAAGATTAAATAAACTCCCCTCCCCCCCACGAATATAAATAAGCATTATCCTCAATGCTTAACAAAATAAGAGTAAAAGAGGGAAAAGAGTGAAGAAACCTCCATATGACTTCTTGTACATCTCTGTGTCCCCAGCAATATCACCACCCTCAAGCTCATCCAACTGGATCTCGTCATCCTCAACTCGGGGAGTGGCCAAGTTGGTGAACATCTGAAGCACTGCCTCGGCAGTGTCGACAGCCAGGTCTGGCTCCTCAGAGTGGCCAGCTGGTGTCAACGGTGCCGATGGGGCTGGTGGTGCTGTAGGATCTGGGTTAATTAGCATGTCAAAGGGAAGATCTCTAGTTACTGCAATCTTGGTCACCCATCTCTGGAGCTTGTCCACTGACTTCTTGTTGGCCTAGATTTTTCTCATTTTCCTTATTTCTTTTCCCAACTCCTCGATCACTGATCCATGCTGTACCAAAGTAGCCATGATGGTGTTCTGGTTTTCTGAGAGCTTCTTCATTGTATATTCCATGGTCGGGGGTAACTGGGGTGCCTAAACAAACGACTTTGCTACAACAGTACTAGATAAGTCAGACAACTTTACGGTGGCTATCTGTATCCAGTTGTTGAGGCTCGCTAATATGTAGGAAACTCGCAACACAGAAAGTAAGGCAGTAGGCATGGGCACCATCCTCAATGCCGAGGTGGAAGTTGTGGCAGGAACTGTAGTAGTGACTGAAGATGAGGGAGGATGCATAGCTGCGGCACCAGAGGAAGGCTCGGCCGAAGTGGATGGAACATAAACTACCTCTGCAACTACCACAGCTGGCTCATCAGACTGGCCTGTGGTTGTAACGGCTGACTTTTTCTCTTTGGGTTGTTTGCATCCATGAGAGAGCACCATGAGAAAGGCATTTGCACTTTGAGGTTTCTCACTTTCGTTACCTTGTCCCCTTTTTGATATGCGCCATATTAGCTTAGAATTCTCGTACAAGGTATTCTTAGCATCTACTATGCTCTGGGTAAACCACATCCACCCTTTGTGTTCTCTAAACTATCTCAACGCTGCTAGATTATACTTCTCCAAATCTTTCAATGAAACGTTTCTCAAGAGTAAGCGTCATCACTAGCCACCAAGTACGAAAGCTGGTGAAGGCAACCAAACTAACAAAACGGTCCTCCCAGACCTCTTTCTTCTTCGACCTTTCAAGGACGGCAGCTGTAACATCTCCCCCTTTACCATCATCGGGGGCATCCTAAACTGTTGTATCTGGTGCCTCAAGAACAGGTCCAGTAGATGGCTTATAAGACTTAGTAGTACTTTTCGAACCCTTAGAAGTACTATGAGATGAGGATGACTCATCCCTGAGTTGATATCTCCCTGGCGGCCTTGACTAGACAATCAGTTGCTCTTGAATAAAGGATAAGTTTCCCTTTGATGCTTCCCTAGACAAGACGTAAGAGCTCAACTCGGAGAGATATGCTCCTTTCCCTTAGAAGTGTCACCTCTGCCTCTAGATCGAATCATTTCCAGATATGAGTAAGAGCAAGGAATGAGTGATCATAATTGTTGGGTGTATGGGCAGATGGTTTACCAATAGATTTCAAGTTGGTGCAAGTTTTGTGCTCAGAGAGGGAAAAGTGTAACAGGAGCCCTAGTCCTCTATTTATACTGTTAAAGTTCTAAGTGAAAGAGAAGCGAGCGGCTGCAAAATTTCAGTTGCGGACCGCACTCTATTACCTTGTGAGCTTAAATGGTCATTTTGTCTGCGGTCCGCAGAATTTTGTGTGCGGCCTCAGATCTCAAGTGCGGTCCACACATTTCCTATTGCGGCTATAGGTCAACCATTTCTCTGACAGACCTACTTTAGAAAGTTGCCATTTTCCATCTTTCACTTGTGCAATCCTCAAGTTAATTGTGCGGCGCAGAGCACTTTTGTTGCAGCAACCATAATTGTGAGGTCCGCACAATGCAACTGCGATCTGCAATTCTTCCAACACTTAACCAGATTTCTGTCCATAATTCCTGTAATGCACACTCATCCCTGTAGCACATCTCAAATCAAGTTAGCACAAAAATAACACCTAACTACAAAAGAAACAAAGAAAATAAAAAGAAATATGGGTTGCCTCCCAAGAAGCGCCTGATTTAACGTTGCGGCATGATGTAGAATACCATCAATTGAAATAAATGACCGCCACGATATGGTCATCTCCAACTTTTCCCAAATAGTGCTTTACCTGGTGACCATTGACTCAGAATACCTCATTATTTTTGTTCTTCAAGTCCAATGCACCAAAAGGTGTCGCACCCACAACTTCAAAATGGCCACTCAATTTAGACTTTAACTACCCAAGAAACATTCTCAACCGTGAGTTAAACAACAATACAAGATCTCTCTCCTTGAACTCTTTTTGTTCCAAATGTATTTGTCACGAAGATATTTTATCTTTTCTTTGTATAAGGACGAACTTGGATAAGCATGGTACCGGAATTCATTCAATTCATTCAAATGTACAACCCTCAAGTTAGCGGCTACATCCCAATCAAGATTCAACTTCTTTAGAGCCCACATGGCTTTGTGCTCAAGTTCCACCGGAAGATGACAAGCTTTTCTGAATACCAACCAGTATGGAGACATTCTGATAGATGTTTTGTAAGTCATCCGATAAGCCCATAATGCATTATCAAGCTTCTTGGACCAATCCGTCCGGTTAGCATTCACTGTTTTGGACAAAAAACTCTTTATATCCCGGTTGGAGACTTCCACTTGATTACTTGCTTGTGGATGGTAGGGAGTCATGACTTTATGAGTAACACCATACTTGTTAAGTAAGGTGTCGAAAGCCTTGTTACAAAAATGTGACCCCCATCGCTTATAATAGCCCGCAAAGTACCAAACCTTGTGAAAATATTTTTCTTCAAAAATGCCACCGCACTTCTTGCCTCATTGCTGGGTAGAGCAACGGCACAACCCATTTGGACACATAATCAACTACGACAAAGATGTGGGTATTTCCACAAGAACTCACAAAAGGACCCATGAAGTCAATACCCCACACATCAAAAATATCAATCTCCAAAATGGTAGTGAGAGGCATTTCATTTTTCTTTGAGATTTCACCGGCCCGTTGACATTCATCACATCTTTTCACCAAATCACTTGCATCGTTGTAAAGAGTGGGCCAATAGAAACCACAACTAGGTACTTTGGTTACCGTTCTCGCTCCAACATGATGATTGCCATATGGCGATGAATGATAAGCCCTAAGGATTTCACCTTGCTCTTCTTCCGGTACACATATTCTAATTACCCCATATGTACAAATCCGGAAAATATACGGTTCATCCCAATAATAATCTTGACAATCCCGTTTGAGCTTCTTCCTTTGGTTTGAAGAGAACTCATCCGGGATGATACCACACAAAAGGAAATTTGCTAGATCTGCGAACCATGGCACCTCTTTCATTGAAATAGCCAAGAGTTGCTCATCGGGGAAGGAGTCATTGATTTCAAGGCCATCATGCGGCCTCCCCTCCTCCTCCAAATGAGACAAGTGGTTCGCCACTTGATCATCACTCCCTTTTCTATCTTGGATGTCAATATTAAACCCTTGCAACAAAATAACCCATCTCATCTTTCTTGCTCATGAGATAATAAAGTGTCGCATAATCCGTGTGGACAATGACCTTTGCACCCATTAAGTACATGCGGAACTTCTCAATTACAAACGCAATGGCAAGGCGCTCTTTATCCGTAATGGTATAGTTGACTTGGGAACTATTCAGGTCTCACTAGCATAGTAGACCAGATGAAAAATCTTGTTGATACGTTGCCCCAAAATAGCCCCCACCACTACATCACTTGCACATAAGTTCAAAAGGAATACTCAAATTTGGAGCGGTGATAATGGGAGTAGTTATTAACTTGAACTTTAACAAATTCAAAGGCTCTCATGCAATCATCATTGAAGTTAAACTTAGCTTCCTTCTCGAGAATCTTGCACAACGGGTTCACCACCTTAGAGAAATCTCGGATGAAGCACTGGTAGAACCTAGCATGACTTAAGAAACTCTGCACGCCCTTTACCAAAGTTGGAGGTGGAAGTTTAGAAATCACCTCAATATTTGCCTTGTCAACTTCAATCCCATTCTTTGAGATCTTGTGGCCAAGGACAATGCCTTCCTCGACCATGAAATGACATTTCTCCCAATTAAGCATCAAATTTGTTTCTTCACATCTTGCCAACACTTTATCCAAATTTGCAAGACAATCTTCAAAAGAATCCCCAATCACTGAGAAGTAATCTATGAAAACTTCAATATAGTCCTCCACCATGTCCGTGAAAACCACTATCATACACCTTTGATAAGTCGTCGGTGCATTGCACAAACCAAATGGCATCCCCTTGAAAGCAAATGTACCATAGGGACATGTAAAGGTTGTTTTCTCTTGATCCTCCAGAGCAATAAGAATTTGGTTGTAGCCCGAATACCCATCAAGAAAGCAATAGAAAGCACAACCGGCCAATCTATCAAGAATTTGATCTGGGAAGGGAAGTGGAAAATGATCCTTCCTTGTGACTTTGTTGAGCTTTTGATAGTCCATACACTATCCAACCAAGTCATCGTTTTTGTAGGAATCAACTCAATATTGTCATTGGTGACCACCGTCACGCCATTCTTCGTCAAGACACATTGAATTGGAGAAGTCCACGAACTATCGGAGATGGGGTAGACAACCCCGGCATCCAACCACTTGATAATCTCCTTTTTGATAACCTCTTGCATAGCCTCGTTTAATCTCCTTTGATGTTCAATAGATGGTTTGGCACCTTCCTCCAGGTTGATCTTATACATGCAAAATGCAGGGCTTATCCCCCCGAATACCCGCCAAAGTCCACCCAATAGCCTTCTTCCTCTTTTGTAGCACTACCAATAGAATCTACCTGCATGTTAGTCAAACAAGAGGAAAGAATAACCGGTAAAGTAGAATAAGGGCAAAGAAATTCATACCAAAGATGTGAAGCCAATGACATCAACTTTAAAGTAGGAGGATCTTCAATTGAAGACTTTGTAGGAGGAGTTGTCCTATTTTCAAGATCCAAGGACAATTTTCGGGGTTCATAATTGTACAACCCTATTCCTTGCAAAACGTTCACACATTCCATGAAGCCATCCATCTCGTCATCATCAAAGTTGACCAACATATCACCAACATTAATCACCGCACTTATTTTATCAATAATAACATTTATCACCAAGTCCACAAAAGAGCACACCTCATTGCTATTGGGTTGCCGCATGGAATTACACACATGGAAAACTACTTTTTTATCACCAACCCGGAAAGTAAGTTCTTCGGCTTTAACATCACAAAGAGCCTTCCACGCATCAAGGAAAGGTCTTCCAAGAATAATCGGCACCTCATAATCAATTTTACAATCTAGAATGACAAAATCTGTCAGAAGAATAAATTTATCAACACGAACCAAAACATCCTCAATCACTCTCAAAGGTCTCTTCATAGTATGATCGGTCATTTGCAATCTCATAGAAGTGGACTTGGTTACCCAATTCCCAATGTCTTGAAAACCGAATAGGGCATCAAATTTATACTTGCCCCAAGATCACAAAGAGCTTTAGCAAACTCAATACTTCCAATTGTACAAGGAATCATGAAAGCACATGGATCCTCCAACTTAGGAGCCATTGAATGCACAATTGCACTCACTTGATGAGTGACTTTGATAGTTTCAAAATTCATAGAATGCTTCTTTGTCACAAGATCCTTCATAAACTTTGCATAATTGGGCATTTGTCCCAAGGCTTCAACTAATGGCACATTGATTGGGAGATTCTTCATCATTTGAATAAACTTCTTGAATTGGTTTTCACCATTTTACTTGGCAAGTCTTTGAGGGTATGGAGGTGGAGGTTAGGCAATGGTGCCTTAGCCCTTTTCACGATCGGTTCTAGCATGTCAATAATATGATCCCTAGACAGGTTCACCTCCTATTGAGTATCTTCCACACTATCATCAATATCAATCAAACCTCATCATTAGCTTGATCTATATTGTTTGGGATCACTTCTTCTCGTACCACTTGCTCTTCATCCATTAGTTGCCTTTGACTTGAGGTAGGTGCATTCCCACCTCTTCCATTTCTTGTAGTAATGGCCATGGCATGCCCCGTGTTGTTGCCTCCCTTTGGGTTTGCCACCGTGTCACTTGGTAGTGCCCTCTTAGGACGAGTATTTAGAGCTTGAGAGATTTTCCCCATTTGAACTTCTAAGTTGCGGATTGATATGTTATGTAAGGAAAGTTGGGCATCCGAATCTGCATTCTTTTTCATTATTTGCTTGAGCATATTCTCAATACGCCCTATTTCATTGTTGGAAGAACTTGGACCATGTGAAGGATAAGGAGGCGGGTTGCTCGGTTGTTGATACATTGAGGGCCTTTGAAAACCCGACCCCCGGTTGCCTGGATTATTATTCCATCTGCCTTGATTGTTAACCCCCCCCCCCATTTCCTTAATTATTTCCACTCCAATTTCCTTGATTGTTGTTGTTATGCCAATTTCCTTGATTGTTGCCACCACTCCATTTACCTTGGTTGTTGCCACCACTCCAATTCCTTGATTGTTAGAGTTCCAATTACCTTGCTTACTTTGAGGTCGCCATTGTTGTTTATTCGGACCTTGGAAATTGTTTCTTTGCCCTTGAAAGTTGTTCACATATTGCACCTCCTCTTCTTATTCATTATAAGAGTCATCTTGATCAAACTGACTATCCTCTTGCACATAATTCTCCACTCGATTTTGCATTTGTGGACCCTTTGTTCTTCTCTTGTTGCATCTTTGTTCACCCCTTAGGGGTCATACAACTCTTTATGGAGGTGAATCATGTTTGGATCACCTTGTGGAACATTAGCCTGGGATTGCCATACCGATGATGTCTTCGCCATTTCATCCAAAATCTCACAAGCCTCCGCATAAGGTGTATTCATAAAATTTCCACTAGCAAGTTGGTTCACTACACATTGGTTGGTCGTGTTAACCCCACGATAGAAAGTTTGTTGAATCATATTTTCTGTCATATCATTGTTGGGACATTCTTTGATCATTGTTCTATACCTCTCTCATATCTCGTGTATTGGTTAATTGGGCTCTTTCTTGAATGCTAAAATCTCATCTCAAAGTGTAGCCATATGTCCGGGAGAGAAGAACTTAGCAATAAATTTCTCCGCCAACTCATCCCAAGTACGAAGGGAATGGTTTGACAAACGTTCCAACCAATCTAAAGCTTTTCCCTATAGAGAGAAGGAAAAAAGCCTTAGCCTCAATGCATCCTCAGAGATATTTGTTTGTTTCCTCCCCCAACAAGTGTCTACAAACCCTTTCAAGTGTTTATACGCATTTTGACTTGGAGCCCCAGCAAGGAAACCTCGTTGCTCTAGCAAAGTGAGCATCACATTGGTGATTTGAAAGTTATCCGCCCTAATATGGGGAGGGAATATTGCACTTGCATACCCTTCATTGGATAACACCCCGTGTGGAGCCGCTCGTGGTGGAGGTGGGGGTGGAGCCGGGACATTGTCATGAGGCGCCCGACCTCTTCTATTGGCTTGAGGTTCAAGAGGAACCTCTTCAAATTGGTCATCATCAATGTCAACATCCCCCAAAGACATGTTTCCGAGTTCATTGTTCGCCACCATAACTGTATCTACAATTGATTCACACAAATTAGTAACACGGAAGGAAAAGAAGATAATCCACACACAAACCCAAATATATAACTAACACTATTTTTAACTCCCCGACAATGGCGCCAAAAATTAATCACGTCCAAATGCACACCTCAAAAGAGATATGACACAGTCGTATGCAATAATAAAACCCAACTAAGAGTCGGGGTCGAATCCGCAGGGAGCTAAGATGGGAGCTAGGAGTATATATTCGAAATGAGCAAGTAAAATATCTGGATTGAACTTCCATAGTGAGGTTTTTTATTTATATATCTAAAGTTAAAATAAGGATTGCAAAATTAAGACAAAAGACTAGAGATAATTGTTTTTGAGGTTTTTCCAAATATATAAAAAGCATAGGGATGGAAATGTGCGATCTGCAATTTCTTATGCGGTCGTAGAATTCCTTCTGCGGACCGCACAGTTGTGCTCCTGCACCCTTTATTTCCTTGTGCCTTGGACTACTCCTTTTTAAGTTGGATTTCCTCTCGGGAGATCAACTTCCATCATTCATGCAATTTTGCACAATTTTACTAGTTTCGGGAACATAATTCATTGCTTTTAGACTAAAACAAAAGCTAAAAGGCGCTAATAAGCAGTTAAAATCCCCACTTATCAGTTACCCTCGGCAAAATTATCGTCTAAAAATACTTAAGAATCTTAAAGGCCTTCGGTTTTATCAAAGATTCGAAGCCACAAGTAAACTGAAGTAGCATTGAAGTCGGGCTCAGCTCGGACCTCCGAAAAATGGATGCTTTAGACTTCATCTGATTTTATGCTAAGGCATTAAAAATAATACGCAAATAGAAAATTGCAAGTAGATATAGGAAAAGTAAAGACACTATATTTCCTAAAAGGGAAAATTTTATATATTCCAAAAAATATTTACAAAGGCACGATAAAATAGCCTCAAAATAAACAAAAAAGAAAATACACAAGGGAAAACTAAAAAAAGAACAAAGGCATTTACGCGTGGTCTTCACCGGGGCCCGACTCGTCACCAGACCCATTGGAACCATCGGAGCTCCCGGAATCCTCGGGACCTCCGGCTCATAGAGTTCCTTTACCTCGGCTTGGAATCTCTTGGCCTCTTCGATCTCGACCGACATGTCAAAACCTTGGGTATGGATCTCCTTGAGGGTCTCCCTCCGGGATAGCCACTTCACGTAGTCAGTCTTCCTCTTTAGGCGGGCCTTGGCTTCCACCACATCAGCCTTATATTGGGCCAATATTTCCTTGATGCCAGAAGAGGTTGCAACTAATTTGGACCTTAGTACGACAGATTCTTGTCCATGGTCATCCCATTCCGTGACAGTCGAGTTCAGTTGTGCCCAAAGATCATCATTTAGCCGAGACTACTTATCGGCGTTGTCCTTTGTCGCCCGAAGTTGGTTATCGGCCGATGCCGGCTCCATTTTTGCAGCTTCTTTCTCTGAAGCTAGCAGGTCTTCCATACCTCGGTCGTGGCCTTGACCTTATCCATCTTAGCCCCAAGCTGGTCGATCAGGTCTATCTTCTCTTGGACCTGCGAAGTTGTGTTGTAAGTCACCACGACTAGCTTCTCATTTTTAGCCTCAAATATCTTTACCTTTTCAACCAGATCGGCGTGTTCCCTCTTTAAGGTCGAGGCCTCGTCATGCGGCTCACTAAGAGCCATGTACATGTCCTTCTTCCAGACTTTCTCTTTGAACTTTAACTCGAGCTAGCTGATCTCCGAGCAGGACCGGATGAAGCTTTCACGATGAAGCACCGAAGCATGAAAAAATAATAAAGTTACTAGAGCACATCAAAAACCAAGTAAGATTCACAAAGAGGTATAAAGGGATGACACCTTACCCGATTTAGCCCCTATTGCGCCTCATTGAAGAGGCTCGACATCCCCACTTCGTTCATCTTTGCATGTTCCTCCTCAGTCACCAGGCATCGAAGGTAGCTGGCTACGCCTACCGGAGTAGACAGGATCTGGGCGTCCTTCAGGATTGTAAGAAAGATCGTTCTCTTGCGCTCAGAGTCTATGATCGGAGTAAGGAATTACTTCACTAGTCTTGGGCACGAACTCGGCCTGCCTGCTACCGAGGGCACATCCTTCTTCGGGACCTCCAGGTAACCAAGCCCGAAAAAACCCTCTAGTGCAGCCACATCTATGCTGTCGAAGAATGTGTTGAGAGTGTCATCTGGGCCCAGCACCATCTCGCTTTACTTCTCTTTGCCTAATTGGGCCACTTCGAGCATAGACTCGGTGTAGGAGGGTATTTACATAATGTCAATGGCAACAACTACCTCCTTCAGGATAGGAGCAGCTTCCCAAGAGGCCGCGACCTCCGTCACTCCCTTTAGTTCACGAGCTAGAGGAGTGTCGACCTCATGGTCATCTTTTATGAGTGATGCCTGCTACCTCTTGTTAAGGGTCGATCCATGAGCAATTAAAATGTCGTCGTCCTCAGGTTTGTCCTTGAGCCAGTGGAGGGAACCAGAGTCCGGTACCCTGGACCTAGTGCTCTTTTTATTTTTTAGACTCGGATAGTCACCTTTTTCTTCTTCGCCTCGGCATCTAGGGAACTAGAAGACTTTCTTTTCTTCTTCTTTTTCTCCTCCTTTGCGGTAGCCTCGAGCTGTCCCGAAGCGGAGGGTTCAGCAAGAGAAGATGGTTCCTTGTCCTCATCCAACGGTCTGAGTTCGGTGGTCTTGGGAAAACCTATAAGATAAAAGAAGACTTAGGATTGCGTAAGCTAAAAGTATGAAAGCAACTATTCGGAAAGAGACTTCACCATGGGAACGGGCCTGTCATTTGCCCTTTGAGAGCTTGCGTCATGCGCCTTCAAAGTATGGCTTGTAGATTCCCTTGATCCACTCCTTGAAGTAGGGAACTGCATTGGGAACTTGGGAAATGGCTGCATGACGACGAACATAGGCAATGCGAGTAAGATAAATTGGAAACAACAAATGCTCGAGAAGGAAAGTACTTACGGGATGCATTTCACTTCCCGGGGAACGATAGAAACTCGAAAGGGATGAACTCTTCGATTTTCACCTGAACAAACATCCCTTGCCATCCTCGATCTCGGTCCTCATGTATGCTCAAGAATGGAGCCTTGCTTGCTCGGCGAACGAGCTTGATCAGCCTCCTTTGGAAGATTCGAGGACTGTATAGGCGAAGTGGGTGGTCGAGGGTGAACTGAGGGGCTTTAGTATTGTTCATAAAATGTCGTAAGAGGATCACGATCCTCCAAAAGGACAAGTGAATTTGCCCGAGGCATACCTCGTACCTTTTTTGCAAAAGGCAAGGAGTATGGGGTCCACCGGGGCGAGCGTGAAGGGGTAACTATAAATACTTAAGTATCCCTCCACGTGAATAGTGATGTAGTCATTAGGCCCGGGGACGACCACCTCCATACCCTCCCTATTACGGTCCATTCGGACTATGGGTAGCGTTCCCTCAGTAACGGAGCATATGTATCTCCATGCTCCCTCGCCTCGGTCTTGTTGCCTGGAGGTCTTCTCGGTGTTAAAGTCATTCCCGATAGAGCAGCCATCAGGTACAAAGCTCTTTATGGGGGGTCCTAATCCACCTCAAGAACGGCCAACTCGGCATCTATGGCCATATAGAAAGATGAAAGAGCAGTCTGCTGAGGCACTGACTTTGAGATTTTTGCCATCGTAATCCGGGAAGTATGAAGGTTTGAAGAAAAATATGAAGATTTAAAGATGGTATGAAGATATGAAGGTCTATGTTGAAGATTCAAAGAAAATGTATAAGGATTGATAATAAAAATATGAAGGTTTAAGGAGTAATGTATGAAGATTTGGAGGAGTTAAAAGCAATTAGAGAGTTTGAGGATAAATTCTAGAATCGGAAAGTGGAAAAAGTGAAAAAGGGTCGGATCTTTTATAGAGGAAGAAGAATTAATGCGTCGATTCTTCGTATTTGAGGACAGTCAACCAGCGGATGACACGTGTTCGAAGTCAGAACGACACGATTGATGGGATGTTTTGATTGACCCGTCATCTCGGTTGTATCGTACGAAGGAAAGAACTGGGGTTCATCTATCGCTTCCCATCATTTCAATAAACCTACTCTCCAAAAAATGAGGGGACTATCTGTGTACGGGTAAAATCGGGGATAATGTCTACCCTAATTTCCCGACGAGAAAACGGAGGAAAGGCACAGATGCACAAGATTGTAATTGAGGTTAGAGACCCTTCGTGTCGAGATCCAGGAAGAATGGACGATGCGCTCGTCATCAGGTATGGTAAAGCGACGCTCCCCCGGCCAAGAATGCATTCTAAGACCTCGGGCAACATGGTAAACGATTACACATGACGGATATATGGTCGTGATATTCGCACCGAATCGGAGATCACGGCGCGGATCTCGGTCGATGTCGATTATGGATCAGTAGTTATAGAAAAAGGAAGATTTTTACCTTTTTAAGACTTTTTTTAGGGGTGAAACTCTCCTACTATATAAAAGGGGAGTTTTTCTTTTGTAACACACACTATAACATGCGAATCAAAGCAATACAAGTTTATTCTCTTCCTTTTAGCTAGTGTTAAAGTTCTTGTTCACTTATCCTGCTCTTCATTCACGACTAAACTTGAACCGAGGGTCCAATCGAGGACGAGATCACTGTTCAATCTAAGTTTGGGCTTGGCCATAACAACACAATTGGTTTGATCGTTTATTTAGTCTTTAATTCGTTTATCTAATCTTCTTAATTATTTATGTTGAATCAAACCACATATCCTTAAAACTGCATACAAATTTAATTGTTATCCAATTTTGGGGGTAAACAAACAATTTAGGGATATCCAAAAAAAGCAAAGTTAATTAGGACACACCACAGGGCAGAAAAACATAACAAGAATGTGTTCGAACCAAACGTCTGCATTTTTTGAGATTGTTTTGTCTACCACCAAAGGTTACAAGCCTTAAATAGAAGCTTCAGATTCGAATCTTGGGAATAAAAAAGATTTTGATAGAAAGTGCTTTTTTAATTCACCTTACATAATGGGAATACAGATAGTCGATGCCACAATTCTGAGTATCGGCCATTAGATGAGAAACCAAAGGGAAAGAGATTATGTTATTTTAGCTTCTTCAGAGCGCAAGTCAAAATTGGACTAGTAGAGGGAGCAGCTCGCATGTGCCAAGTGATGCAAAGTCGTATTGCAAGAGGATCTAGTGCCATAAGTATGCTATAAGGGGATTTTTATAAAATGCCTAAGCAGAGGCAGATCCAAAATTTGAAGATAGCGGGTGCCACTTTTTTTAAATGTACACATCGCACTGACCATAAAGTTTGAGTGTGAGTATATATCGGTTGGATTCAATTCAGTTTGATCTATTTTGCATTCATTCGAGTCGGTTTAATAAATTTAATGATATTTTCATTAGAAAAATTAACACAATCTTATAAAAGATAAATCAGCACAAGTAAAAATTAGCAATCTTCCTAAAATAAAGGAATCATGCCTTTTTAATTATATTTATTTGCACAAGTGAGTATTTTTAATAGGAGAATCACACTAATCCTATAAGAGCATAAGTAAAATAATATTTTTGAAAAAGAAATTATACCTTGCAAGCAATAGGACAATTGCACTTCGTATATAAAATATACAAGCTAACAATATTTTAAAAAGAATAATTTTGTAAATTGTTTATTCACAAGTGCTAGAATTTTGAATTAAGAGCCATAATTTTTATTTATGGTACCTTGATAATTTTAAGTTTCTTTTTTTATGTGTTCCCCTTTCAAAGTGATTGACAAAAAAAAAAGGAGAAAACATTAGAAAAAAACTAAAGAGGGAAAAGGATAGAAAAACAAAGGAAATATAAAAGACAAAGACAGAAGGGAAAAAATAAACGAAAAGGAAAACTGAGCAAACGAAAAAAATGATTCTCATTAGAATCAGACTCGAACCTAAGCCTAAACGTAAGAATAACTTTAAGAAGCTAAGTAATTCCCAATAATGGCACCTTCCTCTGGTTTGATATTGCGGGTGGCAGCATATGCATATAATCAATATTCTGAACAATTTCAACATTAGATTGTAAAAACTCTTGCCTAACTTGTGGGTGGCATGACACCCCACCTGGACCTCTCCAGGTGGATCCGCTATTGTGCCTAAGTAGATATAGATGAATTTTAGTCACCTTACACATTTTTACCTTTTTATATTTTCATATGAGGAGACTGGTGTATTGGGAAAAAACTGAATTTACATTGTAGGTGACGTGGCATGACACGTGGACTGGTCAAACGGTCAAAACACAGTAAATAGCCAAGAGGCACGGGCAACAACAGATAAGGGAAAAAGAAAGCAACATAGGTGCGGACCGTTACTAAAATAGGTACGAGTCTCGTACCTATCCAAGACCAAAGATCGGAAGAAGTTGAAGATACGAATCTGATGACGTAAAAGAGTCTAAATACAGCATTGAATATCAAATACGTTAGAATATTTGATTTAAAAAGAAATGATTGTGTAACGTTTCTTTTAATGTCATTTATTGCTCATAATTACCTCATTAAGACAAAGACATTACATCTTCTCCTAGAATTAACTATAAAAGGAGAAGAACTCACCATCTATAAGGACACAAAATACTATTGAGATATTACTGAAATACAAAACTATTTACTGCTTTACCATCATTCTCAAAATTATTTTATTTTCGTCTCCTGATTATCAGTAACCCGAATTTCTTTTTAGTTTTGACCAAAGACTCAGATTTTTGGTTAAACAAATTGGTTCCGTTACCGGAAAACTGATAATCTTTTCTTTTAAGTTATATCTTGTCCATTGTTATCACCATGTCAAACAACAACACCGACAATAATAGTAATAACACATTGGGAAACCATGAAAATCAAATCCATCAAAATCAAGGCGACGTGGTTCCCTCCCATCCAGATTCACCACGTCAATCTCGTGAAGGCACTCCTGTTACTGAATCCCGTGCTGATCAACAAGACCAATCTGAACACTTTGAAGGAGGAATAAATGAAGCTTTACAAAAGATAATTGATGCTCAGGTCGGCAAAGCTCTTCAGGCTCTAGTTAGTCGATTGCCTGCTGCACCACCCACACCAACTCCTAATAATAATACATTGGAGAATCCCCGTTCTGGTCTTGTTAATTCTGGAAATGGAGCAACCACCAGTGAACCACATGAAGGGGGACCAGGTAATTCAAATAATTCATATTTGCAAAATTTAGTACTAACCTTGCAGAAACAGATTAAGGAACAAAATGAGCGTATTGAGGAAATTCCTGGAGTTCCGCCTGTAATAAAAGGAGTAGACATGGACAAATACTCCCAACAACCTTGGAAGCCAAGTGCTGCTCCTCTTCCAATTCCGAAAAAGTTCAAAATGCCTGACATCCCGAAATATGATGGTACTACAGACCCACGTGACTGCCTTTACAACAGGCGTGAAAGGCAACGACTTGACCAAACAAGAAATTGAATCAGTACTGGTCAAGAAATTTGGAGAAACACTCACCAAGGGTGCATTAACCTGGTATTCTCTTTTATCTGAAAATTCTATAAATTCTTTTGCTGAGCTTGCAGATTCTTTTATTAAAGCACATTCGGGAGCACAAAAGGTTGAAAAAAGAATGGAAGATATTTTCAAAATCAAACAAGGGGATTCAGAGTTGCTTAGAGATTTTGTTGATAGATTCCAACGTGAAAGAATGACTCTACCCCGTGTGCCTGACAACTGGGCTACAATAGCCTTTGCAAGTAATTTAAATGACAAAAGTTCTGAATCCACGAGACGACTCAAAGAAAGCCTTCGAGAATTTCCTGCAACCACGTGGAATGATGTTTACAATAGGTATAGTACGAAGCTGCGAATTGAAGAAGATACCGTACCTAAGTTTCATCATGAAGAAAGGGGTGGTCCCCGAAGATCAGAAACCGAAAAAAGATCAGGTAAAAACAGGTACGATCCATATATGGGACCTGCCGGAAAAGACCCACGGTCAAAACAAGATAGCCAGCAATATGATCAAAAATCGAGGAACAGGGACTCTGGTTCTTCTTCAAAATTCTGGAATGATCGGAATAGACAAGAATCACGAGATGATGACAAGAGTTTAAAGGCATGATTCGGTGGATATAATTTTAATGTCTTTACCTCCGAGCTTGTGGCTGTTTTAAGAAGCATGGGAGATAAGGTACGGTGGCCAAAAGAGATGCGGTCAAATCCAAATAGACGCAATCCGGATCATTGGTGCGAATTCCACAACGATCACGGGCACAAAACTTCAGAATGTAGATTCTTGCAGAGTGAAGTGGATCATCTATTGAAGCAAGGGTACCTCACTGAGTTATTTAGTGAAAAAGGAAAACAAGCCTATATGAAAAATAGGCAAGAGCCACCAAAGCCTCCTTCACCAAAGAGGACAGTGAATGTGATAAGTGGGGGAGAAGATATTCACGGCATAACCTACACAGCCTCCAACAAGGTTTCTAAGGTAACAATTACACACGGGAAACGGGTGCGGCAGGTCTTAGAACATGAAAATATTTTGTTCGATGACGCAGATACCGAAGGAGTGATAACTCCACATAATGACGCTCTGGTAATATCTTTACTTGTACACGATACTAATGTAAAACGAGTTTTGATTGATCCAGGGAGTTCCGTAAATATTATACTACTAAGGGTATTACGTGAAATGCAAGCTGAAGACAAAGTGATACCCAAGGCGCACACCTTGTCAGGCTTCGACAATTCAAGTATGGTAACAAAAGGAGAGGTAACTCTAACAACTTTTGCTACGGGTGTTGTTAAAGAAACTAAATTTCAGGTAGTTGATATGGAAATGGCCTACAATATGATCATGGGGAGACCATGGATACACGATATGGATGTTGTCCCATCAACTCTACATCAAGTTATTAAATTCTCATCACCATGGGGAATTTGCCAAATTTGTGGGGATCAGCAGACGGCCAGAAGTGTCAACGCTGTAACAGGTACGAGCACCGTAAATAAAGAAAAATAGCAATTACATGAAACAGTTGAAGGTGCAAAAAATCATACTTCAGCTGAAGAAGAAAAGACAAATTTGGACTCGAGGCCTGATATAATTCAGGAACCTGAAGAAAATAAAAGCATCAAAAAAACAATTGAAGAGCTCGAGGCAATGATATTATTTGATCAATGGCCTGAACGGAAGGTTTATGTCGGAGCCAATTTAAGCTCAGACATGCGAGGTATGATAATTGAATTTTTAAAAGCTAACATAAACTGCTTTGCTTGGTCCCATGCTGATATGACAGGGATACCACCGGATGTGATGACTCACAAACTCAATGAGGACCCTTCTTTCACACTAATAAAGCAAAAGAAAAAAAAAAAGCAAGTTGCTTTCAAGAACCAGGTGATTCAGGATGAGGTCCAAAAATTATTAAAAATCGGATCGATCCGTGAGGTAAAGTATCCTAATTGGCTAGCTAACACGGTGATCGTACCTAAGAAAAATGGTAAGTGGCGCGTTTGTGTGGATTATACCGATCTAAACAAAGCCTGTCCAAAAGATTCTTTTCCTTTACCGCATATAGACCAACTAATTGATGCAACCGCAGGTCATAAACTTTTAAGCTTTTAGATGCATATTCGGGATATAATCAAATTAAAATGGATCCTGGTGATGAAGAAAAAACTTCTTTCATCACATACAGGGGGACTTACTGTTATAAAGTAATGCCCTTTGGTCTCAAAAATGCTGGGGCAACCTATCAAAGGTTGGTCACCAAAATGTTCCAAGAACATTTAGGGAAAACAATGGAGGTATATATAGACGATATGCTCGTCAAAACCCAGCAGTCTCATGATCATATTTCTCATCTATCTGTTACATTTGAAATTTTGCGAAAATTTAATATGAAACTCAACCCAGAAAAATGTGCATTTGGAGTTGCATCAGGTAAGTTTTTGGGTTTTCTTGTTTCTAACCGTGGTATTGAAGTAAATCCTTCTCAGATCAAAGCAATAGAAGAAATCCCAGATATCCTTACTAATAAAAAGGAAGTCCAAAGATTAACGGGAAGAATTGCAGCTTTGGGGAGATTTATTTCCAAATCCTCAGAAAAGTGTTTTAAGTTTTTCTCTGCAATCAAAAAGTAAGATCATTTTGAATGGAATGAAGATTGTCAACAAGCCCTTAGAAATTTGAAAGCTTATTTGTCAAAACCACCGTTATTGGCAAAACCAAAGGTGGGGGAAAAGCTTCTCATCTATCTGGCTGTATCTGAAGTCGCGGTGAGTGCTGTTTTAGTCCGTGAGGACCAAGGTAAACAATCTCCTATTTATTATGTAAGTAAGTCCTTATTGGATGCTGAGACACGATACCCACAGCTAGAAAAGTTAGCATTGGCTTTGATCATGGCATCTAGAAAATTAAGACCTTATTTTCAATGTCATCCCATTATTGTAGTTACTGCTTTTCCGCTTCGAAATATTTTGCATAAACACGAACTTTTAGGAAGATTAGCAAAATGGGCTATAGAACTAAGTGAATACGAAATCATTTATCAACCCAGGACCGCTATAAAATCTCAAGTACTAGCTGATTTCGTGGCTGATTTTAGTCAGGGGATGCATTTAGAAGCAGAAAAAGAATTACTAGTTTTTAATGGTGCAAACCCGGGGACTTGGGTTTTATTCACTGATGGTTCATCTAATGTAAAAGGGGCAGGCCTAGGGATAGTCCTCGTACCACCTACGGGTGAGACTATTAGACAGGCTATAAAATGTCACTCTATAACTAACAATGAAGCAGAGTATGAGGCTGTAATTGCAGGTCTAGAATTGGCACGAGAACTCGGCATAACACAGATTATAATCAAGAGTGATTCTCAACTCGTGGTCAATCAAATGCTGGGGACTTATACAGCCAGGGAGACGCGAATGCAAGAATACCTTGCAAAGGTACGGGAGTTAATAAGGCAATTCCAAACTTGGAAAGTAGTGCAGATACCAAGAGATGGGAATGTAGAGGCAGATGCTTTAGCTAATCTCACATCTGCAGCAGATGTAGCAAACGATATAAATGCTTCAGTCATACATTTATTTCATTCCGTTCTTGAACCTGATAAAAACGAGGTAAATTTTAATCATTTAACATGGGATTGGAGAAACGAAATTGTTGACTTTTTACAGCATGGTATCGTGCCTAATGACAAAGGAAAGGCTTACGCGCTTCGCAAAAAAGCTGCTCGATATTGTTTATATCAAAGAAATCTTTATCGAAAGATGTTCGGTGGACCATTAGCAAGGTGTCTCGGACCCTCTCAAACAGAATATGTGATGAGAGAAGTGCACGAAGGACATTGTGGAAATCACGCAGGGGGGAGGTCACTGGTAAGAACATTAATTCGCGCAGGATATTATTGGCCTAAGATTCAAGAAGAGGCAACCAGTTTCGTGTCCAAATGTGATAAATGTCAAAGATACGGCAATAATATGCACAGACCAGCTGAGTTACTACATCCTGTTATAGCCTCGTGGCCCTTTATGAAATGGGGAATGGATATCGTAGGTCCACTTCCACAAGCAAAAGGTCAGGTAAAGTTTCTACTTGTACTTACAGATTATTTCACTAAATGGGTAGAAGCAGGGGCATTTAAACAGGTACGAGAGAAGGAAGTTAAAGACTTCATATGGCGAAATATAATATGCCGCTTTGGAGCACCTAAGGAGATCGTGTGTGACAATGGACCACAATTCATTGGAGCTCAAATCACAGAATTTCTTCGAAGTTGGCAGATTAAAAGGATAACGTCTACGCCATACCATCCAGTGGATAATGGACAAGCGGAATCCACTAACAAAGTCATTATCAACAACTTGAAGAAGAGGTTAAAGGATTCAAAAGGTAATTGGCCTGAGGTGTTACCTGGAGTATTATGGGATTATCGTACAACGACGAAAACAAGTACTAGAGAAACACCATTTTCAATGGTTTATGGTTCGGAAGCCTTAATTCCAGTTGTAATAGGAGAGCCAAGCACACGGTACGATCGGGCAACGGAGGAATCTAATGATGAAGAGATGCGGGTCAACCTTGATTTGCTTGAAGGAAGAAGAGAAGCTGTATTGATAAGAATGGCAGCACAAAAGCAAGTAATTGAACGATATTACAATAGGAAAGCACGCCTCAGATTTTTCAAAATTGGGGACTTCGTGCTTAAAAAGGTGTTCCAATCGGCAAAGGCTGCTAATTCAGGAAAGCTAAGTCCAACGTGGGAAGGACCATACAAAGTCTGTGACATTGCGGGCAAAGGAGCATACGAGTTGGAGACAATGGACGGTAAAGTTTTACCCTCACATTGGAATGTCATCCATTTTAAAAGATATTACTTCTGAGAAAGTACCCACGGTCAGGTATCACCATGTTAAAATTTCTCTCTTGAATTATTAATGTTTTACTAACGATTTTAGATGCTAGGCAAACACCCTAACTCGTGCCAAATGATGAGTCACAACCTGCAAGGCAAAATTGAGTATTCTTAATTTCCTAGCCCAGGGTTACAATTAATCTGATGGAAATACACACGAGTTAGGCAGTCTTCATCTATAATCGCACCTCCGAGTCCCGTATATCTTTCTGTTTCAGGAAAAGGGCCAAAGTAAAAGAAATAAACAAGTGCTCGAGGCTTCATACTTCACCGCTCAAACACTTGGGGGACTACATATTATACACAGATATGTGTAGAGAAACAGATACGAGTATCGAACAAAAGTCGGCCACAAAGAGGCAAGTGTTGAGAAAAAGTTACGAAGTCTTCAGCATTCATGAGAACAACAGAGTCATCTCTCAAACTCATAAACAAAGTCACCTCTCAAACCCTTCTTAATATATAAAGATAGGGTCATGACTATGCACTGAAACAAGTTATGAAGAAAAACCTTGTTTATTCTATGTTATGTACAAATCTGTTACAAGAAAAACAGTTACGAGAAAGTTGTAGATGTATTGTAATACATGTAATAGTCAAATACTTGTTAAAGTTCATGAATAAAAACTTGCCAAAGTTGTTTCCTACAAAACGTGTGTATTCCTCTTTCTTTCATCGTATTATAACACCATTATGAAGTTGAGACGTCTTCTTCATTAAGTGTCGATAAAATAAAATGGCTCTCTTTTATAAGCCTCATGTTGATAATCCATGAGAAGAATCATAAAGCATTTTAAAAGGATAAAAATGCTAAGCTATTCTATAAGCCCTAGATAAATGGGCAAGAATAAAATATACAGAAGTACCAATAAAAACTTCTTAGTATAAAAGACTAAGTACAAACTTAGTCAGCAAAATATTTGTTTTTTACAAATGCCCCATTATGATAACTGGGGACTTCGTCAAAAGATCCCGTAAAGTTGCCAAGGGATAACACCACCAATTAATAAAAACAAAAACAACAATTTCATTTTCAGCTAATCACTGAAGAGGTTGGAACATCAGAAGTTGCAATTTCATTTTCATGAGCAATTTTAATTGGGCTTGGAATGTTGAAATCACCGAGGGAAGCAAGAGTCACAGGAGCTTCAGCTTCAATGGACTATGTCATAGAAGTTTCACCCTCGGGAGCAGGAATTGCAACTCCAATTGCTGCAGTAGCCACTTCTTCGTTTAAAAGCTCTTCTGTTCCAGGAGCTTCAAGTGCAGGAGAAGGAGTATCAACAGGTTGTTGACTTTTCTCGATAGTGTCTAAGACTTTGGCTAATTCAGATTGCAAATCGAAGCTTTCCTGAGCAGCTTCCATCAAAGCATCACGGCGAGATTTTAGGAAAGCCCAACTTACCTCTATGTTGAAGTTCTCCTCCAGAAGTCCATACTCCCTTTACCACATAGCAATATCATTCTTTAATATTTGATGTTCAGCTAAATGGGAATCAAGGGAAGCTTCGAGGGAGGCTTGAGAACTCTTCAAAGCTCGAATCTCGTCAGAGAAGGTCTGTAAGTCAGCTTGAGCTTGAGTCAAGCTTTGCACTAATTCTCCTGCATACTCTTCTTTCTTGGCTAAAAGTGCCTTAAGCTCCCTGACTTCTTCACTAGCCTTTGATAATTGTTCTGACATTGAGCACTCCAAAAGCTCTTTATCTCTTTTAAATTGGCTTGAAGAAGCCTTGGCAGTCGCTAGTTCAGAAGTCAAACCACGCTTTTGCTGCTCCAGGAGATTTCTACTTTCTTGCAAATCCTCTATGGTCCACTGAGCATTCTCAAACTGTTCTTTCCAATTAGCTGCTTCAAGTTGGGCTCCCCTGGCTATTTCCTCGGCCTCATGGATGGATTTTTCAGACTCACGGGTTTTTCTTTCCAGAAGGGAAATTCTTCCCATCAATCGGTACCAATAAAGTTAGCCTACAGAGACAACTCATAGAAATGAGGATTTGTAGATCAAAAACAAAAAAATTGTTGGTAAAGGAAAAATACCTTCAAAGTAGAATGAACTATGCCATTCATCAGAGTCAGGCAGCTGTGGCTCTCCATCTTCTTCTTCTTCTCAATATCACCGATTAGAGGCTCGAGCCAAACATCAGCTCAACCAATCTTTCTCAAAAGGCTATGGTTGGCAGGAACTTCAAGAGTAACACTTCTCATAGCCATGGTTCTACTGCTAGAACCCGCCTCTGTATGCTGAACGAAGGGAGGAGGAGCCATGGAAGGAGGAGTAGTAGAAAAGGAAAACATGGCAGCAGGAGCCATAGGAGTCAAAGAAGGGATGGAAGGAGAAGATAAAGAAACCGACACAGGAACGGAAGCAGGTGCAGTTGAAACTGGCAAAGGAATGGAGGAAATAGGAACGAATGAGGAGAGAAGAGCTTCATCAAAAACAGGGCCGAGCTCGCCACTCTCAAAACCACTATCAAAAAGATGTTGAGTTAATTCATTAGTATCTTTTGGCACGGAGTCCTCGTCAGAATGAATCAAAACAGGGGAATCCTCAATTTCACCACTATTAATGACTCGTCTCCTAACTCTTGGCCTGGCAATTAAAGAGGTATCTTCCTCTTCCTCATTCTCAGAACTTTCTCCTATAGCTTTCCTTTTGGGAAGCGAAGCTCGAGCCTTGTTCAAATCAAGTGCAGTATTAGCAGACATGCGAATGACCATAGCTACTTCAGCTGTCATTCCTCTAACACCAAATCCTGATCAAAAGAAGGATACATAATCAACATTGAGAAAAAGGTGCTTGGCATGTAAAAAAAACGTGTAAAAAGGGACATACCATGTGTTTTCACCTTCCAGCCTTGTAAAGAAGAAATTGATTTCCAAGTTCTTTGATCCTTAGGAGCAATCTTCAAAATTGAATCTACCCAACCACGGAAGTCAGGAATAAGTTCCACATCTCCCATGGTTGCTACAAAAAACCAAAAAGAGACGAAGTGAGAAAAAGAATCAGAATTCTCAAAAATAGGTGCGGTAAATAAAAGGAAACTTACGTGCAAAATTCCACTTCTCAGGGAAGGGAATATTTGTTTCACCAAGCAAGTCCACCGTACGTACAGCAACGTAACGGGTGTACCATCCACGATCCCTGTCATCTTCAGGGTTTACCAAAACCTTTTTGCTTCTTGCAATTAAGGTAAAAAACCCATGGCGCATTAATTTGGGATGGTATAAATGAATAAGGTGAGAAAGGGTGAAGTCGATATTGGCTTTGGCAGATAAGTATCTCAGACAAGCCACTGCTCTCCACACTAGGGGACCGACTTGGGCCAAACAAATTTTAAAGAAACGGCAAAAGTTAATAATGATTGGGTCAACTGGAGGATTAAAACCCAAAGTAAATGGGTAAGTATAAACGAAAGAATAACCATTTCTAAAGGAAGAAATTCTTTGATTTGGGGAAGGAATTGACATTCGTAGACTATTGCTCCAGTTACAATCCCTTCTGATGGTAGGGATTGTAAGCTCGGTTACTAATGAAGGATAAGTGTCAGCTTTTTCTAAATTTGCAATTTGCCTTTGAAGAGACGTTCTATCACTCCCAAAAGACAAATCACTGGGAACAATTTCATCGACTAAAGGTTCTTGAGAAGAATCAAGGATTTCTTTACCTTTAGAAGAAGGGGTCTTCGGAATAGAACTCCCGATACTAGGAGAAGAAGAAGCAGGACCAGATAAACCATCACGAGCGGACCCTAGGCCCAAGCTCCGAAGCCTACCTCCTCTGCCTCTCCTATGTCTTGTAGGGGCATTGGGGAAGTGATCAAGAATTGGAACTTTTCTAGGGTTAGGGTTTGGAGATGACATTGTTGAAGAAGGATGTACTAAAAGGGAGAGAAAATACAAGTAAGTAAGAAATTGCTTGTTGAAGATCTATGAAGAAGAAGGTAAACGAAAGAGGGATAAAAATGCTTATAATGACAACCGTCAAACTTAGAAATGCAATGAAGGAAAGCCTATAATAAAGGCAACTATCATTTCGTGAATAGTGTGAATGAAGAAGTCTCGAAAAAAGGGGTAGAATTGCAGAACCAATCAGAAGGTGACACGTATGTAAAGCATTAAATGGAAGGGATAATTGAAGCGTTAGTATTTGTCATAATATTAATTACGGCAAAAATTCTCTTTTTATGAAAATCCACTTCCCAATTATTTACTTGATAAATAAATGGAAAGTGGGGGGACTATCTGTATTGGGAAAAAACTAAATTTACATTGTAGGTGACACGTGGACTGGTCAAACAGTCAAAACACAGTAAATAGCCAAGAGGCACGGGCAACAACAGATAAGGGAAAAAGAAAGCAACATAGGTGCGGACCGTTACTAAAATAGGTACGAGTCTCGTACCTATCCAAGACCAAAGATCGGAAGAAGTTGAAGATACGAATCTGATGACGTAAAAGAGTCTAAATACAGCATTGAATATCAAATACGTTAGAATATTTGATTTAAAAAGAAATAATTGTGTAACGTTTCTTTTAATGTCATTTATTGCTCATAATTGCCTCATTAAGACAAAGGCATTACATCTTCTCCTAGAATTAGCTATAAAAGGAGAAGAACTCACCATCTGTAAGGACACGAAATACTATTGAGATCTTACTGAAATACAAAACTATTTACTGCTTTACCATCATTCTCAAAATTATTTTATTTTCGTCTCCTGATTATCAGTAACCCGAATTTCTTTTTAGTTTTGACCAAAGACTCAGATTTTTGGTTAAACAACTGGGACAGGAAAAAAATTGTTCTCCCTTACAGTTTATTTTAAATCAACAGATGCATGATATGTATTTATATAAAATTTTACCATTTAAGTGATTAAATTCTATATATTCTTACCTCATTTTCATAACATAACTAAAATAATTTAATATAATTTGATGTAAATATTGCATGTGGATAAAAAAATTTCCGATAGTGGGTCATTGATGAATGTGATAGGTTAAATCTAGGATTTGTTAGTCTTACTCTATAGATTATTAAAATTTTGGTTACATGTGATCCATTGGTCTGTCCAAACTTGGACAAGAAAACAAAGGATAATACATGCCAAAGTCACCGGACAAATTGTTTGTGTTTGTCATTCGGAAGAACCAAGGATGCAATTACAGTACCTAACTGCAGTACACCTAAGGGTAAAGCCACTGTAATAACATTTGGATGTTCCCGAGAATGAGGCAGCCTTAACACGTAAATAAATAATCAAATTTTATCGCTTTATTCTACTTTTATTTTTATTTTTGTCCTTTCTAAATAAATAATCGAGTCCTAAAATAAGTATTAGAATACTTTCTATACAATCATTAATCAACTATAATTACAGAGAATTACCGTATCACTTTTTTTTTGATTTTTTATATCTTTTAAAATTATGTAAGAAAATTTAGGTTTTTTATAATTAAAAAAATTATCACTCTTTTTTACCTTCTTTTGTTCTTTGTAGTTAAATCGTCGAATTTTAGAATTTGGTATACTACACTAATCAGGGTATATTAATATGTAGTATATCAAGAATATGAGATACCATGATTCAACAGTAATTATGCTATACTAATGTATAATATACAAAGAATATTAGGTGTATCATGTAACATACTTAAACAAAGTATACTATGATTCAACACCAATCATGATATATTATACCAAGTATATTGGGTATACTATTTAACATACTCAAACAACATATTTCATCTTTCAACAGTAATCATAGTATACATTTTTGGTATACTATTTGAAATACTCAAATAAAGTACATCACGATTCAACATTAATCATATTATACCAATATTTCTTATACCAAGAATATTAAGAATATCATAATTGAATACTAATCATGGTATACCAATGTTTAGCGGTGGCGGCACCCCATTACCTCTGCTTTCACCCGTCTCCTCCTCCCCCTTTCTTTTTTGCTGATGGTCGGATTCCTAGACCTAGCAGCAGCAGCAAGGATTTTGCACGGAGACAATTTTCCGGAGATCCTCGGGCGACACGCGGGGAAACTTCCAGAACATAGCTGTCATGGACAACATCTTTCTCGGCACTCGTTGGGACTCCAGGTTCCACCGTTCTTGCTTAGAATTTAATATTTGTTAATATTTTGTCGACTGCCTTTTATCCTTGATTATTGTATTTCCTTCGGCTTGCTTGCATATATCTGTCGTTAGTTGTATCACTCGTGTCTTTTGTGCGCTCAAGTTACATTACATTTCAGCTAATATGTAGGCTTTGCTTGTTTTACGCTTTGCCTGCTTATCTGCATTTATAGTAATTAAGGTTTAGTTTATATCCTTATGTTTTTGCTGGCCATTATGAGCGATGGTAGTGTGAGGTCGTGTCCTCGAGTGGGTCATGGGGGTGGGGATCAAGGGTGCCGGGGGGAGGGGGTAACACACACACAAGGTTGAGAGTTGGATCCTTGAACATAGGGACACTGACGGGTAAGTCGATAGAGTTGGGAAAGATTCTCCAGAAGAGGAAGATTAGTATAGCATGTGTCTAGGAGACTAGACGGGGGTACAGAGGCTCGGGATGTTAATGGGTACATGCTCTGGTATTTTAGGGGTGTTGGAGGAAAGAACGGAGTAGGTATTTTAGTTGATAGGGATCTCAGGGAGTTAGTGGTGGATGTCAGGAGGGTAAATGATAGGCTGTTGATTATTAAGCTAGTGGGTAATGAGTTCACTTTTAACGTGATTAGTGCTTATGCGCCTTAAGCGGGATTGAGCGAGGAGGTCAAAAAGTGCTTCTAGGAGGATTTGGACAAGGTTGTACGCGGTATCCCGCAGTCCGAGAAGATTTTCATATGGGTGACTTTAACTGTCATGTTGGGGAGACAGCTAGGGGTTATGACGAGGTGCATGGCAGCATCGATTTCGGGGTTAGGAATGAGGTTGGTACTTCGTTGTTGGATTTTGCTAAACCTTTTGACTTGGTGCTAGCTAACACAGGTTTTCAGAAGAGGAAGGAACAATTGGTCACTTTCCGGAGTAGGGTTGCCAAGATACAGATTGATTAACTTCTCTTCAGGAGAGGTGATAAGGGCCTTTGTACGAATTGTAAGGTTATCCCGAGTGAGTGTTTGTCGACGCAGCATAGGCTCTTGGTAATGGAATTGGAGGTCAAAGGAACAAGGAAGAAGAGAGCGGTGTACGACCAAATTAAGATTAAGTGGGGAGCCTTGAATAAGGGAAAGGTTCAGGAGTTGAAAGAGAAGCTGTTGGCTATGGGGGCCTGGAATATTAGTGGGGACGCGAGTAGTATGTGGGCCACGATAGCGAACTGCATTAGGGAAGCTGCTAGGGAGGTTATAGGAGTCTCGAAGAATTACTCGGGTGGCCACAAATGGGACTAGTGGTGGAATGGGGATGTCCAAGGAAAAGTGAAAGCTAAGAAAGCGACATATTTGAAGCTAGTGGATAGCACGGACGAGGAAGAGCGGAGGTCATATAAGAATATTATAAGAAGGCAAGGAGAGAGGCGAAGCTCGCAGTCATGGCGGCTAAGACTGCAGCTTTTGAAAGATTGAATGAGGATCTTAGAGGAAAATGAGGGGATAGGAAGTTGTACAAGTTAGCCAAGATTAGGGAGAGGAAGGATCTGGACGTGGATCGAGTAAGGTGTATCAAAGACGAAGACAGTAAGGTATTAGTGGAAGAGGCATGTATCAGGCGTATGTCATGACCCAAACCGATGGGCCGCGATTGGGACCCGGTGCCTTACTCAACTGAGTACCAACGTAGCATATCTTTTTTATCATAACATCATGGGTAAATGGGCCAGAAAGGCCGTCATGAAATAACCAGAATAAAACATAAGGGAATACTAGACATAGAATGACCCAACATGATATAGAAACTTATAAATGTGACATACTGGCCTATAAGGACGACATGATTATTTGTACACTCAAACATAGGCCGATAAGGTAATACAAGTATCCATATACATGAAATCTATCTACTAGTCTCTAAGAATACATAAACATCATAAAGGTCGGGACAGAACCCCGCCATAACAATCAATATATGTCCAAATCATACTGACCACATAGGCAATTTCAGAGCAAGTGGAGTGCACCAACACCTTTTGATGAGATAATATCCTACTAGGAGGATATTAACATGACTATCAACATGTCTATCGGGACCTGGGGGCATGAAACGCAGCGTCTCCAGGCAAAAGGGACGTCAGTACAGATAAAGAATCGAGTATGTAAGGAATGAAAAGTAGTATAAAAAGATATAAAAGAAACATGGAGTAAAGGACTCAACCAGTAAGTCTGTATATCTCTGTGAATCATGAAATATTTATAATGTCATGCATGTGCATATAAATGTCATATCATGCATAGGTATATGTGTACACAACATCATCAAGCCTCTGAGAGCATCCCATCATATCATCTCTGCCTCTATGGGTGAAATCATAAATGTATAACAGCTGATC
Organism: Nicotiana tabacum; assembly: GCF_000715075.1. Classification (NCBI taxonomy): domain Eukaryota; kingdom Viridiplantae; phylum Streptophyta; class Magnoliopsida; order Solanales; family Solanaceae; genus Nicotiana; species Nicotiana tabacum. The sequence continues at coordinate 180,259,203 of NC_134101.1, forward strand.
AAGTGGTGGTACGTATATAGCGCCATAACCTTTCCCCATACCCCATATATATAATGCTATATGGTCATGGTTCAATCTACATGTATAATGAATGCAATGCATAAGAAGTAAGTCAATAAGATCTCTCGGGATGTCATATGATCAATATGCCTTCAGTTAATATTATGAAATAAGCTTGATCAACTAATGTATATTCTGAGACCCATGAACAGACGATATAATATTCGGACATATGGGAAATCAAGAACATATGCATCCCTAGTACTTCTATGAATAGAGTCATTTATGAAAGTTCCACGTTTGCACGTTTCCTTTATATCACATGGATCATGCCAAAAGGAAAGAAGGGATAGCCTTGATATACCTTAACTCCGTTGAGTCTGTAATACCTTCCAAGCAATTAATCAAACAACTCAACTCAATCTACCATAGCATAAGGAGATTCAAAATCAATGTTGAGTAAAGGCTAAGTCTGCAACTTAAACTAGTAGCTCGTTTATGTAAATTAAGGCGGCATCTCCCCTATAACAAGGTCCTCATCTAATACCAGATACAAACAATAACAACCAGAGCAATACAATAAGAACAACATCAACAACAAGCTCATGACAACTAGCATGTCAACCCTATAATAAAGAAATACATCTGCAACTTAGATGGCGCTAGTATATCACATATCTCAAACGATAACTCGATTCTAAAATAAAACGGGCAGCATTTCCCCTAATTTTACTGCTCAATCAAGCCTACTATAGGTGAGATACAAACACAATACAATCATTAACTCAAAAACAACCAACTACAATGCGGGACCCTCAATAAAACAAAAACTCCTAATATACCATAACACACCCAATCAACAAGTTATCAATTAGCCTAAAATTGCAACGACGAGCGACCAACCTACTACCCTAACACATGTGGAATTTTTCCACGCCCTTCATCCTTCCAAACTCTATAAATTAGCAGCACAATAGGCCAACATGAGTGGACTACAAAATAATCCACTAAAAGTGAAATAAATTGAACTCACGGCTTTCGGTCACCATCCCGTGAGTTCTAACTATTAAGAAACGCATTTATCAACCTTTCATGATATGTAAAACTTAAATACATAAATTATACGTTTCCTTAACTATGAATTACCTTCCAAAACTCAAACTACAAAGAAAAAGAGAGGCGATATAACGGTACTTACGTCGCAGGGATCGTTCTAATGTTATCGCTTCTTGATTTCGTACTCGGGATGTTAATCTTCTTTGAAACCCTAGAAGAGAGCTTATGGATATGTTTAGGGATGTTCTCTGGTCGTGTTCTATGGAAAAATGAAGATAAAGACCACCTAAGACCTATATATATCAACTTTGGAAAAGTCAAAGAGGTGCTAACTTGGCACCCTAGCATTGGCCTATATTCCGATGTTTATATCTTTTTATCTGGATGTTGTATGAACAAACAATTTAGAGAGTTGGAAACTAAATTCCAAGATCTTAAATTTGGTATATAATATGTCCCAAAAATACCTCATATATCACAAGAAATGTAGTTCTCAAAAAGCTTCAGTGACATACCTACTCGTCACCTATGCAATCTACACAGTCTCGTGAAACTGCAAATACCTCTCAGCTACGATGTTGTATTGATGAATGGTATAATGCGTTAGAAACTATACTCATATATATTCAATTTGATATGTGGATCATCCCATAATTCTAAGTATATTGGGAAAAACTCTCCGCTACATTTGACCTAAGTTTCAACATATTTATGAATGTAACTTGTGATGACCTTTGCCAACTTTTGTTCCACAACTCTCTTGACTTCCAAAAATAACACATGTCTATCATACGACTAAAATAACTTATAACATAACCTCCTTATAATGTTAAGCACCCTAGTCTCACCCAAAAGTACATGTTATAACATTCAAACTTGTCGACTTTCGACGAAACTTATTTTCTATAATTCGCTTAGCTTCTAAGCTTTCCAAACCTCTTGGTACTTGGTATTCATGATCTTAAAGATTTTTAACCTCCAAGGTAACATGATTAACTTACTTCATGTACTTTCAAAGATGATCTCATTTCTGAGCTTACATGAATTGACTTACGAATACTCTCATGTACGAAGATATGGTGTAACATCATTCCCCTCTTTGGAACGTTCATCCTCTAATGCTTACTGATGCGCTTTTCAGTCTCATAACCCATAGCTCTTATGAATATTTTAATACTATACTTGCCAACTAGACAATTGTCTTGTGAATTAATCCCAAGGCTAGGGCATTCCCCCTTTTAGGCCTCTTTCTCACACCCCGACTTTTTGTCCTAATTCTTCCAATCTCGTAATTGTTTCTACCTTCTATCATGCAGCTTGTACGACTTTGTCCTTGTATGTGCGCCTATGCGACTCTTCTATCCTTTTTCCTCTAGCTTTTAGCCATTATCTAGGCCTCACTTTGGGAATATATATAGAACTTTGACAAGCTGTCACCTCTGGGCATCTATAGGTGTACTAAAGTTCTTCGCTCGGTGCTTTGTCGAACTTACACTATTGGTATATCTTGTTTCATAGCCTCGGTTATCTATGATTATGGATTTACTACAACTAGGTAGGTCACACTATAGCTAAATCTTATTTCAGTCTATTATTACCGAGGTCTGATACCCAACTCCAAGTTTCTCTCTCACTGCTTATCCTATATGTATAAATCTAAGTCCTTTAATGTTTCCTTATTACTGTTCATCTTAATAATGACGGCATAATCTCATCTCATACTTTTAACTTTTATCCATCCATTGTTGATTTACCTTAATGTTGATCCATAATCTACCACTAATAACTTGAAATCTCTTACGTAATACATTGACACTAAGGCTCACGTTGCATAGGGGAACATTTGATGTGATTTGCTTGATCCACCTAGGGACAATACTATACTTCAATAATCGTATTTCATAGCATCCTAATGTGATTCATCTTATGGGAGTATTTTAATCCCGTGCAATTCATGAAATCTCTTCTCTTTGAATCATTACTTAATCGAAGGACTTAACATCATCATCTTATCATTTATCACAATTACACCCTTACTTTACTACCAGAACATTCCATCTCTTCAAAATGCTCCTAGTTTTAGACTCTTCCAAGTCTGTTCAGGCTATACTGAGCTTTCTATAACTTATGGAAACCATAAGCTCTCTTGTTTTGATGGGTTTAATCCCGAGGACTTACTTATTCTCGTCACCTTCCCACTCACATGTTCTTATCCTTACTCCTATCTACCTAAAATCTTGTCGCTCTACCATACTTTAGCTTGCGACCTACACATATCTATTTATACTACTCGCAACCTTCCTTTTAACTTGCTAGCAACGTAGATTTCCTTTCCTACTTCTCGGTTGTCTTTAAATGTAAGCAATTACTTTTCTCGGTCGTTCTGCCACTTGCTGCATAAATACTTGGCCTATCTTAGTGCCTACGAATACTGGAATTCCCTGTAACTCATATGATATCAAATATCACTTTTGACTTCTCGTTTATTAGTCACGATAAATGCCACTTTCTTATGGAATGCATACAATATTGTAGTGAGACTATTAGTACAAGATCATTTCTTCTTCAAGCTATGCTTAGGCTGAAGCCTTCTTACTTATTTTCTCAGTTAGTCTTTCATTGTAATACTTAGGGGAGACCCTCTAACTCCTGTAAATCAGCAAGCTTATTACATCGTACACCAAGGAGAATTTTTGATGTTCTTACTCGCATATAATTATCCTTAGTTATTTACATCCGCGCCCTTGTGCTCGTAGGGTTACTTCTGAAGTAGGGTTGCTTCTGAACTGAAATTTTTGACTGTATTCTCAGTGGAACTCTCTTTTATTTCCGTAACACTTATACGGTACCTTTAACTTCCCTAGATCATATCTAAATATTTTTCAAGGATCACGATGTCATATTTGCGGAGTGAATTCACTATGTTGGGGTTCATTTTGTTTATCTTGGACGATCTGTTGATTTGTCTGTATCCTCTTGTTTAGCCATAACTAGGCTATTCCTAAATCAACTACTAACTACTCATAACATAACCTCATTATAATTTTAAGCACCCTAGTCTCACCCCAAAAGTACATGTTATAGCATTCAAACTTGTTGACTTTCGACGAAACTTATTTTCTTCAGTTACCCGGGATGTTAATCTTCATTGAAACCCTAGAAGTGAGCTTATGGATATTTTTAGGGATGTTCTCTGGTCGTATTCTATGAAAAAAATGAAGATAAATACGACCTAAAACCTATATATATCAACTTTGGAAAAGTCAAAGAGGTGCTAGTTTGGCACCCTAGCATTGGCCCATCTTCCGGCGCTTATATCTTCTTATCCGGATGTCGCATGAATGAATGGTTAAGAGAGTTGGAAACTAAATTCCAATATCTTAAATTTTGTATATAATATGTTCCAAAAATACCTCATATAACACAAGAAATGTATTACTAAAAAAGCTTCAGTGACACACCTATGAAGTCTGTATAGTCTCGTGAAACTGCAAATATCTCTTTACTCCGATGTCGTATCGATGAACGGTCTAATGAGTTAGAAACTAGACTCCTAGATATTAAATATTATATGTGTATAATCCCATATTCCAAGTATATTTGGAGATACACGCTGCTAAATTTGACCTAATTTCCAGCATATTTATGAATGTAGCTTGTGATGACCTTTGCCAACTTTTGTTCCATAACTCTCTTGACTTCCAAACATAATACACGACTATCATATGACTAAAATAACTCATAACATAACCTCATTATAATTTTAGGCACCCTAGTCTCACCCCAAAAGTATATGTTATAGCATTCAAACTTGTCGACTTTCGACGAAACTTATTTTCTTCAGTTCGCTTAGCTTCTAAGCCTTCTAACCCTCTTGGTACTTGGTATTCATGATATTAAAGATTTGTAACCTCCATGGTAACATGATTAACTTACTTTATATACTTTCAAAGCTGATCTCATTTCTGAGCTTACATCAATTGACTTACGAATATTCTCGCGTACGAAGATATGGGGTGTAACATCAGATGACATGAGTACTTCCATAGACTCTTGAACAAGGAAGAGGATATTAACATCGTGTTAGGTGAGTTGGAGAACTCAGAGAGTCGGAGAGATTTTGGCTTTTGTAGGCGTATTAAGTGTGAGGAGGTTGATGTGGCAATACGTAAGATGAGCAGGGGTAAAGCGACTAGACTTGACGAGATCCTGGTGGAATTTTAAAAAGAGTCAAGTATGGTAGGCTTGGAGTGGCTTACTAGCTTGTTTAATATCATTTTCAAGACGAAGAAGATGCCCAAAGATTGGCGTTAGATCTTGATGATTCTGTTGTGCAAAAACAAAGATGATATCCAGAACTACAACAACTATAGGGGTATCAAGTTGTTGAGTCACACTATGAAGGTTTGGGAGAGGGTGGTGGAGAAGAAAGTGAGGATAGGTGTATCTATCTCTAAGAACTAGCTCGGATTTATGCTGGTACGGTCAACTACAGAAGCCATTCACCTTGTGAGACGATTGGTGGAGCCGTACATGGAGAGGAAAAAGAACTTGCACATGGTGTTCATTGACCTTGAGAAGGCTTATGACAAAGTCCCGAGAGAGGTGCTATGAAGATGTTTCGAGGTTAGCGGAGTCCCAACAATGTACATTAGGGTGATTAAGAACATGTACGAAGGTGCTAAGACTCGGGTGAGGACAGCGGGAAGAGATGCGGAACTATTCCCTGTGGAGATGGGGTTGCATCGGGGATCAACCCTTAGCCCGTTTTTGTTTGCCCTAGCGTTGGATGTGCTGATGAGACGTGAGGGGGTGTTAACGCTAAGTTGGAAGTTTGGAAGCAGATGCTGGAGTCCAAAGGTTTCAAGTTGAGTTGGTCGAAAACTGAATACTTGGAGTGCAAGTTCAGTGATGAGAGGCATGGAGAATAAGTGGAAGTAAAGATTGATATTCAAGTCATTCCCAAAAGATATAGTTTCAAGTATCTTGGGTCAATAATCCAAGGCGAGGAGAGATTGATGAGGATGTTACTTAGCGCATTGGAGCGGGTTGGATGAGATGGAGGTTGGCTTCGGGGGTTTTATGCGACAAGAATGTGCCGCCTAGACTTAAGGGAAAATTCTACAGGGTGGTGGTTAGACCGGCTTAGCTACCACATCCATTGTTTTTGGAAATTGCTATTGGAAATTGTCGCTCCCTGATTATTACTCTTTGATTCTACTTTTTCTCCCCTTTTACTGGAAATTATTGCTCCCTCATTGTTACTATTTGATGCTACTTTCCTCCCCTTTTTCTTATTGTCTTTTGTCTCCCTTTTCTTTCTTTCTTCCCCCTCTTTCTTCTTCTTCTTCTTCTTCTTCTTCTTCTCTATTCTTTCTTGACACCTTTTCTTGAGCCGAGGGTCTATCGGAAACAGCCTCTCTACCTCTTTAGTTAGGGGTAAGGTCTGCGTACACACTACCCTCCCCAGGCCCCACCTCTAGAATTATATTGGTTTTTTGTTGTTGTTGTTGTTGTTGTAGTATACCATTTAATATACTCAAACAAATTATACCATGATTCAATATTTATTATGGTATACCAATATATAGTATACTTTGAATATTGGAAATACCATTTAACATAAGCAAAGTATACATGTTGAGTCATGGTATATTATATAGTATACCTCATGAAACAATATACAATATACCAAGATTTATTGTGAATATCATTTAACATGATCAAACAAAATATACCATAGTTGAACTGTAATCATGGTATACTATATAGTTTACTTCGTGTTATACTATGTTTATCATGAATATTATTTAACATACTCAAACAAAGTATACCATGACTAGTAATTACAGTATACCAAGATTTAACCGTAATCATGATATACTATATTGTATAATATTCCAAAAATATTGAAAAACATTAAGCATACTCAAACAAAATATATTATTGTGTAGGCGTAATACATACGGAGACACCTAAAGTTGGCACGATCTTTCACTTAGACACTTAAACTATACCTCTTTCCAATTAGACACGTTTCTTAGGCTATTCTCATACCAATTAGACACGTTTTTTGCTGACTTATTAATTAACAAAGCGCGTGTTCTACAATCTCCGTCTACGTGGCAAAAGTAACCATTATAAATCGTGCCACATCATTTTATTTGTCCACCTCACTGTCCATCTCAGCTATATAGTGTTATTTCCACTAAAATACAGATAACTAGCCCTAAACAAACATCTAAACATATTACCATTGTTCCTTTTACCTTCGATGAAAACGAAGAAAGGTCCTACCACTGTTAATCTTCTTCTTCTTTTGGTCAATGGTGTTGGAATCTAGTATTTCCACTGATTTCTCACCGTATTTACAATGCTTCAAGGTCCAATCTCTCCTTATTTTCTATTGCTACAGCTAGGGCTAAGTAATTTGTAAGTTATTTCTCAAGCTAGGGTTTTCTTGGGGTTGGTCCCTTGTCGTCTTATTTAAGGGAATATTATGGAGGATGACTATATTTTAACTCGCTTTCACCACGGGGGTACATTTATCGAGCAACCTGTCCCAATATACAAAGGGGAATTAGATGTTTTTACTGTTGCTATCGATAAAGACCATTTTAGTGTTGTCGAGTTGTCTGTTTATGCTAAAGACCTTGGGTATGCAGTTGTCGAAGGGTTTTATTGTCAAAAGGAAAAAGATGGTGATTTTATCAAAGTCTTTTCTGATTTTCAGTTATATGAATTTGTGAAAGATTTAAAATATGGTGATATTTTGGATGTTTATTGCGTTATGGGGTGAGTCAGCCTGAAGTAGTCGAAGAAAATGTTGGTCTTTTATGTGGGGCAGAAGTAGGCGGGGGTGGTAATGACCAATTTAAAGCTAGGGAAACACCTGGGAGTAATACAAATACTGAAGAACCTATTGAGCCGCCTACTAAACCAACTCACAATGATGTTGAACCACCTATTGAGCCTCCTATTGAACAACTTTGAATGATGCTGAACCAACTCACAATTCTTCTGAACCAACTGTAAATGCTGTTGATGGAGATGAACCACCAGACCATAATGTTAACGAAGATGGATTGCAATCAGATGTTGAGAGTAGTGAATCAGAAGAAGATGTTCTTCCTGAAGAAGATGATTCAGATGTTGATAATGAATTGAGATCTCTAAGGGCTGAAACGAGGAGCAAGAGGCAAGGTAAGCAGAGGAGAAAACCAATTGCAACAGATGAGATACCACTAGGAGAAACAGGTATTGATAGAGGATTTGAGGATATTGGAAGAAACAAGACTTCAAGATATGTAGGTAAATTAGGTGGTGATGAGCAATTTATTGATAGTTCAGAGGCTGATAGTGAAGATAGCATAGTAGAGTTAGATCCTGAAACTATTCCTGGTGTTGATATACTAGCAAGAAAGAGGAGTACAAAAGTCAGGTATGATCCTGATTGTGAAGTTGCTATATTTGAACTTGGGATGATTTTTGAGAATGCTATAGAGTTTCGGAAAGCATTAGCAAATTATGCAATTGAGTACAAGGTGCAGATTAAATTGAGACCAAATGAACCACATAGGGTGAGGGCTAAGTGTAAATCAAAGAGATGCAAATGGGTGTGTTATGCTTGTATTGATAGAGATTCAGGTGATTTTAAAGTAAAGAACTACTACCCAGTACACAAATGTGATACTTCAAACAAGAATAAGTTGTGCACTTCAAAGTTTGTTGCAAAGAAATTCAAAGATGAAATAACTAAGCGGCCCCACATAAGGATATGGGAAATACAGGAGTTGTGTAGGGACAAGCTAGGATTGTATATTGGCAAGACAATTTGTTATAGGGCTAAACTATGTGTTCTCAGAGAGTCCATGGGTGATTGGAATATGGAGTTTGCAAGGTTATGTAATTATGCTGATATGATAAAACAGACCAATCCTGGTAGCTCATGTTGGGTAAGGATAGACAGTGAAACTGAGTCAGGAAAAAATCTCTTTGTTTACTTTTATGTGTGCTTTGATGCATTGAAGAAAGGTTGGTTAGAAGGATGTAGGAGAATCATATGAATGTAGTGGATATGTTGACTAGGCAAGTGGATATGTTGAAATTTGCTTATACTTGGATATCTGATATATCACCTATGGCAAGGCTATTGTTAGAGGATAGCAAAGACCTTGCTAGAAAATATACTATCCTTTGGAATGCTGATGTTGGATTTGAGATTGGAGAAGGGTTGCATAAGCATGTAGTTAATCTGACTGATAAGGTTTGCACTTGTAGAGCTTGGCAGTTGAGGGGTATTCCATGTCAACATGTTGTTCTTGCATACTATCACATAAATAATGAACCTGAACAGGCAGTAGAGCATTGGTATAAGAGGGATACCTTCTTAAAAGCATACAAGTATTTCATCCAGCCTATGACAAATATGAAGATGTGGCCTGAAACCAATAATCCTAAGATAGAGCCTCCCAAACCTAAACCCATGCCTGGTAGACCTCAGAGGAACAGAAGAAAAGACAAAGATGAACCAAAAAAGAAATATGAAAAGTTGTCCAAGTGTGGAGTGAAAATGACATGTTTCAAGTGCCATCAACAAGGACATAACAAAAGATATTGTAAGGTAAATGTTTCTTGTCAAATATTTCTTGTTGCCATCACATGTTTCCTGTTGTTCATATGAATGTAGTAATCTATTTCCATCACTGTTATTCACTGATGTTGCTCAATGTTATGTAGGCTGAAATTGGATGCCTTCACAATAAGGTAGCCAAAGCTCACAAGGTGCTAGCCAACCTGATGCAGCTGGAAGCTCAAGCCAACCTACAAACTCTGTGTGCTTTGATACAACAAGGGTTAGAAGGGTTAATGAAACTAGAAGCTCAAGCCAACCAACACCAAGTTCAACAGATTCGAGCAGGCCTGCTAGAAGAGGATTAGGTAGTCAACTTCCTCCAAAAGGTAAAGCAACTACCAGCCAAAAGAGAGGAAGGGGTGCAAGTAAAGAAGATGCTGAAAAAGAGCACAAAAAAGGTCAAAAAATGTTGGATTTGGCATCTACACAGCTGCAAGTGGAACTAAAATATTAAATGTATATAATCATACATATTTCATCTATAATATGACTTACAAATAACTTACTGATTGTGGTTCATTATTTGGCAAACTGCAGCCCGGAACATCAAGCCAACGAGTTATAGTAAGTGGTTCAACTTATACGAGTGCAGCTCCAACAGGAATTGACCTTGGTTTTAAGGATAGAGGCTTGAGGTAGAAGGGTCAAGATGCTGTCACAACTTCCCAGTTGCAGCAGATGAAGGCAAACTTCAGCAAGAAGTAGTATCTTAGGAACTTATTTTGTCTATATGTTATGTAGCAGCAACCTATTATATTTTGGGATCTAGTTTTTGAAGGAACTAAACTTTAAGTTGTATTCAGTCGTGTAATCTTACTGTTCTGTTTTGGATATATGTTATGCAGTTGCAACTTCAGCCTTATTTTGTTTGTTTTGGCAGAATAGTTACTCTATGTTCTGAATAATTACTCTATAATGCAGCAACTTCAGTCTTTATGTTCTGCATTTTGAAACTCCATCTTATGGTTCTATGCCTTGTACAGAAGTTGTATATTACAGCATTTTCAAAATTCAGCAACTGTAAATTAAAATAACAGTTTCAACATCGGAATATAAACAGAAGTTTATAACAAAATTCAGTTGTATCTATACAACATCTGAATATTACAACAACAGTTTCAAAACAGAAATTTAAAGCAACAACAGAAATCCGTCTTCTTTTTGCTTATCAGTCAACCAAAATTCATCAGTCATATAGTTTCCATAAAACGACCAACAATACAACAACAATCGTCAAAAGGATCCGTCTTCTTTTTGCTCGAACTTTCTCCGCTTCAAAAGCTTTGGCTCTCTTTAATAAACCCCAAATTATATTCTTCGCTTGAGTAGGCATCTCATCGTCATACCAACAGAAATAATCACATCCACCCTTTTTCTACAAATATCACAAAACACCTTTAATCAATTTTTATCCAAGAAAATAATTCATAAAACAAAATTTACAAATTATGAACAAACAATTTACCTTTCCGATTTTGCAAGCAAAAAACCTACGACCTGGGTTTAATTGGGTCCAAGAAGTATTCAACTTTGGAGAAATACCACACTTACAAATTCGAGCAGCAACGTAAGGTGACATTGACGAGTTCGTCGATTCCGAGAAGTTCGACATTAATAAACACGGCAACAACAGAAATGAGAGGAAGAAGAGAAGAGAAGAAATTAATTGATACCAAGAAGAGAACAGAAACGAGAGAAAGAAGAGAAGAGAAGAAAAGATTTGACAAGTATAGAAGGAGAATTGCTGGAGAAATCTGAGAAGAAGAGAAGAGAACAAATAGGTTTTTTAAGAATTGGGAAAGGGATTAGGGTTTAAATAATATTTGACAATCCATGTTACCGTTATGTGTCTAATTGGGAAAGGAAAAGTCACTTTTTGGAATCCTTCACGCGCCTAAATAGGTTTGAAATCACGTTATATGCCACCAACAAAAAACGTGTCTAATTGGTATGAGAATTGCCTAAGAAACGTGTCTAATTGGAAAGAGGTCTAGTTTAAGTGTCTAAGTGAAAGATCGTGCCAACTTTAAGTGTCTCCATATGTATTACGCGTATTGTGTATTATACTAAAAATATTGGAATACCATTTGTAATCATTCTCAATTTTTTTCTAGAAAATTTAAGATCAAAATCAGTAGAAATATGATCTCATATAAGCTAGATAATGATTGTTCAGGAGATAATATCGAAATCTATGTTGATATCTTTATTTACTTTCGGAAATCCTTAAGAAATATGACCAAATTTTCTTAAGATTTTCAAATGTATGATATTTCTAGGTGTCACACCTCCTTTTTTATACCCCGAGAGGTATATAAGAGAGTTTTTTCAATTAAAGTGATATTATTCGAAATGAGATTATTTTATTTTATTTCAGAGTCGCCACTTGGGATAATTTATAATTGGTGTCCCAAGTCATCAGTTTATTTTAAATCTCAAATCGAGGAAAATTTTATTTTGAAGTCTGCGAACTAGAAATTCTAGATAAGGAATTCTGTTAACCCGGGAGAAGGTGTTAGACATTCCTGGGTTCCGTGGTTCTAGCACGATCGCTTAGCAATTTATACTTGGCTGAAAAATGTCTAATTACTCATTTTAGGACCTATGTGCATTTATCTTTTTACAGCTTTTAAATCACTTGAATTATGCATAATTAAAGAATTGAGTTATGCATATGTATACTCTTTTCTTTTGGCGCGTCAAAATCATGTCACGCGAACGTGTCCACGATTTATAATGCTTTTGTTGATTTATTAAGAAAGTTTGGTTGAAGTTGCGCGAACGCATCCCTCGAGTCTTTTTAGAGTTAAATTTGCAATTATATTACGCGAACGTATATATAATCGCAATACTAATCTAAATTGGGCCTAAAGCAAGTTACGATGGTTCAAATTAATAAGAGGTTTGCGAGGGCCATGGAAAATTTAATAATGACACACCTCAATCTTAAAGAGTTATTACTAATTATACGAGGGCCATGGACTTAGGGGTTTTGTTTATCATGGCACACCTCAAATTCACAAATTTTAATTAAGTTTATGAGGGCCATATGTTACGGTTTTAAAATATGGCACACCTCAAATAGTTTTAGAAACAACTTCTTTAATTAAGGATGTGTTCATTTAAAAAAAGAATAACTTGAATTTAGCAAAGAGGATATTAACTATAGACTAGGTTTATTTTAAAGTCGTTTGGACAAGAAGAAGAGGGGCAATAGCTGTTGGTTACCAAATCAGCTTTGAGAGCTGAAATTTGGGCTCACGAATTGGCCCAGAAATTAGAGAGGGAACTTAAAAGCATCATTGCTACAACTGAAATGGGCAGCCCACAATGAGATCAAAATCAAGCGGGCCCAATGACTATGTTTTTTAATTCGGGCCTGTCTACATTTAAAACTAACAAGGACTAAACACCAGTTTTTGCCTACTCAAAATTGAAATCAAAGCATTATAAACCAAATTACCATTTCATTTGAAAGTTAATCCCATAATTTCGAGGCAAGAAAAAAAAAGCATACACTTAAAACACGATTTATGAAGAACCAAAAAAAGGCCTGAATTTGGGCCCAAGACCCAGGCCCAATGGCCTAGGTCCAAATTTCTTTCAGTGATCAAATCATTTGGGGCTTTAAAAATCAGCCCTGCTCCAAACGGAAGTAACACTACTTTGATGGGTTGGGCTCACAACCCAGCCCATTGCTCCACTATTCTTACAAAATCTCGTGGTAATCCTATCACTAACTTAAAAATAGTTAAAAGCCTTACTCATTACAAATTTCTCATCAGATACAGTTTTCTCAAAAAAATAAAATTATTACATAGTAATTATACTAAATACTTCAAATACTAATCTACACTAACCAAACTAGTACAAAACCCCATGTAATCGAAGGAACACTGATCCTCTTGTACATTGTCTATCCAAAAGAAGAAATTGTGCCTCTCGTGTGGATGTCATTAAAGTGCAGCAGGCTCGGGCAACTGAATTCTAAATTTATAGGCCTTTGGACCTGCTAATTTGGTCAACTAGTGACCAAATCTGTAGGTGTTTGGCTCAAGGTTTGCATAAAATCCTAAATAATTTCATATTACTAATGACAGGAGGAGAGGAAAAGGTGATTTGCTAGAAAAGCAGTCATATGCCATACAACTTTCAAAGAAAAGAAAAGAAAAGAATTCCATTAATGTCAAACAAAATGATTCATGAGTTTAACTATATTTGAAAGGTTAAACACATGAACCACTACTACAATAATACAACAATAACGACCTAGTATAATCCCACAAGTGGGGTTTGGGGAGGGTAATATGTACGCATACCTTACTCCTACCCCGAGGGGCAGAGGGGCTGTTTCCAGGAGACTCGGCTCAAAAAAGCAACAAAAGACGAGATATTAGTACTATCAATAGATTCATAATAAAATAACATTAAATACCATAACATAGCACAAAATAACATAAAATAACAAAATAACAGGAATATAAGAAATATAGGAAATACGAGAAAGATGGAAGGTATAATAATATCCAGCAGATAAAGCCCTGCATCAGTAGCTGACCAGTAGCATCCTAAGACTAACTCCTAACTGACTAGTCTTACTCTAGTACGCTGTAGAAATATTCACAAGTTCCCCTACCCTACAACCTTAATGCTCGACCTCCACAATTCCCTGTCAAGGGCCATGTCTTCAATAATCCTAAGTCCCGTCATGTCCTGCCTGATCATCTCTCCCCAATACTTCTTAGGTCTCCCTCTACCTCTCCTCGTGCCCACCACAGCCAGTCGCTCATACCTCCTCACCGGTGCATTAGTGCTCCTCCTCTGAATGTGCCCGAACCATCTGAGTCTTGCTTCCCGCATCTTGTTCTCCATGGGGGCCACGCCCACCTTCTCTCGAATATCTTCATTCCTAATCTTGTCCATCCTTGTATGCCCGCACATCCACCTCAACATACTCATCTCTGCTACTTTCATCTTCTAGATGTGTGAGTTCTTAACCGGCCAACACTCGGTCCCATATAATATGGCAGGCCTAACCACTACTCTATAAAACACGCCTTTGGAATACTAGATAGACTCAAAAGCAAGGAAAGGGAAATTTAATCCATGGACTTGACCATGTAAGGGTCAGGCCCAAATGGACAAACATGATTCTTAAGGAGGGGAGCCTGAACAAGTTTTAACTAATGCAGAAAAGGAAACAAAAGTGCATAAATAGCTTAAGGTAATTAGTAATAAAGCCTAACAAAGAGACTGAACTTTATGACACAAGCTATAAATGAAGAAAACTTAATGCATTATGAGGGAAAGATTAACTTTAACACTGTTGTAGTTTCAGCATTTAAAATGTAACAAACATACCTAAACTATGTTAAACAAAAGGAGACAAATCATATTCATTCAGAGATTTCAAACTACATAGGAATCAACCAAGGAAATGGTCATATGTACCTTGAAACAAAAGTAACAATGGAGATGAGACTGATAGAGAGATCTTAGAAGCAGAAAACAGCAACAATGAACCAGACAGCTTCAACAGACCCAAAAATCAAACTTGAAACCCCAGAATCATTAGCTGAAACCACAGAACCCGAGCTAATCGACCAAGAAAACCTTTTCTTTTCAAACCATCTTTCAAACTTGTGAGGACTGAGAGATTTTTTTTTGAGTTTTCAATGCTGTTTTGAGTATGAATTTTTCAGAGGAAAACTATAATTTTTCAAGAGAAATTGCTGATGAAAATATCTATCAAGATCTCTATTTTTCAGAAAGATAGAGACTATATATAGGCTGTGTCACGACCCGAAATTCTCACCCTCGGAAGTCGTGATGGAGCCTACTAATGTGAGCTAGGAAAGCCAATCCTTAATAGCTTACTTCATTAAGAAATCACTTCTTTTAACGATTATCAGTGATAGCATAAAAATAGCGAAATTTAATAAATATACGGAAGACTTAAATTAAATAAACTGAACAATAATACGGAAATCAATATATGTCTCTACCCAAGAACTAGTGTCACATTACTCACGAACTTCTAAGAGTACTAAATACAACCATTTGAAAGAAAAATATAAACTGTTTGTCTCGAATATATGAGATAACAGACTGAAATAAAGATAGAGGAGACGCCGGGCCTGCGGACGCTTGCAAGGCTACCTCGGTATCTCACTGAACTGAAAGATGGCTCCCGTACTACTGCTGCTGTCCAAGACCTGGATCTGTGCAAAAGAGCACAGAGTATAGTATCAACACAACCGAGCCCATGTGCTGGTAAGTGTCTGGCCTAACCCCGACGAGGTAGTGATGAGGCTAGGACCAGACTCCAGATAAACCTGTGCAGTTATATAGTATATAGTGGAGAAGTAAACAGGTAATAAGCAATCAAAGCTAGGAAAGGGGAAACATGCTCCGGAGGTAGCAGATAAAATAGAATATCAAAGGATAGTAAGGAAACTACAATTTAACTTCTAACACGGATAAAGAGAAATAAGGCAACTTTCACTTTCAGTTTCATCTTGTTGCAGGCGTGCAACCCGATCCCATTTCTCATATCTTGTGGTAGGCGTACCACCCGCTCCCATTTCAGTATATCTTGTGGTAGGCGTACCACCCATTCCCATTTCAATATACCTTGTGGTAGGCGTACCACCTGCTCCCATTTCATCATATCTCGTGGTAGGCATACCACCCGCTCCCATTTTATTATATCTCGTGGTAGGCGTACCACCCTCTCCCATTTCATTATATCTTGTAGTAGGCGTACCACCCGCTCTATTTTACATTTCATCACACAATCACAAGAAATCCCGGCAAGGGAACATAAATAATATAATAACTTCTCGACAAAGGAACACAACAATATTATAATTTTTCCGGCAAGGGAACAACAATATTGAATTAGTCATCCCGGCAAGGGAGAATCAGCTATAACCAATCTTAACTCAACTTGTACTCAGTTCAATTATTGAAAATGCTCAATCATCGAAGATCATTAAGTAAAGCACCCAAGTGTCATTTAAGAATACAACAACTTTCAATTTAAGACTCACGGTCATGCTTGACACCAACGTATAAATACTCGTCACCATGCCTATACGTCGTACTCAACAAGAAGCAAGTAGCAAGTATGACTCAACTCTTAATCCCTCAAGCTAGGGTTAGACCAAACACTTACCTCGATGCCTTGATTACCACTCAAGTCTCAACTATAGCTTTACCCCTTGATTCCACCACCAATCCGCTCGAATCTAGTCACAAGTTACTTAATTACATCAATAAGTGCTAATTGAATCAACCCCAATGCATGAAAATTAGTTTTCTAAAGTTTTACCTAAAAGTCAAAAATTACCCCCCGGGCCCACGTGGTCGAAACCCGAGGTCTGGACCGAAACCCGATTACCCATTCCCCCACGAATCCAAATTTATAATTTGTTTTGAAATCGGACCTCAAATTGAGGTCCAAATCCCCAATTTTAGAAAAACCTAGGTTCTACCCAAAACACCCAATTTTCCCCATGAAAATCTTTGATTTAAAGTTGAAATCATGTTAAAAGATGTCAAAGAGTGAAGAAAATGAGTTAGAAATCACTTACCAACGTTTTGGAGAAGAAAGGTTGTTTGAAAAATTGCCTCTTATGTTTTTGGGGTTTTAAAAAGTGAAAAATAGCTGAAATTCCCGTTTATTTATACCCCTCTCAAACCCCCAGTACAGACCGCATCAAATGGACTGCGGCCGCACAACCTCCACCATGGACCGCATAAAGGCGATCGCGGTCGCGCTGGACCCTCCCTGAAGACCTGCAGTTGAGCACCCTGTGCGGACCGCACAAAGGCGACTGCGGCCGCACTGACCCCTCCGCGGTCGCACGCAATTTCTCGCGGACCGCACTAGAGGGTTCAGAGATTGTGGCTTCCTGAACCTACAACACCTGACTTTCTAAGCCTAAGGCATCCCGGACCCTACTCGAAACTCATCTGAGCCCTCGAAACTCCAACCCAAGTATACACACAACCTCAAAAACATCCTACGGACATATTCGTGTAATCAAATTACCAAAATAACATCACGAGCATCGAATTAAACCTTGAGATCACTGGAATTTCTCAAAACTCTTTTAAATATCAAATTTCTCAATTAAGGTTCGGATCGCGTCAAACGACATCAGTTTTTAACCAAATTTCACAGGAATGACTCAAGTCATATATAAGACTTGTACCGGGCACCGGAACCAAAATACGGGCCCGATACCATTGCTTTCTAATCAGTTTTCATTTCAAATTTCCTTAATCAATTTCTGAAAATAATTTCACTTAAAAATTCATTTATCGGGCTTGGCACCTCATAATTTGATTCCGGGCATACGCCCAAGTCCCATATTTTCCTACGGACCCTCCGGGACCGTTGAATCATAGATCCGGGTCCGTTTACCCAAAATGTTGATCGAAGTCAAGATTATTCCTTTTAACATCAAAACTTAGCATTTTTGTTTCATAGAGTTTCATATTTAAGCTTTCCGGCAACGTGCCCGGACTGTGTACGCAATTCAAGGCGACTCTAATGAGGTTTTCAAGGCCTCGGAGACACAGAAATCAACTGAAAGCAAGTGATGACCCTTTGGGTCGTCACATGCTGCCTAATAGCCCTTGGTACAACTGTCCTATATTTCAGCACATTTTTAAACAGTTAGGACAGCTGTACACTTTTCTAAAAATATCTAGATTTCAACCCGAGTGAAAACCCCTTTTTACCCTTTAAGTTGCTACTTATTTCAGGTTCTAGCCTAAACTTTCTAATTCAAACGGGTCCCTAAAGTTTCTACTTGTTCATTTAAACCTTATAAGTCTTGAAGAGTCACAGATTAGAATAACAATTCTCTAATGGAAATCAGAGGCAAATTGAACCAAAAGGTTTTGAAATCGGAAACAATTCAAAGATTCATCAAATTGAAACTTACGTTTAGCAATTAACAAACAATGAATAACCTATTTCACCTTTGGAAACAATTAAATCAACCAGCTAAAACATAGGATCGAATGATGCAAAGTGCTGATTTTATTTTCATTAAAAACTAACAAACAAACCAATTGAAAAAGGAAACTGAAATCCTAAAGGCCAACTCGAACATTAATCCCAAACCAAATGATTATTATTAATGAGAAACTAACAGAAACATGATTAATAAACTCAAAGCTAGAAAAACTGACCATGCAATTAGAGCAAAACATAGCCATGAAGAATGAAAGAAGAGGGAAAATCAGAAAGGAAATAAATAAAAGAGGAACGAGAAACCTTGTTTGCTTCAGGAATCCTTCATGAACTAGGGCAAATTCTTCGAAGAAAGAAAATGAACCCTCAATCATCATTAATCAACTGCCCTTAACGGGGACAATCAACTAATGGTGGTTTGGGTTCATCCGACCATTCACTGACCAATCAAAGAGGAGAAAAAGACTTAGGGTTTTTTCGGGATCTAAGATCCGAAATTCGAACAAAATGGAGGTGATTCGAGGGGGGCTAAGGGTGGTTTGGGGCTTACAGAGGGGTAAAGGCATAGGGTGTAAGTTTGAAGCGATTTGGAACGGTTGAAGTTTTGGCCGAATTTTTTATCTAAGATTCGAACGAATCGGGTATGATTCGAAGGAAAAGGAATGGATATTTGGGATAGGGAGGTGAAGGGGAGTTTGTGGTGTCATTTTTAGGGGGATTGGACCACTAGAACCGCCGTGAGGCGATTTACGATGGTGGTTCATGGTGGAGGCGGCGTAGGGTTCATGGGCGGCTAGGGTTTAGTCTTAGATGAGAGAGATGAAATGAGGCTGTTTGGAACTGGGGGGTAAAGGTTATTCGGACAGTTATATGAGGAGCTAAAGATCAGTTCAGGGCCATCTGATCAAACGAAATCAATGGCTCCGATGAAAGGGAGTGAGAACGACGTTGTTTGGTTAGGTTGAAGACTTGGACCGGGTTAGGGGTATAACTTGGGCTGATTTGGAGGTCCAATTCCGGAAAATTAAATACCCTCATATTCCTCTTCTTTTATTTTCAAATTCTTTTCTTTTCTTTTCTTTTTCCTTTTTTTCTCTTCTTCTTCTTTTTTTTAAATTAAAAATCCTGACAATTAAAAATTCTAAATTACCTAAAATGTGAAATTAAACTAATTAATTAATTATAAAAATTGTAAACATCACTTAACTCTAAATTAAAAGAGAAAAATCAATAAACTAAGAATTGAAAGATAAAAATGTAAAATGAGCTATTTTCGTGATTTTCAAATTTTATAAAACAAATAATTATTGATTAATATTAAAAATATAAAAACAAATCCTAAATGCAATGCATGATTTTTTTGGTATTTTTTCATGATTTAAATAAATTAAACATGCATAGAAAAATGCAAATAATTCAGAAAATTCTACAGAAATTCCTAAAATGGACAATAATTAACAAAAATCTATTTTTCTTAGGATTTTATAGGAGTGTTTTGTATAGGGTAAAAATCACATGCTCACAGCTGCCCCTCTTTGCTCGAAAATATGAAGGGTTTTTGGGCAAAGATAAAATGAGCAACTATGAGGAATTTTTGCCCTTTTGAAACTCCATGAGAAGCACTTTTTGAAAAGAGTCTGACCGAACCTTGCTTCAGAGGTTGCCTATATATCCTTGGCTATAAAGGAATTAGGTCAGTGTAGTTCTGGAAGTTTTGGTAGTTGGGACTACCGGAAAACTATGATTTCACTGCTGTTTCTACTTGTTGAGCTCCTTATTACACCAAAAATGAAAAAATGAAAAGCTAAACTAGCTAAGCTTATCAACTACAAGTTACAAGATTCCTATCTATAACCTTCTAAAACTTGATCTTGAGTCTTGGCTGGTTCTTCCTGCAGACTCTGATCTAAATCTTGATGCTCGTTAGTTGGAACTGCTGGTTCATTTTTCTTCAGCTTTTTGGATCAAGGCGATACATGCGAAGCTTGCAACTTCAGTCATATCTCGAGCAGTCTGCATCTTTTCTCCGCTTCTACACTTGAAGCCCACTTCTTTTCTTGGTCTTTCTTTTCTTTTTTTTGGGTTGAGATTTCTTCTTTTGGTCATCTCGAACCTTGTGCCTTACGGTAGAAACCCATTCAGACACCAAAAAAGACAAACGAATGAAATTTTTCTGTCCTAGTTTTTACTAGGAAAATTTCGTGAGTTATTGTAACAAAATCTAAACTATTTCTTTATTAAAAACAATAAAACCAGGATTGTGTATCCTTGAGAAAAAGGGATTGGGGAGTGGAGCCCTATATCTAAACTAAAAGTGAACTAGGGAGTGAAGACCCTATGTTGGCAAAAGGCGACTAGGGAGTGGAAACCCTATGTCTAAAATAATCTTAACTAGGTAGTGGAGACCCTATGTTGGAAAGACGACTAGGGAGTGGCGACCCTATGTCTAAAAATAAACTCAACTAGGGAGTGTAGACCCTATGTTGGAAAGGCGACTAGGGAGTGGAGACCCTATGTCTAAAATAATCTCAACTAGGGAGTGAAAACCTTATGTTGGCAAAAGGCGACTAGGGAGTGGAGACCCTATGTCTAAAATAATCTCAACTAGGGAGTGGAGACCCTATGTTGGCAAAAGGCGACTAGGGAATGGAGACCCTATGTCTAAAAATAAACTCAACTAGGGAGTGGAAACCCTATATTGGAAAAAGGCGACTAGGGAGTGAAGACCTTATTTCTAAAATAATCCCAACTAGGTAGTGGAGACCCTATGTTGGAAAGACGACTAGGGAGTGGCGACCCTATGTCTAAAAATAAACTCAACTAGGGAGTGTAGACCCTATGTTGGAAAGGCGACTAGGGAGTGGAGACCCTATGTCTAAAATAATCTCAACTAGGGAGTGGAGACCCTGTGTTGGAAAAAGGCGACTAGGGAGTGGAGACCCTATGTCTAAAATAATCTCAACTAGAGAGTTGGAGACCCTATGTTGGCAAAAAGCGACTATGAACTGGAGACCCTATTTCTAAAATAATCTCAACTAGGGAGTGGAGACCCTATGTTGGCAAAGGGCGACTAGGGAGTGGAGACCCTATGTCTAAAAATAAACTCAACTAGGGAGTGGAGACCCTATGTTGGCAAAAGGCGACTAGGGAGTGGAAACCCTATGTCTAAAATAATCTCAACTAGGGAGTGGGGACCCTATGTTGGCAAAAGGCAACTAGGGAGTGGAGACCCTATGTCTAAAATAATCTCAACTAGGGAGTGGAGACCACTATTCTTACAAAATCTTGTGGTAATGCTATCACTAACTTAAAAGCAGTTAAAAGCCTTACTCATTACAAATTTCTCATCAGATACAATTTTCTCAAAAAAATAAAATAAAATTATTACATAGTAATTATACTAAATACTTCAAATACTAATCTACACTAACCAAACTAGTACAAAACCCTATGTAATCGAAGGAACACTGATCCTCTTGGACATTATCTATCCAAAAGAAGAAAATGTGCCTCTTGTGTGGATGTCATTGAAGTGCAGCGGGCTCAAGCAACTGAATTCTGAATTTATAGGCCTTTGGACCTGCTGATTTGGTCATCTAGTAACCAAATCTGTAGGTGTTTGGCTCAAGGTTTGCAGAGAATCCTAAATAATTTCATATTACTAATGACAGGAGGAGAGGAAAATGTAATTTGCTAGAAAATCAGTCATATGCCATACAACTTTCAAAGAAAAGAAAAGAAAAAGATTCCATTAATGCCAAATAAAATGATTCATGGGCGTAACTATATTTGAAAGGTTAAACACATGAACCACTATAAGTTTCAAATTAAAAATCATAGCAGGCTGCTTTGTAAATACTAGACATACTCAAAAGCAAGGAAAGAGAAATTTAATACATGGACCTGACCTTGTAAGGGTCAGGCCCAAATGGACAAACATGATTCTTAAGGAGGGGAGCCTGAACAAGTTTTAACTAATGCAGAAAAAGAAACAGAAGTGCATAAATAGCTTAAGGTAATTAGTAATAAAGCCTAACAAAGAGACTGAACTGTATGACACAAGCTATAAATGAAGAAAACTTAATGCATTCTGAGAGAAAGATTAACTTTAACACTGCTGTAGTTTCAACATTTAAAATGTAACAAACATACACAAACCATGTTAAGCAAAATGAGACAAATCATATTCATTCAGAGATTTCAAACTACATAGGAATCAACTAAGGAAATGGTCATATGTACCTTGAAACAAAGGTAACAATGGAGATGAGACTGATAGAGAGATCTCAGAAGCAAAAAACAGCAACAATGAACCAGACAACTTCAAAAGACCCAAAAATCAAACTTGAAACCCCAAAATCAATAGCTGAAACCACAGAACCCCAGCTAATCGACCAAGAAAACCTTTTCTTTTCAAACCATCTTTCAAACTTGTAAGGACTGAGAGATTTTCTTTTTGAGTTTTCAAAGCTGTTTTGAGTATGAATTTTTCAAAGGAAAACTAGAATTTTTCAAGAGAAATTGTTGATGAAAATATCTATCCAGGTCTCTATTTTTCAGAAAGATAGAGACTATATATAGGATACCTAAGGGGAGGGTATCTTTTAGCATATTCCTTATCCTAAGGAATAATAGTACAGTCCTTTTTAACAGCCATTGGTACAGCTGTCCTATATTTAAGCATATTTTTAAACAGCTAGGATAGCTGTATACTTTTCTAGAAATATCTGGATTTCAGCCCGAGTGAAAACCCCTTTTTACCCTTTAGGTTGCTACTTATTTCAGGTTCTAGCCTAACCTTTCTAATTCAAACGGGTCCCTAAAGTTTCTACTTGTTCATTTAAGCCTTAAAAGTCTTGAAGAGTCACAGATTAGACTAACAATTCTCTAATGGAAATCAGAGGCAAATTGAATCAAAAGGTACCAAAAGGTTTTGAAATCGGAAACAATTCAAAGATTCATCAATTGAAACTTACGTTTAACAATTAACAAACAATGAATAACCTATTTCACCTTTAGAAACAATTAAATCAACCAGCTAAAACATAAGATCGAATGATGCAAAGTGCTGATTTTATTTTCATTAAACACTAACAAACAAACCAATTGAAAAAGGAAACTGAAATCCTAAAAGCCAACTCGAACATTAATCCCAAACCAAATGATTATTATTAATGAGCAACTAACAGAAACATGATTAATAAACTCAAAGCTAGAAAAACAAACCATGCAATTAGAGCAAAACATAGCCATGAAGAATGAAAGAAGAGGGAAAATCAGAAAGGAAATAAATAAAAGAGGAAGGAGAAACCTTATCTGCTTCAGGAATCCTTCATGAACTAGGGCAAATTCTTCGAAGAAAGAAAATGAATCCTCAACCATCATTAATCAACTGCCCTTAATGGGGACAATCAACTAACGGGTTCATCCGACCATTCACTAACCAAGCAAAGAGGAGGAAAAGACTTAGGGTTTTTTCGGGATCTAAGATCCGAAATTCGAACAAACTGGAGGTGATTCGAGGGGGGGCTAAGGGTGGTTTGGGGCTTAGAGAGGGGTAAAGGTCATAGGGTTTAAGTTGAAGTTTTGAAGCGATTTGGAACGAATCGGGTATGATTCGAAGGAAAAGGAATGGATATTTGGGATAGGGAGGTGAAGGGGAGTCTGTGGTGTCATTTTTAGGGCGATTGGACCATCGGAACCGCCGTAAGGCGATTTTTGGTGGTGGTTCATGGTGGAGGTGGCGTGGGGTTCATGGGCGGCTAGGGTTTAGTCTTAGATGAGGGAGATGAAATGAGGCTGTTTGGAACTTGGGGGGGGGGGGTAAAGGTTATTCGACAGTTATATGAGGAGCTAAAGATCAGTTCAGGGTCGTCTGATCAAACGAAATCAACGGCTCCGATGAAAGGGAGTGAGAACGACGTCATTTGGTTAGGCTGAAGACTTGGACCGGGTTAGGGGTATAATTTGAGCTAATTTGGAGGTCCAATTCTGGAAAATTAAATACCCTCATATTCCTCTTCTTTTATTTTAAAATTCTTTTCTTTTCTTTTCTTTTTCCTTTTTTCTCTTTTTCTTCTTCTTTTTAATTAAAAATCCTAAATTACCTAAAATGTAAAATTAAACTAATTAATTAATTATAAAAATTGTAATCATCACTTAACTCTAAATTAAAAGAGAAAAATCAATAAATTAAGAATTGAAAGATAAAAATGTAAAATGAGCTATTTTTATGATTTTCAAATTTTATAAAACAAATAATTACTTATTAATTCTAAAAATATAAAAACAAATCCTAAATGCAATGCATGATATTTTTGGTATTTTTCATGATTTAAATAAATTAAACATGCACAAAAAAATGCAAATAATTTAGAAAATTCTACAAAAATTCCTAAAATGGCCAATAATTCACAGAAATCTATTTTTCTTGGGATTTTATAGGAGTGTTTTGTATGGGGCAAAAATCACATGCTCACACTAAGGATTGAAACCAGGTATGGAGATTGTAGTACTATCTCTAATGTGAGAATTTATGCTTGAAGGGTGTTCGGTTCGTTTGGTTGTGGACTATGGAAGTTTGTTTCGGATTTGACAGTTGTTCTATGAAAAGTGAAAATAAAGATAAAGGTTAAGAGCTCTTTCAGGAAATGAATTTGTAACTGCCAAATCCACCCCTTCCACTTCGTACAAAAATTCTGAAACTTTTTCCTTCTAGCTACTCATTTTCTGATACTCAATTGCTAAGTATCAACTCCCAAGTTGATAGAACAGTAGCAGAAAATAAAGGGAAGGAAGAACAGAAATAGGAAATGTGGCCGAAAGAGAGATAGAGAGAGTGAGAAGAACTCAGATTTTCTTATATGATGATAATTGTGTGAATACAAGTGCTATGAGCTATTTATAAGTGCTGAAAATACAAAAGGAATTACACAATTTGAATTAAAACTAGTAACTAACTTTCCCGCCTGAATTCAAATACTAGCCTAACTAAAATTCAAATACTAGCCTAACTAAAATTCAAATGTTAGCTAAAATTCAAATTCTTCCACCTTTAGCCACTAATATTCGTATAAATACCCCCGGGATGAACAACACCCTTGTCCCCAAGGGTGAAAGAAGGAAAATGAGTCTTCAAAGCAGAGGCTAACTCCCAAGTGGCATAGGAAGAATCCAAGTCTGTCCATTTAATTAAGAATTGAGCCACAACTTTGTTGCCGCGTTTAATCAATCTGCGATCCAGAACAGCTTTAGGAAGGGGACAATATTAGCTTGATAAGTGACCAATAGGAGGGTGGACAATAATAGTAGGAATGTCATAGCAAAACTTGAGTTGAGACACATGAAATGTAGGGTGTAAGAGGACCTCAAGAGGAAGGAGAAGTTTATAGGCCATTGAACCTACCTTCTCAATAATAGGATAAGGACCAAAGTAGCGGAAAGTGAGCTTATAATAAGGAAAAGGAGAAAGTGTGGATTGCCTATAAGGTTGAAGTTTGACAAACACCCAATCCCCCACTTTAAACTGTTTATCAGATCGATGTGCATTAGCATGAGCTTGCATCCTTTGTTGGGCTCGAGTGAGGTGGAATTTGTCTTATTGGACTTTGAACTCACGAAGCAAAGCAACCTTATCAATGGAAAGTGAATCTGAATCTCTAAGCAAGTATGGTAAATGCAAAGGAGGAGGGTAACCATACAAGAGTTCAAAGGGGGAAGTTTGAATGGCAGAATGAGGGCTAGTATTATACCACCACTCAGATAAGGACAGGAAAAGGGACCAATCTGCATGTGAATCAGTACAGAAGCAACGAAGATAAGTTTCTAAGCAGCAATTAAGAACCTCAGATTGTCCATCTGTTTGAGAGTAATAAGCAGTAGAAGTCTATAGGGTTACACCTTGAGCAGTGAGAAATTCATTCCAAAAGGTACGATAAAGATAGGGTCCCTATCACTAGTAATAGAAGCTAAAAAGCCATGAAGCCTGAAAATGTTATCTAAGAATATATGGACTAAGGATTGAGCAGTGTTGGGTGGGATAAAGCAATGGAGTGAGCATGTTTGGTAAGTCGATCAATGATTACCCAAATGATAGACTTTACCTTAGATTTAGGTAAGCCCTCAATGAATTCCATAGTAATGTCAATCCAAGGAAGAGCAGGTATAGGAAGAGGTTGCAAAAGGCCAGGAGAAGCAGCAGTATCATACTTGTTCCTTTGACAGACAATGCACTTGTGAATGAAATCAACAATGCCATTTTAAATGCCCTTCGAGTAGAAATAAGAAAGAACTTTCCTTGTAGTAACATCAATGCCAGAATGCCCACTAACAGGAGAAGAATGCCAAAGAGTGAGAATTTTAGTTCTCAGAGTGGCATTATTACCAACCAACAATTTGCCCTTTCTTCTAAGCTGTTGATTAATCCAAGTAATGTGCTTTTGGGATGTATGCTGGAAGGAAACAATTAGATCAGCAAGCTCAGGATCAACATACCAACTATCTTGAATTTTCTTTCAAATATCAGTTTGGACAGAACTCATAAGTAAGGACAGGAGTTCGGCACCTTGAACCCTAGACAATACATTTGCAGCTATGTTATCCTCGCCTCTTTTGTACTGAAGTTCAAAGTCAAAAGTAAGGAGTTTGACCAACCATCTGATTTGAGAATCAGTGTGAAGTTTCTATTCCAAAAGTTACTTTAAGGCTTTCTGATCAATCCTCACAATGAAATGGCGACTGAGTAAGTAATGAGACCATTTGGTGACAATAAACACCAATGCCAAAAGTTCTCTTTCATAAATAGAAAGAGCAATATGCATAGGAGTAAGACCTTTGCTAATAAAGGCTATAAGGTGATCAGATTGCATCAAAACAGCACCACTAGCATCAGTCTCTACTATAAAAGGCAATGAATAGTTTGGCAATACGAAAACTAGGGCAAAAGTGAGGGCTTTCTTGAGCTCAGTAAATGCTTGATTAGCAGAATCATTCTAATGGAAATTATCCTTCTTTAGCAACTTCGTTAGAGGTCTGTTGATTAACCCATAGCTCCTAATAAATTTTCTGTAATAGTCAGCTAACCCAAGAAAACCTCGCAGTTTCTTAACAGTAGTTGGAACAGGTCATTGTTGTACTGCAACTATCTTGTTTGGATCAGTGGACACTCCTTGAGCAGAAATGAGATGCCCCAAGTATTCAACACTAGGAACCCCAAACACATACTTGGATCTCTTGGAAAGTAGCTTATGTTGCACCATAACCTCAAATACTTGTTGTAAATGTAGTACATGATCAACTAAGGTCAGGCTGTAAACCAAAATATCATAAAAAAAACCAGCACAAATCTTCTCAAGAATAGGAGGAACAAGTGATTCATCAAACACTGAAATGTAGAAGGTGCATTTTTCAACCCAAAAGGCATGACTAAATATTCATAGTGGCTCATGTGAGTCTTGAATGCAGTCTTAAGAACATCCTCCAGCACCATCCTGATCGGGTGATACCCAGATCTAAGGTCAATTTTAGAAAAAATGGTTGCTCTAGATAGTTCATCAAGTAAGCCATCTATAATAGGAATAGGGAATTTATCCTTGATGGTGCAATGGTTTAGTTCTCTATAGTCCACACACAATCACCATGAACCATCCTTTTTTTCTACCACTACCACAAGTGATGAAAATGGACTGTTGTTGTATTGGATCACCCCTTGCTGTAACATTTCCTTCACTAGTTTCTCAATAATGTATTTCTTCAAAGAAGAGTGCCTATAGGGTTGAATATTGATTGGTTTAACTCCAGGTTGCAAAGGAATACGATGGTCAAATGCACCCCTTTGAGGTGGCAGGGCAGCTGGTTCAGCAAACACAACCATGTAGTTGTTAAGAAGATCATGAAGAGGTTGTGCCACTGCCTCATTTGCGGATAAATGGATTGCATTCAACTGAGTAGATGGTGTCAACCAAGACATGCATCACAAAAAGTTCCACATCATTCCCATTAGATTTATTGACAACCTTTGGGCTTGATAATTTGCATGCATCAGGAACTCCCTTCAATACATGTTTCTTGCCCAAATAGTTATAGGTCATAGTGAGGGCAGAATAATCCATAGTTAGTGGTCGAAGAGTCTTCAGCCATATAGCACCCAATACCAGATCATACCTTCCAACTGGAAATATAATAAAAAAAGATTCATAGGTTGTGCTTTCTAGCATCCATTGGAAAATCCTCACTACACCAGATGTGGCTTCCATTGTGTTGTTACCTAAACTGACATATCCCACCTTAGTTGGAATCACAGTATAACCCAATCTCTTGGCTGATTTAGAATCAATGAATTATGTATGCTACCTCCATCCAATAAAATTTGAATAAGTCTCTTGTCACTGTAACCAGTAACATAGATGGTTTGAGCACCTTGAATTCCTGTTTGAGCACACAAGGATATAAAAGGCTGCTAACTTCTAGGGGATGACCATTCCTCACTTGGTGACTCACTATCATTATTGCGAGTCCCAGTATCAATAGATTCATTCTCAGCTACCTCCAATTCCAACACAAATATTTGCTTTGGGAAAGTGCACTTATGTCTAGGGGTGAACTTATCATCACAAAAATAGCAAATATCATGTGCCCTTCTAGCCTGCATTTCTGCAGGAGAAATAGTTCTCCTGTTTCTGGGGACACTCATAGTGGTTGAATGAGGTAAAGCCAGTCTAGGAGTGGAGGTAATAGAACTAGGATTATGTTTGAGGGTAAGTGGCTCATAGGAAGGCTTTTTGAGGTAAATAGATGTCACAAAAGTAGTGTTACTCCTTAGGGCTCTAGCATTAGTAGCTAAGGTTGCTTCAACTAATCTAGCTACGCGATAGATTTTGGACAAGGTCTGAGGTTCATGCATTTTGACAGGATTCACTAATCCCTCCTTCAATCATCCTAAAAAGCAAGAGATAGCCTGGCTAGTTAGATCACACTGAGCTAATAGCCTAGTAAAAGCAAATTGGAACTCCTTTACTGAACCAGTCTTCTTCAACTGCTTCAGTTCTAGCATAGGATCAGTATACTCCTTACAAAATGTTTCAATCAAAGCCTCAATATACGCATCCCATGGTGGAAGGATAGGAGAATCTCTGCATTTCAAATAAGACTGATGCCAAGCTAGAGCATCATCATCCAAATTCATAGATACTATATATACTTTTTAATTTGCAGAAGTATTGTCAATAGCAAAATATTGATCAATTCTATACAACTAGCTTTTTAAATTTTCACCATTGAATCTAGGAAATAGCATATTATGACCTCGATTGTTAGGAACATGATAAAGATTAGGCCCTAAAATTCCCTGACCTGATTGTAGCACATTATCTCGACCCTTGGAAATGGAACTACTGTCTCGTGATTGTTGATGTAGCTGCATTCCATCGATCGAGTTTTTGAGGGCTTCAACCATATGTAGCATTTCAGCATGTCGATGATCCAAGTCAGCCGCAGTTCCTCTATTTTCTGATCGAGAATTGAACGCAGATCTAGCTGTTGAGCAGCTAGGTCTTCATTTGTTCCTGTCAGTCCAGATTTGAAGGATTAACAGCTTTGCATGACCCCATAGCCTAGCTCTGATGCCAATTGATACTCAATTGCCGAGTATCAGCTGCCAAGTCGATAGAACAGTAGCAGAAAATAAAGGGAAGGAAGAACAGAAATAGGAAATGAGGCAGAAAGAGAGATAGAGAGAGTGAGAAGAACTCATATTTTCTTATATGATAATAATTGTGTGAATAAAAGTGCTATGAGCTATTTATAAGTGCTGAAAATACAAAAAGAATTACACAATTTGAATTAAAACTAGTAACTAACTTTCCCGCCTGAATTCAAATACTAGCCTAACTAAAATTCAAATGTTAGCCCAACTAAAATTCAAATTCTTCCACCTTTAGCCACTAATATTCGTATCATTTTCTTTCTTAAGGGGGTCAAGAATTCAATAAAAAAGAGAGAGAGAGAGATAGAGAAAGGAAGAATTCTTTGAAGTTGGAATTTCTCTAGTTGTGGATATTCAAAAATTAATATATTAATAATAAATTATTCAAAGTTTATTTCTAAATAACTAAATTGGGTGATGATTAAAAAACTATGAATGAAATTGGATTGGTGAGGAAGAAGAAGAAGAAGAAAATGGTTGAGCGGAAGGGAGCACTGGGTTATTTAAAGTTTATTTCTAAATAACTAAATTAGGTGGTGATTTAAAAAATATGGATCAAATTGGATCTTAGAGGAAGAACAAGGAGAAGAAATGAAAAGAAGAAACTGGTTGAGTGGAAGGGAGGACTAGGCAGTGGCCTATTTTTGGGGCACTTCTTGAAAAGTAGTACTTCCTCCGTTCCAGTTTATGTGAACCTATTTCCTTTTTAGTCTGTTCCAAAAAGAATCACCCTTTCTAAATTTGGAAATAATTTAGCTTAAATTCCCAATTCTACCCTTAGTGAGAAGCTTTTATGACCACACAAATACTATGGACTCCTTTAGGACCACAAATTCCAAAAATCTTCATTTTTTTTAAACTTCGTGCCCAATCAAACAGGTTTACATAAATTGGAACAGAGGGAGTAGCAAATAAGGGGCACGACCGACGAATATTGTGCTTCAAAGGAGCATTTTTGTCATTTCCCCGTAAAAGGAAAAATGACATTGTATAGGCTATAGCCGATCTCAAAATAATAGCCAAATATATATATATATATATATATATATACACACACACATTATGTATGTTATATACAAAAATTATACAAATTTTATGCATTCTTTCGGCTATCAAATATAAAGGAATTTTTTTCATTCTTATACATTATTTGAAACTTTATTACCCTTAATGTCTATGTTTAGTTAATTACCACTCATAAACAAGTTTTGTTTATAAAATATATACAATCCACCTTAAAAGGCTCCCAATTCATTATTTGTGCCTTCAATCAAGGGATGTAGCTCTATTTAATGAGCAACATGAGAAAGTTTGCACCATTTACTAATTACAAATTATTAATAATATATCTTACCAAATAAAAAAGAACTAACTATTTGTCGTAGAATTAATAGTTGTTGATTCATTTTGCTTGAGATGTAAGTTGATAAAATTGGATATTGGTTTTTATAGGTCTATGTCCTCCCTATTTGATCTTTTCTCTGTGTCATTGGAATACTTTGTTTTTAGAAGTTGTTTCATATTCTTTTCAATAAATAACCTATTTTTGCGTCTATAAAATCGTACTATATCTCTTCTTTTCAACTCTTGTTGTTTCTTTCGATATTGATACAGTGGAATATCCAATTTCTTTCTTTCGATGTTGTTTCGTATTCTTTCTATATTATATATATATATATATATATATATATATATATATATATATATATATATATATATATATATATATATAATATAGAAAGAAGGACCTTTAACAGATTGGATATTCCACTGTATAAGGCCATGAGACAGCAAAATTTAACAGATTTATTGTTACAGAGGACCTTAAATTCGCTTGTGTTTTACACTATAAATACCAAAATTAAGTTTTTACGCCGTCTGATAATTAAACTGGTCAAATCATGAATCCAGCTTAGTGGATATTAGGCAGTACTAAGAAAACAAAACCATCAGCCTGTTATTTGAAGTTCTATATATCATGTCGTCCTTCAAAATTAACTGCATTTTTGGATGAACAATTAGCACCCCCAATTATTTGGAAATTATCACAACAAGTATGCTTTATCCTTTTTTTGAGTTACAGAAAACACTTCAAACAAACATTTCTTTTGATTGATGTTTAGTTGTATTATTTTTCAAAACGCAATGTGCCGGAATAACCCCACATCCCTATGGCTTGGGCAAAATTGATGGCTGGAGTAGATAGAAAGGTGATTACAGAACCAAAACTATCTGTAATTTTATTGTTCCCATAAGTTGTATATTTTGTATTTGATTTATACACAATAAAAATAAATTTCATACAACTAATTATATATTATAAAACTTATCTACAATTTTCATACATTATTTCTACTCAGTTATATACAACTACAATACCGTACAACTTAAATACAAATTTTGTACAAAATTTATACAATATGTCTTTTGTATATTTCATATGATTTAAACATGGTAAAAACAAATTTCATACAACTAATTATATATTATACAATTTATCTACAATTTTCTTACATTATTTCTACTCAGTTATATACAACTACAATATCATACAACTTAAATATAATTTTTATATAATATCGTTCAACTTTCATACAATAGTTAAATAAGAAATATATATATATATATATATAAATAACATAATATAATTTTTCTACAATTTTACTACAATTTCGTAAATATATTATATATCATGTCTTCTTCTTCTTCTTTGAGTTTCAATATGAAATTCAGCCAAAATCAAGTCTATTCTTCACCAAAACACCCTCAAAATTGAGATATAAAATTCAAACCATATTCCCAATTGTTTGCAACAACACCCAATCCAAACAAATAATGGGTTTTAAAAACCCAAATTCGAATTCAAAGCTTCAAAGTTTTTTAATGGCTGTCAATGGTGAAATTGCTGCTCTCTTTTCCTTCGCTTTACATTACTGAAATTAAGGATTGGGATATGGAGAGAGAAACGTGGTATAATATTTATTTCAATTGCTCATTGCTCATTGGTCGTAACTTCAAATACTTTTTTCAATTATACATTGATAGGTCAATATTAACACTTGTAGACTGCAAAAGACTACTCAAGTTTAATTTAGTCCCCAAAACAGAAGGCCAAAACACATAATTGAAAAGATGAATAGTGTAACACCACAAGACTCTTAAGATGAATTGCATATATTTATGGGTCAAAATGGATACCAGTAATTGGCAACAAATATTGAAGTTAAAATTTAATAGCAAAAATGAATAGACCAAGACACTATATGGAAATTAAATACGCCAAAATCAAACAGTACAAAAGCCTGCCCAGAATATCTAACGGTTGTTCGTTCAAACAGGTTCGTGATAATAATCAGCAAAAGACTAAAATAGCATCCCACAACTTGTTGCATTATATAAAACCAATTATGTTGAATGAAAATTGAACAAGATACGTGGGAGAGGGGGTGGGATGTGAAGAGAGAAACGTGAGGGGAGTGGAAGATACGTTAGAGTGATTTTAGGACACTAATTATTATCATTAATTCCCTTAAAATGTACATAAATGGTAATTGGGTATATAAAATGTAATTATAGTAAAATTTGAGTAGGAAGGGTAATATAGTTTCATATAGTGTATATGAATGTAAAAATTCCAAATATAAATAGTTTATGGTGCGGGCTAAAAGTGATATTTGCCCTTAAAACTACTCATTTGAAATACTTGGGCCTTCTTCAGTTCTACTACCAGCCCAATCGGTTTCTAGATGGCCCAATCCCACTTTCCGCTTTTTTATTTTTTTGTATATGTAATATTCGAACTGTCAAAAGATCGGCTTGTGCTAGAGGTTCAAACTTCAAAGAGGAGCAGAGAGGAGATTAGGGTTTTGGGTATATTAGGGTTTAAATCCGACCGACGACGATGATTTACGACGCCAACTCGCCGCTTTTCCGATCCTTCCTTAGCCAGAAGGGAGGCGCCTCCGACAAGAGGTATGTGCAGTTCTCTCTTTGGCTGTAAACTAACCGTCGCCTCTCCGACAATTTTTCATAGTATTGATGTTATAGCAGTTTTGTTTGTGGAAGGTGAAAAAGGTTAATATTTCTGCATAGCAATATTGATTCTGGCATAGTTGTGACTTTTCCTGTTATATTTGTTTCAATTGTTATTTCAATGGTCATTTCGATTAGGCTTCGCTAGCGAGTGATTTTTTTGTTCGAAATGTCTTTGCCCTATGATTTTCATACATTTGAACCTCTGGCGCCTTATTTTGACTTTGAAGAGAATGTGAACCCATTTATGATATGCCATTGAGTGCTCTTGGGCAAATCATATTCTCACTATCTGGTACAATATTAATGATGAATGCCATAGCTATTGTAAATTGGTAAAGTAAAGAATGTATCTTGGTGTTTGGATGGAACTCCTATGGTGTTGTGAAGTGGTCTAGATAATTGATCAAGTTTTTGGTATAGACGTTATAGGTCTTGGTTTAACTGGAATGGATGTTGATGAGCTTCATCTAGATTATATTTGTGGCCCAGTTAAGCGTTGGTTCAATTAGAGTCGAAAAGTCAAGAGTCAAGCCAACTTAACGCTCGCACATTTAGGTCACGAACACAAATTTGAGTATCTGAACTGGCTTGTCTAACTTTCAATAACAGTCCCGTGAGCATCAAATGATCAGAATAATGTGTATGTTTATGTGCATGAAAAGATTTGAAATTTGTAAGCATAATGAGATTCCCTATCATATCCTTTGTATTCTATTACCTGCTCGTTCTTTTTGTTTGTTTCCTTTTCTTATTTTTCTGCTGGTGAGATCTGCATAAGTTCTTTTTGGCTTCTTATATAGATATCTCAGTTGGTTCTGCTCTATGACAAGTTTTGACAAGTAGAATATACGTTTGACATGCAATCCTGTGAACTCACCTTGTGTCTTGGTTAGTTTTCTTGTAGATAAGGAGAGTCTGGATTAGTTGTCTTATTCACTATAAGATGGACTGAAATGTTTTTACGCTTCATCGAATCACTGTCTTGTATCAACTAGCCACTAGAGATTTAACACCGAAAGTTAGAGCAGCAGGATGCTGAATGTAATATGACAGAAAGCATGTATCGCTATGCCTTCATTTAATTAAGTATTTTTTCCAGTAAATGATTTGTTGCTATATATATTTATATATCTTAAATTTTTTTGTGAAGTGCTCAGTATTCCCTTAGAAAGAAGAATATACCTCTTCGGGAAACATAAAGTTTAAAGAAAAGATAAAGAAACTCTACTCTTCATGAAGTAGAAGAATGGAAGTTGCAAATAAATAAATGACCGAAGAAAAGAAGGCTATCCGTATGGATTTCCCATACAAATAATTTTGGTAAAGCAAATAGTTACCGTGACTTCTCAATTTGAATTCTCCAAAGCATGTTAGATTGCTGTTGAAACTGAAAGTCTTAGCGGATTATGCCTGTAATTTGTATAGAAATATCTCTACATCACTTTAAAAATTTACATTGTTACAATTCTACTCTAGGGTCCTTACTTTTTCAGATTATAACAGCATAATCATATAAATTACAAAAGAAGCTCTAACTTGTTCATATGCCATACAAAGACATTTATTAAGTTCCTAGAAACATAATAAGAGGTCTTACGACATAAACTAACCACCAAAATAAAAATTAACACGAAGAGAACGCAAGGAAGTAAGAAATGCAAATAACATTTATGACTTAAATGCTGAGAAAAAAGGTCTCAGTTAAAAGAAAGTAAATACAGTATAATGGCTACTTCTTTATAGACCCTTTTAGAGTCATCGGTAAACAATTGGAAATTTCTGGAGCACTATGAATTGTCTGACGTATAGACCCTCAGGGGTTGGCCTGGTGGCAATTGACTTGAGCCTTGGGTTTGCTCCCTTTCAAGGTCTCAAGTTCGAAACTCACTGGGTGCAAACAATTTCCGAGGGCCATCGGACTCGGTAAAACCTGAATTAACCGTGGTGCACTTGCGGGATACTCCTTGCCGAGGGCCTGTGCATCCCCGGGATTAGTCGGGGCTCTTAGAGACTCGGACACCCGGTGCAAATAAAAAAAAATGAATTGTCTGACGTGTAATAAAATTATACGTCAGGATTTTAGATTTCTAAAGTAGCTTGTTATATAAAAGTGGAGAATTCCACAACTTCATTGGTTTAGAATCTTCAAAAAAAAATCTGTAGTGATATTTAATACTATATTATTATAATAAGAAGGTTGCTGTATTAATGGAGCATTGTTGCACATAAAATGTTTTGTTTGGTTTCATTTTTTTTTCTTTGAAAATCCAGTGTTTTTAAGTTGATCTTGAATCTATCCTTCAGATCAATCTTGATATCTAAACCTCAACATTAAACAAGCAGGATCTCTCTCTCTCCCTCTCTCTCTATCCATATACAGACCAATGCTATTTAACTCAAATAGACTCAAGTGGTGGTAGTTATTCAAGCTGCTGCCTCTAGCAATTCTGCACTTATCTTGTCAAAAGCATCATTGCGTAATGAGATAGCTCACATGCATGTTCTTTCCTTTAAAAGGTGGTTTTTTTATTCTTTTCTAAATGTTTGGATTGAGGCGTAATTAATTGATTAATTTTATCAAATCTAATTATGTTTCCATGCCAACTATGATACAGCTGCACTCCTTACTCCAACAAACAAGGGTAACCCTTCCGCGCTGAATATTATAGCGATGCTTCATTTTATTCTGATTGTATTTTCTTTCCTGAACTGTATGTCACGTTGTGTAATGGATTAGGAAATTGATAATGGCTTTTTCATATCTCCATTATATGAAGGCTCTTATTTCCTCAATTTAGGTCTTTTCTTTATGTCGAAGCTGATCTGTGATGCA
Organism: Nicotiana tabacum; assembly: GCF_000715075.1. Lineage (NCBI taxonomy): Eukaryota > Viridiplantae > Streptophyta > Magnoliopsida > Solanales > Solanaceae > Nicotiana > Nicotiana tabacum. Next base: position 180,296,452 of record NC_134101.1, read on the forward strand.
TCTTTCTGCATCCCTTGATCTTTATGTAAGAATGCTTCTTACATCTTTATAATTTTTCCAGGAAAACAGAAGAGCAGAAGCCAAGGGAACAGAGGCCAAAAGCTAGTGAAAACAAGCCTGTTATGAATGAGTGAGAGTGAAAGATGTAGACTTATTTTATTATATATGGAATGTTGTTGAACAAGGCTTTTAATGAAATGCTGCTTGACATTTGAATGCGTCGTTTTGTAAGAGATTTCACTTTTCTTTTCCAACTTCGTCATTGTTCCCAGTCCTGATTTTTGCTTTGTGAGATAAGAACCGGGGGTTGAAAGGTGCAAAACTCAGTTCAACCTCCTAGTGAATCCAGAATGTCTAGAAAGTTAGGAGGGGGTGTGGGGGGGGGGGGGGGTTGACGGGGTGTTTTGGGGTTTTTTGGGGGGGTGGGGGGAAGTTGCTTCTCGATTTGACTTCTGCGATCTAAACTCAATTTCGTTTTTCTGGTACTATAGATGTAACTGTTTCTAGATGGAAGGTTATAGTTAACTAAATTATTTCTTATTTTTGTGGTGTGCTTTTTCTTTCTTCCACGTAATTCTACTCTGTCTTAGGGAGGATATTACAGCCGTTAGTGGCTACTGGGTAGGTTAAAAGGGGGTTAGTTATCCGAGTAATTACTAGATGGCAGGGGTACGATTGTCGGTCCAGCATTGCACGATGATGTGTTCTTATTAACTATCCGTAAACCTATTTTCTTTTTAGTCCGTGTAAAAAAGAATGACCTCTTTCCTTATTTGGAAACAATTTAACTTTGCAAAATGATTTATAGCCACACAAAATATATGTGTCTCATTTTACACCATAAGATCAAAAGTCTTTTCTCTTTTCTTAAACTCTGTGCCCAGTCAAATGGGAACGGAGGGAGTAGTAGGTACTGTCAGCTGTGCTAGTAGATATTTAGGGTTTGTTGGTGCTCTATAATTGGAGAGATTAGCAAGAAAACATGTAATCATTTTGGAGATTGATGTAGTTGGCTAATTGGAAAAGTGCTTAAAGGGGTCATGTACAAAAAAGCTACTGATGGTTGTGGATGCTCTTTGACGCGACTGTGAAATCGTCACTTAATAGGCTGAATGGCACCTTTGACAGAAATTGAAAAAGGAGCTTTTTGGTGTGTTTAAAGATGCGTCGTTCCATGTGATAATTGACATGAGCCACCTTCTTTTGTATTGCTTTCATTCCTTTATTGTTAGTCCCATTCATGGTTGCGGTGCGGTCCTTTCGGAGTTTATTTATAGGTTTAGAATGATATTGGATCTAATCAGAAATCAGGAGGAAATGGATGTACTCCATTTGTCTAGACTTGTTTTGGGGATAATTTGACCTGTATGAGCTACAAAAAATGGTGGAAGACACTTGTTCGACTCATTTTCAAAGACAATTGCAGGTTTCTTCTGTTAGAGCACCTCTACTTTTTAGTTAGATAGATGAAATTGCACACAAAAGTATTATAGGAAGTAGTATATTGCTCAGAAAGAAGCTTATGGTTCTCAGTCCCTATTCAAAAGATGAAAGGTGTATTATTACTCCACCCTAAAAAGGCTAAGTGGTTGGTCGGAACTTACTCCAAAGAAAAAGAACTCTAACGCATCGAGTCCTCATTTGGATACCTTTACTTAATTACAGTGAATAATAATTAAAATGTTAACAACAGACATTAGAGACATCACTTTTTTGACATGAAAAAAAGCTGAGAGGGAGAAAGGGGTATGCAAAATGAGTAGGTATCGAGTGGTTTCCCATGTGATTCATCTAACTCCCCCAACCACACTCTTCGTTACTTTTTTTTTCTATTGACGGTCTTCTCACAAAGAATGAAAAGCAATTAATCCTTTCCTTTCTCCACGCACTACATAACGATAAAAAAATGTTTAAGAGCTTGCCGACTATTAAATGATGTTTACGATACAATAACAATTTCCTTATTTATTTAAAGAGTCCATTGATCAAATAGTCACTCAAATATGTAAAATTATCTATTAAAGTTATTTTTCTTTTGTTTGTAACAACAAAGTCACTTAACTATACCTGTGGCACTTATAATTGAGAATGAAAGAAAAGAATAGTTTTATAATATATATTCCATGCACTTAATATAAAAAATAATTATTTAAAATAAAGGGTTTTTAATATATATATATATATATATATATATATATATATATATATATATATATATATATATATTCTTGAGTTTATGCTTATAGTATTATTATTATTATTATTCCAACATTATATATGCTAGAAAATTAATTTTTTAATTTTTATTTTATAAATAAAATTTATTTTCTCTATAGATAAGTCCATAAAGTAGATTAAAAAGAGAAAATAATAATATTAAAAAAGTAAAAAAAAAAGAAGAAGATAAAAGTTAATAATTAGAGGATAAAATAAGTATTTGACAATCAAAAGTTTGAGAAATCTGGTTGAGTGACCTTCTGAGTGCTAAAGATAAAGTTAAATGATTTTTCTGTTACAAACGAAAGAATGATGACTTTACTAGATAATTTCAGATAGTTGAGTAACCATTTAACTAATGGACACATTATTTAAACGTATTTTCAAAGTACTTTCAGGGATCGTTTGGTTGGAATACGATTTATACCGATATAAGTTATGCAGGTATAAGTTATATTAAGATAAGTTATGCTGGGATTGTTGTTTATTCATTGTTTGGTATGTTGTATTAAGAATGACAATTGCATAATTTCTAAAAAGAAGGTATAAGTTATACCGGTGCTAATTACCTCACTTTCTATAAGGTATAAGTTATCCCGGTGTTAAAAATAACACCGGGATAACTTATACCTGGTTTGCTAACCAAACAGAATATTAAGGTGGTATTAAATTTTTATATCACCCTTATACCTTCTTATACCTCATACCAAACGACCCCTCAGAGTTTTAGTTATACTTATCATAGTTATAGTACGTTTTGCATAATACTTAAAATATACAAATAATTCAATGAACCGATATGAAAAGCAAAAAAATTATATGATTTGACTCTCATACTGAGTTTTAGTTATACTTGCCATAGTTATTTGAGTGAACGTTTACATGCTCCCTTTTTCCTTCTTCTTCTTCTTCTTCTACGACTACTACTTTGCAGATGAGTTAATGATTTATTGAGTAGCCAACGCGTTCGTTTAAAGAAAGCTTTTCTGTCGTTCCCTCCTTTATTATTTTCTTTCTTTTTTGTGTCAGAAGTAAAAAGTTAGAGACAATCAGAAACTTTATTGTTCGTAAGAACAAGCGTGCATTTATTCCACACTGGATTTCGTTTCATATATACTATCACACATTGTAGATTAGTCAATTTTGTCTCTATTTGCTATGCCATAATTAGAATTGTAACGTGCGGGTATTGTAGAATACATGCATCATTTCTTTATTTTTTAATGGAACAAATTATTAATTTCTTAATGCTAGTGCTAGAAAGGCTGGAGCATAGAAATTGACAACTTGATGCTATAGGAGCAAAAAGGCTTTAATTGGAATTCCTTTGTAGTCTATATATAGTTGTTTCAACAGCATGCGTTCAAATCACAATTAAACATAGCAAAATGAATCAATTAGTCAAATTGTAAATTACATGGAAAGAACTTAATTGGAGATGATTTTATGTGATTCGCTAATCTTTTGTACATTCTCTGGACTAATAACATAGTACAAAAGCATTCATAAAGCTAGCTAATAAGTAAAGTTAATTGATGTTTTACTGATGTGAAATATTACCAATAGAGTACTTGGAATACTGTTACTTGCGTATTTCATTTTCTTTTTTAAAAATAAAACAAGAGCAAGTTTGTCCCCGATATGATGGCTGAGAAATCAGAATTAGAATCTCATTGTTACATTATTGAATTATGTAATTAGAATCGCATGGTTACAAGTTCGAATTATTGAATTGTGTAATGTCACACATTGAATATTCAACGGGAACCAAAAGAGCTTATGAATATTTTGAATCACTATAGTTTCAACTCAGAATTAGATGCTTATACTATTTCACACCTTATTATATCGCACTCGTAAATTATATTGAAGTCTTTCGCTCATTGTAATGTGGTTTTAGGTTGAATTCTTTAATATAGTTCATACAAATAATAATTTGAGGTAATTGACATGTTGAGTTTCTCTCTTTTCTTCCTTTGTTAATCATGTAAAGAGAAAAGGAAATGTCTGTCTTCTAGGGTCGTGCATAATTTGATAAATATCGAATTACAGTATCAAAATCGAAAAAATTAATATTTGGTGTTCGATATTTTGGTATTCGGTATGTTATTTGGTTGAAGTTTAAAAAAAATAAATTGGTATTAGGTATGGTATTTGATATTTTAAAATGAAATACCGAAATACCGTTACCGTACCGAAATATATATTATATTACACAATACACATATTATTAATTATAACATAAATATAAAAAATCTGAAATTTTAATTTTCTTTTTTCTCTAAGTTCATCAATTAACTCTAAGCAAGTAACAAAATATTTCTAATGATCAAATTTATTCCTTTACGTACAGTTTTCTCTCTCTGGGTTGATATTTGCTGGTTTTGGACAAATTTTTTGTCAACAAACGTTTTTAGTTTTGTACTTTTGAATACTTTAGTTACGAATATTGCAGTTTTTAACTCTATGCATTAATTAGTATTCAAACCAAATAAACCGAAACGAATAAACCGAAAGGAGAAAAATCAAATCAAACCGAATTTAATTAGATATAATATTAATATAATATTTTTAAAAATCGAATATCGAAAATACCGATTTGAAATATCAAAATAGCATATGGTACCGAGCGACAGAACACCCTTTGGCGTCTTCATTATTAGTTAGTGACTTTTACTCTCTCTATTTCTTCAACAGCCCTCGCCACACGGCCAAACCCAAGCAGACGCATAGAGAGATAGAGAGAGATAGAGAGCACATTCTAATTCCCTATATCAACGCCGCATTCACGATTCACAATCCGACAACTTTTCTTCTTCCTCTTTGCTTAAACTAAAATAGAAACAACAGTCCAGATTCTTCTCCTTTTTCTTCTTCTTCTTCCCCATTTCTTCTCCATCTTCCTTTTTTCAATTCTCCACTCATCTACCTTCTCTCCTGGAGAACAAAAAAAAAATGTCTGAACTGTGCTTATCAAACACTTGTATTAAATTTTTTGGTCTCCTCATCTCCGACTTAACTCTCTTCTGTTACTTCATTCTCTCTCACCCTCTTTACTTCTCTTACTTCATTTTCTTCTCTCCTTACCTCCTTAAACTCCTCTCTTTCCTCTCCCCTCTCTTCATCACCACTTCCCTTTTGCTCCTCGCCCTTCTCACCACCTTCTCCCCAACTAATTTCATCACCCATGAAAAGTTCAAATCTTGTACAGAAAATTCTGAGTCAGAAAAGGTAAGTATTCTGCTCTCTGTTTATCATGCTGTAGTGGAAGTGTTAAAGTCACAGGGCGATGCGAAAAACGACGAGTTCTCTCGTTTCGAGGATTTTGAAGTTTACAAGATCGTGTTTCAAGAAAACCCAATTGAATTCTTGGACTATATATCAGCTGAAGTTGGTGAAAAATCAGTTCTTGATTCTTCAGTTCAAGAAAAAGATTCTGCCACTGCCACAGAAAATTCAGGTGAAATGGAGGAGAAGACATTGGAAGATTTCTTCAAAGAAATAGATGAGTTCGAAAGCAAGACTTGGAATAGTGATAATGTGGAAAGGAAGAAAATTGAGGCATTGGGCACAAAGGCCGATAAAGTTGTTGAAAAACTAAAGGAAGAAATGATAGTAATAGGAAATGGATCCAAGGAGGCTGCTGCTGTTGCAGTTGATAAAGTGAAAAAGTCACATTCTTGGAGACTTGGAGAAAATCTTGATTACAACAAGTCTAAAATAATGGAGCAGAAATTGGGGACTTATGGATCTATGAGGAAAGAAAAAGAGTGGACAAGGACATTGGCATGCAAACTTTATGAGGAAAGACACAATGCTAATGATAGTAGTAGTGGTGAAGGGATGGATTTGTTGTGGGAAACTTATGAATTAGACTCAGCAAAGAGCAAGGTCAAAAGGGATAATAATAACAAGAAGAAGATGAAGAAGAAATCAGGAGAATTGAAGAGCTACAAAAATGATGAAGAAGAGGAAGAAGAGATGAACGGACAGTTGTGTTGCTTACAGGCTCTCAAGTTCTCAGCTGGAAAGATGAATTTAGGTATGGGAAGGCCTAATCTTGTTAAGATTTCTAAAGCAATTAAAGGGTTTGGATGGCTACATCATGTCAGCAAGAAAAACAAGGTCCATTGTGGAGAATGATTTTAGCATAGTTAAATTAATTATGCTTATCTGAGGAGTAATTATATTAGCTTCAAAAAGAGATGTTTGTAGTAGTTTATTAGTATATGTTTCCAAGAAATTAGACTACTTAACAAGTAAATACTTTTTGTTGTAGCTATGCTGTAACAATTAATCAAATCCTATCTAATTATCCAAGATATTTCTGATATTGCTCGGGGAAAAAAGTGAAAAATTCCAGGTAGGGGAGAAGGGGTGAATGTTGATAAAGCTTCTAATTTCTTTATGAGTTGTTTCTGTTGAATGTTCTCTAGTTATTCTTGGCATGCTTGTTGGTTGATGGATTGATATGTTCCCCCTTTGCCTAACCTTTGGCATAAAATGAGATTTGAATATCACCAGATGATGACACTATTTTTGTGGTCACATCTGTCTATATGAGGAAGGTAAAAGTTTCACTCTTCTGCTAGCTTGTACTATATATTACTTTTGCTTTTTCACAGCATCTGCAGTTTTCACTTTTGGGAGATAAGTAAAAATTACTCCATATGGATTTGACAGAAGGTAGATTCCAGTACTCTCTCGAAGCTCTATGATTTTAATGCTATCTCACAACAGTTAAGAGCCGGGGCTGGGAGAGGGGATTCAGAGGCGGATCTAGAGCACAACCAACGGGCTCACAAGAGTTTTATAGCTTTTATGCGGACCCTGTATATATTTATACATATATTACCGTGAATTCAATTTTTATCGAATCTTAACTCGAGATCACTGTAGGAACCTATAAACTTCAAATCTTGAATCTGCCGGGCTTTCACCAGGAAGCTCAAGAATTTTTTTGTGAAAATAAATGGAAGAAAGATAAGTTCAAATTGTTCACACCAGTTGACAAGAGTGTGTAAAGAATGCTGTAAATTTGTAATGGATATTTGACAAATAGGCCATTACACCTTATCTTTCCAAATAGTTACTGATTATGCAATTAGGCCAATGTATTCGCAAAACCTTTATCTCATAGATGGAATCAAAGGAAGTGCCTATGTATGTCAATGTGTGTGTGCATATATGCATGTTAAATTTGAATTAGCTCCTTTGCAATTTCTTTGTGTTTTGAAGTAGGGAGCAATAACTAGAACAATAAGGTTTCGTTTGGACAAAATTAGAGTTGAAGTTAGATTTTTTTTATTTATTTGGAGTTTTGGTTAAAAACAGAATTTATAGAAGTTTTCTACTTTTGAGCAAACAACAGTGTCTCTGTTTGGTTTAATTATTTCACAAATACCTATGCCATAGTAATCTAATCTGGTCGAATGGTCTACAGACTTCGTCGTTCAATTTTGGAGTCAACAATTTCATCACTCACTTCAATGTGTATGTTTGGACGTTGGTATATGGGTATTGTAAAAATTAGAATAATGTTTAAGCAAAGAATATGATTTCAAGTTGAGTTAAGTGATTTCTTCCTTTAAGCTAAATACAAGAAAAGTTTTCACGAATTTGCCTCTAGGATAATTAAGCTTTGCACAAACAATACTAGAATTCTGAACAATCACTGAGAATATCAAATTATTTGATGTAAATTTGGTAAGGGGATCAAAATAATCAAGAATGGGCCAAGGGACAGGTAATTGCAACCGTTTTTTGATTTGGCAATAAAGCTTTTAAGTTAAAAAACCATGCTCTATTCGCAATAGGCTTATCCCTAAATTCAGGCACCATGTTTGTTCATAACATAAAAAATCAAAATATAACCTGATTAAAATTTGTTACTTTGCTGTTAATTCTGTTCATTACATTGCTCGAATCTTTAATTAAAATTTGCTTGCACTTTTGAAAATCTCCAAAAAGTCCTATGTATCCAATTGCATCAAGTGAAAGAGCCCAGTTTAATGCTGAGACAATTTTTCCAAGGCCTAGTTGTTGTGGCCTTTATTAAAAATTGAACCTCCAAAAACGGCCGAAAGTCTAAATTGAAATATTGCCATAAGTTTGTAAAAAAAAAAAAAAAAAAAAAAAAGAAGCCTTCCCCAACTAGTCTAGCAAGTATGTGTTCACCAATAAAATTTCTCTAGTTCTTTACAGAGCATGAAAGCTAATACTCTAAAATCTACCTCTATGCAATAATGAAACAAGAGAGCAGAGAGAAAATGTGGAATTGTAATATGAACTATCAACTTAAGTCTATGCTCTATACTATTACTACTACTAATGTAGCATGCTAACACTATTATCCCAAAATATTTTGTCTGAGTATGGTATTCATTAAGGTACTGAAATCTACCATATTACAATTATATGCATAAAACCAACTTACCTATTTTGTTTATGAATGATCCAACTGTAATACTAATGAATGAAGGTATTATTACTTGCTGGCTACTGCTATATAAAACAAAACTGTGCAGGTAGAAGACTAGTCCTCAGCAGCATGTTCAAGAATCCATAGAACCTTTAATTTGCTTATTTAGTTTCTCTGCTCTCTTACTCTATTATGATATCATACTTAGTACGAAGGACCTCGCTTTTGGCTAATTCTTCTGGCTTTTTCCCAGCACTGCTGCTGCTTTCTGTTTTTGGAGAAATATCCAATACTTGCTTCATCACTAGTGTCCTTTGAATTATGATAGTATCCCCAATTTTCAATCTGTGGCGAGCTGCATACTTCTTCCACTCCTTTCTAAGAAATCTTCCCCTCTTATTTTCCACAAGTTCCATCACCCATACTTCTCCAAACTGACTATTTAGAGTTAGTGTTGCAGGTGCAGCAATATAAGGCTCGAGTCTCACAAGGGATACACGTAACCCATCCCTACCGTAAATATCAGATTTTGTTAAAATCTTGCGAAGCACCAATTCCTTCTTTACATATTCACGGACAGTTTGGACTCTGCAAATATATGCATGGAACAACAAATCAATATTCACTAAAACATTTCACCACTGTTGTGGGGTTCATATCAAACAAGTTTAAATTAAATTTCGCGTATATAACGCAAAATTTTCGGGCCTAGCTACTTCAAGATTCGGTCATTTAAAGAATAGGGAAAGGTTGAAATCATAGAAATGTGTTAATCTCCTCACTGTAGCATAAAGAACAGGGGAAACAAGTAACAACATACTTGTTAGAATCGGTGCTTTCATTAAGTATATCTTGTGTATCTGTGATCGGGTACAGTACAGGTACAGCATCCATTTCTTGATTATTTCTTGAAGGATAATGGACTTGTTTCCCAGAAACAACCCTGCATGTTGAATTGGACTTAATCTTTCTCTAATGCATGCACCATATGTATGTAATTAATAAACAGATCGATGTAGTGACATACTTGGAGTGATTGATTTGGAGATGAGAACCAGTTCTGGACTTGTCATAAAGAGTGTTATGTTGATCATCAGAGAAGTTATTGGGGTTTTCATTCTTTTGATATTCTTCTACCACCTGTTTTGATGCGCGCCTCATTATTGCTTCATTACTCTTTTGATCCCCTTCAAATTGATTCTCAACTTCTCCTTTCCTTTTTTCATCACCCATTTTCAACTTCTTGATTCTTGTTTTTGGCTACAACTTACTTAAGAGGGAAAGATATGGACAGAGAAAGCAGGAAAATGGGAATTTATACGCTATGTATAGCTCTGTTTTTCTGTTAAGTACTTCGCTTTCTAATTTCTCATTTTCGAAATTACACCCTTTCCGGCAACTAAGCTTTTATTTTTATGTAGTTTTTTTTTCCTCTTAAAAAGAAAAAAGCCAATTGACAGGTTAAAAAAATGCAAGAATTATTGCCAGTGGCGGAACCAACTATGAGTTCGGCTGAACCCAGTAACTTTGATTCAAATCATGTATTTATCTTTAAAAAGTTCATTGAATATATATAAACTATTAATTTAGAACTTAATAACCTAAAATTTTTAGAATTATGAACCCATAAGCTCAAAATCCTGGATTCTCAAGAGTTATTTTTACATTTTTTCTTGATGTATGTAGTATCTAACCTCTAATTAAAGTAAGTCAAAAATGTTAAACAGGGATATTGCATAAGCCTTCATACACAATATTCATATAAACAAAATAAGTAGGTAGTGTTAGCATTGAAGTTACTTTAACGATGACAAATTAAATGTAAACTATCACAACCAAGCTCTATAAATTCGAAGATTTCACATAATACCACGCAGCTTAATCCTCAAAAAACTTAGGGGTCGTTTGGTAAGAGGTATTAAAAAAAAAATATAAATATTAGCTTTGTGCATTACTAATACCTTTGTTTGATATATATATATATATATATTTATGTATAACTGATACTTGTTGTAGTTATACATCATATTTGATATTTCCTATGTATAATTAATACGTAACAAACCATGGCATTAACAATACAACGATTTTTAATACTTGCATAAACATGATTAAAGAAACAATTGCCCCTCAAATCCCTCAAAACTAATACTTGAATTTTTCTCTTCTATTTCTCCCTGATCTTTATTTTTCATTGGTAATTTTTTCATAATTTAATAAGTTGTTTGTGACGGAAGAAGAGGTGAATTTCTCTTCTATTTGTTCAAAATTTGCTTCGCCGGAACCTTCTATTTAAAAAATGTTTTGGAGAAGTAATCCAAATCCCGCAAAATGACCAGAACCAAAGCTTCAGCCTTTTGCTCGAGGTAGATGTTACTTCTCATTGTTTAAAGATTTTCTTATTTCGTTATCTATATAGCTATAAAGTCTAGGAGTTAGGGCGGGGCGTGTTTGGTGTAATGAATAATCATCTTAATTTAAAGATATGATCCAAAGGTTGAATTGCTGATATATAATTGATGTTTTATAATTCAATATCGCACCAAAAAGGAGGGAGGGAGGAGGGTGATTTGTGCGGTGTTCAATTTTTGCGTGCGTTAGATTATAGAAGAACTTTGTTCTTCTATGCGTTCCTTAAACTACAGTTGCAGAATAAGTAATGCAGAAAGTAAAGAACACGAGTATTTTTACGTGAAAAATACCTAGCTCAAAAGGTGAAAAAATCACAACTTACTTCCCAGCAGAATTTTTTCCAAAACTTCACTACAACTCTAAGCCACTACAACTCTAAGCTGATCAATAATGTTTAAAAACCTCTTGTAAACCTAAGGATTAAGCTCTAACTCTTGTAGCAACCAGCCAAAGGCTGTTGCGACTGCTTCAAGTTAAATCGAACTTGAATAATACAACTCAAGTACTTAGCACAAATGTTTCTAAGAAAAGCTGAAAGGTAGAACTCAATAGCTCCTATTACAATTGAACTATAATAAAAGACAGACACATGAAAATGGTTCTTTTATCTGGTTCATGTAGCTCCAGGTTCGCACTCTTGAAACTCTCATGAATTGCTTATAAAATACCTTGCTATTTTGCTCTTAGTTCTTGCTTAACTTTAGTATATGTGCGTCACCTGTAAAAGAGAACAAAACTGATATTTATAGAGTTAATAGAATAATGATTAACTAGAGGTCCAATACTTTACTCTTCCTTGGTGGAAGAGTTCTAGTTAACTTCAATCTCTAACTCTTTCCTTACTTAGGATAGAGTTCTCTTCAAGTAAGGAGTCATGCTCCTTACCAAATATGTAATCTTTTTGTTCAGGAATTATCAGATATAACCACGTGCATGCCATTTGCTTGAATCTGATCGTGTCCTGTGTACATTGTCCATGGACTTGGCTCATACATGTGTTCCTTTGTCAATCATCAAAACCAAAATCGCTCAGGTAAAATTTTTTCCATTTTTTATGATGACAAACTCTGTGCTTTTTAGAAGCATGGAACATGTTCTCAACATCAAATACAAAGTCAGAATACATTCCAATTAAAGTCACAAATCATCAAGGACCAAATTCGTTATATTATAAATATCATAGTCCAAAGCAAAAACACACCTTATCTTTCCCCTTTTTGACACCATAAAAAAGTTGCATAATTAAGTTAAGTAACCAGATTTTAGCAGATCTTACTCATGGTCACTAGGGCTACTTCAAATGCAATCATGAATTCAAATTTTCTTTTTTTCAATTTAAGGATATTAGTCATCTAAGAAATATCAACAAACAATTCGAGCAAAACCAGCAAATTTCATTAATTGATAAGATCTTACAACAAAGTATAAGAAGAAATAAAAATATAGAACCATGAGCAACAAACAGAAAAATCCCACTTGGGTCACTAGTTATAAACTGAGCTAGGAAGGGTTTAGGACTGGAACTGAACAGGTTCTTGGTTCTTCGCTTGATCCAACTTCAGCATACCTTGAAAAATACCCTTATTCTTCTCTTTATCTTTTGCAAGCTCAGACTTGAGAGAGTCTCTCTCAGCTTCTACTTCAGCCAAACTAGTCTTCAGCTGTTCAATCATAGCATCCTTATCCCTACTCTTCTTCTCCAATTCTCTAACCTTACTGTTCTTAGGTACCCTCTTGGATGAACTAGGTTCTTTAGGCGTTGTTTGGACTTGGTAGTCACAATCAGTAAAAGTTTCGGTCCCAAAGTAGTATTTACTCGTACAAACATCTCATTTCTTAAGAGGAACCTTAAAGTGGTCAAGAACCGCATTTAGGATAAAGGCATAGGGAATGACATGAGTTTTAGTGCCACAAACACCCCTATGAAGGAGCTGAATGATAAAACCTAGCCAGTTGATTTGCTTCCTACTATCCAGGTACTCCATAAGGACTATGTCCATGAAGTAGCAATGTGCTTTCTTTTCTGCCTGGGCAGAACCAATTTGTTGACAAATTCAACAAGCACTTAGTGAGGAGGTTTTATCCCACTCTTGTATACTGCCCTAGGTTCTTGCTCCAAGTCCTGGTGATGGCCAGTGAGGTGAAAAGATTTTCTAGACTAGGTCACTTTAACTTTTTATAGTCATTATACCCCTCAACAACTATACCTAGAATCTCCCCAAGCTCCTTGTCATCAAAGCTGACCTTCACTCTCTTTACTGCACTGGTGACCCTTCCATTTTCAGTCTCATAGTTGGCAAAAATTTCAACAGTTTCAGCCCTGGTCAACTTTCCTTCCAAATGAAGGACTATGTTCTTCTAGCCTTGTATCTCCAATTTTTCCAACAGCAGAACCATACACTCTTCTTCTAAATCACTAAGAAGCCTCCCCTTCAAAATGGCTCTTTTCTAGAATTTTAGCAACTTATCCTTTTCTTCATCGGTATCATCTTCTTCACTTCCCTCCTCCACTATTTGAACTTTTCTTGATTTTCTAGCATACCTAGTTCTTTTAGACAAGGCAGAGTCCTCTGTATCAATAGACTATTTTGGAGAGTTCTTCTTAGAAATCTTTCTCTTTTTAGCACTGAGAGTCACACCCTCACTTCCTCTGTCTCATCCTCATCACGAAGGATCAGGTCCATATCCTCTATCGGAATTTCCTCACTTGTCTCTTGAACTTTCTTCTTCCCCTTGGCCATAACTTTTTTGGCACTTTCAACTAAGGCCTTTTTCAAGTTGTCCTCACTCTGCTTTTCTAGCTCCTTGTAGTCCCTCCTCTTGTAGGAGGAGTTTTTACACGGATAGAAGAGGCAACCTTTGTCTTCTTGCCACCCATTGCCTTTCCCAGGATTTTTACTCCCACATTCTTCTTCTTCTTTGGATTGTAACTATCACAAACTTTCTGCAATAGGTCATGGAGGGTTTCTTTTCTAGATGGAACAGGTTCTTGGAACCTTATCCTTAACCTAACGAGCCCCTCCGCTGCAGTAGTATCCCCAGAACCACTACCTCCAATTTCAACACTTTCTTCCTGATCATGCCCAACTCTAGTCCTAAAAAGGATAAGCGGTCTCTACAAATATAATTTGGTCTAAAAGTCCGAAGTCGAATCCCACAGAGAACTAAGACTTAGCTATAGTTGTTCAATATCACTCGGAAGACAAGCTCGAACAATTCCTAAGTTATAATATTAAGATATTTATGTCTAACTAATTAATTAACAAATTAAAGAAGTAAATTAAAAACTACGGATACTAAGGGTTGGAGAAAAGATTAGGAAGTCTAGAGTTATGATTTTCCCAATTGTCGGAATCCTTCCCGCTACGTTTTCTATAATTTCGCCTAAGTATTCTCTACCGATCGTGAGTACTCTGAGTGTCGTAGCTCTCTCTCGAGCAACTACCACAATTTACTAGATGTATTCTCTCGAACTACACTAGCTAGCACTAATTCATCCCTCACTATGATCGCACCAAGGTTTCGTTATCTCTAATCCCCCTTTATACCCTCCATATTGATCTCTCACATACATTAGGAGTGATGTTATTCAACAACTGCCTAAATATGTACTCTCTCTCGAGCAGTACTTACTAAATAGGCACAGTCAATTGATGTCCACTCAATCAACAACAACAAACACGTATTTGAACAAGTAGAGAAATGTAACACCCCAGGCTTTAGACAGAGTCCCACATCGGCAAAACACAAGAGGGATACTGGGTATATAAGTTAACAAGCCTTAGACCCTAGTGACGTGTTTTAAAACCGTGAGGGCCTAGGTCCAGAGTGGACAATATCACTAGCGGGCTGGGCTGTTACAAGAAATTCAACGACTCAATTATATAAAAACATAACAAGAATTCATCCTCCAAAGGTTCCACCAAAACCCTAAATAACAAATTAGCTATTCATAATAGTATGCAAAAATACAATGCTAGAATTCATAACCAATAATGGAAATAGGAAGAAGAAGTGAAAAACCTGTGAAATAATTCTCCGCCTTGCTCCTAATATGTTCTTGCCTCCTTAGGTCGAATCCCTGGTCTCCGTAGCCTCCTTAGGTCTAAATTATGTCAAAAGTATGTCAAAGGTCCTCAAAATACCATTTTCCATGTATAAATACCAAGTAGGGTCAAGCCCAAACAATTATACCTTCTCCTACGCGAAAAAGGACACTTTTCTAGGTCAGGACGTTCGCGTCCACGGATTAAATCGCGGATTTGGCCGCGGATTTTTGCCAGTTTCTGCCTTACATCCGAGGCCAGTGTGTGGCTGCATTCTTGTCGAGCATTTTTTACCTTGTTCTGTTTGGAATTTGAAAAAACATAAAACATGAAAGTTGTATCCCTTTGAATTAGCTTTCCAAACATATATTGTGGAGGTAAAATGGAGTTCTGAGAGAAAATTTATGCTTATTTTACTAGACAGTGCGCAATATGCCTACTTGATTCTTCATTCGTTCTTAGCTATCATCCGTTGATCCCCGAACACGATCCCGGCTTAATTCCTTGGACTTTTGTTCAGACTTCAAAGATCCAAATTACTTGAATTCATTCCATAACATCTACATGGCTAGGAATCACTCCTACAAGGCATAAAACACACAATTAGTGCAAAACATTAGCGATTAAAGCTTAAACTCAATTAAAATGCAGTAAATTAGAGTGTAATAGGCAACTAAAATACGTGATTATAGCCTATCATCAACACCCCATACTTAAACCATTGTTCGTCCTTGAGCAATCAAGCTACACTTTATATAGACACGGCCCTTGTAAACAATTCTCCTAACTCATCACACCAAGAATATTTAAAATAGACTAAGCACAAAAGTGTAACATCTTAACCTCAAGATTTAACTTACAAGTACCATGCATTATTCACAACTCACCCACTTACTCTAATATAGAGGTCACTGACATTACCTTTCCTTCATGAATCAAGTACCCTCACACAACAAAAGAGAGTAGTTATACACAATAAAGTTTAAGAACATTTAGGAACTCAAGATAGAAAGAATTTACTCGCTCTTAGAAATAACATTCATATGACACAAAAGATGCACCATATACTTTCCCGGAGTGTACTACTCTACTAATCGAGCTCATTCAGTCTAGGATCAAGTAGGACTTTATTTGATTGTAATGCAGGCTTCGGGACGGGTATGATACATTTTGATATAAGAGTGACTACACCTCCCTAAGCACTTTAATACATATACTTTAACATTCAAACCCCATACTTATGTCAAACCAAACTCCACCTTCACATCAATGTATATTACCCCATCCTTCTTTAAGTACAATTACATCAAGAGTCACCACTTATCAAGGAATATTCTTTTCATAGCAATACAACTATTTTTTTCCTTTTCTTTCTTTTTCAATTCAAGTGGCTCTTACTTTTTCAAAACAATACATATTTCTCCTTATTTCATTAGTTCCACTCAGAAGCCAAACCAACCACCCCACACTTTAACTTTTACAAAGTTCATAACTATTCAAGTGCTCATGAGAGGTTAAAAGGTTCAAATAGATAGTTAATTCAAACAAATGGGTAAGGCTTGTAATGTGGTTGCCAAATACAGGATTACAAGCTCAAAGGGGTTAACTATGATACATAACAATTAGGCGGGTAAAATATACATATCTAGCTCAACAAAGAAACGCCTATATCACTTCCAAGACTGAACAAAACTACTATTTCGCTTTGCAAACACACGGGCCAAGTTCTAGACATCAAATGCAATGCACAGAATACCACCCAAACCTCACACACACATGGCACATAAATCACTCAGGATTGGATTTATCAAGATACTTTAGTCAAAGCAGTTAAGCAAATTTAAGAATCTACGATTTAACGTACTTATACTAGAGTCAAAAACTGAGCCTAAGCATTACAACCAGAGTACTAACTATTCTCACGGCATAACGAAGTCAAGGGACCTTGTTTTCTTTTCAGCCCATAGCATAAGGGTTCCTACACCTAACAAAATAAAAACTAACTACATTCGGTTCAAACAAAACCCTTGGAAAAGAAACGCGTCCCAAAGAAAAATCAAGGGGGAATTACTACACTACCTACAAAGAAAATCTTTTTTTTTTCTTTTTTTCTTTAGACTTAAATCCCTCAAGAAAATTGTTTAATAGATCTATCATCGGGAAAACTCCAATCTTTTCTACTTTTGTAAAAAAAAATTTATTCAATTAAACTACTACAACTAAAATAGCATGGAAAGTCACCCAAAAAATCTCCTCACCCCATACTTAAAATTATGCATTGTCCCCAATGCATACCATAACCAATAAGAGGGTAAAAGAAACTCCTTGGTAGGCCAAAGGCCGAAGCACTAGCAGCTCATGGGGTACTCAGACTTCTCTCAGGCCTGGTCCTTCGTGGGGGTACCTCACACTTAGTTCCAACAATCTTGTTTGTTGTTGCATCCTTCCAATATCTTTGCTTTACATGTTCCTAGAAAATCAAAAATTGACACTACAAACATAATATAATTAAAGAAATAAAAAATAAAAGAAAGCAATAAAGCTGGGTTGCCTCCCAACAAGCGCTTGATTTAAAGTCGCGGCACGACGCGAATCACTTTTGCCTCCACCTCGAGCTTATGAATGGAACCCCCAATTTTGCTTCAAGATTATGATTATGCTCTTGGGGTGGTACAAATTCTTGCGAGCCAAAAATTAGATAAAGTCTTATGCACTTTTTGGCTCTCGACCGTGGAGTGTCACCTTGCCTAGGCGACCTTGAGAATTTCAAAATATAAGGCTCATCTGCCTCTTCCTTGGACTCCTTTTTATGCTCGTAAGGATCCATTCCCTTTTTACCATCCGAATATAATGTGGAGAAGTGTTTGGAATGAGGTTCAACGCGCTCAAATACATGAACTATAACACCCCGTAAATTTGAATCGGTTGTGGATGCATTAAATGAGTATTAATGTGATGGTAATCAATTTGTTATGATAATAAGTATACTAGGCATATCATAAGTGATTTAGGGTCCAAGGAGACACCTAAGTCTTACCCAAGTCAGAAAATTACATGATAGACTAAAGTTCCAAATGAGTGCGCACAAGACCATACTTTCGACGAGCATATCTATAGATATATAAGGTGTTAGATGATTCACAACGTATCAAATGAAAGATCTTTGAGTCTAGTTTCTAACTCTTCAAACCTTTCTTTATTTGCACTTTCTTACAAGATGTTATGACCAAATTACCAAAGGCTGGCAGAGGACTGCGCGGATGCGAAACATCCAAGGCCGCGCCCGAAAAGAGGGGCTAGCAGTGAAGTGCTGCCATAGCATCCACATAGCATCCGAGCTCCTGAGCAGAGGACTGCTCGAATGCAAAACATCCACGTCTGCGTCCGAAATCTGGGCTTATAAACACAATTTCGAGATTCATTTTCCCCATTATATTTGGACGACCCTTAGGGTTCTTCTTCACCCACTCAAGAGCACCAACTCCTACCCTCTTCAAAGTAAGCAATCCCCATTATCTTAGGGTGAAATTCCATCATTTCTACACTAGTATTGATGAAATCTACACATAACATATATAGATTTTCAAGAGATTTCTTCAAGAACTCAAAGGAGGTTTTTGTAAGATTTCTTCCAAAAAGGAAATCCTACACCCTTAGACGTACATGTATGGATTTATTAAGAGAATATGAGTATGCATAAGTAATAGAACTCTTGGTATGGTGATTGGAAGCCATTAAATTTCCAATTTAATTACATAACTATGGTAGAGATAGAATAGATGATTATTTAATGGAACTTTGTCGGTTGGGTGTAGATGGATGGTCACATATATGATGTTGGAAGTTATGAATTGGTTAATCATGATAGTGGGATAAATTATTGATTAATGGTAGTAGTTGGATGAACTAAATATATGGTGATGGGATGTAGAGATTTACGCCTACAAGGTGTTTGATAATATACCTAAATGGCTTAAGTTATGAAATTCGTTACTAATATTGGTTCCATTGGATGTTACCATTGTAGATTGACGGTTCTTAGTGTTGTGGGTCATTGTAGTATCACTAAGGGGAGAAATTGAGGTATGTGAGGCTAACTCTCTTTACGTTTGGGAATGTCTATAATTCTCCCTACGTCCCATTCATTGTGACTATTACTAGTTTCCTCATAAAGTAATTATGCCTTAGTTCTACGAATAGTCGTAAAACTTCTATTCTCTAGCTTCAGAACTCATTCATTACTTTTATTCTAAATGTTGTGAAATCAATGCATAATCAATATAGACTTGGGTTTGATACCCATGAGTCTCAGTCTAGATTACTCAACATGTCATAAACAGTTGAAGTTTCAGTTTTCATAATTAGTTCATGAATACATGTCTCAGTCTAGTTCTATTTAGCATTTGAGTATTGTGTAACTCATTATGATTCAGTATTTCAGTATCATGTATTGCAGTATGATTCTTAGTTCCTGATTTTAAATTCCTGAATATTGAACCCCTGTATTTGGGACTGAGGCCGCAGTTAATATTTTATGCATCTTTGGGCATGAGGCTGCAATTTATGCTTTATGCATCTTTGGGCCTGAGGCTGCAGTTATGAATACGTATACTTGGGCCCAAGGCCACAGTTTGTGCACATATATATTGGGCCTAAGGCCGTAGTTTAATATTCAGATAAACAGGTTGTTCATCATTCAGAAGAGGGAGTATTCATATCCTTACTTCCTTTGTTCAGTTCACTTATCAACTATCATTTCAGTTATCAACTATCAGTTATCATTTCAGTTTCAGTTTCAACAGTTATAATTTCAGTTATTAATTATGAATTCTCCGTTATCAGCTTGGTATTAGTTTTAGCATTTATAATTCCTTCTTTCAATTGCTTTACATGCCAGTGCAATTTAAATGTACTAATGTCCCTTTTTTGCCCGGGGCCTACATCTCACGATGCAGGTACTGATTTACAAGTTGATTATTCAGAGCGCTAGGATTCTCGTACCACCTATTTGGTGATCCCCAGTTCTTTCAAGGCATTACCATTACTTTACAGTCTTTTAGTATTTACAGATAATCAGTGTTTTCAGTACTCCAATAGTGGCTTTATAGACTATAGTAACAGTTAGATAGTCAAAAGCTTTTTATGTTAAGCAATGTTGGCTACAGACATATTTAAGACTTGTATTAGAGTTTCCATACTTTAATTTTTATCATTTAGACTTTTAGTATGTCAATATGTGTTAGTTTATCTTTCGCATTTTGTATGTTATGATACACATGTTGATTCATCCAGCCAGTTGGTTCGCTCGATCACATGTAGTTAGGCACTGAGTGTCGTGTTATGTCCAGACCCAGGTTCTCGGCGTGACAAAGCTTTGTATTAGAGCCTTAGGTTCAAGTGTCCTAGGGAGTCTATGAAGCTGTGTCTAGTGGAGTTTCCTTTATATGTCTGTGCCGGCCATGCATATAAATGGTTAACTACCAAGACATTCAAGATTGTCTCATTTCTTTCTACTCTAGATCATGTCATGAAACTTAGCAATAGGTAACCTTCTATTCCTATCGAATTCAAAGATGTATCGAATGCCCAATCAATGGGTAGGAAAACCCAAGGTGCTATAGAGGAATATCGCCTATTGGGGTATAGTTATGCAGTACATGTTGGTAATAAACGAGATTTGAGAGGATGTTGAAAGTGGGATGTAATGGATAGTAGTACAAATTAGAGCATAACCTTATCAGAAAGTATAAAAGCAGTCACTATGTTTTATGGTTATCAGTTTAACTCAGTTACCAGTTATACAGTCTTTTAGTTAGCGGGTTTATGGTTATTCAGTATTCCATGTATTTGTTATTCAGTTACCAGATCTCCAATTTTCAGTGTATCCAATGTCTGCTGACTTGGGAGCATACGGTAGTGCCTACGAGTGCTAAAAGAAAAAGTAAGAACAGTGATTATACTAAAATCGTCACATGTTTTTAAAAGATAACTTTTATTATTTTGCATTGTCTTATTTTGATATGAAAGGGATCACACTAGTTGTGGTTATCTATAAGTTAAGTTTGTACCCCAATTTTTCATCAGCGAAGCAAAAGAAACGGCTAATAGCCGAGGTTAGGAACATATTTGTTAAAGAGGAGGTAAACCAGTTATCAAATATAGGTTCAATTTATGAGATAAATTATCCTGACTGTCTAGCTAACATAGTAATTACTCCTAAAAAGAATAATAAATTTAGAATGTGTGTTGATTATAAAGATTTGAAGAAGGCATGCCCTAAAGACTCTTTCCCGTTGCCAAACAATGACCAAATAATTGATGCTACAGCCGAGCATAAGTTAATGAGATTTCTTGATGTCTATTCTGGGTATAATCAAATTAGGATGTACTCGGAGGATCAAGAAAAAATCTCGTTCATCACAAATTCTGGCACTTACTGCTATAACGTGATACCTTTCGGGCTTAAGAATATTGGAGCTACTTATTAAAGGCTCGTTAATAAAATGTTTGAACAACAATATTGGTTAAGTATCTTAATGTAGGAAGTCATTTGACTCATCAATAAGAGATATTCGATATCTTGAGAAAATATAACATGAATCTTAACCCGAAAAAATGTGCTTTTGGAGTTGGGTCCGGAAAGTTTCTTAGTTTTTTGGTTTCCCATAGAGAAATCGAAGTACATCCCGACAAAATAAAGGCCATCAAGGATATACTTGATTAATTGAAAATTGTAAAGAAAGTGCAAAGGTTGACCATTAGGTTGGAGGCCCTTAGTAGATATATATCAAGGTCTTCGGAGAAATACCACCATTTCTTTTCACTTCCAAAAAGAAGAATGATTTTGTGTGGATTCGGAATGTTAGCAAGCATTGAAAGACCTAAAAAAGTACTTGTCCATCCCACCATTAATGTCCAAACTGAAGGAAGGTAAGCAATTGCTAATTTAATTAGAGGTTTTGGAAATTGTGGTGAGTGCAGTCTTGGTTCGGGAGGAAGAAGGTATGCGATTTCCTATTTATTATGTTAGTAAAATTTTTGGGAGTTGAGACAAATTATTTACACTTGAAAAAGTTGGATCAAGCTCTCGTAGTTATCTCTCAAAAGCTTTGACCTTATTTCAGTGACACCCAATAGCTGTTGTGACAACTTTTCCTTTGAAGAACGTCATTCATAAACTTGAATTGTTAGGTCGGTTGGCTAAATGTGCATTAGAAATTAGTGAATTTGATATAGAATATAAACCTCAAACATCGATTAAGTCACAAGTTTTGGATAACTTCATGGCTGATTTTAATCCGAGAATAATAAATTTAGTTGCTAAAGAAACAGTTCTAGTGT
Organism: Nicotiana tabacum; assembly: GCF_000715075.1. NCBI lineage: Eukaryota > Viridiplantae > Streptophyta > Magnoliopsida > Solanales > Solanaceae > Nicotiana > Nicotiana tabacum. Next base: position 180,318,889 of record NC_134101.1, read on the forward strand.
CTGCATTTGTCTTGTATGGACCTTATTTATGGACGAAGCCTCCAACGTAAAAGGGTCTGGTCATGGGATAGTATTGGTCACTCATTTGGGAGAGACCCTAAGACAAGCTATTAGAACTATACAGTTGACTAACAATGAAGCTGAGTATCAGCCTTTGATAGTAGGACTAGAATTAGCCTAGGGACTGGGCTCCAAGGTTATTGAAATAAAGTTCAAGTCCCAGCTGGTAGTGAATCAAGTATATGGCATCTTTGACACCAAAGAGGAGAGAATGCAACATTACTTGAATAAAGTTCAAGTGTTACATTCCTAGTTTCGGGAATGGTCGATAATTCATATCCCAAGAAAAGAGAACGTGGAGGCACATACATTGCCAATTTAGGTTTATCCACGGAAATGAAAGGAGTCAATTCTGGTGCAATCTTTCAACTGTCGCATTCGATTTTGGATGTGGACAAATATTATAAAGTTAACTCAACCAACCTAGTTTGGGATTGTATAAATGAGTTATGGAGTATTTAAGGCATGGAAAATTACATGAAGATCCTAAAGCTTCTCGGGCACTACGAACTAAAGTTGCTCGTTATTGACTTGTTGATGGTCAATTATACCAAAGGTCATTTCAAGGACCATTGGCTCGGTGTTTAGGGACATCAGAGGTTGATTAGGTGATGAGAGAAGTTCATGAAGGGGTGGTAAATCATTCCGGTGTGAACTTGTTGGTTCTCGAATTAATAAGGGCTGGCTACTATTGGCCCCGAATGGAACGAGACGCAAGGAATTTGTACAAAAATATAATAAGTGCCATCAGTATGCGCAGTTAGTGCGTTAAGCGGAAGAGATTTTGCATTCAATGGTATCATCGTAGTCATTCATGAAATGAGGAATGAATATAGTTTGTCGCTTACCTCAAGGGATCGGGCAGGTAGAATTTCTTTTGTTTTAACTGATTATTTTACTAAATGGGGTGAAACAGGTGCTTAAAAATATTGGAGAGCGAGAAGTGATTGATTTCATATGGGATCACATCATTTGTCGATTTGGGATACCAAAAGAAATTGCTTCTGACAATGTGCCATAATTTATAGGTTCTAAAGTCACAAAGTTTTTGGAAGAATTGAAGATCAAAAGGATTACATCTTCTCCATATCATACAAGTGCTAACAGACAAGCGGAGTCAACCAACAAAGTTATAATCCAAAATCTCAACAAAAAAAATTAGAAGATGAAAAAGGTAATTGGCCAGAAGAGCTACTGAGAGTGTTATGGGTACCGAACAATGGTAAAGTCAGGCACGGGAGAAATACCATTTTCACTTGTGTACGATGCAGAAGCCTAGATCCTGCTAGATATTTAGGAACCAAGCATAAGGTATTCTCGGGCAAACGAGGAGGCAAATAATGAAGCAATGCTGATTAAGTTGGATTCGCTTGAAAAATATCAAAATGTAGCATATGTGAGGATGGTAGCACAAAAGCAAAGGATGAAAAAATATTACAACTGCAAAGAAAATCTTTGATATTTCAAAGTCGGAGATTTGGTTTTGAGGAAAGTAACTCAAAGTACCAGATAATGCGGAAAGATAGGACCAACGTGGGAAGGACCTTATCGAGTTTCAGCTATAACTGATAAAGGTTCATATCAGTTGAAAAATCAAGATAGAACTAAATTTTCAAGCAATGGAAATGTGACTCACCTCAAAAGATATTATTGTTGAAGATCTTTGTTGATATTGAAAGTATGTGCTGCACTTTTTTTCCCTTCGTCCAGTTTTTGTCCCAATTAAATTTTTCTGGCAAGGTTTTTAATGAAGCAACAACGTAAAGCATAATACAAGGAAGGATCATAAATGATAGCAAGAACTCCAGTGTTTGAATTCTCATACTTAGCACCTAAAAACTAGGGGAACTATTGTATATTAGAGCACCAAATGTGTTACGAAGATCGGGATTGTTAGAGCTGGGAGATATATCTTATCGGGAGTGGGGACTGCATGATCAGTCCCGTATAAATAAGTTGTACGAGTTAGCTACATGTATTGGCAACTTTATTTACTTAACCAAATGAATTGATAGAATATAAGGGTCCACCAAACTCTACAGAAATCAGGTTCTCTATGAGGTCCAACAGTACATACGCACATAGCAGTAATTAAATGGCAAGAGGAATTTTACGTGGAAAATTTCCAGCTCAACGGGATTAAAAAGCACGACCTGCCCTTGTAGGATTTCAACTTTACTACTGAACAACTTTTAGATTATAACCTATGAAACCTAGGAATTAACCTCTTTATTCCTCACTAACTTGTAATACTCTATTACAAGCCACTTTGTAATAACTCTATTACAAAGACTTTACAATATGACTAATTCTAGCCAAGACTCAAACACACTGGTTTAAGGTTTACAAATGGGCTCCTATAGAATGCTTCTAAATAAGCTAGATAGGAATTACAATTAAAGAACTATTTTAAAGTTACAACTCAACTAAGGACATACAATAACTCTATGCGGGAACTGGTCCGTAGTAGTTTTATTCTTTGTTCTTGAAGCACTTGAAACTTGCTTGCTGGATGGTCACGTTGATAAGCTTGTCAAATGTTCAAGTAATTTGTTTTACCTCCCTTGCATGCATATATACATGTGTGACATCACTTACAATGATGCAAGCAAGGTAGGTAAAAAGTCTTTCCTGGAAAGTTGACTGCAGCACTATTCTGCACAGTAGCGTGTGCAGGCAGCAACTTTCCATCTAGAAAGTTGACTTCGTGCAGTCTCCTCGGGAACTGGTAGGGACCTGGTCCCTCAGTTGTTCCTTCCACTTCTGAAGAGTTAAATCATATTCCCCGCTGAATCGCATCCTGGGATCTTGTGATCGTGAGGTCTTGTAAATGTGTAAGAGCTTCCTTACCTGGTTCTGGATAGTAAGTTTGTTAGATCATCAAAACATAAAGTAAAGTACTTGTAACCTATCAATTTTTCCCTTTTTGATGATGACAAACTTATAATTAAAAATCCTAGAAAGAGCCATAAAGAACCAAACTGTGAACCAGAAAGACCTTAAGTTCCCCCTGAAGCTCTGCATTCCCCCTTAATCAGTGTAATTATTTTTCCCCCTTTTGGCATCATAAAAAGATCAGAATCAGCTAAGCAAGAAGGAAGTCTAGTTATAAGTTAACGCATGCCACACATGTGCACCCAGTCATGATTAAAAATAGAGCATAAAAGTATAGTACAAATAGCAACAAGGGAAAAGCTTGCATTAACAAAGTTTTGGATTTTACAGCAGGAGCAGAATTAATGTTACTACCAGATCCACACAGTAGAACAAACAAACAAAAGTACCACAACTTATTATCAGAAGAACTGACACGGAGAGACTTAACACTGAGGGGACAAAATCTAAGAGGAATTGGGAGGAGAAGGTTTGGAAGCAGAGGGAATTGTTGGAGGACTAGATCCATACGAGCATTTGCTGACATTTGCTCATTGAGCAGTCTTTCTTTCAGGTCCTCTACTTGTTTCCTGAGCTCAGTGTTCTCCTTTGTTAGGCTAGAAACCTCTTTGTTCTGAGAATGATTGGAACCAAGTGCCTCTTGTAAATGAATTATCTGAGTCTCAAGGATAGCATTCCTTGCTTTCAATTGCCTTATCTCAGTAGTAGCACTGTTTTGAGCATTGATCAACTGAGAAATTGTTGAAGTGCTTGCAACCCCTCCAAATTTTTCTATACACTCACATTCTTCAAGAGTGCTTTTTGAAAAAGTTTGCTTCTTGGCACCCAGTTTAACTGGTCTGAGAGGAACCTTGAAGTGTTCGAAGACCTCGGTAAGAAAGAACCCATATGGCAGCCCCATGATTACCATCTTTAAAATCAGTGACTTTGTTCATGCGCTCTATCATGATCCCAGGCAGATTGATGGTAGTAAAGTCATCCAATGCTTCCATGAGGAACAGGTCTGCACGAGTGGTGATGGATCACCGCTCAGCTCGAGGCAGCAACACTTTATTTACCATTTCAAATAGCAATTGGTAAACATGAAGGAGGGCCTTCTTTTGAACCCGTTCCCCCTACTGAACCACTTTGTCCTTCAAGATTGCATTTCTGAAGTTCTGAGGAGAAACTCCTTGAACACTAGATAACCCTTCAGTGGGCACACCAAGAATAGATCCTAGCAAATCAACGTCTAATACCATATCAACTCCATTCACCAAGGCGCAAATGTGACCATCCTCAACCTTGTACAAGTTGGCATAAAAGATTTGAACTTCCTCCTCATGTATCCTAGCAGCATCACTTGTGAACAAATGCGTCCATTGTTGGAAATCACAGATTTCAATTAGCTGTCTCATACCAGCGTCCTACAAGATATCAGAGGCGAATGTACGCCCCATAGTACCTTTTAACTTCTCAATCTTTCTTTCGAAGTACTCCCTGGATCATCAGCCTTGGACTTCTTTGAGGAACCAGGTTTTTCAGCAGTATCAACCTTTTTCTTAGTAGTCTTACGGACACCTTTCTTCTTTTTATCAGACTTCACAAATTTTTCACCTGAGTCTTTCTCAATATTCTCAGTAGCAGCAACATCAGCAAGCCTAGTCCGATGTTTCAAAGACACAAAAATCTCCTTTTTGGTTTGAGAAGACCATGCTTTTGTAAAAACTTCCTAGTCAACGTATTAGGTTCCTCCTCTTCTTCTACATCCATACTCACAACAGGAACTAACTCTTCATTTACAACTTTGCCATTTTTCACTAATTGTCTCCTCCTTGATTTAGCCTGACGTTTCTTAAGAGAAGACTAAAGAGCCTCCTTATTTTGCAACCTTGATGTGGGTCCCTTAGAAGTGGGCTCTTTACCAACAGCTAATCTTCACCTAGGCAGACTTGCGATTGGTAAGTCATTAGAATCTTCTTCACTATCCTCCTTTTGATTGTCAGATGTAGGACCTGTCTCAGGCATGATTATATTCAGAGGCTCAATGTCTAAATGAGGAGAGGGAGTAGAGTAAGTACTGATGACCTGGGGTTCCTGAGTAGGACCCAAAATTGTATCTTCCGACGGCGGATCAGGTCCTTCAACAGGTTCCCTAGTAGTACCTTCCTGTGCTGAAGGATCAACAAGCACACACTCACTATCCTCCTCAATAGGCTCAGATGCTTCCCCCTGAGTCTTAAGACCATCCCCACTTCCTCCGACAAAAACCCCTTTATTTGCGATGGACATCATATTTTCGATTGCTTCCTTTTCTTGTAGATTCATGAGAAGCTCAGGAGAAATAGGAGAGGCACCTATAGACTGAGGTTCGGGAGCAGTATCTGTTGAGTTGTGACTTTATTTCCCTCAACCTGGTTTGCTTTTGACTTTTCTTCTATAGGAGAACTTGATATTTTTTGATTTTCTTCATTCTCAGCAATATTCGTGACATCCCTCTTTTCTAGCGAGGTAGGAGAGAAGCTCTGGGCAAAACCTCCTGTGAGTGTTGATGCTTGCTGACTCTTGAGAGAGCAGGAACTTGAATGGGTAGGAGAGGAGATTGAGGGTGAGGGTGACTCTATTCTAGGGTTTTGGTTATTAGTAGTGTGAGGAGGAGAGAACGGTGCTGGTGCTTCGACTAGTGAGGACTCGATAGTACTAGAGATCATTTGATCTTCAGCCGTTGTGAGAAGAGGAGAAGATTTGGTGACCTAAAGAGAGATGGTGACAGAGATAGATGTATTTATGATGACAAAGGGATTGTTTAGAAAAAGGGCGGCAGGTTTTAGGGAGATGGGTCGATCTTATAACTGGTGATGCATTTGGGTTTAAAAGGCGCAAAACTAAAAGCTGACAAGCTGATGATTTTGATTGTTCAGAATTGTGCATGAGAGAACATAGAAACTACTAACCTATGTCAGGAGAACCAGGTTCTCTGACTGATCTCTTGTCTGTAAGCTTTTCCTTTTTTACCAGTGTGTACAACTTCAAATTCTTATTTGCTTTGTAATCATAAAGCGTGTCTACCTGTAACGGTATAAAGATGAGTTAGACTTTACTAGAAAATACCTTTTAGCTAAGTTTACCTGAACCTTTCTTTCATAGCCAATCATTGAGGGATCGGGTTCTCAATTGGGTTTTATCAACCCCAATGCCAGACGATTCTGCTCGAAGTGTTCTCTGTTCAGGGCCTTGGTAAATATATATGCAATTTGGTCTTCAGTGCTGCAGAATTTCATGCATATAAGCCCTTTCTCAACATTGTCTCTGAGGAAATGGTGATGTACATCAATGTGCTTTGTCCTTTTATGTTGAACTGGATTTTTTGCCATGTTGAGTGCACTAGTATTATCACATAAGAGAGGCACAGAGTCTGAGAATACTCTAAAATCTTCCAATTATTGCTTGATCTACAAAAGTTGAGCACAGCAAGAGGCAGCTGCTACATATTCAGCTTCTGCAGTTGAAACTGTCACATAATTCTGCTTCCTTGTACCCCATAAGATTAAGCAGGAACCCGGGAAGTGTGCCATCCCAGAAGTGCATTTTGTGTCCACCAGATATCCAACATTCAGTGTCAGTATACCCAATAAGATCAAAATTGTCTCATGAAGGATAATAGAGGACCAGGTCCTGTATTCATTTGAGATATCTCAATATTCTCTTGGTAGTCTTCAGATGAGATTCCTTTGGATTGGATTGAAACCTTGCACAAAGACCCGCGCTAAAAACAATGTTTGGTCTGCTTGCAGTGAGATACAATAGTGACCCTATGGCCCCTCTATACATGGTCTAGTTTACAAGGGAACCAGGTTCATCCATGTCTAGACGAGTAGCTGTTGCAATGGGTGTGTCGATAACTTTTGAGGCTTCCATATCAAACCTTTTTAGCAGCTCCTTGATGTACTTTTGCTGGCTTATCAATGTTCCCTTCTTATATTGCTTCACTTTAAGTCCTAGGAAGAAATTTAGTTCTCCCATCATACTCATCTCAAATTCACTCCTCATGAGTTTAGCAAATTATTCACAGAGGGAGTCAGTTGTGGCTCCAAAGATGATATCATCGACATACACCTAAACAATGAGTAGGTTCCTCCCTCGTTTCTTTAGGAAAAGAGTGTTGTCAATCTTCCCTCTTGCAAAGCCATTTTCCAGAAGGAAATTTGACAATCTTTCATACCAAGCCTTGGGAGCCTATTTTAACCCGTACAATGCCTTATCTAGTTTAAACACATGCTCAGGGTGTTCGTGACACTCAAAACTAGGAGGCTGTTTTACATAAACTTCTTTATTTAGATATCCATTTAGAAATGCACTTTTGACATCCATTTGGAATGGATGGAACTCCATATGAGATGTAAAGGCAATCAAAATTCTAATGGCTTCCATTCGAGCTACAGGGCCGAATGTTTCATGATAATCAATCCCTTCTTCCTGATTATAGCATTGAACCACAAGCCTTGCCTTGTTTCTTGTTGTATTTCCAAACTCATTAAGCTTGTTTCTGAATACCCACCTGGTTCATATAATGGTTCGATCAGCAAGTCGAGAAACCAGGTGTCATACCTTGTTCTTTTCAAATTTATGCAGCTCTTGCGTGGCTGTGATCCAGTCTGCGTCTTTTAGCACTTCTTTTATATTTTTGGGCTCTATTTGGGAAAGAAAAGCTGAGAAGGCAAGTGAGTTCCTTGATTTTGATCTGGTTTGAACTTCTGAGTCAAGAGGAGTGATTATGTTATCAAGAGGTTTGAACCTCCAATTTGGTGCATGAGTATCACTGGTAGAGGAACCAGGCACATATGACTGGGATTCTTGAGCGCTTCTTACTTCACAGAGTGGGGTTCCTTGGACTGCATCAATAACTCTGTTTTCGGCTTCAGTTGTTGTAATCGGGGGACCAGGTTCCTCTTTAATTGATGGAGATGTATTTGCATCTTCTTCAATGGATTCCTTGACATTGCTCATTATGTCTGCCTTTCCATTTTCCATGTCAATTACTTCACCTGGCAAAAATAAGGGCTCTCCATCTTTTCACGGGAAAGATAAGCTTCATCAAAGATCATATGAATGCTTTCTTCTACACATTGAGTCCTTTTATTGTAGACCTTGTAAGCTTTGATTTGAGATGAGTATCCTAGGAAGATTCCTTCATCACTTTTGGCATCAAACTTCCCAAGAGCTTCCTTTCTATTGTTATGAACAAAGCATTTACACCCAAAAGTTCTTAGATGTGTCAGTTTGGGCTTCCTTCCATTCAGCAGTTCATATGGAGTTTTGTTCAGAAGGGATCGGATCATGCACCTGTTTACCAAGTAGCATACAGTATTGACAGCTTCTGCCCAGAAATATTTTGTGATCCCACTATCAATTAGCATTGTTCTTGCCATATCTTCAAGAGTTCTATTCTTCCTCTCCACAACACCATTTTGTTAAGGTGTTCTTGGAGCAGAAAAACTATGAGTGATGCCATTTTCAGTGTAGAATTCATTGAACTTGGCATTGTCAAACTTTGTCCCATGATCAGACCTAATGTGGGCTACTTTATTACCCATATTCACTTGAATCTTTTTGACAAAGGCAACAAACACTTCAAAGGTTTCATCCTTGGTCCTAAGGAACAAGGTCCAGGAGAATCTGGAACAGTCATCGACTATTACAAAGATGTACTTCTTTCCTCCTCTACTTGGCACCCTCATAGGTCCATATAGATCCATATAAAGGAGATCGAGTGGCCTTGCGGTGCTGACTTCCTTTTTAGGCTTGAACGAAGATCTGACTTGCTTCCCTTTTACACATGCATCACGCACTTTGTGATTCTTGAAGCTTGATTTGGCTAGACCACGAACCAGGTCCTTCCTTACTAATTTGTTCAACAACATAAAGCTTCTGTGACCTAGCCTCATGTGCCATAGCTCAGTATCATCATCAATAGCGCTTAGGCAGCTTAAATCATCGTTCTTCAGTGACTCAAAATTAGCTACATAGGTACTCTTGTATCCTTTTGCCACTAGCACCATCTCACTGGTAACCAGGTTGGTCACTGTACAGATTTTTGACACAAACTCGACCATGTTTCCCTTGTCACAGATTTTAGAAACGCTTAGTAAGTTGTACTTCAAACCGTTCACGTAGTACACATTTTCGATTGAGTGAGAGAGAGACTTCCCAATCCTTCCAACTCCCAGAATGTATCCCTTCTTGCCATTCCTAAAGGATATACTCCCTCCTTGTAGGGCCTTTAGTTAAAGGAAATCATTTGTAATTCCATTCATATGCTTTGAGCAGCCACTATCCATGTACCATTGTAGGCTGCTTCCTTTCACTGTTCCCTGCACAAGAAGATTAGGAGTTAGCTTTAGGAACCCAAGCCCATTTGGATCCCTTGTAATGAAGAAAGGGGTGAATAAGGGATCTTTTGGTCCATGCAGGCATTATGCATTTTTTAAATGAGGGACCAGGTTCTCTACTAGTAGTTGCTTTTTCAGCAAAGGCTTTGTTTTTCTGCTATGACTGACATATGGCCTTACGGTTTTCTTTAAGGTGTCAATTGTTACCGCAGTGGGTGTAAAACCAATTGTCATGTACAGTAACGTACTTTCTATGAGGGTTGTAAGGGATCTTTTCCCTTTGAAACCCAATCCACTGCCTGTTTCCCCCATAATTGGAGTACATGGCAGTGAAAGCATCAGAGGACCATGTCAACTTGAGTGATTTTTCAAGATCACTCTACCTAGTTCTTCCTAAAGTTGTTTGTTTTTCTCAAGATCAGCACACAGACTAAACTGCACTGACTTAGCTTAATGTGTGCCTCGCTTGAAACTTCCTTTTCTTTTTGATAATTTTCAGCCCTACTTTCTATTGTAGGTTTCCCAATGGTTTCCTTCAAGTCCATTACTACCACTAGAAGGTCATCTCTTTCTTGTTCTACATTTTAATCCTTTTCTTTAAGACATTTCTTTTTTTTCTTCAGGTTCTCAATTGACTCTCTTAGATCGACTGCAACTATTACTAGGTCATCTCTAGACTGTTCTGCTTCTCCTAGTTCAACTGTTAAGCCATCTCTGTCATTTACAAGACTATGATAAGTGTCGATTAGCACATTTTCCAAAGATATGAGTTTCTTAGGAGAATAAGATTTCAAATTTCTTTGAACATCCAGAAAACTTACCTCATCATCATCGTCATCTTCATCATCAGACTGAGCCATCAAAGCAAAAATTGAACTATACTCAGTTGATTCAATTTCTACAACCATCATAGAGCTATTACCTGGTTTATCATCTTCTCCAGATTTTCTTGATGAATCTCCCCATGTAGAAAGAGCTTGTCTTACAATATTGTATGCGACATTTTTTCTATTGAAGCGTCTGTTAGGAACCAGGTTCCTTTTGGCTGCTTTGTCAGAGTTGTTCTTGTACTGATCCTGCTTTAGGAGAGGGAAATCCTTGATGAAATGTCCTGACTTGCCACATTTATGACAGAGATCACAATTATTTGGCTTGCTAGAACTTCCCCTTTTTGGAATACCTCCATTCATGCGAACCATCTTCTGGAATCTTCTTATTAGGTTTGACATATCACCATCTTCATCACTTGACTCGTTGTTTTCTGTTTTGAGGACCAGGTTCTTCTCTTTCTTGGTCTCTCTTCTTTCACTATCTTTCTTCTTTTTCATCTCATATGTTTTTAGATTGCTAACAAGCTCATCAATAGTTAGCTCCTGCAAGTCATTTGCCTCTGTAATGACGTTCACTTTGCTTTCCCAAAAACTGGGTAGTGCGCTTAGGATCTTTCTAACCTGCTTGTTTCTTGGAATAGTTTCACTAAGGGAGTGAAGATCATTAATGATGAAGGTGAACCGGGTATGCATTTCTTGGACATATTCATTGTATTGCATCCTGAAGAGCTCGTATTCAGTTGTGAGCATGTCGATTTTGGATTGCTTGACCTGTGTTGTTCCTTCATGAGCTATCTGCAGGGCTTCCCAGATTTCTTGGCTGACTGACATGCTGATATCCTATTGTATTCATCCGTCTAATACCACATACCAGAATTTTCTTAGCACGAAAATTCTTCTCTATGGCCTTTCTATATGTATCGTTGAATTCTCTCCTTGTCTTGGGAATGGCTACTGGTGGGTCGCCAAGGTTTTTGTAGGAACAAATGATCCATCATATATGACATCCCATATCTCAGAATCTTCAGCCATAATGAAGTCATGCATTCTAGTTTTTCGCCATCCATAATATTATCCATTGAACCTAGGTGGTCTGTAAGTAGACTGGCCTTCTTCGATGTTCGGAGGAGCAGCCATGAGGATCCTTTCTAGGTGTTAATCTAATAGAAATAACTCGCTCTAGTATCAATTGATAGAATATAAGGGTCCACCAAACTCTATAGAGAACCAAGTTCTCTATCAGGTCCAATAGTATACTCACACACAGTAATAATTAAATGGCAAGAGGAATTTTACGTGGAAAATTTCTAGCTCAACGAGATTAAAAACCACGACCTACCCTTATAGGATTTCAACTTCACTACTGAGCAACTTTTAGATTACAACTTATGCAACCTAGGAATCAACCTCTTAATCCCTCACTAACTTGTAATACTCTATTACAAGCCACTTTGTAATAACTCTATTACAAAGACTTTACAACCTGACGAACTCTAGCCAAGACTCAAATACATTGGTTTAAGGTTTACAAATGGGCTCTTATAGAATGATTTTAAACAAGTTAGATAGGAATTACAATTAAAGAACTATTTCAAAGTTATAACTCAACTAAGGACATATAATAACTCTATGCGGGAACTGGTCCGTAGTTGTTTTGTTCTTTGTTCTTGAATCACTTGAAACTTGCTTGCTGGTGTAAGCACGTGATTTTTGCCCTATATGAGAATTACTCCCAAAAAATCCAAAAATAAAATGATTTTTCTTTGGTGTGCAATTTTGTGATATTTTGTGATATTTTGAATAATTATTTGTATTTGTTTGTGCGTGTTTATTTGATAAATTAATAAAAAATACAAAAATATGTCGCATTTTGCATGTAGGATTTAATTCTATAGTTGTTAGTAATTAAATTTGTTTTACAAAAATTAAAAAATTACAAAAATAAGCATCGTTTGCATTTTTAGCATTTAATGTCCAAATATACAATTTTATGCTTAATTAATACTTAATTGTGCGTTAATTGTTATTGGGAGTTAATTTGCGCTTTTATAACTTAATTTAATTCTTAATAATAGTTTAAGTATTTTTATAATTTAGTTTTAGAGAAATAAAAGAAGAAAAGAAAGCAAAAATATAAAGAAAGTCGGAATTAGGCCTCTTCTTCAATTTCAAGCCACATGCCCAAAAATTGGCCCAATCTTCCCTACGACCCAGTCCATTTCGAACTGGGTCGACCCAGTCCATAACCCAAAAGACTCAAACCCCATTTGTCTTTCATTTTTACAAAACAAAAACAAAACAAAAAAAAATAGGAGAAGAAAACCCTAAAAATCTAAACCATCCGCCCCCCCCCCCCTCTCCTATCTTCTTCTTCTTCCTCAAGCTCACATCCCTTCCTCCCATGGCAGACCTTCCCCCCTCACACCCCTGCCCCCCTCACATCAACACACACACAACACAACCACTCTCACCCCCACGACATCCCCTCGCTGCCATGGCTGCGTTTTTCAAGTTCGTCGAGCAACTTCTACGCCACCATTGTTGCCCGTAGTTGCTTCTCCTCCTGCTGTTGCGTTTTCTTCTTCTCCAACACTGCTGCTGCTGCGTTTTTCATCCTTCATGTTGCTGCTGTGTCGTCCAAACAAACCACCACAACTGCTGCCCGCCGCGTCCAGCCATGCACGAGCTTCATCGAGCTCGAACTCGAGCTCCCATGGCTGCCGTTGCATCTTCTCCGACACCGCTGCTACTACTGTTTCGTGCTGCTGCTCCAGCAGTGTTGCTGTTGCTGCCTTCTGCTTGTGGCGGGCTGCCATTCTTCGTTTTAAACGATGCCAAACGACCACCTTCTTTGGTCGTCCGTTCGTAGTCGTCTTCGACGTCAAGTTATCTTGGTGCGAGATTCGTTCTCGGACAGATTTGTTTACAATCAAAGTTCGTCGTTGATTCATCTCCGGTTAGTTGTTTTTGAGTTTTATTTTGTCCATATTTTTGTTTGATATTTTCCGGATCCAAAATCGTTAAAGAATTCAATTCTTGTTTTGTTCGTTGTTCATCGTTGAAATTATTTTTCTAGTTTGTTCATGTTCATGTGCTTTGTTAAAATTAATTTTCAGATTTCAAAATAGAAGTTTAATTAGTTGTTTTCATGTTTATTTCATGTTTGTATTATTGTTTAAGTAAGTATTTGTTAGTTTGATGTTTGTTAGATTCAAATTGAAATTTAATCAACTATTTCTTCAATTTGTTTCATGTGTTTATGTATTGTTAGAAATTGTTAATATTGTTAAGTTCAAGTTTAAGTTCATAATTGTTTCTTCGTCGATCTTGTTATTTGTTTAAAGAATTTAGTTGTATTAAAGGAATATATTGCTTTAATCGTTTAATCCGTCATGTTTGTTGTCTTAAAATAGATTCATTCATGTTCATACTTTGTTTGGATGATCTTGAATCCGAATTTTGTATAGTTTGATTTCTTGTTTACCATTTATGATTATTGCTTGAATTGTTATCATAATCTTGTTTAAAGTTTAATATAAGAATTGTTTGTTGTAATGTTGTTAGAGTTTATTTTAAGTTCAATATGATTGAATTTAGAAATCTTCATACTTTGTTTGTTGTTGTTGTTGAATCCGAAAATAGGATTGTTTGTTGCTAAAATATTGTTCAATCAAATTTTAGTTGTTCTTGGTTGTTCAATTTGTGTTCATGTGATTTGTTGTTGAAATGTTGTTAAAATCATGTTCATGTGATATTGTTGTTATGATGTTCATCCGTGTTCATATTGTTGTTTGAACATTGTTAGAAATTGATCATATTGTCTATATTTTGGTTAAGTTTGATTAATTGATGTGTTATAGCTGATGGGTAGTTTGGTAAATTTGTAATACGTTCAGGGGTAGTTTGGTCATTTCAGTAAGGTCGGAAGGGGTAGTTTAGGAATTGTACATTTTGTAATTGTTTATTTGAAGCATGGGGGACAAAATGAAATGGGGTGGGTTGTGATATGATTATTTAATATAAAGGGGGGACAAGATTTAATTTAAAGGGGAATCTTGCATTATTTTAAATAAAGCATGGGGGACAAAATAAAATGGGGTGGTGTGATATGTTATTTAATGTAATGGGAATGAGTGGGAAGATAATGGGTTTGGTAGAGAAAATGGGTTGATTTTAATTAATGGAAAGATTTTATGAGAGGGGTTATAAGAAGTCTTGAAATCAGAATAAAAAGGGAGGACAAGAGAAATACACAGACAGGAAAGATACGAGAGAGAGAAACAAATCTGAAAATAAGAGAGAGAAAAGGGCTGAACATTTAAGAGATAGAAAATTCCGAAAAATATTTAAGCTTTCAAATAAAAAAAAAACTAAAAAAATATTCTGCTTTCTTTTGTTGTTTGAAATCAGAATTAATTGTTGTTTCATCAAAGCTGGAAGCTTTTGTTTTTTTGGATTACTACTCCACCGGTCCGTTACTGGGTTGTTACTGTTGCTGGGCTATTGTTGCTGTGTTGTACTGATTTTACTGCTGCTGCTGATTCTCATATTCATTTTCTTTTGCTTCCAATATCAGGTACACAACTGAAAAGCTGGTTATTGTAATCCGAAATATGAAGCGTGAATACATATGAAGAATGAAAATTTGAAGTTTTAATTTCGTTTTTTTCTTTGTTCCTTTTGTTGATTGTATTTAAGCTATTTCATGAATTACTAAATAATAATTGGAATAAGAAAATAATATCATAAGTTAGTCTGTAATAAATCGGTTCGGCAAAATAGGTTAATTCACTAGTTATGAAGGCTTCAAGATTATAGGTTGATCATGAACAAGTAGCTAAATTTAGCTAAGACACGAATTTAAATTAAACATCGTAAATTAGGCATTAAGGCATGACTTGAGCTTAAGCAAGATTAGAAGAACGTTTAAGTCTAATAAACTTTCTAATAAGCTTTAGTAATTATGGTTAAATTTAGTTTCAAATGATTGTGAATAATTAATCTCAATAATATTTTTTTAAAAAATAACAATGCTAAGTTTTAATCTAGCTATATTTGTTTATTTTGAATATTAGTTGTTGAATTTTTATTTAATTTATAATTTTCGAAATTAAGAATAAAATCCCTTTTTCATCAATATTTGTATGAATCAAGCAATTAGCGTGTCATGTTTTCTTAAATAATAATAATAATAAAAACGTAATTAATTAGGATTTTCTTTATTCATTTTAGAGACTAATTTTAAATAGCAAAATGTAGTCGCTTTAAGATTTATCCATTTAGGAAAATAAATGAGATGAGCCTCGCTTAATAAAATGTATAGATTGCGGGGCCCTCAATAAATGTACATTTAATTGCTTAGAATTAAGGAGGAGTCGTTTTCGCAAATTTCACGGCCCTACCCCAAAGTAATAAATCGCTAATTGCTTTAGGCGCGATATAATAATAATACATTCTTAAACACGGGTATGTATTTATGCGACCCAAATCCAAATCCCAAAACATTGAATAAAAATACGTTCCGGATCGTGGATGCATTTTATGTGACCCAATCCAAAGACATATTTTTTTAACGATGTTCACATTCTTTAAAAAATATAATAATGAAAGCGGTAAAAAGATAAAACTTGCACATGAGTCCATATTTGTATAAAATCAGATAATCAAGCCAAATATAACAGTTGAGCGACCGTGCTAGAACCACGGAACTCGGGAATGCCTAACACCTTCTCCCGGGTTAACAGAATTCCTTATCCAGATTTCTGGTTCGCGGACTGTAACACAGAGTCATTTTTCCTCGGTTCGGGATTAAAATAGGTGACTTGGGACACCCTAAATCTCCCAAGTGGCGACTCTGAAATAAAGAAATAAATCCCGTTTCGACTGTCCTTTAATTGGAAAAAACTCCCTACGCCCTTCGCGGGGTCGGAAAAAGGAGGTGTGACAGCTCTGGCGACTCCGCTGGGGACTAGCCCAGAACCAGTGGTTCAGGGTTAGAAATTCGAGCTCATATAAATTGTTATATTTGGTTTTATCTGATTTTTACATGTTTGAGCCTAATGTGCTAAATGCTGCTTTTACCGCTTTGATATTACGTGAACTGTGTATAAACTGTGCCGAAACCCATCTCCTCTCTGAGTCTTCTAAATCATGAAGAAGGGTGTACTTCGTACGACTTCTTTTCTGTATAGTGTCAAATCCCAATTTAGAACGAGGTTCGGACAAGTTGCTAAGCCGGTGAAGCTTCTGTATTCCCGGTACGCTACCCCCTCGGCTCGAGCTGTCCGCTCGGGTAAGCCAGGTCTAGAACAAACACCCAGGTTCTGAACCTAGTATAACAAAGCCACATGCCGGATCCCTAGTAGGAACGTTTGTTTGCATCACGTGCATCTGACTTTGGAGGCTCAACACAGGGGTTGGGTCTGTCTAGGACAGGTGCACCAAAAATGAAAATGACCATCCTGATGCATCTTACTTGTTACTACTTGCGCATTAATTTGATTCGGACTTGTGTGTTGACTGACTTGTGAATAGCAGGAATAATATTTTGAAATTGAAAAAAAAGAAATAGCGGTTAGGGAATTGATTGTTTATTTTGAAAAGAAAACAAATGCCCAAATACTGTCAAAACTCTGCCGAAATTTTGAGAAAATGAAAAAAAATGTCTTATTAGTTTGTTTTATTAAAAGCTAAGAAAAGAAAAAAAGAGTCGTTGTTCTGTTGTGTTTTTCAAAAAAACAAAATAGAAAAAATATATAGTTTGTCTTGCCATGAAAATGAAAATGAAAAGAGTCTTATTTTCAAAATGTTTTTTTTATTATTTATTTGCTTATGAAAATGCAAAAAAAAAAAAAAAAGTCTTTCATTATTTATCGCAAATATATATATAAATCTGAAAAGTTTTTTTTATTTCCAAAAAATATATATATCTTTATTTGTTGCAAATAGTATTTGTCTTGCCAAGAAAATTCAAAGTAAAATTCCAAAAAAGATATGTCTTGCAAAAAATAATATAAATATCTTTATTTTCCATTGTTGATAAAACAAAAATAATAAAAATGTTTTTAAAAAAAAAATCCGAAAATATTTTGATACTTCTTTCAAAATTGAAAAGAAAATTCAAAATTCAAAAAATATTTTTTAGAAGCATTTCTTTTATCAAAAGTAAAATTCCAAAAATATTTTTTTTCTTTAGAATAAGAAAAAAAACAAATGGAAATTCAAAAAAAAAAAAAACTTCCTTTTACTTTTGAAATTCTCAAAGTTCAAATCAAAAGAAAAGGAATTTTTACAAGTCTTTCTTTCAAAAAGAAATCAATCAAAAAAAAAATATATATATATATACTTCCTTTCTTCTTTTGAAGCAGTTCTTTCACAGTTCCAATTAAAAAAAAATATATTAGTTCATTTACTTATTCGCGAGGCCCGAACTACGCGGGTTTGATTCTCACCGGATGTGAGATACGTAGGCAACCCTCATCGGGTCCAACCCCCTTTTTTGCTAAAATAGTCAAAAACCAAAAAAATAAATAAAAACGTGTCAAAATTTTTTATTTTGTCATGAATAAGTCGGGTGGTGTCCAACCTCCCCTTTTGCTAAAATAGCCAAAAAAAACATGTCAAAATTTTAATTTTGTCATAGAGAAGTCGGGTGACGCTGTTTTATGAAGACATAGCCGAATGTTCCCGAAAGGGACGCCGGGAGGCTGACTTTGCATAAACAGCCACCTTTGGGTCATTTTTAAGATTTTGACCAGTTGACCCACACAGCCTTAAAAATCTTCGTCCCCGAGGCGTTGAAAGGTCGTGTTTGCAATATTGACTTTTCTAATTCGAAAAATGATAAAAAGAGTCATAAATAAGTCGGGTGATGCTGTTTTGTCAAAAATAGCCGAATGTTCCCGAGAGGGACGCCGGAAGGCTGACTTTGCATAAATAGCCACTTTTTTTGGGTCCTGTTTAGGATTTTGGTCTAGTTGACCCACACAGCCCTATAAATCTTCGTCCCCGAGGCGCTGAAGGGCCGTGTTTGCAACATCAGGTTTTTAGTATAATTTGAAAAGAAAAAAAAAGAGTCAGCGGTCAGGTGAATACCGTTTGGATTTTTTTTTAGTCAAAATAACCCGAGACAACTTCGGCCGCGTCTTGAACCGTTCTTGCCGAAATAACCTTAGAGTATCTGTCAGTTGTCGAAAGGTTATTTTCGTAAAAGAATGGACAAGTGTGTAAAGTGTCATAAAAGAATCCTCCCCGACCTCAAATTCATGTGAAAGTTGGAAGGGGCCACATTTGCAAAAATAACAGTTTGGTTGCATTTGTCAAACGGGGAAAGAAATTGGCCATTTGTAAATCTTTTAATTAGAATATGTGGGTTGTTTGATTTTCCAGCTTGTAGGTCATCTTCAAACCTTTGAAACTCAGTTTGTTTTAACATGAAAATTGAAAAAAAATATTTAGCATTGTTTATCTTTTATTGGGTCCGAACTACGCTCGGTCTGATTCATGCGGGGTCATGATACGTAGGCAATCTCCATAAGATTCGACCACCACCAAAATAAAAAAAATATAAAAAAATATAATAATAAATAAATAAAAGAGAGTGTGGAAGATTTTCAGGGGGGCACAATTGTCTAACTGCTTAGGTACATTGTATCTCTGATACATGATTGTCTGTCCAATGCCCTAACACTAACGTGATGGCTTCCCTTTGATGTGTCCATATATAGAAAGTGGTTGGTTGTGGTAACTCCTTCCTGCAAAGCAAAATCAAAGGACAATGGCTCCGAACCGCAGAACCGAGTGGATCGGTACTGATGACCAACAACAATTGGTCGAACAGAACAACAGGTTGGTAGAAGAAGTGAAAATGCTGAGACAGCATGTGGCAGACATGTATCAGGCATGGATAACGGGAAAAGCACCACCCCCTCCACCGCCAAGCCTCTTGAACTCGGTCATTTCCCAAGCACCCAACACCATAATGGAAGATTCTCCATACTCTCCATCCCAACCCATTTATGGCAGCTTTCTCAGCTATCCGAGTAGCTCCATCACTCTTCAATGTTTCTCCGCTCCCCAACACCACTTCTTTCCCCGTGACCTCAAAAGCCATACCTCACTTCCCAGGTACCAGACTCCACGAAATGCTTACCCACCCATACAAGCCTACCAAAAGCCATCTGGATCAGGTTTCCGGCCCTGTCAACATGCAAGAATGAAGAGGTTGCTGAAACGAGAAAAGGCTCTCACCCCTATCGGGGTATCTTATGCCAGTCTGTTTGAAAGGCTAAGGCATGCTGGCTCGATTGAACCACTCCCCGCATGTACTCTAAATCCACTTGCAAGGAGCTTTGATCCGGCAGCGCGATGCGCCTACCACTCCAATGTCATAGGGCACAACATTGAGAGCTGTCATAGTTGGAGAAGGGAAGTAGAGAAAATGATCCGAGAAGGGCGGGTTGTGATTAATAACAGTGACATGGAGCACTCGAACCCCCTCGAGAACTTGCCGACGGAGGTTGATGAGATTGAAGCTGGTAATGGTCTCGGCAGTATTGATGCAGAGCTCAGTGGCTAAAATGCCAATTTTGATAAAGTGGGAGGACGTTTTGTTCCTTGGTCAGCAAGAGAGAAGCTTGTGGTGGCTCATTTTGTTGTCATTTCTGTTGTTCGGATTATTAGGGTTATAAGTCGGATGTTGTCTTGTCCAGTTTGTTTTAGGATTTTGTTCTGGATTGTTTTGTTTGTTTTGTTATTTAAACCATTTCACTGGTAGTCTAATACAAAATCCGGTCTTTTATTATTTCCAGTCATCTTTTTGTTTAGTCCTTTTATCATTTTTGTTCAATGCCGATTCTAGGGACATGACATGCGCACCCAGTTTGGGCCTAGTCTTAAAAGTTAATCATAAAACCCTGAGAAGGTGATCAAAGAATTTAAAGGAAATAAGAACGGTTTGAGATTATTTGGAGCCTGAGTCATGTGGAACTGGGGCAAACACAAAGAAAACCGTTAAATAAAGATTCGCCTAAATTGGCATGAGGGTCGTTCATAATAAAAGAGAATGAGAGTGTCGCCCAACGGTGCTTTAGAAGTGACAAATGAACAAACATATGTTTAACATAATTGTCAAGCCCAGCACCGTCGGAAGAGACTATAAATCTATTGTTTGTTGTGTTGTTTGCATTTGGCATGTTTTGAAGACTGGAATGACGAAGGCATTTTGTTCTTCTACCTAAACACTTTATCCTTCGTTACCCCTTTTTGAGCCTTACTTATTTTTCTTTCATACCCCTCGTTCGGAATTAGTAAAAACGACTAGAAAACGCGAGCATGGCATGAAAACATGAAAAAAAAAAGAAGAAAAGAAAACAACAAAACGAAAAAGAAAAGAAAAGAAAAATGGTAACAAAAAAAAAAAGTCAAATGAAAAAAGAGGAATTGGGAACTACGTTTGACCTGATTCCTCAAAGAGGATACGTAGGCGCTTCACGGCTCGGTCATAGTTTTGAAAAAATATAAATCAATCAAGTAAAATATCCCCAAGCAAGAAACTGGGGCAAAAGTTGCGTTTGTGGTAAATAAATCTAGTTCCGAAAGTTGTAACTAATAACCCAGAATTAATGCATTTTTGAGCCTTTAATACCTTTTTTTTTTCTAGCCCTATCCAAAACCCACATTACGGTCCAAAGAAAGACCTTCTGACCAGTCTTCAAAAGATGCCAAGTCAGACAAATGAGAGTCTTACCGGCGAACATAACATTCTGTTCCACAGCAGAAAGGACTCTAATCTCCAGCAGAGAGAGTCATACCGGCAACACTCAAAATCCCCAGCTGGAAAGTGATACAAATGAGAGAGTCATATCGGTGAAAACCTTCACAGACACCATAAGGCGATGAAAGCTGAGAGAAGAACAAAAAATGAGAGAGATAAGAATCCAATGGGGAATCGCCAATTGAAGATCTTGAAAGATGATTGACGGTAGAGGATAGGCCACATACGCATGTCATGGCCATTAGAGTCGGTATCTGCGTTTGATAGGTTTTTATTTATAGTTTCTTTTGTAAAAGAGTCATCATTTCCTTTGTCTTTTGTTTTGTATCTTTTATCTTTCTCCTTTCATAAAAAATTTTCCCCAATAGAGTCTGTCCGGTCAGAACAAGTATGAAATGACTTCAAAATATGTCATCAGCTTCCCAATTATACAAAATGAGATCTGACTAGTGCATCCAAATGGTGTAGTCAGCGAGGAACAAGCGCGAGGCCAGTGTCAAGAAAATATCCCCAGCAAAAGGGAATTGACAAAAGGATTGACGAGTGTCAAAAGGGATATCCTTGCCAAAACCAAAGTTATAAACCTCAAGGCCAAAGCCAGTGGGCAAATCAAGGAGAGCAATGAGCATGATTTGGGAAATTCATACTAGGACTAAAAGGTCGGGGAAATGCCAGTTTCCGAGTTATGTCACAAAAGAAGACGGATATCCCCAGCAGGAAGGGATTATCCCCAGCACATAATATCATCCCCAACAAGCTGTGGAACGCAGACCAAGGAAGGAGAAAGGGAAAAGCCATCCCAGTAGGGGTATCACAACCAACCACCATGTTTTAAACTAACAAATTTTGTTTGATTTGAAACAGGTAAAGGAAATGGCATTGATGCCAGAAATGCATGCCGCAAGGGATATTATCAAACTGGGGCAGAAAATTTTCCTTCCGCTTAGAAAATTTTCTGGAAGTCAGGTACCCATGCGGGAAAGAATAAAGATAACGTCAGTCTCAAGGGAAGTGGTCTTAGAACTAGTGTTGCCCCCAACATAATAAGTTCTATGGAGGAAGTTGTTCCCCGGCAAAGGGATGAAACTTGAGCTCAGTGAAGCACTAGTTCTGAAAGAATCAGAATCCCCCAACAGTGTTAGCCTCGACAGCGTTATCCCCAGCTGATAACATTTTACCCCCCAACAGGTAAGTAAATAATTCCCCAACAGTGTTATCCCCAGCAAGTATTCGAGGTAAGACATTTTCAAGTCTTAAGGATATTTTGGGTTCATCCGCCCTCGAATAGGATATTTTGGGTTCATCCGCCCTCGAACAGGATATTTTGGGTTCATCCGCCCTCGAATAGGATATTTTGGGTTCATCCGCCCTCGAACAGGATATTTTGGGTTCATCCGCCCTCGAATAGGATATTTTGGGTTCATCCGCCCTCGAATAGGATATTTTGGGTTCATCCGCCCTCGAATAGGATATTTTGGGTTCATCCGCCCTCGAATAGGATATTTTGGGTTCATCCGCCCTCGAATAGGATATTGTGGGTTCATCCGCCCTCGAATAAGATATTTTGGGTTCATCCGCCCTCGAATAGGATATTTTGGGTTCATCCGCCCTCGAATAGGATATTTTGGGTTCATCCGCCCTCGAATAGGATATTTTGGGTTCATCCGCCCTCGAATAGGATATTTTGGGTTCATCCGCCCTCGAATAGGATATTTTGGGTTCATCCGCCCTCGAATAGGATATTTTGGGTTCATCCGCCCTCGAATAGGATATTTTGGGTTCATCCGCCCTCGAATAGGATTTTATTTTCAAAGTTGTTGTTGAAGCCAGGCGCCCACCTGAATAACGAAAGGAATACTTTTCTTGTCTGTCCATTGCATATTTTAGGCGCCCACCTGTATAACAAGGGAATACATTCCACGCCTTTGCCAATAGGAGACGCACTTCCTAAGTCTAGTTCTGCCAATAGGAGACGCACTTCCTAAGTTAGTTTTACCCATAGGAGACGCATTTCCTCCTAAGTTTAGTTTTACCCATAGGAGACGCATTTCCTCCTAAGTTTAGTTTACCCATAGGAGACGCATTTCCTCCTAAGTTTAGTTTACCCATAGGAGACGCATTTCCTCCTAAGTTTAGTTTACCCATAGGAGACGCATTTCCTCCTAAATTTACTTTTACCCATAGGAGACGCATTTCCTCCTAAGTTTAGTTTACCCATAGGAGACGCATTTCCTCCTAAGTTTAGTTTACCCATAGGAGACGCATTTCCTCCTAAATTTACTTTTACCCACAGGAGACGCATTTCCTCCTAAGTTTAGTTTTACCCACAGGAGACGCATTTCCTCCTAAGTTTAGTTTTACCCATAGGAGACGCATTTCCTCCTAAGTTTAGTTTTACCCATAGGAGACGCATTTCCTCCTAAGTTTAGTTTACCCGTAGGAGACGCATTTCCTCCTAAGTTTAGTTTTCCCATAGGAGACGTATTTCCTCCTAAATTTACTTTTACCCATAGGAGACGCATTTCCTCCTAAGTTTAGTTTACCCATAGGAGACGCATTTCCTCCTAAGTTAGCATTGAAGTTGGGAGCCCGCCCATATAATAGAGGCATACATTTCTGTCCTTTTACTTTCAGTTCTAGGTCGCCCACCAGTAAAATGCGGGAATACATTTCAGTTCTAGGTCGCCCACCAGTAGAATGCGGGAATACATTTCAGTTCTAGGTCGCCCACCAGTAAAATGCGGGAATACATTTCAGTTCTAGGTCGCCCACCAGTAGAATGCGGGAATACATTTCAGTTCTAGGTCGCCCACCAGTAAAATGCGGGAATACATTTCAGTTCTAGGTCGCCCACCAGTAAAATGCGGGAATACATTTCAGTTCTAGGTCGCCCACCAGTAGAATGCGGGAATACATTTCAGTTCTAGGTCGCCCACCAGTAAAATGCGGGAATACATTTCAGTTCTAGGTCGCCCACCAGTAAAATGCGGGAATACTTTCTGTTCTAGGTCGCCCACCAGTAAAATGCGGGAATACATTTCAGTTCTAGGTCGCCCACCAGTAGAATGCGGGAATACTTTTAAGTTCTAGGTCGCCCACCAGTATAATGCGGGAATACTTTCTGTTCTAGGTCGCCCACCAGTAAAATGCGGGAATACATTTCAGTTCTAGGTCGCCCACCAGTAAAATGCGGGAATACTTTTAAGTTCTAGGTCGCCCACCAGTATAATGCGGGAATACTTTCTGTTCTAGGTCGCCCACCAGTAAAATGCGGGAATACATTTCAGTTCTAGGTCGCCCACCAGTAAAATGCGGGAATACTTTCTGTTCTAGGTCGCCCACCAGTAAAATGCGGGAATACATTTCAGTTCTAGGTCGCCCACCAGTAAAATGCGGGAATACATTTCAGTTCTAGGTCGTCCACCAGTAAAATGCGGGAATACATTCATGTTCTAGGTCGCCCACCAGTAAAATGCGGGAATACTTTCAGCTCTAGGTCGCCCACCAGTATAATGCGGGCATACATTTCATAATTTTGCATTGAAGCAACTTTTTAGTCTTGTATTACAGAGCTTGGAATCAGTAACCCCACCAGAAGGCGGAAGGTTACAACAGGAATCCCCAGCAGTAAACAATAAAATCCCCAGCACCGGGAAGCAGAAGGTTGCAACAAGAGGTCCCAGCATAAACTCAAGTCCATGTGTCAAAAGGAAGAAAAACATCGGAAGAAAAGCACCGGAGGAAACACAAGCCGACAAGAAAGCAAGGCAACAAGAACAAATTTTAGTCTAGCCTAGCTTCTTGTTTTCTTTTAAGCACGGTGTAACAAGGAGATCGGTAAGCAGTGATAACAACATGCAACAACAGTAACATCGCAGTCCCACGGTAGTCCCAACTACCAAAAACTTCCCGAACTACATTGACCTGATTCCT
Source organism: Nicotiana tabacum (assembly GCF_000715075.1). Taxonomy (NCBI): domain Eukaryota; kingdom Viridiplantae; phylum Streptophyta; class Magnoliopsida; order Solanales; family Solanaceae; genus Nicotiana; species Nicotiana tabacum. Next base: position 180,343,749 of record NC_134101.1, read on the forward strand.
GTTTAGCCCAGGATATGTAGGAAACCTTTGAAGCAAAGGTTCGGTCAAATCTTTTTCAAAAAATGCTTCACACGGAGTACTCGGATGGGCAAAAATCGCTCGCTTTTTCTTTGCACGAAAACCCTTCGTGTATCCGGGCAAAGAGGGGCAGCTGTAAGCACGTGATTTTTGCCCTATATGAGAATTACTCCCAAAAAATCCAAAAATAAAATGATTTTTCTTTGGTGTGCAATTTTGTGATATTTTGAATAATTATTTGTATTTGTTTGTGCGTGTTTATTTGATAAATTAATAAAAAATACAAAAATATGTCGCATTTTGCATGTAGGATTTAATTCTATAGTTGTTAGTAATTAAATTTGTTTTACAAAAATTAAAAAATTACAAAAATAAGCATCGTTTGCATTTTTAGCATTTAATATCCAAATATACAATTTTATGCTTAATTAATACTTAATTGTGCGTTAATTGTTATTGGGAGTTAATTTGCACTTTTATAACTTAATTTAATTCTTAATAATAGTTTAAGTATTTTTATAATTTAGTTTTAGAGAAATAAAAGAAGAAAAGAAAGCAAAAATATAAAGAAAGTCGGAATTAGGCCTCTTCTTCAATTTCAAGCCACAGGCCCAAAAATTGGCCCAATCTTCCCTACGACCCAGTCCATTTCGAACTGGGTCGACCCAGTCCATAACCCAAAAGACTCAAACCCCATTTGTCTTTCATTTTTACAAAACAAAAACAAAACAAAAAAAATAGGAGAAGAAAACCCTAAAAATCTAAACCATCCGCTCCCCCCCCCTCTCCTATCTTCTTCTTCTTCCTCAAGCTCACATCCCTTCCTCCCATGGCAGACCTTCCCCCCTCACACCCCTGCCCCCCTCACATCAACACACACACAACACAACCACTCTCACCCCCACGACATCCCCTCGCTGCCATGGCTGCGTTTTTCAAGTTCGTCGAGCAACTTCTACGCCACCATTGTTGCCCGTAGTTGCTTCTCCTCCTGCTGTTGCATTTTCTTCTTCTCCAACACTGCTGCTGCTGCGTTTTTCATCCTTCATGTTGCTGCTGTGTCGTCCAAACAAACCACCACAACTGCTGCCCGCCGCGTCCAGCCATGGACGAGCTTCATCGAGCTCGAACTCGAGCTCCCATGGCTGCCGTTGCATCTTCTCCGACACCGCTGCTGCTACTGTTTCGTGCTGCTGCTCCAGCAGTGTTGCTGCTGCTGCCTTATGCTTGTGGCGGGCTGCCATTCTTCGTTTTAAACGATGCCAAACGACCACCTTCTTTGGTCGTCCGTTCGTAGTCGTCTTCGACGTCAAGTTATCTTGGTGCGAGATTCGTTCTCGGACAGATTTGTTTACAATCAAAGTTCGTCGTTGATTCATCTCCGGTTAGTTGTTTTTGAGTTTTATTTTTGTCCATATTTTTGTTTGATATTTTCCGGATCCAAAATCGTTAAAGAATTCAATTCTTGTTTTGTTCGTTGTTCATCGTTGAAATTATTTTTCTAGTTTGTTCATGTTCATGTGCTTTGTTAAAATTAATTTTCAGATTTCAAAATAGAAGTTTAATTAGTTGTTTTCATGTTTATTTCATGTTTGTATTATTGTTTAAGTAAGTATTTGTTAGTTTGATGTTTGTTAGATTCAAATTGAAATTTAATCAACTATTTCTTCAATTTGTTTCATGTGTTTATGTATTGTTAGAAATTGTTAATATTGTTAAGTTCAAGTTTAAGTTCATAATTGTTTCTTCGTCGATCTTGTTATTTGTTTAAAGAATTTAGTTGTATTAAAGGAATATATTGCTTTAATCGTTTAATCCGTCATGTTTGTTGTCTTAAAATAGATTCATTCATGTTCATACTTTGTTTGGATGATCTTGAATCCGAATTTTGTATAGTTTGATTTCTTGTTTACCATTTATGATTATTGCTTGAATTGTTATCATAATCTTGTTTAAAGTTTAATATAAGAATTGTTTGTTGTAATGTTGTTAGAGTTGATTTTAAGTTCAATATGATTGAATTTAGAAATCTTCATACTTTGTTTGTTGTTGTTGTTAAATCCGAAAATAGGATTGTTTGTTGCTAAAATATTGTTCAATCAAATTTTAGTTGTTCTTGGTTGTTCAATTTGTGTTCATGTGATTTGTTGTTGAAATGTTGTTAAAATCATGTTCATGTGATATTGTTGTTATGATGTTCATCCGTGTTCATATTGTTGTTTGAACATTGTTAGAAATTGATCATATTGTCTATATTTTGGTTAAGTTTGATTAATTGATGTGTTATAGCTGATGGGTAGTTTGGTAAATTTGTAATACGTTCAGGGGTAGTTTGGTAATTTCAGTAAGGTCGGAAGGGGTAGTTTAGGAATTGTACATTTTGTAATTGTTTATTTGAAGCATGAGGGACAAAATGAAATGGGTGGGTTGTGATATGATTATTTAATATAAAGGGGGGACAAGATTTAATTTAAAGGGGAATCTTGCATTATTTTAAATAAAGCATGGGGGACAAAATGAAATGGGGTGGTGTGATATGTTATTTAATGTAATGGGAATGAGTGGGAAGATAATGGGTTTGGTAGAGAAAATGGGTTGATTTTAATTAATGGAAAGATTTTATGAGAGGGGTTATAAGAAGTCTTGAAATCAGAATAAAAAGGGAGGACAAGAGAAATACACAGACAGGAAAGATACGACAGAGAGAAACAAATCTGAAAATAAGAGAGAGAAAAGGGCTGAACATTTAAGAGATAGAAAATTCCGAAAAATATTTAAGCTTTCAAATAAAAAAAAACTAAAAAAATATTCTGCTTTCTTTTGTTGTTTGAAATCAGAATTAATTGTTGTTTCATCAAAGCTGGAAGCTTTTGTTTTTTTGGATTACTACTCCACCGGTCCGTTACTGGGTTGTTACTGTTGCTGGGCTATTGTTGCTGATTGTACTGATTTTACTGCTGCTGCTGATTCTCATATTCATTTTCTTTTGCTTCCAATATCAGGTACACAACTGAAAAGCTGGTTATTGTAATCCGAAATATGAAGCGTGAATACATATGAAGAATGAAAATTTGAAGTTTTAATTTCGTTTTTTTTCTTTGTTCCTTTTGTTGATTGTATTTAAGCTATTTCATGAATTACTAAATAATAATTGGAATAAGAAAATAATATCATAAGTTAGTCTGTAATAAATCGGTTCGGCAAAATAGGTTAATTCACTAGTTATGAAGGCTTCAAGATTATAGGTTGATCATGAACAAGTAGCTAAATTTAGCTAAGACACGAATTTAAATTAAACATCGTAAATTAGGCATTAAGGCATGACTTGAGCTTAAGCAAGATTAGAAGAACGTTTAAGTCTAATAAACTTTCTAATAAGCTTTAGTAATTATGGTTAAATTTAGTTTCAAATGATTGTGAATAATTAATCTCAATAATATTTTTTTAAAAATAACAATGCTAAGTTTTAATCTAGCTATATTTGTTTATTTTGAATATTAGTTGTTGAATTTTTATTTAATTTATAATTTTCGAAATTAAGAATAAAATCCCTTTTTCATCAATATTTGTATGAATCAAGCAATTAGCGTGTCATGTTTTCTTAAATAATAATAATAATAAAAACGTAATTAATTAGGATTTTCTTTATTCATTTTAGAGACTAATTTTAAATAGCAAAATGTAGTCGCTTTAAGATTTATCCATTTAGGAAAATAAATGAGATGAGCCTCGCTTAATAAAATGTATAGATTGCGGGGCCCTCAATAAATGTACATTTAATTGCTTAGAATTAAGGAGGAGTCGTTTTAGCAAATTTCACGGCCCTACCCCAAAGTAATAAATCGCTAATTGCTTTAGGCGCGATATAATAATAATACATTCTTAAACACGGGTATGTATTTATGCGACCCAAATCCAAATCCCAAAACATTGAATAAAAATACGTTCCGGATCGTGGATGCATTTTATGTGACCCAATCCAAAGACATATTTTTTTAACAATGTTCACATTCTTTAAAAAATATAATAATGAAAGCGGTAAAAAGATAAAACTTGCACATGAGTCCATATTTGTATAAAATCAGATAATCAAGCCAAATATAACAGTTGAGCGACCGTGCTAGAACCACGGAACTCGGGAATGCCTAACACCTTCTCCCGGGTTAACAGAATTCCTTATCCAGATTTCTGGTTCGCGGACTGTAACACAGAGTCATTTTTCCTCGGTTCGGGATTAAAATAGGTGACTTGGGACACCCTAAATCTCCCAAGTGGCGACTCTGAAATAAAGAAATAAATCCCGTTTCGACTGTCCTTTAATTGGAAAAAACTCCCTACGCCCTTCGCGGGGTCGGAAAAAGGAGGTGTGACAGCTGGATGGCCCCATTGAAAAGCTTGTCAAATGTTTAAGTAATTTGTTTTACCTCCTGCATGCATATATATATGTGTGACATCACTTACAATGATACAATCAAGGTATGTAAGAAGTCTTCCCTGGAAAGTTGACTGTAGCACTATTCTGCACAGTAGCGTGTGCAGGCAGTAACTTTCCAGTTGGAAAGTTGACTTTGTGCCGTCTCCTTGGGAACTGGTAGGGACCTGGTCCCTCAGCTGTTCCTTCCACTTCTAAAGAGTTGAATTATATTCCTCGCTGAATACCATCCTGGGATCTTGTGATCTTGAGGTCTTGTATATCTGGTTCTGGATAGTAAGTTAGTTATATCATCAAAACATAAAGTAAAGTACTTGTAACCTATCATGAGTGTTTATTTAATGTGCTTTTGGAAATGAAAGGAATAAATTAAAGTCGTTTTGTTTTTATCTTATTTCTAGTTCAAACGATAAGTTAAATTCCTTTTCATTTGAAGTTAGTTAAATTTTAAATGCTTGTGCTAGAATGAACATCAGACGTTCTCTTCAAGAGCACCGTAATCATATGGTCCCTCTCTTAGGAAAACCCTTATAGTAAAAAGATAGATACTGGAAGTATGAATGCCCGGAATTAAAGTCATCGAATGTTAGAAATTTTCAAACTTTATTTAATATTAATAAAATGTTCTACTAGGAAATCAGGCAAAAGATGGTTTTATTGAAACTATCAAACTCAATAGAAGTTTTGGCATATTTATAAAAAACAAATACATCAATTGTTTTTGCAGCAAAGTCTAAAGGAAGAGAGGTTTCTTCTGCATCTTTTGCAGGTGAAGGTTGTTTTGTATCCTCTTCAGCACCTTCATCTTTATTTTCTTATTCAGCCTCCTCTTCGGTTTATGAGTATCTGAACTCGATAATCTTGAAGCAATGGGTCGAGGAGGAATATTGTGGAAGGCAGTCGTCTCCAATTCGAGAGCTTTAGCGATGCAGTCATCCATATTCGCAACACTTTCTTTGTCTTCCTCCAAAGTTTTTCTCATCATAAGTTTTCTCGAAGAGGAAAGAATCTTCTTGATCTTGGATATTAGCTTGAGGCCTCCTGATTTTGGATTGTAGTTGTTTTTTTCCAGCCCTCACGATGCCATAGGTTCGGTTAAGGTCTGTATTTGTCTTCGTGTGTTTACGATTATGTTCCAAGAACTTTTTGAACCTTTCCTCTAGTCTGTCTCTCTTCTCCTCGCCAGTAGTAGCCTCCTCGATTTTGGAATGTAAGCTTTCTTCTATGTTGTTGATTTGTTCCATGAAAGTAGACATACGTTCAGCTGCGACAATTACAGCATCTTGCAGTTTAATCTACCTAGCCTTTGACTCTTTAAGTTCTTCTTGTAATTGAGCGGCCTCTTAGTTGTGGACTATTTTCTCTTGTTCAGATTGCTCCAGTCAAGCTTTGAGCTTGCCTATTTAAGCAACTTTTGCTTTTAACACCGAGAGGCGCTCAACATGTTGATCTCATTAGGCAGTAAGCTTATCTCATTTAGCAGTAAGTACCTCTTTTACAAGATCATCTTTTGTAAACCCTCGAAGGCAAGAAGGTTAGCCTAAAAGGTTAAAATTAAATTTACGAGGATAATGTCTAGCAATAAAAAAAGGAAAGGAAAGAGTATCAAATTGATACATGAGCAAAAAGGTGCATGCTATTATTGATCAGACACTCAGCAGAAAGAGCATCCATTTTTCTACAATCTTTGCTCGAAGCTAGAGACTTCAAGTAATTAGCTACCCCCACCGGTTTAGAGAGTGAATGTCACTCATTGAAACCGTAAAAATGGCACTACATTTACTATTAGGGTTTTGGATGGGTGTCGGGAAAGTGTTATCTATATTCCCCTGATCGGGTGACCGAGAGGAGCGAACATCTTCTGTTCATTCGGTTTAGGCCATTGGGGAGGTAGCAGTTATTGGTATTTTGGTTTGCGATGGAATTGAAGGAGGAGGAACATCAGTGGTAGAACTCCCCAGACAAGAAGAAATAATATGAGCCTGGAAACGAGACTCAGCGTTTTCAACTATTTCCATTTCTATGAAGAGCGCTCAAATTTCTTTCAATTGAGGATTCAGTCGAGCTGGAACAGATCTTTTCTTATTTGAAGAGAAACCATCTCATCATCCATCAGTTTTTTCTTGTCAAGGACATTGTGGTAGGTCCAGTTGGAACTTTTTTTGTTATAGGCATCTCCTGAGTCTCAATCGTAGAGGTACGCTTCTTTTTTGGTTTTTATCCTTAGGCTGGGGACTCAGAAAAGAATGAACTTCACCGGATGCAATAGTGGCTTCACGAGCCCTCTTCCGGTGAAGGATTTCTTGAATTTGCTGACGACCATTGCAGGGTCGTGAGAAACCCCAACATCGGGGCAAATAGAGGACCCTGGACTTTGTATTGCAAAAAGGAGTCAACAAATTGGTTCTAAATAATTTTGAAAATCGAAAGGAAAAAAAGGAGAACTTTTACTTACAATGAAACTTGGCTTTCCAATTAAATTTGGGCGCGATTTCTTTCCACCTACAGGAATCCGATGTGGAACTTCTAAATTTTTTTGTACCCATTGGATAAAGTTCTTAATCAATGGTGGTTCCCACCGGGTAGCTAAAATAAGAAAAATAAAAGTTAGCAAATGAGAAGATTCTCTTTAACGCGATAGGATAAAAAACATATTAGCAAACTTATGAGCAAAGTTCCAGGATTCAGGGATAGAAGGAGATGTTGCTGGGAGGATGTCTATGGTAGCAATGACAATAAATCTTTCCATCCAACCATGATCATTGTCATCATCAACACTCATAGCAAAGACACAGTGGTCGTGTTTGCTGAGTTTGATCATGCCTCCACGAAAGTTCTTTAGGGAGTAGAGGTTGATCAAATGTGAGAGAGTTAGGGTTTCTCCTTCTTGAGAACACAATTTTCGAAGACAAGCCACCGTACACCATATTGATGGGCTTACCTGAGCCAAGAAAATTTGGTAACGGTGACAAAACTCTAAAATAATAGGATCAATGTAAAAGGTATATATAAACATACATGAACAATAGTTTGTTGAATGTGACCCTTTCCACTTCTTTGGATGCGGAGATTTTGATGCTTCTCCAATCACAATCTTCCTTTACCACAAGAATATTAATGGGGCGAATGAAAGAAGGATATCTGTGGATAGGCCAATTTCTGTCATTCTCAGGGCTGATAGCCTCTTTTTGAACTTGAAGGTCCAACTTAGAGTGTAGTTGAGAAGGTATGATTTTGTTTACGGTAGGAGGATCGACATCAAATTCCTTGGTTTTGTTCTTTTTAGAAAGGAACCCTTCTATGAAAAGACTAGAGGTTCTAGGAGCAGAAGACACGATGATAGAAAATTCGAGTAAGACATTTTTACTAAGAAAGGAGGAGTTTTGTAGTAGGGTTCTAAGGAAATTCGAAGAAGAAGAAGAGTTTGTAAAAGTAAAAGGTAAAAGTGATGAGTAGTGGAGAAGTTTATAGGCAGAAGAATTCATGGTCATGATTACCTTGAAAACTGGCGAAAATACTTGCCGAATCATGGGATAACACGTGTTTGGCTCATTAAATGCAAGGAGATGTATGTCCTTTCAAGTGTTAGAAACCGCTCAGGAACTTTTCCGCCAAGAAAAGAGGTCTTATCTACTTTCTGGTAACATAAAGTTTTGCCACTGAAAAGTAAGGGACTATCTGTATGGGATAAAATTAATAAACGACAGGTGGATGTTCGACGAGTTGACACGTAAAAGTAAAGACATGTAAGATATGAGTCAAAAATAGCTAGCATCGGTTATAAATATGTGACCAATGCTGAATAAGTTCTGAAGGTATTGAAACTAAAAGCGAAGATTTGAAAGGAATACATTAGCTGGAAAAGACTGCATTTAATGAGCAGTCGTTACAAAAAATCTCTATATTAATGCTTAACCGTTATCCAACAATCAAGAGGGGTTTTATTCGTATTAAAGAAGAACTTGATTTGGGGATCTTGTCTCCTTGAATAGCTATAAATAGGCGGATTCATATCCATTTTAGGACGCGAAACTTTCTGTTACACAAAAGCCAAAATTTGCCCTTATTCTATAAACCTTCTTTCTCTCTTTTTCGTTCTTCATATTGCTCTTATTATTATTATCAAAAAAGCTGAGCTGGCAGTCAGGCTTATAATTTCTTCAAATTTATTTATTTAATTTATTCTATTCTTAGTTATTTTATATTCTTACCAAAATAATTCACGTGTCTATAAATCGCGTTACAAATTCAAGTGTAATATTTTACGGGTAAACAGTTTTATGCATATAATTGTTGTATGGTAAATTTCAGTACCTTAATGTTACATGCTCGTACACATTATTTTGTGATAATATTTAGCATGCTTCGTACTATGATGAAGCTAAGACTCAGTTAGGACAGTGGGAGGCGACTCAGAGCATTTCCCCATTGCTATGAAGTTACACCAATGATCTACGCTCAGCCCGTTCTTATTTACCTTGGTTATGGACGCACTGACACTCCACATTCAAGGGGAGGTGCCATGGTGTATGTTATTCGTTGATGACATAGTTCTGATTGATGAGACGTGAGGCGACGTTAACAAGAAGTTGGAGGTTTGGAGACAGGCTCTAGTGTCTAAGGGTTTCAAGTTGAGCAGGACTAAGACGGAATACCTGGAGTGCAAGTTCGACGTGGAGCCGAGGGAAGCAGTCACGGAAGTGAGGCTTGAATCACAGGTCATCCCCAAGAGAGGCAGTTTCAAGTACCTTGGGTCGGTTATCTTGGGTGATGGGGTGATAGACGAGGATGTTACACACCGTATAGGGGTAGGGTGGATGAAATGAAGATTAACATTTGGAGTCTTGTATGACAATAAAGTACCTTTGTTACTCAAGGGTAAGTTTTATAGAGCGGTGGTTAGACCGGCTATGTTGTATGAGGTTGAGTGGTGGCCAGTTAAGCACTCATATATCCAGGAGATGAAAATAGCAGAGATGAGAATGTTGAGGTGGATGTGCGGGTACACTAGGATGGATAAGATTAGAAATGAAAATATTCAGGAGAATGTGGGTGTGGCTCCTATGGATGATAAGATGCGGGAAACGAGGCTTAAAAGTTCGGGCACGTACGGGGGAGAAGCCCAAATGCCCCGATAAGGAGGTGTGAGCAATTGGTTTGGGTAGGTACGAGAAGAGGTAGAGGGTGGCCTAAGAAGTTTTGGGGAGGGGTGATCAGACGGGACATGGAGTGGCTTCAGATTTTCGAGGATATGGCCCTTGATAGGAAGCTGTGGAGGTCGAGCATTAGGGTTATTGGTTAGGAGGTAGTTGAGCATTTTTCTACTTCGTACAGGTGTGAGGCTAGTCTGATAGGGTTTTGTCTTAGTCTGCTAGTGATTAATGTGTGTGCACACTATTCCCCCGTTTTTCTTTGTGTCGAGCCTTATCTACTGGCTATTATTATTGTTTTTCATCTATTCTCTAATTCTTATGTTGTTGTCATTATTTCTATTGTTTTCTGTTGATAGTATTGATATATTGTCTCTCTTTTTCTCTTCTTGAGTCGAGGATCTTCCGGAAATAGTCTCTCTACTTGCTCGGGGTAAGGTCTGCGTACACACTACCTTGCCTAGACTCCACTTGTAAGATTTTACTAGGTTATTGTTATTGTTGTAGTTAGCATACTTTTTACAAAATTAATAGTACTAGTACAAAGAAAATTAAGTCGATAATTCAAAATTAATAACTCCATTTCCTTTCTCGCACTCTTTTTTTCATTTCCTTATTCAAGAATTACTGATACACTAATATTGCTATGTAAAAATCCTTGTGGATCAATTTGTTGGTGAACAGTGAACATACTTGGTTAACTTAGTTGGGACAGGTAAAAAGTCTCATTATATTGACGCGCACGGAGGCCGGATCAGAAAGAACTCAAAGAAAAAAAAAAACAGAGCTATATAAATATGAGAAATTGATACGTTTTGTGTTAAAATATGAGAAATTGATACGTTTAATCTTGTTATACTTGTGAAGAATCCCACAGTACAGTAGTGATTCTTAGAAATTGATATGTATATTTGCAGAATTCAAATAAAGAAGGAAATAGTGCTTCGTAAGCAATTGAAAAGAACTGATCTTATTAGTGGGCGTGGCTTACGAGTATTGGACGAATCCTCATATTCCAGTACCTGCAACTCTAACTCTAAATGATCATGAGTCTAATAATTGGGTGATGGAACTTGTGGAAAGAATGAATGGAAGATATCTTACGAAAGGGTGACATTCCCATGCAAAATTGGAAGCTGGGGACACCGTCATAATTGAAAGGACACAAGGAAGCAACAGCAGCAGTGATTGGGAAAACCCGGAAGAATTCGAGGTCCTGATACTTTTTGTTTTCGAGATTCAAACTTCTTAATTTAAATGTGTATCTAGATATAGAATCTTTAAATTTTTTAAAATAAAATTTACATACTTGAAAACTATATAAAAGTACTATAACTCACAAAATTAATTATTGGGACGAAGGGAGTAATTGATATCAAGATGAATCAGCTTTTTTTGTTCGCTTCAATACTTTAGAACTTTCAAAAGAATGAAATAAAATATGAAATTAAGCTATAAAATTAATTACTACATAAAAAATTTGGGGGCCTCAAGAGCTTGGGGCCTAAGGCAAATGCTTTATTTGCTTGGCCCTTCAGCCGCAAAACTTTTAACACCACTTTATGAGTCTAGTTCTCTTGATAAATAAGACGGTACTCCCTCTATTGAAAATAGGTATAGGTTGAAAAATTTTGGTATTGGTTGAAAGAAGGCTAAGAATGAGTTAAAGAAGCCCACACATTAAGAGTAAATATGGGTTAAAACTGACATTGGTTAAAAGAAATTCATGCATTAAAAAAAACATTAGTTAAAGGGAAATTTTCGTTCTTATACCATATAGGAAACTATATTACCAAATATGTTCATAGTTTGTATGTTACCCTTCATGCTAATAGTATTACTACAAAATATAGACAATGCATTAAATAAGGAATCATTGTAGCTGTAGGATTCCTTATTTAGGCGCGCTAATATTGGGGGATTAAATATTTTTCCAGATCTTCCACAACGCAAATCATGCACATTAATCTTCTTCGTCAGTTTCGTTTCAAATTTAGCGTCTCTACTTTTTCGATACACTGTGTTTCTTACTTTTTTCTGATTTCACAAATCAAAAACGACTAAATCTTCTACAATTCTTTTACATCAAACGCAATTATGTCCAAATTTCAGTAATACAAAGCAAAGGAAAAGAGACCAGCAAATCCACCATTGATAGCCATTAAAAAGCTTTGAAGCTTTGAATTTAAATTTGGGTTTTCAAAAATCATTATTTATTTAGATTGGGTGTTGTTGCAAATAATTGGGAATATGGTTTGGAGCTTATATCTCAATTTTGAGGGGTTTTGGTGAAGATTAGACTTGGTTTTGGCTGAATTTCGGATTGAAACTTGAAGAAGATGAAGAAGATATGACATACATTATATTGCAGAAATTGTAGAAAAATTGTATTCTGTTGTTTATTTATTTTTCTTTTATTCATTTAATTATTGTATGAAAGTTGAACAACATTATATAAAAATTATATTTAAGTGGTATTATATTGTAATTGTATATAACTTAGTAGAAATAATGTACGAAAATTGTAGATAATTTGTAGATAAGTTGTATAATATATACTCAGTTGTATGAAAATTATTTTTACTATGTATAAATCAGATACAAAATATACAAAAGACATATTGTATAAATTTTGTATAAAATTTATATGTAAGTTTAATGTTATTGTAGTTGTATTTCACTGGGTGGAAATAATATGTGAAAGTTGTAAAAAATTATAGATAAGTTGTATTCCTCTATAATGGGAGATGTTGGCATATCAAGTAACTTTAATGTTCCAGACGAACATGCATGAAAATAAAGATAAATTCAGTTATGAACAGTTTGTAGAAAATTTGTAGATAATTTGTAGAAACATTAAAATTTTGTATTTTCATATTAATTTTTCAAATGATATGCAATTTTAATGTAGAATAAATGTAGAAAACAAGCCATTGTGAGTCCTATTTGATTCATTCCTCACATTCAACCTATTCTACAAATTTACGCCTCTTTAAATACAATACAACCATACTTCCTTGAATTTAAAGGTATAACAATATATATAACTTAAAAAACATCTTCTCCTCTGCACAAGTTAGCTCTAAAACAGGCGAAGTGGAAAAACAAGCTCCCATTAAAACTTTTAACACAAAAACACAAAGCTCAAATTTTATGTTATTGTAGTTATATTTAACTGGGTGAAAATAATGTGTGAAAGTTGTAGAAAATTGTAGATAAGTTGTATTCCTCTATAATGGGAGATGTTGGCATATCAAGTAACTTTAGTATTCCAGACGAACATGCATGAAAATAAAGATAAATTCTGTTATAAACAGTTTGTAGATAATTTGTAGAAACATTGAAATTCTGTATTTTCATATTAATTTTTCAAATGATATGTAGTTTTGTTGTAGATTAAATGTAGAAAAAAGCCATTGTGAGTCTTATTTGACTCATTCCTCACATTCAACCTATTCTACAAATTCACGCCTCTTTAAATACAATACAACCATACTTTCTTGAATTTAAAAGTATAGCAATATATATAACATAAAAAACATCTTCTCCTCTGCACAAGTTAGCTCCAAAACAGACGAAGTGGAATAACAAGCTCCCATCAAAACTTTTAACAAAAAAATACAAAAGATCAAAAATAAATAAACAACAGTCTACAATTTATCTACAATTGTTGCAATATAATGTATGTCATGACTTCTTCTTCTTCTTCTTCTTCTTCTTCTTCTTCTTCTTCGAGTTTCAATCTGAAATTCAGCCAAAACCAAGTCTAATCTTCACCAAAACCCCTCAAAATTGAGATATAAACTCCAGACCATATTTTCAATTATTTACAACAACGCCCAATCCAAACAAATAATGATTTTTAAAAACCCAAATTTGAATTCAAAGCTTCAAAGCTTTTTAATGGTTGTCAATAGAGGAATTGTTGCTCTCTTTTCCTTTCCGCTTATATTACTGAAGGAACCCAAAATCATAACCATCAAATCGACCAGGCTTGTGCTCATCTTCCCCGGGCACAAAAACATTGGGACAAGATTGCAGAGGTGCCGACAGTTCCTTGGCTATGGAAGAAATAATGGGATTTTGATACAGAAATCATGAGTGTGGGAGGGAAGCGTGGGTGAAGGTGTAGGAATTGGAGAGAGAAACGTGGGGAGAGTGGTATTAGAAGGAATATACGGTACCATTAAATTAGGAGTATAATTAATACCCTTAAAAATTATTAATGGTATATATTTGGTAATTAGGTATACTAAATGTAATTATATCAAACCTTAAATATTGAGGCTAATATAGTTTCCTATATGGCATAGGAATGTAAAAATTCTTTAGTTAAAACCGGCATTGGAGCACATGCATTATAAGTAGGTATAGGTTAAAACTGACATTGGTTAAGAGTGAATTTTATTTTTAAAGGTACAACAGTAGGAATGTTGAAAGTATGGTTGAAACTTGAAAGTTTGTCTCCACGGATATAGTATTATGAATTTTTTTTACCAATAGTCTTCATTATCATCAAATTGGTTGCATCTTAGATCTGAGCCCCCTTTGAACTCATCTTCAACCTCGTTTAACCATTGATTCTGATACTACTTGTTGGGATCGAAATAATAGGGTGTATGCGAAAGCTAATAATGCAAAACTTGGTGGTCAATAAATTAGACTATAAAAGAAAAATATATTAATTATTTGATCAATTGATCTACAAATGATCTTCACTAATATAAAAAGAGAATAATTTTTTTGAGAGAATAATCTCCCCTAAACATGATTCTCGTAAAGTCTACATTGTAGAGGTTATAATTATTGTTGTGAGAAGAAAAACATCAATTTATAGAAGTACAAAACTTTTTCTCCAAGAAAAGAATAAGGCATATGAAGAGATTTATTCCTTTTAGGAGTCATTTTCTCTTCCTTCAAGAAAGAAAATCTTAATAGGTTAGAAATTCAGGTAAAATCCTAACAATTCTCTCATTGGCCTGAAATATTTCTGACAGAATTTGATTCACATAATCCTCATCACTATTGTTTGCCATGGTTAAAAATTTTATTGATTGAAAAATTTTGGTATTATTTGAAAGAATCTCAAGAATGGATTAAAAGGAGCCCACACATTAAGAAGGGTTAAAACTAACATTGGTTAAAAGAAGCTCATGCGTTAAAAAGAATCATGAGTTAAAACCAGCATGGGAGCCCATTCATTGCAAGTGGCATGGGTTAAAACCGACATTGGTTAAAAGTGAGTTTTATTTTTAAAGATGCTGCAACATGAATGTTGCAGGTATGGTTGAAACTTGAAAGTTTGTATCCACAGATATAGTATTATGGATAATTTTTTTAACGAAAGTCTTCATTATCGTCAAATTGGTTGCATCTTTATCTGAGTCCGCCTTGATACTGTCTTCAAACTCGTTTAACCATGGGCTTTGATACCACTTATTGAGATCGAAATAATATAATGCAGAAGCTAATAATGCAAAGCTTGATGGACGATAAATTAGAGTATAAAAGAAAAATATATTAAACTAGGCATAATAATTTATTATGATTTGGTCAATCGACCTACATATGATCTATCACTATTATAAAAATAGAAAATAAAAATTTTGAGAGAATAATCTCCCCTAAACATGATTTTCGTAAAGACTACATTGTGGAGGTTGTAGTTATTGTTGTGAGAAAAAAAGGTCAATTTATAGAAGTACAAAACTTTTCCTCCAAGAAAAGGATAAAGTTTACGAAGGAGATTTATTCCTTTTAGGATTCTTTTTCCTTCCTTCGTTAAAGAGAATCCTAATAGGCTAGAAATTCAAGGCAAAATCCTAACAGAGATTCCTCCATCTTTAACCCGATCTTTGAGTTCGAGCTATGAGAACGGAGAAGTTTCTGGCAGAGAAAATGTCTCCATTAATGGGCCCTAAGAGGCTTGAGTTCCGATTTATCGAGATAGGAGGTACCGAATACCAAACTGTTATTTTAAAAAATGTATAAAGTACTCAACATAAGTATGGAAGAAATCTACGTAAATTTTGATTATAGAAGCCATAGTCTTGTACTGCCGTGAATGGATCCTGACCTTGGATATGTTAGTTGGTAGGATAGAAGTAATGTAGTCTATGTTTTTTTGTAAAAGTTGATCTCGATTTGCAAAATATATGTTTGTGCATGTGTAGAAGAAGGTGATAGGTTATATTGTGTATCCCTGCTATGTTTTGATGATCTAACAAACTTATCGATAAGAACCAGATAAGGAACTTGATACACATCCTCAAGAACTTAAAGATCAACAAGTCTCCAGTTGGGGACACAGTTCAACTCTTCAGAGTCAAAGGAACAACAGAGAGAACAGATAACTACTAGTTCCCGAGGAGACTGTACAAGTCAACTGCCCCAGTTATAAAGTTGCTTCCTGCACACGCTACAGTACAGAAACAGTGCAGCAGTCAACTTTATATGAAATGCCCCTTACCTAACTTGCTTACATCATTCAAAGTGATGTCACAAATGAATTATTAAGATCAAGAAAGGTAAAACAAATCATTTGCATATTCAATAATTGTTCAAGCATTCTCTCAAGTCATCCATCAATCTTGCAAGTGACTCTCCACGACATCAAGAATAAAGAACAACATAGCAACGGACCAGTTCCCCGTATTGAGTTATTATATGTCCTTAGTTGTGTTGTACCTTTGTTAAAGTTCTTTACTTGTAATTCCTACTTAGCTTAGTTAGAAGCATTGCGTAGGAAACCCTTTGTAAATCATAAACCCTTGTGTTTGTGTCTTGGCTAGAGTTAGTCGAGTTATAAAATCTTTGTAATAGAGTTATTAAAAAGTGGCTTGTAATAGAGTATTACAAGTTAGTGAGGGATTAAGAGGTTAATTCCTAGGTTACAATAGATTGTAATCTAAAGTTGCTCAATAGTAAAGTTGAAATTCTATAAGGGTAGGTAGTGGTTTTTTATCTCGTGAGCTGGGAATTTTCCGCATAAAATTCCTCTGTGTCATTTACTTACTCCAGTGTGCGTATGTCTTGTGGAAACTAATAGAGAACCTGGTTCTCTATATAGTTTGGTGGACCCTTAAATTCTATCAATTGGTATCAGAGCAAGTTCTTTCTATCAGGCTAACACCTACAAAGGATCCTCATGGCTGCTCCGCCAAACTTTGAAGAAGGCCAGTCTACTTACAGACCACCAAGGTTCAATGTCCAATTTTATGGATGGTGGAAGACTAGGATGCACGACTTTATCATGGCTGAAGATTCTAAGCTTTGGGATGTCATTTGTGATGGACCCTTTGTTCCTACCAAGACCGTTGGCAACCCAGCTGTAACTATTCCCAAAACGAGAAAGGAATTCAATGACGCTGACCGAAAGGCCATAGAAAAGAATTTTCGTGCAAATAAAATTCTTGTTTGTGGCATTGGTCCTGATGAATATAACAGGATATCGGCATGCCAATTAGCAAAAGAAATATGGGAAGCTCCTCAAATAGCTCATGAAGGAACAACACAGGTCAAGCAATCAAAGATCAACATGCTTACAACTGAATATGAGCTTTTCAGGATGAAAGATGATGAATCCATCCAATACATGCATACTCGTTTCACCTCTATCATCAATGAGCTTCACTCTCTTGGAGAAATCATTCCAAGAAATAAACTTGTCAAAAAAGTACTCAGTGTTCTGCACAGCTCCTAGGAAAGCAAAGTGAACGTTATCATAGAGGCAAAGGACTTGCAGAAGCTAACCATTGATGAACTTGTCGGTAATCTGAAAACCTATGAAATGAAGAAGAAGAAGGATAATGAGAGAAGAAATCTCAAAAGGGAGAAGAACCTGGTCCTCAAGACTGACAACAATTATTCAAGTGGCGAGAATGCTGATATAGCTTACCTAACAAAATGTTTCCAGAAGATGGTTTGCAGGAATGGAGGCATTCCAAAAAAGGGGATATCCAGTAAGCCAAAAGGTTATGACCTATGTCATAAGCGCGGAAAGCAAGATCAGTACAAAAACAACATCGACAAAGCAGCCAAGAGGAACTCGGTTCCTAATAAACGCTTCAAGAGGAAAAATGTCGTTGATAATGTTGTGAAACAAGCTCTTGCTGCATGGGAAGACTATTTCAGCGAGTCTAAAGAAGATGATGATTAAGCTAACAACTCCATGATGGCAGTGGAAAATGAAGCAGCTGAGTATGACTCCATTTTTGCCTTGATGGCACAGTCTGATGATGATGGAGGTAACGATGATGATGATGAGGTAAATTTTCTGGATGTTCAAAGAAATCTAAAGTCTTATTCTCCGAAAACACTTATGTCTTCGGCAAATATTTTAATTGATGCTTATCACAGTCTCATAAATGATAAAGATGCATTAACTGTGTAACTAGGAGAAGCAGAACAGTCTAGAGATAATCTAGTAATCATTATGGTTGATTTAAAGGAAACAATTGAGAGTCTGGAGAAAGAAAAATATGCCTTAACTAAAAAAATTGCAAACATAGAACAAGAAAGAGACGATCTAGTGGTTGTTGTGGTCGATCTAAAAGAGACCATTGAGTGAGTTAAAAAGAGAAAAAAGTTTAAATTGAGAGAGTCTCTAACATTGAGCATGAGAGAGATGACCTACTAATAGTGGTGGTAAATCTATGGCTATCCAATGGGACGGGACGGGACAAAATTAACGGGATGTGACTGGACGGGATGACATTTAAGCGAGAAGGTGGCGGGACAGGACGAAATAGGACGGGATAAATGGGACGAAACGATCGGCCCATCCTGTCCCGCTAACAAACGGGATGGAACGGGACGGGTTCGTGGGCCTTAAGTGTAGTTTTTTTATAAAAAAATAAAACGTCTAGGTTTTTTAAAATGGCTATGTTTTTAAAGTTTGCAATGGCTAGATTTTTGACTTATTTAATAAACTTAAATGTTAAAACGAAAATTAGAAAACTAAGTAAAGAATTATAAAATATTAAAACAAAAGATTTGTAATGAAATATTCTAGTAACTATAAATTTATAATAGAGTTATAATTTATTTAATATAATTTCAAAGTATTAAGTAACTAAGACAATTCATAAAGGAAACAACGCTTAGAGTCTTTTATTTTATTAATAGAACTTTCAAATCTCAAATACAAATATAATTCTTTTGAAGAGCACCTAATCTACGCAGCCACCTTCTAGGAAGGGTTTTATTTGAACTAGGCCTCTTAGTAGCCAATTACAAATTATCATACTAATATTTGTAAGCTCATATATAGCTTCTTTGTAACTTATCAATAATATCTCTTGGACATTGTGCTGGAATTGGCAATGTTGATTGATGTTCCATGAGCTCAATGTCATCATCGCTCCCAGTGCTAAGTATCTCATTGTATTCTTCTTCTTCTTCCTTAGTGGTTAATTTTTCAAAACCAAGATTTCTTCTTTCTGAATTAATCCAATCTCTGAATAATACGAAAATCTCTAGACTGTCCTTCGCTAATGCATGTCTATGATCTCCAATTTGAAATCTTGCCGCGCTAAAAGCACTCTCCGATGCTACTGATGATGCTTAAATAGTCAGGATATCTCGGGCCATTATTGAAAGTGTTGGAAAAGCCTTACCACGCTCCATGCACCACGACAAAAGTTGTTTGTTGTCTTCTTTGTCTTTAATACTTTCCAATCCTTGATTAAGATAAGAATCAAGTTCATCATCAATAGAGGAATCAAAACTTGTTATATCATTCATATATTCCCATAAAACTTCTGCTCTAGACTTAGAAGTAGAAGGAGCAGTTTCACAACCTGTTGTTTCCATAGATTTATATTTATCAAACATTGATCTAGCATAAGAATATATGCTAGCTTGGCAGTTTTCGAGAGATGGTTGTTCATTTTTTTGAATTTCTAAATTCTCATAAATTTTACGAACAAGTCCCTTTTCACCTCTTAATTTTAAAGATGGGTTAAGTAGAGTAGAAATTAAATAAACTTCGGGAATAGAAAAAATATACTTTTTAAATTTTGAAATTATTTCATTAATGACCGGTGCATAAGTTGGATTTATTTTATACTTACCAAATACAACAGAAATTCCACAAATATACCATAATATTTGTGTAACAGTAGGATAATATATACCAAAAAATTATTTTGTACATAATAAAAATTTTCTAAGAATTTAGTAAGCTCTTTGATCTTATCCCAATCAGAATCAACAATTTGATCAACGAGGTTACCATTATGCATATTAAATACTTTTTAGATAGGTACCCCATAATCATAAGCAACTTTAAGCATTTCATAAGCAGAATTCCACCTAGTACAAACATCTTTTGGAACTTTTCTAAATGGAAGATTAGCACTAGCACATTATTGAGCAAATTCACGAATTCTACTCGCTTTATTAGCACAAAAAATATAGGCACAAGCATGTTGTATTTTACTATAAGCATCAAAAAATAAGTAAGACCATCTTTTACAACCAAGTTAAAAATATGGCATGCACATCTAACATTAAAAAAATGCTAGATTAATTGGACAAAGTCTAGTTTTTAAGCTATTTGTTGTAGTTGTGTTAGCAGAAGCATTACCTAAGGTAATAGTTAAAACTTTATCAATGAGTCCATAAAAATCAAGTATTTGTAGAACAGTTGTTGCAATATATGCTCCAATGTGTTTTGAATCAACAAATTTATAACCAATAATACGTTTTTGCATGTTCCAGTGATGATCAACCCAATGACATGTAACAGTTAAATAATCACAACTATTAGGACTACGCCCTATATCAGATGTGATAGACACTTTACAATCTAAGTGAAAAAATACACAACGAATATACTGAAGATATTCGGTTTGAAATTTAAAAACTTCATTTCTAACCGTGGTCTTAGGAAAACCTTGAAAAGCAGAGTTATAAGTTTCTTGTATATAATGTACAAAATCAGGGTGAGAAGGAAAAGTAAAAGGTAAACCACAGACATCCACCATTTTTGCTAAGTTCTCACGATCTTTATCTTTGTTATAGGGGTGTAAAACATGACCAGAAACAGGGTCAAGTTGTTGTTGAATTTGATTAGAACCAGATCCAGTAGGAATGCCAGTACCGGTGGTAGGATCTATACTTTTTCCGGCTTCTATGTTAGCTTGTATCCATAAAGATTTGTAATCCTTTTGTAAGTGTCTAGTTAAACCTCCCGTCCCACCATTTTTTGTGTGTGCAAACACTTGCTTACATTTTTCACATATAACAAGATGATTGACTTTATCATGTTTAAAAAATTTCCATACAAGTGATGTTTGGGACGTTCAGCCTTAGGCTTATCCCTTACAGGGGTACAGGGGGTAAAGCTCCAGACAGATATTGACTCTGAGTTAGAGCCTGTGTTGCGGGACTTGTGGGTATTTCATCTAATTCTTCATCCTCATTTTCTTCATCCTAACATGAGTCATTTCATCTATATGTTTTCTAAGTCTAGGAGAAGGGTTAGGATTAGGACTAGGATTAGGATTACTACTACTTTCACATTTACTATTTTTTACTACTTTTTTTAAACATGCCAAATACATTTTTAGGTGCCATAATTTAAATACGAAATTAAATTAAAAAAGCTAACACAAAAATTAAACACGCAAATAAAATACAAAAATAGAACACGTAAAGTAAACACAAAAATTAAGCACTAAAATGGTACGCAAAAATTATATATTAAAATCAGGAGATGGAACAAAGTGCACCTTGATTAAATATTGAAACTTGAAGAAATTGCTCGAAATAGTGCTCTAAATACTTGACGAATTAATTTAAAGCTTGAAAGCTGCTCCAAAAATTTGCCCAAATACTTGAAACTTGAAAGTTATCACTTGATAGTTGATAGTAACAAAATTGAAAGAATAATATAGATAGAATATTAGAATGTAAGAGATTTGAGAGAGAAGATTGATTTTTTGTGGGAAAAAAATGAAGAAGGATGGGGGGTATTTATCGTAGAAAATAGGGTCAAAGTGTAATTTAATAAACTTAGGGGTTATATTAAAAGTTTGGGGGAGAGGGGGGGAGAGGTAGGGGTTTTGGGGGGGTTGAGGTCATTTTGGCCGTTTATTAACGTTGGCAATGGCTATTTTTGCAATTTAAGCCGTTGCCCAACGGCTAGATTTCAAAAAAAAATCCAGGCGGGATGGGATGGGACTGGACGAAACGGGACGGTACGAAATGGTTGTCCCGTCCCATCCCGTGTCCCGTTTAACATTGGCCTATCCCGTTTAAATCGAAGTGGGAGGGCACGGGGCAAGACCAAGGCAGGTCGTCCCATCCTGTTGGAAGCCATAGGTAGATCTAAAGGAAACAATTGAGGAACTTAAAATGGAGAGTAGGCCTGGAAACAGTCAAAAGGGAAAGGAAGTTGTAAGTGAGGCGCATCTTATGCTTAAAATGAGTTAAAATCAGTGAAATCTAGTCTGTGTGCTGAGCTTGAGAAAAAAACAACTTTAGGAAGAACTAGGAAGAGTCAAGAGTGATCTTGAAAAATCACTCAAGTGGACCTGGTCCTCTGATGCTATCACTGTCATGTATACAAACAATGCGGGAAACATGCAGGGAATCGGGTTTCAAAGGGAAAATACTCCATACAACCCTTATAGCAAGTATGTCACTGTGCCTGACAATTGGCTATGCACTCATTGTGGTAACACTGGGCACTTTAAGGAAACCTGTAAGGCCAGATTCCAATCTCAACAGAAAAATAAAGTTTTTGCTGAAAAAGTAACTACTACTAGGGAACCTGGTCCTTCACATAAAAAAACGTATAATGCCTATTTGGCCCAAAAGAGCCCTAATTCACCCCTTTCCTCATTACAAGGGACCCAAACTTGTTTGGATTTCTAAATTTAACCCTTGATTTTCTTGTGCAGGGAACAGTGAAAGGGAGCAACCAACAATGGTATATGGATAGCGGCTGATCGAAGCACATGACTGGAAGTACAAATGATTTCCTTTCACTGAAAACCCTGCAGGGAGGGAGTGTATCCTTTGGAAATGGCATAAAAGGATACATTCTGGGAGTTGAAAGGATCGGGAAGTCTCTTTCTCACTTTATTGAAAACGTGTACTACGTGAAGGGATTGAAGTATAGCTTATTGAGTATTTCCCAAATCTGTGACAAGGGTAACAAAGTGGAATTTGTATCCAATGCGCAGTCACAAATCTTGTGACTGGTGAAGTGGTGTTAGTGGCCAAAAGATACAAAAACATCTATGTGACTAACTTTGAGTCATTGCAAAATGGGGATCTTAGATGTTTGAGTGTTGTTGATAATAATGCTGAGTTATGGCACAGAAGGCTAGATCATGCAAGTTTCACGTTGTTGAACAAATTGGTCAAGAAGGACCTGGTTCGTGGTCTGCCTAAGTCAAGGTTTAAGGATCACAGGTGTGTGATGCATGTGTAAAAGGAAAGCAAGTCAGATCATCTTTCAAGACTAAAAAGGAAGTTAATACCTCAATGCCACTTGATCTCCTCCATATGGATCTATGTGGACCCATGAAGGTGCCAAGTAGAGCAAAAAAGAGGTACATATTTGTCATATTGTACGACTATTCCAGATTTACTTGGACCATATTTCTCAGAACCAATGATGAAACCTTTCAAGTGTTTATGGCATTTGTGAAGAAGATCCAGGTGAAGATGAGCCTTAATGTAGTATGTATCAGGTCTGACCATGAGATATAATTTGACAATGCAAAATTCGATGAATTATGTGCTGAAAATGGCATCACTCACAAATTCTCAGCTCCAAGAACACCTCAACAAAATCATGTTGTGGAAAGGAAGAACAGAACGCTTGAAGACATGGCAAGAACAATGTTGATTGGCAGTGGCATTATAAAAGGTTTTAGGAAGCCGTCAATACTGCATGCTACTTTGTGAACAGATGCATGATCAGGTCCCTTCTAAACAAGATGCCGTATGAACTGCTTAACGGAAGGAAGCCTAAGATGACACATTTGAGAACATTTGGTTGCAAATGTTTTGTCCTTAATAATGGGAAGGAAGAACTTGGAAAATTTGATGCCAAAAGTGATGAGGGAATCTTTCTAGGCTATTCATCACGAAGCAAAGCCTACAAAGTATATAACAAAAGAACTCAAGGTGTTGAGGAAAGCATTCATGTGATCTTCAATGAATCTAATGACCCATGTGAAAAGGATTTGAATGATAAGACGATCAAGACGGAGAACAGTCACTTGTTCCTAGTGAAATTATTGACATGTCAAATGGAAAGGCTAATATGATGAGCCACATTGAGGAATCAAATGAGGATGGTGCAACCATATCTCCAACTGATGGAGAGGAACCTGGTCCCTTAATCACAACAACTGCAGCTGAAAACAAAGTTGTCGATGGTGTTCAAGGGACCCTAGATGCTGAGATGAGAAGCAATCAAGGTTCACATGCAGAAATACCTGGACCTTCTCACAACGAGGTTCAGGTGTCAAACTGGAAACACAAAAGTTCACACCCCCTTGATAACATAATCACTCCTCTTGATTCAGGAATTCAAACCAGATCAAAGACCAGAAACTCACTTGCCTTCTCAGCTTTTCTCTATCAAATAGAGCCCAAAAATATCAAAGAAACATTGAAAGATGTAGACTGGATTACAGCCATGCTGGAGGAACTCCATCAATTTGAGAGTAACAAGGTATGTCACCTGGTTCCTCGACCTGCAGATCGAAACGTTATAAGAACTGGGTGGGTATTCAGGAACAAACTTGATGAGTTTGGAAACATACCAAGAAACAAGGCAAGGCTTGTAGTTCAAGGCTACAATCAGGAAGAATGGATTGATGATGATGAAACTTTTGCCTCAGTCGCTCAAATGGAGGCTATCAGAATTCTTATTGCCTTTGCATCACATATGGAATTCACATTGTTCAAAATGGATGTAAAAAATCTGAATGGCTTTCTAAAAGAAGAAGTCTTCGTCAAGCAGCCTCTTGGATCTGATAATTATGAGCATCCTGAGCACGTTTTTAAACTCAATAACCTTGTATGGGTTAAAGCAGGATCCCTGTGCTTGGTATGAAAAGTTGTCAAAATTCCTTCTAGAAAATGGCTTTACAAGAGGGAAAATCAACAACACTCTCTTTTTGAAGAAATGAGGAAGGAACTAGATCATTGTTCAAGTCTATATTGATGATATCATTTTTGGAGCAACAGTTGAGTCCCTATGTGAAGAATTCACAAAACTCATGGGAAGTGAGTTTGAAATGAGTATAATGAGGGAACTAAACTTCTTCTTGGGTATACAAGTGAAGCAATCTCAAAAGGGGACAATGATAAGTCAACAGAAGTACATCAAAGAGCTACTGAAGAGATTTGACATGGAAACATCAAAATCATTAACACTCCCATCGCCACAGATACCCATCTAGACGTGGAGCACCCGGTTCCTTGTAAATCAGACCATGTATAGAGGCATCATAAGGTCACTCTTGTATCTCACTACAAGCAGACCAGACATTGTGTTCAGCGTGGGTTTCTATGCAAGGTATCAATCTAATCCAAAGGAATCTCATCTGAAGGCTGCCAAAAGAATATTGAGATATCTTAAAGTAACGCAGGACCTGGTTCTCTACTATCCCTCAGGAGACAACTTTGATCTTGTTGGGTAGGGGTGGGCGTTCGGTATTTCGGTTCAGTTTTTAGAATTTCGGTCCAGTATTTCGGTATTCGGTTTATCAATTGTGTATACCAAATACCGTACCAAATTATTTCGGTACGGTTTGGTATTTCTTATTTTGGTTCGGTACGGTTTCGGTTTTTAACAATCAATGCTAAGTGCTAACTGCTAAGTGCTAAGTGAAGTGCTAACAAACAGTGGACACGCACAACACAATTGAAATTCACTCTAAAAGAATATTTTTCAATATATAACACTATAATAAGTTAACAAGAACGTGCACATGGCTGAAACACCAACACTGTAATTTTCACTCTAATTTGACACTATAATTTTCACTCTAAAACTGTAAAACAACTGCACAAGTGCACAACCACAAGTCCACAATGTGAACGTGCACAACTGCACATGGCTGAAACCTTAAAGCCTGAAACTATGAAACAAGAATAACATCTGGTCATCTGCAGTTGCACAACTATATTACTGCACAAGAATAACATCTGCAGTTGCAGAATAACATCTGCAGTTGCAGAATAACATCTGCAGTTGCAGAATAATATCTGTAGTTGCACAACTGCCAACTGCACAATGCACATTACTAATTACACAGTTAAACAATTAACACAGTCCAACAAGTCCAACAACTTAAACACAGTTAAACACAGTCCAACAAAAATAGTCTTAACTCTTAAGTATTAACACTTAAACACAGTGCAACACTGCAACTGGCCAACTGCAAGTCTGCACAGTCTTAACACTTAAACAGTTAAACATAGTGCAACAAAAACAGAGAGGGCATGCTGATGCTGATTATGTAGGATATTTGGTGGACAGGAAATGCACGTCTGGAATGGCACATTTTCTGGGTTCCTATCTAATCTCATGGGGTACAAGGAAGCAAAACTCGGTGGCACTCTCAACTGCAGAAGCGGAATATGTAGCAGCTGCTTTTTGCTATGCTCAATTGTTGTGGATCAAACAGCAATTAGAAGACTTTGGAGTGTTCTCTAACTGTGTGCCTTTCCTGTGCGACAATACAAGTGCACTCAACATGGACAAAAATCTTGTCCAACATAAGAGAACCAAGCACATTGATGTATGTCACCACTTCTTCAGAGATAATGTTGAAAAGGGGCTCATCCGTATGAAATTTTGTAGCACAGAAGATCAGATTGTAGATATATTCACCCAAGCCTTGAGCAGAGAACATTTTGAAAGAAATTGCTTGGAACTAGGGTTGATAAAACCCAACTGAGAATCTGGTCCGTCGATGATTGGCTATGAAAGAAATGTCCAGGTAAAGTTAGATAAAAATTATTATCTAGAAAAGTCTAACTCATCTCTATACCATTACAAGTAGCCACGCATGATGATTACAGAGGAAATAAGCAGTTGATGCAATGCACGCTGGTAAAAAAGGCAAAGCTTACACGTGCAAGATTCGTTAAAGAACCCGGTTCTCCTATCACAGGTTAGTAGTTTCTTCGTTCTCTCATGCATAATTTTGAACGGATAAAATAGTGCCACATCATCAGTGTGTCAGTTTCTTTTCTCTGCGTCTTTTGAACCCAAACGTCTCACCATTGGTAAGCGACCCGACTCCCAAAATGGTCATCTTTTCTTAACCAGTCCCTCATCCATCTTAAGTAGATCCATCACTGTCACAAATCTTCACATCAAACTTCAAAAAATTTCTTCTTCTTTCTCACTTCAAACTACAAATACCTCCCCTTCAACTCATCACTTCTCACCATGACTGAAAATCAAGAAACCTCGAGTGTTCCTAGTAACACCCCCATTGAGTCCTCACCAGTTAAAACATTGATGTTAGACTCCTCACTCAACATCACTACTAGCCAAAACCCTAAGGCAGAGTCATCCCCAGACTCATTCTCCTCTCCTACCTAATCGAGTTCTGGTTCTCATCGAAGCTGCAAAATCTCGACTCCTAAAAGGTTTGTGGCTACGAGCTCTCCTCCTGCCTCACCGAAAAAAACTAGGTGAAAAGGGTAAAGTTGACGAAGAGGAAAATTAGGAAATCTCCAGTCTTCCTACGGAAGAAGGCTCTAATGTAGACCAAACTGCTGATCTTGTTAATGCTGACTCAACAATGTTAGTTCCTGGTCTTAAGTCGACAGGTAATGTTCCTCCTTCTCTTGAGATTTCCCTAGAGTTACAAGATAAAGAAGCAATAGAAAATATGTTGTCTATAGTTGCTGAAGGGGTTGTTATCGAGGAAGGTGAAAATGTGTCTGAGTCTTAGGGGGAAGAACCCAAGATCTTAGTGGAGAATATGGAGCTTGTGCCCGTTGAACCATCGGCATCGGACAGTGCTACTAGGGAACCTAATGAGGGACATGATCTCTCCTCGGAGGATCCAACTCAGGGGTCCTCTCAAGAACCCCCAGGTCAGTACTGATCCTGCTCCCTCTCCTCATTTCTATGATGAGCCTCTAGTTGTGATTATGCCTGAGATAAGAGCTGCATCTAGAGAAGAAAATAGGGATAGTGAAGAGGATTCCAATGATGTGCCGATTTCTAGCTTGGCTAGGCGTAGACCAGTAGTTACTCAAGAGCCAACTCCTACAAGACCTACTATTTGGTTGCAAAATAAGGAGGCTCTTGAGTCTGCTCTTAAGAAAAGCCAAGACAATCAAAGGAGGAGGAAATTGGTGAAAGATGGGAAGGTTGTGAATGAGAAAGTAGTACCTGTTGTCACTGTGAACGATAAAGTGGATGAGGAACCTGGTTCCTTGACTCGTAAGCCCTCATAAAAGCACTCAATCTCCAAGTCTAAATGGAGATCCTCTGAGAGTGCTCAGAATCTAAACTATGTGGAAGGTGATATTTCTGGTGAAAAGTTAGTGGAAGAATTTGGAGAAAAATATGAAGAATTAAGTGAAAATTTGTCTGAAAAGATAGTGTTTGTGAAGTCTGGTGAGAAGGCAAAAAGTGTTCACAAATCTGTTAAAAGGGAAGTTGATACTGATGAGGAACCTGGTTCCTCCAAGAAGGCTAAAGTTGATGATCCCCAAAGTGCTGGGAAAAAGAAATTGAGAAATTAGAAGGTATTAAGGGGTCGTACCTTTGCCCCTGACATTTTGGAGGAGGATGGAATGAGACAATTGATTGAAATTTGTGAGTTTCAACGGTGGACACAATTGTTCACAGGTGATGCTCCCAAAGTATATTAGGAGGAAGTGCGTAGCTTCTATGCTGACTTCTTCAAAGTTGAGGATGACCATATCTGCATGCTGGTGAATGGGGTCGACTTTGTGATGGACTCTGCCGTTCTGGGGTCTATTCTGAATGTACCTGTTGAAGGGTTGTCTATTGTCCAAGCTCCTGCTCTTCAAATTTTAGAAATGTTATAGTTAAGGATAAAGCAGTCCAGCAGGGGGAACGGGTACATAAGAAGGCTCTCCTTCCAGTTTACCAATTGTTGTTTGAGATGGTGAATAAGGTTTTGCTCCCCGTGCTGAGAGAAGATCCATTACCTCCAGAGCCGACCTGGTTCTCATGGAAGCGTTGGATGGCTTTACTACCATCAACCTGCTTGGCATTATGATCGAACACATGCAGAAGGTGGCTGAGTTCAATGATGGTAACCATAGGCTGCCTTATAGGTTTCTTCTCACTAAAGTGCTTGAGTTCTTCAAAGTCCCTCTGGGAAAAGCTAAGATGGGCACTCGTAAAAAAACCTTCTCCAAGACCACTGTCAAAGAATGTGAGTGCATTGATAAGGTTGGAGGAGTTGGAAGCACTTCTACCATCTCTCGGCTGATCAACGCTCAGAACAGTGCTACAGAGGAGATCATAAAGTTAAAATCAAGGAATGTTATTCTTGAGGGTCAGCTTCAGGAGGCACCTAGTTCCAGTAGTTCTCAAAGCTCAGAGGTTGCACGTCTGACTAAGGAGAATGCTGAGCTCAAGAAACAATTGGAGAACCTGAAGGAGAAACTGCTCAATAAGCAAATGTCGGCGAATGCTCGAATGGATTTAGTCATCCAAACCCTTGCCTCTACCTCTAAGCCTTCTCCTTCTAGTTCTCTCTAGATAGTGTCCCCTCAGTGTCAAATTTTAAGTGTTGGTCTTTTATGTTAGTTTATGATGATGTTTGTGGTACTTGTTTTCTCATTTTGTTCTGAATTGTGGATGGTTGTTAGCAATATTGAATTTGTTCCCCGTCTTAAAATCCAAATTGTTTAATGGAAGATTTTCCCTTTTTGCTATATATGTTTTGCTTTTATGATCTGATTTTAGTCATGTTGTGTGCACATAAGTTACATGAGTTAACTCAAGCTAGACTTTTTTTGCTTAAAGCCTTTTACTAATCTTTTTATGATGCCAAAAGGGAAAAAATAATTCAGGGGGAACAGCATCGGTTAACTGAAAACGAAATTTTAACGTACAATACTTCAGGGTGCAATATCGTTGTAACTTAATACTGTGAAACTTGACATCACCATAATGTAATACTGTGGGACGTGACATCTCACTTTTGGGCTCTCCTTAATTTATTTATGGCGTATTTTCATGTACGAAAATATGGGGTGTAACAACAACCTCAAGAACTTAAAGATCACCAAGTCTCTAATTGGAGAGACAGTCTACTCTTCAGGGTCAAAGGAATAATACAGGAACCAGATAGCTACCAGTTCTCGAGGAGACTGTACAAGTCAATTGCACCAGCTGTAAAGTTGCTTCCTGCACACGCTACAGTGCAGAAACAGTGCAGCAGTCAACTTTATATGAAATGCCCCTTACCTAACTTGCTTACATCATTCAAAGTGATGTCACAAATAAATTATTAAAATCAATCAAGGTAAAACAAATCACTTTCACATTCAAGAATTGATCAAGCATTCTATCAAGTCATCCAACAATCTTGCAAATGACTCTCTAGGGCATCAAGAACAAAGAACAACATAGCAACGGACCAGTTTCCCGTATTGAGTTATTATATGTCCTTAGTTGTGTTGTACCTTTGTTGAAGCTCTTTACTTGTAATTCTTACGTTGCTTAGTTAGAAGCATAGCGTAGGAAACCCTTTGTAAATCATAAACACGTGTGTTTATGTCTAGGCTAGAGTTAGTTGAGTTGTAAAGTCTTTGTAATAGAGTTATTACAAAGTGGCTTGTAATAGAGTGTTACAAGTTAGTGAGGGATTAAGAGGTTAATTCCTCGGTTACAATAGGTTGTAATCTAAAGTTACTCAGTAGTGAAGTTGAAATCCTATAAGGGTAGGACGTAGTTTTTTATCCCGTGAACTGGGAATTTTTCACGTAAAATTCCTCTGTGTCATTTACTTACTGCAGTGTGTGTCACACCTCCTTTTTGCCTACACCCAGGAAAGGGTATATAAGGGAGTTTTTTCCAATTTAAGTGACGATCGAAATGGGATTATTTTACTTAAAGATTCAGAGTCGCCACTTGGGATAATTTTATGGTGTCCCAAGTCACCGGTTCAAATCCCGAATCGAGGAAAGGATTGACTCTGTTTTACAGTCCGCGAATACAGAAATCTGGGTAAGGAATTCTGTTAACCCGAGAGAAGGTGTTAGGCATTCCCGAGTTCTGTGGTTCGAGCACGGTCGCTCAACTGTTATATTCAGCTTAATTATCTGATTTTAAAAAATTATAAACCTATGTGCGAATTTTAACTTTCAAACCGCTTTTATTTAATTTTTAAAGAAGATTAAACGTCGTTTAAAACACGTCTTTGGATTGCACCACATGAAATACACCCGCAATCCTAAACATATTTTATTCAACGTTTTAAGATTTGATTTGGGTCACATGAAATGTACATCCGAGTTTAGGAAGGTAATATTATTAATATACGCGCCTAAAGCAACTACGCGTTTTTAAGTTTGCGAGGGCCATGGAAAGTTTGCTAATGGCACACCTCGGAAGAAAACATACCCATTAATTAAATGAAGGTCGTGCATTTAAAGTTTTTGTTGGTCACGGCACGCCTCGAATTCAATTTTAAGGGAAATTCAAGATTGAACTCTTAAGGGCCCTAACTATATTTGCTAAGTATGGCACACCTCAACTGTTGACAAAGAGCCAAATTAAATCTGAGGAGAATACTGAAAGGGGTTATAATTACTTTAACCTAAGGTTTGAACTTAATCCGCTTAATCAACAAGAAACAAAAAAATGCAGAAACTGCACTATCTCTAGCCTAAAGCTTGGCCCGGCCTGAAACCCAATTGTAGTTGCCCCTTACTACTGATTCTACGTGAGAGGTAACTGGGCTCAAAGGGAAGCCCAGCTGGGCAGCCTAGTTACGAAATGAAGGCAATTGTATTTGGGCCAATGATGATGGCCCAAAACATGATTCAACAAATATACTTGAAGCCAATTATCATTCAAGGAAATTCTGGATTTGGACGAGTGCTAACAATCCTTAAACCAAATTTAAAACATGTTCAGAACTCAGTGCATGTATTATATAGCAAAAAATATATAATTTCCAGTAGTGACGATAAACCTTTTTGCACAAGTTGCTCATCACTTAATGTCAAAACTTACTGATTACAAATTCATGCAGCATCCGTTTCAAACTGACCTAGTCAGCAAAACTATACCAACTCGAAACTTTCTAAATAAGATGAGAAACCAAGCATGATGAACTGATTCCAATCTGGAGGCTTCCAAATCTAAATCGGACTCAGATTCATTTGAAAGTACCTTTAGAATGCTCAGAACTCAGTACATGAATAGAAGTAGGATTACATGATAAGTCATACAATCCGAGATCCAGACCTCAAACTATACAAGAACAAACTTAAACAAGATTGAAAGAGAGCACAGCCTGTACCAAATTTGTTAGAACAAAGTCTAAATTGACTTACATTCAAACTATGGTTGTGACAAAACACAATCCAACAGCCAGACAATTGTTGCTAATTAAATTAGACCATAGTCTTTAATTAATACACATTAAGAGACCTAAATAGCTTTAAATCAACTACATTTAAACAAGCTCAGATCCAAGCCTTAAAACAAAATGAAATGCACATAAGAAGCTAAACTAAAACATAAATGACAACAGGGTAGAATTTAACACAACAGGGACTGATGTTTTCATTTAAAACCAACTGGATCATAGATCTTTATACAAAGCTCAATCAGGTTTCAGTTCCATCCAAGTTTCAAGAGCATACCTAGAAATTGAAAGGGAAAAAGAGGTGAAGAAGCAGTAGATAACAACAGAACAAAAAGCACAACAGTATCAATGCAACAGTGACCTCACATCAGCTTGAAACCCAGAAAAACCAAAAATCAAACCATCTCCCAACCCAGGTGCAAGATGTGAAACTTTCAGAGATTTTAACTAATGAAGAAGATCAGAAATCCCCAGCTGATACAGAATTTGATCAGTTTTTATCAAAGAAATATGCTGGAAATCAGCGTAGTTTTAGAATTCTCAGCCGTTTTTGTTTTCTCAGAATTTTTATCTCTTTCAAGGCTCTTTGGGTCTGCCTTGAAAAGCAAGTTTTGGATGCCTTTATAGGCAAGGGACTAGGGCAGACCTTAGGAATCAGTTTTTGCATTTTGCCCCTTTTGAAATTTTCATTATAACTTAGATATCCCTAGTTAAAAACCAGAAATTCACAACTAACCCCAACCCCAGCTTCCTAGAAACTTTCCTAGGTAATTATTCAGAGATTCTTTACCTAAAATACCCATAATAACCCCCAAATCCTCTGTTATTACTGCAGGACAAAGTCCAAATTCTAAAACTGGGCCTGTCAATCCCGGCTTAAATCCCCACACTGGATTTTGATTTTTCACAGCCCAATCACAATCCTAGATTCATAATTTCAAAAGCCACAAATTTAAAAACTAATCAAAATTTCCCCAAAAGGAGACCCGAAAACCTTAAAAATGCAATCAAAATAACAAAAGAAAGTGGATGAACTAATTAACCTAGACATGCAGCAGGAATTTAACTAAGTTATAGGCTTAATTAACTAGGTGACTAACTAGAACAATAATCATGCTATTTAATCAGAAGAAACTAAACAAATCAATTAGGACCAGAGATCGGGCTTGGGAAGACAAAAAGAACTAGCGAAGACTAGACGGACAAACCTCAAACTCGGCCAAAACTTCGACCAAACTTCAAATAAGGAAAGAAAGAAAGAAGAGAGGGACACCAAGTGAAACACGAAAATAGAAACGGACCCAAAAATGAGAGAGAACTCACCGGCTAAACTCGAAGTGACACTTGATAACTTGATTCACGCGAAACTAATGCCAATAGCTTTTCTCTGTCAAGAAAGAACGAATGGCATCAATCTTGTAGTGAGTCGGCCTTCCAAATGTGAGAAAAGCCAATCCAGGTCGATACGTGCCACCAGATTCGACCGAAAATGATTTTAGACCTTTAGGGTTCGAACTCAGATGTAAGATTTGAGAAAGTTTGGACATATTCGAGGGCAAAGGGTTACGGATTTGGTATGAGGAGGTGAGAGAATTCTGGGGTGTTAAAATGGGGGTGAACGGAGATGGTCACCGCCACCTTGGGGCGGTGGAAATGGAGGCGGCGTCATTAGGGTTTGAGGGTTGGAGTCCATGTGAAAGAGACGATGAGGGGGTAGGAGGTTGTGTTTGGACACTTGTATATCAAGCCACCCCCACTTCCTAGCCGTCTAATCCCATAACCTCGACGGCCCAGATCGAAACTAACTTAAACGAGGTCATTTGGGTTGAGGGAGGAGGTGGACCGAGTTAGTGTGACTTTGGGACGGGTATTGGGGCAATTTGGACGGGTTTCAGGGGTGTAGAGGTATGGGCTTGGAGATAAATCAATTAATTTTAGCCCAAATTCCCTTTCCTTTATTTTAATTTTTTCAATTTTTCTAATTTCTTCTAAATTAAAATTAAAATTAAAATAAACCTAAATTGATTTCTAATCAAATTATCCTACCAAATTAAATTAACTACTCTAAATAATAATTACCACAACTAATTAAATACCAAATTAAAGAAAAACCACCAAAATTCGAAATTAAAATTAAAAAGTGCAAAATAAACTATTTTTTCCATTTTTTATAAAACACTAAATTACTAATTAATTCAATAATGCAAAATTATATCTTAAATGCAAATGCAGTGTATTTTTGTATTTTCATGAATTAAATAAAATAAATATGCACAGACAAATGCAAACAATTATCAGAAAATGCCACAAAATCCACAAAAATTGCAAATAATGAAAAGAAGTTATTTTATTTTGAATTTATGGTAGTAATTCATATAGGACAAAAATCACGTGCTCACAGGTGTACTACGTGTGTCTTGTGAAAACTAATTTAAAGTCAGGGACGATAGAATAAATTTAAAATTGGAATTGTTAGTCAGGGACGATAGAACAAATTTAGCAAAGTATCATATGCCATGTGAGATTGTACACCAATTTAAAGTCATTTTCCATGCACTGGTGTTTTACTCTTAAGAGATCGTTTGGTTACCCTATATAGTTAAAATCCTCAAAAACTTTTCTATCCTCCAATTCCTTCTGATTATTTTACCATAATAGGAGTAACGCAACAAAACTAGTTCTAGGGTGAGAAAGGTATAGGATATAGTAATAAAAAAATTGTACTGTAACAACATTTTGGCTAATACATTGGGGTCTTGACCAATTATGAAGCAGATTGACACGAGTTGACATGCAAAAAAAAAGAACTCTGAGCAAGATGTACAAGCCATATTACTACTATTATCACAAAACTTTGTGTCTGTGAGTATCAAGGGCGAAGGCACACTTGGGTTAAGGTGGTCAACTGACCACTCTTTGTTGGAATACTATACTATTTATATAGGTAAAATATTATATTTTAGAGGTACATAACATGTATTGAACATTCTTTGTGAGATTATTTTTTACTTATTTCAAATTTGAACACTCTTGAGAAAATTTCTGACTTCGTCAATATTGAAACATCAAGCTAAGGAACTGACGTTACCAGCTACAACAATAAGCTACCCACTCTGTATACGAACTGTAATGAAAAAAGAATTACTTCAATTCTAATAGTACTATTTGATGAAAGTATTATTACTGAGTATGTAATGCAAATTTGTGCACGTAGTCCTCATCATCAAGAATATCATCTGCTTACTCGATTCTGATATCATACTAGCCACAACCAGAACGATTCAAGATCACCTTCATACTCTGACTGATCATCACCTTTTTTATTATCTCCAATTACAACAGTAGTAGTAGCAGCAGCAGCGTCTAATTTCTCCCTCTCTTTACTGCTTCCTCTCTGGTAAGTGATTTCATAGTGATTATTCAGCTCATGTTCATCATTGTGCACAATTACCTTGTCAAGAAATAAGGTGTCAGAAGTTAACAAGTTATGTTTAACAGCATATTCTTTCCATTCTCCTCCTCCAATATAGTATCCATCCTCCTCGCTACCATGCACCAATTTCATCTCCACTATATTGTTTCCCACTGGATCAAACAAAGTTAGAGGTATTTCTCCTCCTACTGCAGGAAGAGGAAGATCATTTAGATTCTCTTCTACTTCTTTCTTTGGCAGTATTAATTTTACACTATCAGCATTTTCAGAACATAATTTCATCTCAACAACTGGTTGTATCTCAATTAATCCTGTACCACAATAGGAATAATTTTCACTCAACTTCCTTAGATAGAGATCTTTGACTTCAGCTCTAGACAAGCGCCTGACTAATACATGATTGTCAATGGCTCTATGGTCGGAAATGTAATCGACTCGAAGACGCTGGTTATCTGAAATCTCAATTACTACCAAATCCTTAGGTTTCAACTGATGTTCCTGTACGAAGTTCTCCCATTCGACTTCGCATTCTATTCATCTTCCTCCATGTTGCGTACTAATTCGACTTGGCATTCTTGTTCGTCAAGGTCAGCGCTTTGTAATTCTGGACTCTGTAAATAATGCGCCAGTTTCCTGGGAATCTGTAACTGACCAGTAATGTCATCTTCGCTTAATTGCTTTTCAAGAAACAGTTTCCTGTTTTCATCTCTATAAACCCACGCAGTTCCAAATGGGTTACATCTGCCATTAATAGAAGAAGCATCAACCGGAATTATACATAAATAACTCTTAATTACAATTTGATTTCATCACTTTCTTGATCACCTTATTCATTTCGTAAAAGAATTGTAATTTTCTACTTCGTTCTTGGAATCAATCATCGAAATTAACTACTATTAGTACTAGATTGGTTCTGGTTTAAAGAAAAGGGGAATTATTCAAAACTGATGAAAATTGAAAACGATTAAGTAACATACTTGATTTTCAGAGAAGCACTCCTCGATTTATCAGAGAGGTGAATGTCTTGAAAGTTATCGCAGATTTCATTCGCCGCCATGTATTGAAAGTTGTCATTCTTGTCTTTCTCCAGTAGCCCTGAATTGTCTTCCATCTTAGACAGTGAAATTCTTGAAATTTTTGCTTTAGAAAGTACGCTATGAATTATGTTCTTCTGAAGAGAGACGTAAATGAAAACAGAGGAGCTAATGGAAATATATATGGTTTTCAACTTTCACCGTTATTTTTAGCTCTAGTTCCACTTTTCTTTACTTTCCAGTTTCATTCATGTCTTGAATTTTTCCTTTATGACAATTATTTGCGAAAGTTTCACAAATAAATTGAAATGTCTTTAAAAAGTTGGCGGTTAATCTTTTAATAATAATATTATAATATACTACTATAAAATATAAGGAGTTGTTAATTTTCAAGTCCATGAATAATAGGAGTAACAGATATACAAGAGAGTATTCGTTTTGTCCATTGGGTAGCTTCTGGCACGGCAGAGTGAAGAAACTCGCTAAGATTCTGACCGACATTGAAGCAGAGCAAGCATAGATGAGAGAAGGAAAACGCATGCAAAATTTGGGGATATTTTTTGTTCATTATCAATAGAACAGTAGTACAAATCTCTGTTTTACAAGGCAGAATTAGGACTTGTTCGGGGCTCGTCCCGGGGCGGAGCACTCGTAAAACGCCCCTGAACTTATGTGTGGGACTTAGTTCCGTGAGACTTACGCGCGCCTCGGCCGTCGGGGCTTACGCCCTGGACACGCCCAACGCTCAGCGTACTGAGCTCGCCTAATAGAACTTTATGCAATTGTGTGTAACTAACCTTGTAAATCCTCTAATTTTCTTAATAAATCGTTGACTATTCCTAATTAAAATAAAAATTATTGCACGTTATCCTCTAAGACTACTATGATAGTAAATTTTAAATAAATCTTTCATTTAAAAAGTATTTATTTATTAACTTTTGTTAAGTCTTTATTATATAATAGTCCATAATTTTTTGTATAAAATTATTTCCTAAATATTATTTTTCTCACGTTTACGAGATACAATACTTATTCAATTTAATAGCTCAGTATTAGCTATTAACTATTTATAAATAATTAGTTATCATGGTATTTTATGGTGAATTATCTGTCACTTTATTAATTTATTGAAACTAAAAAATAAATAATGCTAGAGAATCATATTTAAATTGTGAATTATATTTTTATATAAATTCACTTTCAAGTAGAAAGCATATTAAATAAAGGAGTATCTTAAAAAAATATCAAATTATAATATCGAATTCTTTCAAGATTTGTTACTCCTTAAGAAAATATTTGAGTTGTAACGACGTTGCAGCTAATTTTCATATTATGATATATGTCATACTTTTTGTATTATTCATAGTTGAATTATTATTTATAAGTATTTTAAATATTATTTTTTATAATTTTATGATCTTAATATAATTTTTATAATTATTTTTTATTTAATACTATCTTCAAATTCTTGAAATTAATAAAATTTAAAGATCTGTGGGACTTACGCCCCATGTCCCAAGGCTTACGTCTCGCCTCGTCAGAGGTAAAACAGCTCGCCTCACGCCCCCGCCTTTTAAAACCTTGGTACAAATGAGCTAGCTACACACACACACACACACACACACACACACACATATATATATATATATACATACATACATACATACATACATAGTGCCAGCTGTCTAAACTAACCTCCACTACCAACATAATTAGCTAATAACTAATTACACTTCACTAACTAATATAGTTAAGACATATTAGGTCGTTAGTGCACAGTTAGGCAGTTAGCTAATTCTTTCACACACACCCTCAAGCTAGGAGCTATGAAGATGTTCTTCATGCCTAGCTTGGACAGCAAATAATGATGTTGAGTTGCACCCAAGCTCTTAGTAAGAATATCTGCATGTTGCTCTAAAGAGGGAATATGTAATAGATGAACGAGGCCAAGTTGCACCTTCTCGCGAATGAAATGACAGTTGATATCAATATGCTTTATGCGCTCATGAAACACTGGATTAGCAGCTATTTGAATCGCTGACTTACTGTCACATAGCAAAGAGATAGGTTTCCGAATATGCACCCCTAATTCCTTAATCAAACCAGTCACCCACAATATTTCTACAACTGTTGATGCCAGACTTCGATACTCAGCTTCAGCTGAGCTTCTGGATATAGTAGTTTGTTTCTTCGACTTCCATGAGATCAAAGAGCTCCCAAACTTGATCAAATACCCAGTAATTGATCTCCTAGTGTTTGGGCAAGATGCCCAATCTGCAGCACAATAGGCTGTAAGCTGAGATGAAACATCTGCAGACATTATTATCCCCAAGTCTGGAGACTGCTTGATATACTCGATCACCTTGATGGCAGCATCCACATGTGATGTTTTAGGACAATGCATGAACTGACTCAAGCATTGCACTGCAAATGCAATATCTGGTCTAGTCATGGTGAGATAGAGAAGTTTCCTAACTAACCTTTGATAAGTACTAGGGTCATCAAAAACTTTATCATCTTCAATACCAAACTGAGTGTCAAACTCCAATGTTGTAAGCTTCTTGTTGACCTCCAAAGGTGCCCTTATTGTCTTTGAACCTGAGAGTCCCATGTCTGATATGAGTTCTAATGCATATTTTCTTTGATGCATTAGAATTCCCTCTTTGCTTCTAGAAAATTCAATCACTAAGAAAAACTCCAGCTCCCCTAAGTCCTTGATTTTAAAGACTTGTTGTAAGTACTCCTTAGTCTCTTGTATTAAGATGGCATCATCTCCTTTGATTAGTAGGTCATCAACATAAACTAAGACCACCATTATTTTCCCTTGAACTTTTGTGGTAAATAAGGAATAGTCTGAGTGACTCTGACAGAACCCAAAAGTTGTAAATGCAGATGTTAGCTTGATGTTCCACTGTCGAGAAGCTTGCTTGAGCCCATACAGTGATTTGAGGAGTCGATAAACTTGATGTTGTCCCTCACAAATAAATCTTTGAGGTAGCTCCATATATACTTCTTTAGTTAAATCACCTAAAAAAAAGGCATTGTAGACATCCATTTGATGAATGTCCCAATTATTCGTTGCTGTCAATGAAATAACAATCCTCATTGTTACCATCTTGACAACAGGTGAGAATGTTTCTTCATAATCCAGTCCCTCTCTTTGACTATACCCTTTGACAACTAACCTTGCCTTAAACCTTTCCACTTCACATGTAACTTTGTATTTAATCTTGTATACCCATCGACAACCAATAGCCTTTTTCCCTGGTGGCAAAGGCATCATGTCCATGTATTGTTGTATTGCAATGCCTTGATCTCTATCTGCATTGCTTCTATCCACCTGGCATCCTTGATTGCTTCTGCATAATTCTTAGGCTTAACTTCTGTAGAGAATTTGATGATGAAGCTTTGATACTTGGAGGACAAGGAGTCATAACTAATGACATATGAGATTGGGTATAAACAAGCATGTGCTTATCAGTCCTCACATAGTCTTTAAGCTAAATACGTGGCTTAGTTGTTCTCCCTGATCTTCTTTCAATCAATGTTATTGTTTAATGTTCTTTTACTACTTCTATGTGTTCAATTAAGTCTGTCACACCTTCATAGAGGCCCTGAGAATCATGGTTTTCTTGATCAATATCTACTGATGCACCTGGAGTCTGCTGTGAAGTAGAATCTGCAGCATCTTGATCAGGAAAAATGCTTCTACTTGCAATATCTAAATCATCCACCATACAAAACCTTCTCAATTTTGTAATGTGAGGACTTTGAGAGTTTTGCTCTTCATGGGTATCCTGAAAAGGAAATATGCTCCCATGAAATATAACATCTCTACTAATAAAACACAATTTGTTAGACAGATCAAATAGTTTGTATCCTTTCTGATGAACTCTATATACTAGTAACACTGATTTCACTGCTCTTGGACCAAACTTGTCTTGTTTAAGCAAAACATTTGCATAACAAAGGCAGCCTATCACCTAGCCAAAAAGGGTGGCCTGCTGTACAATGCTTCAAAAGGTGATCTACCTTTCAAAATGGTAGATGGTACCCTGTTTATTATATATGTTGTTGCTTCAACACATGTGCCCCAGAATCGAATTGGCAAATTAGACTGGAACCTAATTGCTCTTGCTATTTCTAGGATGTGCCTATGTTTCCTTTCCAACTCTCCATTCTGTTGAGGAGTGTAAGGACAAGAACACTGATGTAAAATCCCATGACATGTAAACAATTCTTTGCAAGACATGTTAAAAACTTAGTTCCATTGTCTGACCTGAACACTTTAATCATTTTTTCAAATTGGTTAAGGATCATTGCAATGAATGTTTTAAGTAACTCAGATACATCTGATTTCACTCTCATTAAGAAAATTCATGTCCATCTTGTGTGATCATCTACTAATGTCAAAAAGTAATTCATTCCATTATAGGTTGGGACCTTATAAGGGCCACATACATCCATGTGCATCAAATCAAAAGGTTCATCTGCTCTACTAGTACTGGCAGAAATGGTAATCTTGTTTGTCTAGACAATGGACACACATCACAATGTTGTAATTGAAAAGCATCTTTATTTTTAAAACCAGAAATCTTTCTAATAACTGCCATGGGCACATGGCCTAATCTCTTGTGCCAAATATCAGGTTCTTTCATCTGTTCGACTGTCATAGCCTTTGCTCCATTTATTCCAGCTTCCTTATGGTGTGTTCTCAGTATATTCAAATCATCTTCTCTACTACCAATTGCCTTCACTTTCCCAGTGCAAAGATCCTGAAATATGAAGTGTTAGGAAAAAACATTGCGCAGCAATTTAGTTCCTTGGTCAATTTAGACACTGACAATAGATTGAACTTAAAACTTGGTACACAAAGCATATCCTTAAGGGTATCACCTCCTCCCAAAGGACTGTTTCCTATCTTGGTTATTTTAGCAGACTCTCCTGTGTGCATTTGCACATTTCCATCACTTCCTACTTTACCATCATCCAATAACAAACGTCTATTCCCTGTCATGTGATTTATAGCTCATGTGTCCATTATCCAATATATTGCATTATCTCTAACAAGAAAATACTTATCTTCCAGATTTGCACTTATTTCAGATGTGGAAGCCTTGATGAGCATGTTGAGCAGCATATTGTATTGTTCCTGTGTGATCATTGGAGCAGCAGTGTTAGTAGAATTGATGTTTCCTTGATTGGTTGCACTAGTCTCAGACTGCATAGAATGTCCATCCACCACATTAGCTCTGGCCTTGGACTTAAAACTTGCAGGATACCAATCAGCTTGTAACAATTTTCCCTAAGATGACCCTTCTTGTTGCAGTAGCTATAATGCATCAGCTTGAAACATCCATCTCTTGTGTGACCCTTTCCATGACAATAGTCACATTCTATACCGCTTCTCTTCTGCTTAGGCGCATTATTTCTGGCTGTGAATAGTGCAGATGATTCCATTGTTTCAGCTGTAACATAGTTACTTCCTACCACAAGTTTTTGACTCTCATCCTGGACAATCAAGGCATACGCTTGGTTCATATTAATCTTTTGACTCATTTCCTAACTATAACCTTCATTTAGTCCTATTAAAAGCTGTAATAGGCGTTGATACTGCAAATGCACTGCAAAATCCTTTGATTTCTTGCAGTCACATGAAGGAGGTGGCATCTTCGAATCATACTCATCCCATAAAGCCTTTAACCTCGAATAATACACTGACACAGATAATGTTCCTTGTGTCAAAGTAAAGATCTCCTTGTGAAGAGAATACAAACGTGATCCATTAACTTTATTGAACCTCTCCTGTAATTCCTTCCAAACCAAGAGTGCATTAGAGCGAAACAAAATTCCACTTAGCGATTCTTTGCTCACATTTTCAGTAAGCCACGAGACTACTATTGCACTACATCGATCCCACTGATGTCCTAAAGCTGGTCTAAAAGTATCCCTAGTGATTGTACCATCAATAAAAGCTAGCTTATTTCTTCCTAGGAGTGCAACTCTCATTGCTCGATCCCACAAAGTGTAATTTTCCATCCCTATGAGCTGAATACTAACTAATAAGGACCTAGGGGCATCAGAAGGATAGAGATACAAGGGGTGATTATGATCAATCACCACCGGAGCTGGAATAGAGCTTCCTGAATCAGATGCATCCTCAATCGCCATGGTTATACAGTAGCAAATTCAGTGAACTTGTAGATGAGATGAAGAATCACTAATCAAAAACAGAGTTTATCAATTGAATATAGAGCTCGCTACAATCCAGATCATAAATCGTTTTCTTACAGAATTGACAATGAATCTCTCGTTCGTCTTCAATCCGCGAAGAACAATCCTTAGACCTTACTGGCAAAGCCTCGCTCTGATACCATGAAGAAACTCGCTAAGATTCTGACCGACATTGAAGTAGGGCAATCATAGATGAGAGAAGGAAAATGCATGCAAAATTTGGGGAAATTTTTTGTTCATTATCAATGGAACAATAGTACAAATGAGCTAGCTACACCTATATATATACAAGTTGCTAGCTGGTGCCAGCTATCTAACTAACCTCCACTACCAACATAATTAACTAATAACTAATTACAATTCACTAACTAATATAGCTAAGACGGATTAGGTCGTTAGTGCACAGTTAGGCAGTTAGCTAATTCCTTCACACAGAGCCCTCCAAATAGTCCTAAATTATGTACTTTTGAAGTCTCTTGATTATTTTTCACTTCAATATAACAAATTACATATCAACACTTGCTTAATAATTCTCTACTGTACCACCTCGAATTGGGATCCAGTCTTCTTCAGTGTATGATCTGTCCATTTTCTTCAAGTTAGACCTTGTATTTCTTACACCTGCTTCCGCCAAGAAGAAAAAGAGAAAGATACCGAAACATGAGCAATTAAGGGTGTGTTTGGTATAAAGGAAAAGGTTTTTTTTGGAAAATAGTGATTTTATCACTTATTCCCCCTTGTTGTTAGGTGTTTGTCCAGATTTTCTTATCATAATTGGTTTTTCCATCTCATGAAGGAAAGGACAACATATTTTACCATAATTGGATTTTTCTTTTCCTAGACGGAAAATATAATTCTTTCATATTTGGCTAGTCCCTTTTCTTGTAGGAAAAGGTTTGAAGTTCTATAAATTGAAGATCCGTCCTTCTCATTCAATAGCATCCACAATGTAGTCATATAGGGTTTGAGAGTCGTGTTTAGGGGGAGGACTTTACGGAATAAGTGTTAGTCTATCACTTGTGTTTGCCTCTTCGTGAGATTGTTCTCTCAATATTTTGTACTCTTTTTTATATAGTGGATTGCTCATCTCCATCTGTGGACATAGGTCAATTGAACGAATCACGTTAAATGTTTGTGTCTCTTTTATGTTGGACTTATCGTCGTTCAAGGTTTGCTTTACTAGATTCCGCATGACACCTAATTATTTCAATCTTAACAAGTGGTATCAGAGTAAGGTTCAATACAGGTTCATCTTGGCGGGTTCAGTTCTAGCCGCAACATATTTGACGATAATCATAATTTTTGTCTGAGAAATTTGACCGGTATGCTACGCACGTTGAGAAA
Organism: Nicotiana tabacum; assembly: GCF_000715075.1. NCBI lineage: Eukaryota > Viridiplantae > Streptophyta > Magnoliopsida > Solanales > Solanaceae > Nicotiana > Nicotiana tabacum. The sequence continues at coordinate 180,387,971 of NC_134101.1, forward strand.
AACTTTGTGGTGGAGATGTGATCCTATTGAAGGCTATGGGAAGAAGGTGGATCAAGTTTATTTTGTCAGAAAATTCAGGCCAAGAAGGAGAATTGTTAGGTGTTTATCTAGATTTTCTTACCATAATTGGTTTTCCTATCTCATGAAGGAAAGGATGACATATTTACCATAATTGGGTTTTTCTTTTCCTAGAAGAAAAATATAATTCTTCAATATTTGGCTAGTCCCTTTTCTTGTAGGAAAAGGTTTGGAGTTTTATAAATTGAAGATCTGTCTTTCTCATTCAGTAGCATCCACAATGTAGCCATATGGGGTTTGAGTCGTGTTTAGGGGGAGAACTTTACGGAACAAGTGTTAGTGTGTCACTTGTATTTTCCTCTTCGTGAGATTGTTCTCTCGATATTTTGTACTCTTTTTATATAGTGGATTGCTCATCTACATCTGTGGACATAGGTCAATTGAACGAATCACGTTAAATGTTTGTGTCTCTTTTATGTTGGACTTATCGTCGTTCAAGGTTTGCTTTACTAGATTCTGCGTGACACCTAATTATTTCGATCCTAACAAGTGGTATCAGAGTGAGGTTCAAGACAGGTTCATCTTGGCAGGTTCAGTTCTAGCCGCAACATATTTGATGATAATCGTAATTTTTATCTGAGAAATCTGACCGGTATGCTACGCACGTTGAGAAAAACTTTGTGGTGGAGATTTGGATATGCGATCCTGTTGAAGGCTATGGGAAGAAGATGGATCAAGTTTATTTTGTTAGAAAATTCAGGCCAAAAGGGAGAATTATTAGGTGTTTATCCAGATTTTCTTACCATAATTGGTTTTCCTATCTCGTGAAGGAAAGGATGACATATTTACCATAATTGGGTTTTTCCTTTCCTATAAGAAAAATATAATTCTTCCATATTTGGCTAGTCCTTTTTCTTGTAGGAAAAGGTTTGGAGTTCTATAAATTGAAGATCCGTTCTTCTCATTTAGTAGCATCCATAATGTAGCCATATGGGATTTGAGAGTCGTGTTTAGGGGGAGAACTTTACGGAACAAGTGTTAGTGTGTCACTTGTGTTTGCCTCTTCGCGAAGTTGTTCTCTCGATATTTTGTACTCTCTTTTATATAGTGGATTGCTCATCTCCATCGTGGACATAGGTCAATTGACCGAACCACATTAAATGTTTGTGTCTCTTTTGGTATTTCTCTTTTGTTGTCGGACTTATCATCGTTCAAGGTTTACTTTGTTAGATTTTGCATGACACCTGATTATTTCAATCCTAACACTTGTTTGGTTGGTGAGTGAAAAACTTTTTATGGAAAAGATTTTCTAGTGTTTCCCTCAAATCCCCATGTTTCCTGTGCCCCCACCCCACCACAAATACTCAACGAGACTCTATTTTCTTCAAAAATTTAATTAATCTTTTAAAAATTCACACATTCAAATGAATTAATGTGATGCTTTACTTAGTGGGTGTTTGGACATAAAAATAGTAAAATTCCAAACAAAAAAAAAGTATAAAAGAATTCAAGTAAAAATGGTATTTAAAAATTAGAGTTGTGTTTGGACATGAATATAATTTTGGGTTGTTTTCGAATTTCTGTGAGTGATCTGAGTGAAAAAAAAAATGAAAAACAAGTTTTTGGAGTTTTTCAAATTTTCGAAAATTTCAAAATTCATCTTCAAGTGAAAATTGGAAATTTTATGGCCAAACACTGATTTCGAAAATAAAAGTGGAAATTTTTTGTAAAAAAGTGAATTCTTTTAATGTCCAAACGGGCTCTTATTCACGCAAAATCAACGTTGAAATTTGTATTCCATAACCAAAGAACTCTCTTTTTGTTTGAAAAAAGAAAGTACCCGTTTTATTGAAATGAAAGAAAAAAAAATCTACTAATGAAAAGAAAGTATTTTTTTGTTAAAATGAACGGAAATACCTTTTTTACATCATGATAAAAATACTCATTTTGCTGAAATGAATAAAAAAATATTCTATCTATAACATGAAAAGAAAGTACTCTTAATAATATTTTTATTTAAGGTCGGGGTTGGGGGTAGGATGGCGTGGGTGTGTGGCGGGTGGGAGTGGGTAGGGCATGTGTGAGTGGGATAGGGGTGGAGTGGCTGGCGTGTGGGGATGGGGAATCAGATGGGGAAGATTGAAAAAGCATTTTGAAAAATATTTGGGAAAACATGAAAAAAAATGGGTTCATGAGAAAAATATTTTTCAAAATATTTAAGCTAGTCAAATATTTTTACCCTGGATGAAAAATGAAATTTCGTGTGATTGAGCTAAATTAAGACCTCAAATGTATAAAAGGATCCCAAAATGTTACAATTAGTGGCAACAAGTTGGTAAGTCTTTATTACTTCTAACTATTTTTTCGTTTTCCATCCGGTGTCCGATATCCGTATTGTAGCCCGACTTTATCTGGATTCGCGCCGGATAAGGCCCCATTCGGGGGGTAGCACTCCCTACCAAGGATTTTTTCATACCCAGGGCTCGAACTCGAGACTTCTGGTTAAGGGAGGAGCAGGCCTATTCACTGCATCACATCCTTTGATGGTCTTCTACCCGTTATATATATATATAGCATAATACTAGCAAATGTAAATTTGGTTGAAAGCACACCCCTCATCCCCCACCTCCGGTTCTTGATGCTGCACATGCAATGTGTTCTCCCTATACATTGGGTTATACAATCTCACTAGATAGTATTCCCTCCCTCTTAATTTATGTAGCATATTTTAACTAGATACAAAATTAAAAAAATAATAATAATTTTTTAAAAATTTGTGGTATAAAGCAATCCTGAAAAGTTGGTGTGACTATATATCATCTCATTAAGGATAAAAGCAGAATTTTAAATTTTAAATTAATTTTAAATATAAAAAGATAGTAATTTATTATGGACAAGTAAAAAAGAAAATATATCATATAAATTGGGACAAGGAGAATAATATTTAATATTTACATTGTGCTAGAAATGCTATAAATATCACGTAATTACTGTGAAGATAAATCGAAAACCTTGTAACTGTTTCCACCAAAAAAAAAACTAACCCAGTTGATTATCATTTTAAAAAAATACTCCAATAAAAAAGAAAAGCCAAAACTAATAAAAGTTCAAAAGTTAGTTATCACACGAGGCACTTCGAGATAACGCGCGCGGCTGGCTATCTTGCTTATAAATAGTGGTGGTAAGTTGTAAATCTCCCCTCTCTCTCTCTCTCTGTGAATTTAGTAGAAGAAAGAATCAAGAAGTTCAAAATGTCTAATCAACAAAGGGATAAAGAAGCTCAAACGCAAGAAGTTGATGATAGAGAAAGAGATGCAACAATGGCGCCCACAGTAACAAAGGCTATCTTTCACTACTTGTCTGATGATGATCAAGAAGATCATCCCATTACTAAGAAGTTAAGAACTGCTGGTTCTTTCCAAATCAATGACTGCAATCTAAGTACGTCACTCCGTTTCTGATTATTGTTAATTTTCCAATTTAAAAACCCCTGTTTCGTTCTTTATATGAATAATGGTGCATGGTAAGAAAGTATGCGAGTTAGTTCACATGGTTTTTGTTAATTGCAGTGATCAAGAATGTATCTGATGCTACAGTGGACCCTAGAGATTTAGTTCACGAAGCAATATTGGAGAAAGTCAGGAATGAGGAACCAATCATCACCAATGAAGAAAGGATTGAGGACCATACTCTGCAACTCACCGCCAAATCTGGGTATATATTATATTTTCTTGTTTGATCATATCCGACTGTGATTCTTGAAGTATTATATCTTATAAGTATTGATTTGCTGTTGTATATATATGTATGTGCAGAGGCCAAATGATTACATCTACAAAAAGAGAAAAGTTTTTTTCCAAGAGACTAACAAAATATGATCTTAACCGTAGCTTTGGCGGTGGCTTAAAACTCCCACTGAAACTAGTCACAGACAATATCCTCGTTCATATTTCTGCACCTGCTGACGGTGATGAAGGAAAACCACTAACTTTAGTTGATCATGAGGGGGGAAAGTGGGACATGTTATTTGTGCTTAAAAGCAAAAAATACTATCTCAGAGGAGAATGGTATAACTATGTGGAAAAATATGAATTGAAAGATTCAGACACCATCATTATTGAGAAGATAACAATTAGCAAGGAGCAAGTAAAAGAAGTAGTGGGTTTTGCTGCAGTGAATCAGATTGGGGATCACGATTGGGACACCATCTGTAAAGATCAGCAAATTGAAACTAAAGATATAGGCAAAGCTGAAGTTGCGTATGAAATCACAATTGAGAGAGGCCCTGAAAATACTGTAACAGAGCAAGAAGATGATGACAGTGGTGATGAGGAGTAAGCTAGTCTCTTATGTGATATTTGTAATAGACAGTAGCTAGCTAGAAATAATCCATTCATCCATTAGTATTTGAATTTGATAGATAAACAGAATATATAGTGGTATGAAAATAGATTTCAGTTCACCTTATATTGTTTCATACTCATAGACAACCTTATTGTGCTTACATGTATCAAGTTTGTTGGTTGTCAATGGATGTCTCTCAGTATAGCATAAAACAAATATATGTGAATTTTGATGTTAGAATTTCATAAATGACTCACTCATCAATATAGGAGTATAGTTTTTTCACTTGGCTCGATCTCTCATTTACTCCTTTTGCGAAATAACTTGATTGTCATTGGCTAATAAATAGTTATGTACTTGATGTTTTGTGTCATTGGCTCTTTATCCCATTTGTGTTTACGACTGAAGATCTAAACAGCTTGTTTGGATAGTTGTTACTCAAACTACAATAGATTGATACAGCAAAACTTTGAAATAATAGATTTAGTGTAAATATTATCTATCCATCTCCAAAGAGGAGGGAGGGGGCAGGATTTGCATTAAAGTTGGAGGGCACTCAGATTGATACAGCAGATTATTGTGTAGGAAACCATGATTTTCTACAAACTACAGTTGCAATTGGTTTGAACTACTATAAATAAGCATAGCTGCAGACATATCAATTGCATCTTAATTCAAGAAAAAAAATTGAACAATTTTTGCAATGCATGGGCAAACTATACATGACCTATTAGATTGCTAACACAGATGAGCAACCATGAATATCTACAGAGTAGTGTGAGAGTTTTAAGACTCAAAATGTATGGATCTCCTTACTGATAAAGTCCCTATATTTTGGTGTAATGGCTATTTACAACATTGAATGTATTACTGCTATGGAATGAAGAAATTGGTGCCACCGGCCAACCAGAAAGGATCATCAGCTCCAAATTCTGACTCACAGCTACATCTTTACCTTTAATTATCCTTGCTGTTATTGTTGAAGTTTGGCAAAATGCCAAAGTCCCACATTGGTTGGGAGTTAAGTTTGGAAGGGATTTTTCCCCTATAAAAGAAGGCCTAATGTTTAGAATTGAAACACACCTCTCATTTGCCTTCTCATCTGTTTAAGGCATTTGTATCTTCTCTCTTTAGTATTATTTCACTTGTATTTTTGGAGTGAAATAAAATATTGGTTGTGTCCGAGGAGTAGGCAAAATTAGCCGAACCTCGTAAATTCTGGTGTTCCATTTATTGTTGCTTTATTGTCTTATTTATTATTTGGTGGCTGTCATAATTTTTGGTATAGTAGTTGTGACTTATTCACACTATATACATTTGGCTTCCGCAACAATTGGTATCAGAGCCAAGGTACTGTCTAAGTATGCTCTGTGGTTGCAGCATAGTCTGATCTTCCACATCAGAAAAGATTTATCTTGGTAACTGAGTCAAGGTTCTGTCTGAGTATGCTCTGTAGTTGCAGCTTAGTCTGATCTTCTACATCAGAAAGGAAATAATCTTGATTTGTGTCGTCAGCTATTAAATAATATTTGTGTCAAATATGGGGGACAATAAACAAGAAGAATCTACATCAAGTGTCAACAATACGTCATCATTGACATCTTCGCTTATGACAAGAATTGTGTCAAATGCGAAATTTGCGGTAGAAATTTTTGACGGGTCCGGACATTTTGGGATGTGGCAAGGCGAGGTTCTAGATGTTCTTTTTCAACAAGGGCTAGATCTGGCCATTGAAGAAAAGAAACCAGATGTTATTGGAGAAGAAGATTGGAGAATTATCAACCGTGTTGCTTGCGGTACCATTCGATCCTACCTTGCTAGAGAGCAGAAATATCCATACACAAAGGAAACTTCTGCAAGTAAATTATGGAAAGCACTGGAGGATAAATTTTTGAAGAAAAACAGTCAAAATAAATTGTACATGAAGAAGAGACTGTTTCATTTCACCTATGTTCCTGGTACCACGATGAATGAACATATCACCAGTTTCAATAAGTTGGTCACAGATTTGCAAAATATGGATACAACTTATGATGATGGTGACTTGGCCTTAATGTTGTTGGCGTCACTTCCTGATGAGTACGAGCACCTTGAAACTACTCTACTCCATGGAAATGACGAAGTTTCTCTCAGAGAAGTTTGTTCGGCTTTGTACAGCTATGAACAAAGAAAGCGAGAAAAACAGAAGGGCAGAGAAGGAGAAGCACTATTTGTGAGGGGTCGTCCTCAAAATCAAACGAGGACAAAGAAGGGAAGATCCAAGTCAAGATCCAGACCCAGCAAAGATGAATGTGCCTTTTGTCGAGAAAAAGGGCACTGGAAGAAAGACTGTCCGAAGTTGAAGAATAAGGCCAAACATAACAATGGAAAGGCCATTATGGATTCAAATGTAGCTGATTGTGATGATTCAGACTTCTCATTAGTTACAACAGAGTCATCAACATCTTCAGACATATGGTTGATGGACTCGGCTTGTAGCTATCATATGTGTCCCAACAGGGACTGGTTCGTGGAATTTCAAGAAGGAGAATATGGAGTCGTCCACACAGCGGATAACAGCCCTCTTACCTCATATGGCATTGGTTCAATACGATTAAGGAACCATGATGGAATGATCAGAACATTGATAGATGTTCGATATGTACCGGATTTGAAGAAGAATCTCATCTCTGTGGGAGCCCTAGAATCAAAAGGGTTCAAAATCATTGCAGAAAATGGAGTGATGAGAGTATGCTCCGGTGCACTAGTGGTAATGAAGGCTAATCGGAAGAATAATAATATGTACCGCTATCGTGGCAGTACAGTTATTGGGACAGCGACAGTGACATCCAGTGACGACAAAGAGGCAGAAGCAACCAAGCTATGGCACATGCGCTTGGGACATGCTGGAGGAAAATCCTTGAAAACTCTATCAGATCAAGGATTGTTAAAAGGAGTAAAGGCTTGCAACTTGGAGTTTTGTGAGCATTGTGTCAAAGGGAAACAGACAAGGGTTAAATTTGGTACAGCGATCCATAATACTAAAGACATTTTGGATTATGTACACTCTGATGTTTGGGGTCCTTCCAAAACACCTTCATTGGGTGGGAAGCACTATTTTGTAACCTTTGTTGATGATTTTTCTCGAAGAGTGTGGGTGTATACAATGAAAAACAAAGATGAAGTGCTGGGAATTTTTCTCAAATGGAAAACGATGGTGGAGAATCAAACAGGCAGGAGGATCAAGTGTATTCGCACAGACAATGGAGGTGAATACAAAAATGATCATTTCAATAAGGTCTGTGAAAATGATGGCATCGTCCGACACTTCACTGTTAGACATACACCACAACAGAATGGAGTGGCAGAACGTATGAACCGGACCTTGCTGGAGAAGGTACGGTGTATGTTGTCCAATGCTGGTTTGGGCAAAGAATTTTGGGCTGAGGCAATTACATATGCATGTCACCTCATTAATCGTCTACCATCTGCTGCTATTGATGGCAAAACACCATTTGAAAAATGGTACGGAAAACCTGCTGTAGATTATAACTCTTTGCACGTGTTTGGCTCAACTGCATATTATCATGTGACGGAGTCAAAATTGGATCCAAGGGCAAAGAAGGCTATTTTTATGGGAATTACTTCTGGAGTCAAAGGATATCGCTTATGGTGCCCTATGACAAAGAAAGTAATATTCAGCAGAGATGTTACCTTTGATGAATTTGCTATGGTAAATAAGGTAACAAAAGATACCAAACAAAATGAAGGTGCTTCTAAGCAGGTGGAGTTTGAGGGAAAATTTATTTTTCCTACACAAGAAGCAGAGGAGGAAACAAATGAAGATTACCCTCTGGAAGGAGAGCCAGTAGAGGAGATTCCAACTCAGGAATCTCAACAACAACTTGAATCAATAGCAACCAGCAGGCCAAAAAGAACAATAACGAAACCTGTTCGTCTCATAGAGACGGTTGCTTGTGCAACCTCAATTGTAGCTGATGATGTTCCTACTACTTATAAAGACGCTGTCCAAAGTTCAGAAGAAGATAAGTGGAGGATTGCCATGAATGATGAAATATAGTCCCTTCATCAGAATCATACATGGAGATTGGCCAATCTCCCGAAGGGAAAGAAAGCAATTGGGTGCAAATGGGTATTTGCAAAGAAGGAAGGATTTCCTAACCAAGTAGATGTTCGCTACAAAGCAAGATTGGTGGCCAAAGGATATGCTCAAAAAGAGGGAATTGATTACAATGAAGTGTTTTCTCCAGTTGTAAAACATTCCTCCATTAGAATTATGTTGGCTTTGGTAGCACAATTGGATTTGGAACTAGTTCAGATGGATGTAAAAACTGCGTTTTTACATGGAAACTTGGAGGAGGAAATCTACATGACTCAGCCAGAAGGATTCAAAGTTGCTGGAAAAGAAAATATGGTGTGCAAACTTGAAAAATCGTTGTACGGATTGAAACAATCTTCTAGACAATGGTACAAGCGATTTGACGAGTTTATGTTGCGGCAAGGGTACAAGAGAAGCAAATACGATCATTGTGTGTATTTACACAAGCTTAAAGATGGTTCCTTTGTATATCTTCTCCTATATGTTGATGATATGTTGATAGCTTCCAAGAATTCGGAAGAAATTGATAAGTTGAAGATTCAACTGAAGAAGGAGTTCGAGATGAAGGATTTGGGTGAGGCAAAGAAAATTCTTGGCATGGAGATAATTAGAGATAGACGTTCAAAGAAACTCTGTTTATCTCAAAAGGAATATTTGAAGAGAGTACTTCAACGTTTTGGCATAGATGATAAGACTAAGCCAGTTAGTACTCCACTTGCTTCCCATTTTAAGCTAAGTACTACTATGTCGCCAATGGATGAAGCTGAACGAGAGTATATGTCAAAGGTACCATACGCAAATGTTGTTGGTAGCTTGATGTATGCAATGGTTTGCACAAGGCCTGACATTTCACAAGCTGTTGGAGTTATTAGCAGATATATGCACAATCCAGGGAAGGAGCATTGGCAAGCTGTGAAGTGGATTCTACGGTATATTCATAATACTGTAGATGTCGGGTTAGTTTTTGAGCAGGAAGACAATCAGTCTGTAGTTGGATATTGTGACTCAGATTTTGCGGGTGATATGGACAAACGAAGATCAACTACTGGTTATGTGTTTACTTTTGCAAAGGCACCAGTTAGTTGGAAGTCTACTTTGCAGTCAACAGTTGCTTTGTCTACAACAGAGGCAGAGTACATGGCTATTACAGATGCTGTGAAAGAGGCAATTTGGCTTCAAGGATTGCTAAAGGAGCTTGGTGTTGAACAAAAAGGTATCACAATTTTTTGTGATAGTCAAAGTGCTATTCAATTAGCGAAGAACCAAGTTTATCATGCAAGGACGAAGCACATTGATGTTCGGTATCATTTCGTACGAGAAATCATAGAAGAAGGTGGAGTCACGGTGAAGAAAATTCATACTACAGAGAATCCTGCTGATATGCTGACAAAGGTGGTGACTGCGGTCAAGTTTCAACATTGTTTGGATTTGATCAACATTGTTGAATACTGAAGATTGAAGATGAAGACACAACCAAAATTTGTTATTGAGAGAGAATTGAAAATGTGGAATTTTGCCAAGGTGGAGATTTGTTGAAGTTTGGCAAAATGCCAAAGTCCCACATTGGTTGGGAGTTAAGTTTGGAAGGGATTTTTCCCCTATAAAAGAAGGCCTAATGTTTAGAATTGAAACACACCTCTCATTTGCCTTCTCATCTGTTTAAGGCATTTGTATCTTCTCTCTTTAGTATTATTTCACTTGTATTTTTGGAGTGAAATAAAATATTGGTTGTGTCCGAGGAGTAGGCAAAATTAGCCGAACCTCGTAAATTCTGGTGTTCCCTTTATTGTTGCTTTATTGTCTTATTTATTATTTGGTGGCTGTCATAATTTTTGGTATAGTAGTTGTGACTTATTCACACTATATACATTTGGCTTCCGCAACAGTTATTACCATCACCAGCAGCTGGCCCTCTCTGTTTAATGCTACGTCTCTGGTATGTAATTTCATATCGGTTGGAGTTGACTATATATAGTTCTACTTTTAGTTTGATTCAGCTGATGATGATCATGGTGCACTGTTACCTTTTCAAGAAGTAAAGTTAACAATTTGTGTTTATCAGTATATTCCTCCCATCCTTCTCCAAGATAGTATTCATCCTCCACCCTATGCACCAATTCCATTGCACAAGAACTGTTCCCAATTATGGGTAGAGGTACTTCTTCTCCTATTTAGGAAGATGAGGTTCATGGACATTCTCTTCACTTTTCAACATATTGAATTTCTTGATTTTTTTAGCGTCTAGTTCTTCGAAAGTATATGTTATCATCTTCTAAAGAGAGACTATCAAAGTTCTAAAATGAATATGGTCTTTCAACTTTCACCGTAATTTATAGCTCTAGTATGAGGTGTACCGTGCACCCTTATTCAAAGCGCATCTTCTTTTATTTCCCAACTAGAACTAGAATATATATACTTACAAATAACTGAGGGATTAAAAGTACAATTTTTCCTAAGAATGTAGTATACATTTCTTATTCATCTTACGTAACGATACACGTTAATTTTTCTCATATAGAAATAGGGATTAGTACTGGGTTTGGATCCTTATTTGTAATTTTAATTTCCCTGATGATTTGCTTGAGAGAATAAGGATCATAAAGTGTGACAATGTAGTCTCCAAGAAAACCATAATATTTATAAAGTCCTTTGGAATTTGTTTTCCCATTTAGCTCGGGCGTTCTCCATTCTGCCATGAGCTTGTCGACAACATCTCCTGCTCTCGTGTTCTTGAAATTGTCATCGGTCAAGCATAAGCCAGTGCAATTTGCTCCTGGCTTCCATGGTGCCCACACTATCATTCCTTCCACTCCTGGATGTGCAAATGCCTCTCTCATTATTTCTTCTAGGTAAACTGCCTGTTATAACATATATTGCATATTCTTTGTCAACAAAAATTGCAATATATATAGGACTGACCTTAAGAAGAGAAAAGGGCAGCCCAGTGCACAAATTAAAGCAGTGGTTGGTACCTGATTTGTGGTGTTCTGAACATCCATTTCAGTTAGCCAAATGGGCATTTTGGTTTCACTGAGAAAATCAAAGACAGCTCGTATGTAAGGCATATTTGGTTTTCCTGAAGGAAAATGAGCTTGTAGTCCAAATCCTATGGTCAAGTTCTCGTTGCCTGGATATGACCTGATCTCTCTAAACCTTTTTATATACTTGTGTGGACCTGCATATATATCTCCTGGAATTTCAAGGGTATTAAACTCATTCAGATATAAAGTTGCATTAGGATCTATGACATGGGCTATATGATAGAACATCCCAGAAGCCTGTGGTCCAATCTTATCTTCGAAAAAATGGAAGTGCAAGTTCTCATTCACGACATCCCACTCGAAAATATCATTCAAGTATCGAGCCATGACAGAGGCCAGACGCCTCACGGCTGTAGCTAAAAGCTCTTTGGGTGTCATGCGGTGCAGCCAATCCTGATTCATTTTAGGTTTGTCCCATAGAACAGTGTGGCCTCTAATTGCTATCCCATGATCCTTGAAGAATTGGAACATGGCATCTGGTACTGTGTAGTTTTCTATCCCTTGACGACTTTCAGTCCAGTACCACTTCATTTGATTGGTGAATACGCTTGCTGTAAAACCCTTTTGAAGAAACCATTCTTGATATTTCTTGTATTGGAGGAAGGTATCTGTAACACCACAACCAACATGGAAAAGGGGTTTTCTGAACTTGATGTTTACTTTCACTCCCCGGACTGGTCTTGCTAATTTGTCCGTTATTTGCAGCAAAATTTTCCTCTTTCTTACCTTCACAAGTCCACACAACCATATTTCATCAGAACGAGTTTCATTCATTATACATTTTTTACGTATGCATACCATATGGTTCATATAAGAAACATTAGCGAGTACTGTGGGACCTGTTTAGATCCACAAATATACTTCCTCCCTTACACACTTTTCTTATTAGTCACATTTCCATATTTGGAAATTATTTAATTTTAAACTTCTATTTTATCATAAGTAAAAATCTTTTATAGTCACGTAAATGTGATGATCTCATAAAGCTTTAAACCCTTTAACCTTATAAGATTATAAGTTTCAAATTTTTTTTTTTTCCTTTCAAATCAAACTACATCAGATAAATTGAAACAGTAATAAAATTATAGACGTGTAAATAGCTTACCCGCCTTATGGCTCTCTGTTGGTGAACAAGCCATTCGGTTTGGTTGAACTCCTTCAGGGAAACATTATCCACCCAAAATTCAGCGGTCTTATTGTAACACTGAAATAACAAAAGTTATTAATTAGTACCAAGAGATGTCAACTTGTATGCACATGTGAAAGTTTCATTATGACTAGTTTTATCTATTAATCTAGGACTAGGATCTACAGAAATTGCCAGAACGAGTATGTTGAAAAATGTAGAGGAGAAGAAACTTAGTAGTTTAAATTATACGCACTAATATTTACATAAGAAGTCCTTTAAATTATACGCACTAATGTAAATAATATTTACATAAGAAGTCCTTTAAATTTGCAAAAGCGTTCACTTTTTTGATTAACTTCAGGCAGAAAATCATTTTGTGAGAAGACACTTACTCATCTCTAACGGAACCAGTGCCAGCTCCATGCTGAAGCAAGTACGGCACTAGTTTTAGGCCCCCAAATTTGGGGACATAATTGTTTTAGCAATTATAGATTTATAGTTTTCTTTAAAAAAAATATTAAGTACCTTTAGAAAAAAAAAAAAGTGAACTTTTTCATATAAAATGAATGATAATTTTCTTATACATGTGAATAAACCAGAATAATTATTATGGGATGTCAGTTACCATCTTATACTGGTTACTAATCAATTAATGCTTGATATAGAGAAGCACTTGTAACTTATCTAGTGACATGATAATAGTATAAAAATGTTTTCACTCAAAAGTATAAAAGTTTACTCCAAATAAAAAGTGTCATTGACACTAGTAAATGTATATGCGATTTTTTATTTAATTATAAAAATAGATTAAGAAGTAGATGTAAGGGCTTATTACTAGGAAATGGAGATCAGTTAGAAGAGAAAATTCTGGTTGAAAGCCTCCTTTAAGCATGGTCCAACAACCAGGATAGGCATTTCCAGAGGCAATAACCCTCATTGAGTTTCCTGGAGTTGTTATTACAGCAGACACCGTTGTCTCACTTCCTTCACTAACTCGCACCCAAGCTGGAAAAGAAAAAGAAAAAAGAAAAAGGATTCATAATAACCAACCAACCGAACTTATAGTTGTCGATTCATGAACAAGTAAAGGGAAACTCAGTGGACAAAGCATCTCGCATTCACGTAGGGTCCAAGGAAGGGCCACAGCCCTACCGGTGCAATAGACAGCCTGCCCTAATATAAGTATTAATGGCGGTTTCCATCGCTCAAACACATACTTATAGGTCGTAGGGAGACAATTTTACCGTTGCTCCAATGCACCAATTCTAATTCATGAACAAGTAAATACCTGAAAATGTATAATATTCGGGGAAGGGCCGCAACCCTAGACAGTCTACCTTGATGCAAATATTAGTGGCTGAACCCGTGACCTATAGGTCATACAGAGACAACTTTACCATTGTTCCAAGGCTCCCATTCTAATTCATGAACAAGTAAATACCTGAAAATGTATAATATTTCCCTTTGTCCATATAAACTTGTTGGGAGAAAGTTTCATTATTCTGGCTCCTATTATAGGCCACCATGAAGTTGTTCCCCGAAAAAGTCCGTCTTACTTCAAGGCTGGCACCTGCATAAGATGTCCATCCATCCAACCCTAGCTCAAATTTAGGGTTTCTCAGCTTTCCTCCTTTATATTGAACACGTTGAGGCTCAGCCAAGCACTGATAATAATGAGAATGAATATTAATAAGTTTATCACCCCTTAGTGTATATATATATATAATAGTATTACATTAAAGCTAACAAGTAAAGATTGTTACAAAAATAAGGTTGTTACTTCAATACTGGCATTGTAATTATAAGCTGCTCCATCAACTCCATGTCCTCCTAAAGGAACCACAAATAGTTTGTAAGAAACACAACTTTAATTTATAATAGACAACTACACATTAGATTATCTAAACTTTCAATGGTCTTTTTTTAAAATTAATTTATTACCTTAAACCAAAATTGGAAAAACAGAAAAAAGAAATAAGGGGACTTGAACCTTCAAAAAATAGGAGGCAACATAGAATTACTCCATATGCACACGAAACTGTCCTAAGAAAAAGATCCTGAAAAGTAAGTGGAGTTAACATCAGCGAAAGAAGAATTGCATAAATAAAATTTCTCTAAAAGGAAGAATATAATGCATTGGAATATGATTACTACCACTGCCATCTCAATGTATGAGGAATAATCTTTTTCTTTTTTATCAAAAGGCCACAATTCTCAAGATTGTGGTCTTGACAAGTTTTGCAGAGGACATGACAGCCCGTAATTCACCAGAGGTTGAATAACTCCCAAGAACCGAGTAGTAACGTTATATTTGGAAAACATAAAAATGAAAAGAGTAATTAAGTTATAATTAATTCTTCCCAATTAATTAACTGCATACGTTCGCTTTCTTCTATACATTTAACCATTTCCTTGGATTATCTTTCTTTTAAAGAACAAATTGAGTAAGTTACTCTCGTACGTACGTGGACATATGATGGTAAAAAGTTATTGTGCCAGATAAATTGTTATTGTTATCATAAGGCATAGAGGTGGGCCATCTGCACCACAGAATGTAGTAACTATTTGGCAGCATGAAATACGACCCTTGTTTTTCCTAAAACAGAGTGGGTTGATCTAGTGGTGAGCACCCTCTACTTCCAACCAAGAGTTTGTGAGTACGAGTCATCTCAAGCGCAAGGTGGGGAGTTCTTGGAAGAAGGTATTGTTGAAGTTTGGCAAAATGCCAAAGTCCCACATTGGTTGGGAGTTAAGTTTGGGGGAGATTTTTCCCCTATAAAAGAAGGTCTAATGTTTAGGATTGAAACACACCTCTCATTTGCCTTCTCATCTGTTTAAGGCATTTGTATCTTCTCTCTTTAGTATTATTTCACTTGTATTTTTGGAGTGAAATAAAATATTGGTTGTGTCCGAGGAGTAGGCAAAATTAGCCGAACCTCGTAAATTCTGGTGTTCCCTTTATTGTTGCTTTATTGTCTTATTTATTATTTGGTGGCTGTCATAATTTTTGGTATAGTAGTTGTGACTTATTCACACTATATACATTTGGCTTCCGCAACAATTGGTATCAGAGCCAAGGTACTGTCTAAGTATGCTCTGTGGTTGCAGCATAGTCTGATCTTCCACATCAGAAAAGATTTATCTTGGTAACTGAGTCAAGGTTCTGTCTGAGTATGCTCTGTGGTTGCAGCTTAGTCTGATCTTCTACATCATAAAGGAATAATCTTGATTTGTGTCGTCAGCTATTAAATAATATTTGTGTCAAATATGGGAGACAATAAACAAGAAGAATCTACATCAAGTGTCAACAATACGTCATCATTGGCATCTTCGCTTATGACAAGAATTGTGTCAAATGCGAAATTTGCGGTAGAAATTTTTGACGGGTCCGGACATTTTGGGATGTGGCAAGGCGAGGTTCTAGATGTCCTTTTTCAACAAGGGCTAGATCTGGCCATTGAAGAAAAGAAACCAGATGTTATTGGAGAAGAAGATTGGAAGATTCTCAACCGTGTTGCTTGCGGTACCATTCGATCCTACCTTGCTAGAGAGCAGAAATATCC
Organism: Nicotiana tabacum; assembly: GCF_000715075.1. Lineage (NCBI taxonomy): Eukaryota > Viridiplantae > Streptophyta > Magnoliopsida > Solanales > Solanaceae > Nicotiana > Nicotiana tabacum. The sequence goes on from NC_134101.1 coordinate 180,404,165, forward strand.
ATACACAAAGGAAACTTCTGCAAGTAAATTATGGAAAGCACTAGAGGATAAATTTTTGAAGAAAAACAGTCAAAATAAATTGTACATGAAGAAGAGACTGTTTCACTTCACCTATGTTCCTGGTACCACGATGAATGAACATATCACCAGTTTCAATAAGTTGATCACAGATTTGCAAAATATGGATACAACTTATGATGATGGTGACTTGGCCTTAATGTTGTTGGCGTCACTTCCTGATGAGTACGAGCACCTTGAAACTACTCTACTCCATGGAAATGACGAAATTTCTCTCAGAGAAGTTTGTTCGGCTTTGTACAGCTATGAACAAAGAAAGCGAGAAAAACAGAAGGGCGGAGAAGGAGAAGCACTATTTGTGAGGGGTCATCCTCAAAATCAAACGAGGACAAAGAAGGGAAGATCAAAGTCAAGATCCAGACCCAGCAAAGATGAATGTGCCTTTTGTCGAGAAAAAGGGCACTGTAAGAAAGACTGTCCGAAGTTGAAGAATAAGGCCAAACATAACAATGGAAAGGCCATTATGGATTCAAATGTAGCTGATTGTGATGATTCAGATTTCTCATTAGTTACAACAGAGTCATCAACATCATCAGACATATGGTTGATGGACTCGGCTTGTAGCTATCATATGTGTCCCAACAGGGACTGGTTCGTGGAATTTCAAGAAGGAGAATATGGAGTCGTCCACACAGCGGATAACAGCCCTCTTACCTCATATGGCATTGGTTCAATACGATTAAGGAACCATGATGGAATGATCAGAACATTAACAGATGTTCGATATGTACCGGATTTGAAGAAGAATCTCATCTCTGTGGGAGCCCTGGAATCAAAAGGGTTTAAAATCATTGCAGAAAATGGAGTGATGAGAGTATGCTCCGGTGCACTAGTGATAATGAAGGCTAATCGGAAGAATAATAATATGTACCGCTATCGTGGCAGTACAGTTATTGGGATAGTGACAGTGACATCCAGTGACGACAAAGAGGCAGAAGCAACCAAGCTATGGCACATGCGCTTGGGACATGCTGGAGGAAAATCCTTGAAAACTCTATCAGATCAAGGATTGTTAAAAGGAGTAAAGGCTTGCAACTTGGAGTTTTGTGAGCATTGTGTCAAAGGGAAACAAACAAGGGTTAAATTTGGTACAGCGATCCATAATACTAAAGGCATTTTGGATTATGTACACTCTGATGTTTGGGGTCCTTCCAAAACACCTTCATTGGGTGGGAAGCACTATTTTGTAACCTTTGTTGATGATTTTTCTCGAAGAGTATGGGTGTATACAATGAAAAACAAAGATGAAGTGCTGGGAATTTTTCTCAAATGGAAGACGATGGTGGAGAATCAAACAGGCAGGAGGATCAAGTGTATTTGCACAGACAATGGAGGTGAATACAAAAATGATCATTTCAATAAGGTCTGTGAAAATGATGGCATCGTCCGACACTTCACTGTTAGACATACACCACAACAGAATGGAGTGGCAGAACGTATGAACCGGACCTTGCTGGAGAATGTACGGTGTATGTTGTCCAATGCTGGCTTGGGCAAAGAATTTTGGGCTGAGGCAATTACATATGCATGCCACCTCATTAATCGTCTACCATCTGCTGCTATTGATGGCAAGACACCATTTGAAAAATGGTATGGAAAACCTGCTGCAGATTATAACTCTTTGCACGTGTTTGGCTCAACTGCATATTATCATGTGACGGAGTCAAAATTGGATACAAGGGCAAAGAAGGCTATTTTTATGGGAATTACTTCTGGAGTCAAAGGATATCGCTTATGGTGTCCTATGACAAAGAAAGTAATATTCAGCAGGGATGTTACCTTTGATGAATCTATGGTAAATAAGGTAACAGAAGATACCAAACAAAATAAAGGTGCTTCTAAGCAGGTGGAGTTTGAGGGAAAATTTATTTTTCCTACACAAGAAGCAGAGGAGGAAACAAATGAAGATTACCCTCTGGAAGGAGAACCAGTAGAGGAGATTCCAACTCAGGAACCTCAACAACAACTTGAATCAATAGCAACCAGCAGGCCAAAAAGAACAATAACGAAACCTGTTCATCTCATAGAAACGGTTGTTTGTGCAACCTCAATTGTAGCTGATGATGTTCCTACCACTTATAAAGACGCAGTCCAAAGTTCAGAAGAAGATAAGTGGAGGATTGCCATAAATGATGAAATACACTCCCTTCATCAGAATCATACATGGAGATTGGCCAATCTCCCGAAGGGAAAGAAAGCAATTGGGTGCAAATGGGTATTTGCAAAGAATGAAGGATTTCCTAACCAAGTAGATGTTCGCTACAAAGCAAGAATGGTGGCCAAAGGATATGCTCAAAAGGAGGGAATTGATTACAATGAAGTATTTTCTCCAGTTGTAAAACATTCCTCCATTAGAATTATGTTGGCTTTGGTAGCACAATTGGATTTGGAACTAGTTCAGATGGATGTAAAAACTGCGTTTTTACATGGAAACTTGGAGGAGGAAATCTACATGACTCAGCCAGAAGGATTCAAAGTTGCTGGAAAAGAAAATATGGTGTGCAAACTTGAAAAATTGTTGTACGGATTGAAACATGCTTCTAGACAATGGTACAAGCGTTTTGACGAGTTTATGTTGCGGCAAGGGTACAAGAGAAGCAAATACGATCATTGTGTGTATTTGCACAAGCTTAAAGATAGTTCCTTTGTATATCTTCTCCTATATGTTGATGATATATTGATAGCTTCCAAGAATTTGGAAGAAATTGATAAGTTGAAGATTCAACTGAAGAAGGAGTTCGAGATGAAGGATTTGGGTGAGGCAAAGAAAATTCTTGGCATGGAGATAATTAGAGATAGACGTTCAAAGAAACTCTGTTTATCTCAAAAGGAATATTTGAAGAGAGTACTTCAACGTTTTGGCATAGATGACAAGACTAAGCCAGTTAGTACTCCACTTGCTTCCTATTTTAAGCTAAGTACTACTATGTCTCCAATGGATGAAGCTGAACGAAAGTATATGTCAAAGGTACCATACGCAAATGTTGTTGGTAGCTTGATGTATGCAATGGTTTGCACAAGGCCTGACATTTCACAAGCTGTTGGAATTATTAGCAGATATATGCACAATCCAGGGAAGGAGCATTGGCAAGCTGTGAAGTGGATTCTACGGTATATTCATAATACTGTAGATGTCGGGTTAGTTTTTGAGCAGGAATACAATCAGTCTGTAGTTGGATATTGTGACTCAGATTTTGCGGGTGATCTGGACAAACGAAGATCAACTACTGGTTATGTGTTTACTTTTGCAAAAGCACCAGTTAGTTGGAAGTCTACTTTGCAGTCAACAGTTGCTTTGTCTACAACAGAGGCAGAGTACATGGCTATTACAGAGGCTGTGAAGGAGGCAATTTGGCTTCAAGGATTGCTAAAGGAGCTTGGTGTTGAACAAAAAGGTATCACAATTTTTTGTGATAGTCAAAGTGTTATTCAATTAGCGAAGAACCAAGTTTATCATGCAAGGACGAAGCATATTGATGTTCGGTATCATTTCGTACGAGAAATCATAGAAGAAGGAGGAGTCACAGTGAAGAAAATTCATACTACGGAGAATCCTGCTGATATGCTAACTAAGGTGGTGACTGCGATCAAGTTTCAACATTGTTTGGATTTGATCAACATTGTTGAACACTGAAGATTGAAGATGAAGACACAACCAAAATTTGTTATTGAAAGAGAATTGAAAATGTGGAATTTTGCCAAGGTGGAGATTTGTTGAAGTTTGGCAAAATGTCAAAGTCCCACATTGGTTGGGAGTTAAGTTTGGGGGAGATTTTTCCCCTATAAAAGAAGGCCTAATGTTTAGGATTGAAACACACCTCTCATTTGCCTTCTCATCTGTTTAAGGCATTTGTATCTTCTCTCTTTAGTATTATTTCACTTGTATTTTTGGAGTGAAATAAAATATTGGTTGTGTCCGATGAGTAGGCAAAATTAGCCGAACCTCGTAAATTCTGGTGTTCCCTTTATTGTTGCTTTATTGTCTTATTTATTATTTGGTGGCTGTCATAATTTTTGGTATAGTAGTTGTGACTTATTCACACTATATACATTTGACTTCCGCAACAGGTATGTCGAGGGTCTATCGGAAACTGCCTCTCTAATTTGAGTTTGTTTGATAGTATTGGAAAGAGACGACTTAAATAGAGCGAGATACACGGTGATGATTCATAATGTAGTAGTAATATGATTCATATATATAATACTACTTGGTAGAAAGTAGCTAGAAAGGATTTGTACTTCAATTTACCCTCTCAAACTATGGTGGTGAGAGGCACAAATTATATACTCCAATGTGGAAACGATATTCTGCCTCCTTGCAGTGCATTTTTCTAGCTTACTTGAGAAATTTCTAGCAAAGATTGAATTAAAAAGACAAAAAGAATTATCATAAGGGAGGAAAACTATGATAAAAACTTTCCTTGTGGAAGATAACGCATATGACTAATCTTGATAACTACTTTAGTAAAGTCATCTTAGACTCTTTGACCAAATATTTCCTTCTTTTTTGCTTTCTTTTTCCTTGGAAAACTCAACAAGCATTGTCCAGTAAACTAGAAAAAATGGGAGCTATCAATATGCCTACTATGTACTAACATTTAATGGTAAATTTGTCAAATATAACAAATTAATAGAAAATATTAGACATGCCAATTGCCTGTTCACCGATAATGCAGAAAAGATTTGGAGGGTACTTGAACAGGAAAAGATGAGCAACATTGCTGCATGCAGCATATTAACATCTAAACAATTTGAGCATGAATATCTATAGAACTACAATTTGTGGCAATGAAAAATGTTTGAAGCTACTTAGAGTGATGGCTAATTAATCCAATGGATGAATGTATTATAATTCAATGAAGTGCAGCTCTCCGTACGCGATAGAGACTAGTATCCTATACTGACCACTCTCTTTGAGGAATGACCATAACCTTTACCCTTGCTGTTAGTAGTAGTACTATTTGGTTTCACAGATGATGTTCTCCCATAAGTGATTTCATAGTAATAGGAGTTGTTGACAAGCTGATCGTCTGTTTGATCAATGACTTTTTCCCAAATACATTCTGCACTCGGACTTAGCTCATCTCGGTTCACAGTTACCTTGCTGACAAAGACAGTGTCAAATATTAACAACTTATGCTGCGCTGCATATTCCTTCCATATTCCTCTTCCTCCAAGATAGTATTTGTCTTCCTCAGTATGCATCAACTCCATTACAAAAGCTTTTTCTCCAATTGGATCAAATAAAAGTAGAGTTATTTCTCCTCCTAATCCAGGAAGAGGAAGTTCAAAAGGAAGATCATACAGATTCTCTTCCACTTGTTTCTTTGGTAACTGTAAGCCATTGAAATTCTCATAAAGATCTTCATAACGTAAATTCTTAGCAACCACTAGTTCTTCCACTATTGATACACTGCAAAAAAGAAAGTATATACAACTCTCTTAATTAGCCTTAATTATTCAAGAAAAGAGAAAGTAGTGCTTTGTTATGACTAAAGTTGGGAATGGAAAAGACGTACTAGGGATCTCGCCGAACAGCAATCAATTGTGATATGATCAATCTCGCATCCTCTTCGTCTTTCGTAACCAGTTTCCAACAAAAGATTACATATAAATCCTGATCACCCAAATCTTCTGATCCTGTATTATTTGCATTTTGGTTTTTCTTCTTATAAATATTTATCATATCCCCATATGTCAACTTGTGTTCATCCCTACATCTCTGCCACCCTGTTCTAAGATAGTAATATCCAAAATTTGTATGCACAAATTCCATTCTGAAGTGGTTCCCACGAAGATCTTCGAATTCTAACATCTTGGAATTACCTGGTGCAAGACGAGGGAAATGATCTTCTGCATACTTCTTTGAGATTAACACGCTATGGACATCAGTTTCCCATAAAAACTTGACAAACACATTATTCTGACCGTTGTTATGAGCTTCCATAGTGTTTTCTTGAGGGAAATCGTGATTGCTTTTTGAATTGTTCTTGGTTCCGTTCAAAAAGATTGGACGCAAATTTTATTTGTTGAAGAAGACAAGAAAACAGAGCTCAGTAAGAAGGCCACTCTGTTGCCGAGAGGAGTTAGCTATTGTTTTTCTCCAATAGGGACTTTAATTAAGGCGCCAAGTTAGTTACAAATTCGGTTGCATTCTTTTCTTTCTCTTTTTTCCTTTTTTTTTTTTCTTTTCTCTTTCTTCTTCTATAAGAGTGCATTATAAAAATAAAAATAGGTCAATGGACAATGGTTAAATTAAGGGGTCGTTTGGTTTGAGTTTAATATTTGTATACTAACGGTAAAAAAAACATTTATTGAATTAGGTTATTTAAAAGGTATTACATGCAACTATATTTAATAAATATTGATTAATAACTTAAAATACATTGTACACTATAATAGGTTAGATTTCACTAATTGTGTAAATGTTTTGGATTTTTTTTGTATACACTAACAACGTAATATTTTTTAAATGATCAGTGTAGTTTAACATATGGGTTATCAATTACTTAATGCGTATCATAAAATTTTACGTATTATTACCTTATAAATGATCTGATTGTGTCAGTATATTTTACACCGTCAATATATAATTAGAAGTCAAACTGATTTTTTCATGCATTTGCAGTTTATTTAACTTAAATTCAAACTCTCTTTTTTACTATGGAAAGGATATTAAGCCACCTCAGAGTGCATTTTCCGGCTAATTAGAGAATACTTCTGCAAAAGAATAAATAAAAAAGGCCGAAAATATATTCATAAGGGAGGAAAAGTAAAATAATAACATTGCTAGTGCAAGATCAACATGCAGCTGGTTAACTACTTAATTTGGTAAAGTCAGCTATGCCCCTTTGCCCAAATATTCCTTCTCTCTCCCCCTCCCCTCCTTTTTTAACGATAGATAACTCAACATGCATTGTCTAGTAAACTAGAAAATTGGGAACAAACTTATTACTACAAAATATTTTTCTCGAGTAAACTGGAAAATATGAGTCTATTATCACATTGGCAATTGTCAAGTTGGTATCTTGGATTTACTCCGTCTGCCGAACAACTTAATTTTAAAAATTTTATTGGCTACGAGATCTTAGTCTGCCAAAAAAAATTACCAATTTAAACCATTCCTCAAGTCTTGGTGTTTATGTCGAACACATCCTAAAGAACTCATGTCTCCTGTTTTCTTTTAACTGTCTTTAGTGTTGACTATAACTTGACCAGTTAAAAGTAACTAGAAAGAAAACACTAGCAATGGAGTAACATTAGAAAGCAGGGGTTTCTGCTGCAAAGCTTTCTCCCAAGTTGAATTCTAATAAGCTATCAAAAAGAATGTAGAAAATATTAGATATGTTAATTGCCCGTTCACCGATAACATGACAAAATGATACTACAGCAGATTAACATGTAAAATATTTGAGCATGAACATCTACACACTACCATTGTGCGTTTGAGTATGAAACTGAACTGAAAATGTATGAAACTAACTAGTTTGATGGCTAATTCCCGTTGGATGAATGTATTACAAGGAAGTACAATCCACTGTACACTATAGACTAGTATGACTCGATCGATCAATCGCGGTATGAGAGCCAATAGGCATCATCACTATCATATTCTGGCTCACTTTGAGGAATGGCTACCCCTTTACCCTTTCTGTTGTTACTATTGCCAGCGTTAGTAGTTGTAGTAGAACTAGGTGCTGAAGTAGTATTCTCTGTCTGTCCTAATTCATGTTTTGGTTTCTTATTGGATTTCACGGATCTTAGCTGATAACTGATTTGATAGTAATAAGAGTTGTTAACGACCTGATCATCTAATTTGCCTGCTTGATCAATGATCTTTTTCCAAATACATTCTGCACTCGGACTTAGCTCATCTCTGTTCACAGTTACCTTGTTAACAAAGACGGTGTCAAAAATTAACAAGCCGTGCTTTGCTGCATATTCCCCCCATTCTCTTCCCCTTCCTCCAAAATAGTACTCATCCTGCTTAGTATGCACCAATTCCATTTGAATAACTTCTTTTCCAATTGGATCAAATAAAGGTAGAATTACTTGTCCTCCTACTTGAGGAAGAGGAAGATCATGTAGATTCTCTTCTACTTCTTTCTTTGGGAGCTCTAACTTTATGCCATTGGAATTCTCATAAAGATCTTTATAGCGTAAATTCTTAGCAACCACTGGTTCTTCCACTATTGATGCACTGCAAAAAAGAATGAATAGCCTTATTCAAGATTCAAGAAAAGTGGAATATAGCAAATTTTGAATGGAAAAACATACTTGGGATCTTGTAGAGTAGCAATCAATTTTGTTATGACCAATTGCACATTGTCTTGTACATCTTCTGGGGTCAGTTTATTACAATCAATTATGTAGAAATACTCATTTTGTTTTTCTATCTTATAAACAGTTAACACGTCCCCGTGTTCCAACTTGTGTTCATCCCTATATCTCTCCCACCCTGATCTAAGATAGTAATCTCCAAAATTTGTGCGCACAAATTCCATTGCCACATTGTTCCCGCGACAATCTGCAAATTCTAACATCTTGGACTCACCTGGTGCAAGACAAGGGAAATGATCTTCTGCATTCTTCTTTTCGATCGACACACTACATGACTCTCTAACATCAGTTTCACATAAAAGTTTGCAGAACACAATATTGTTATACTCGAGCGGAATTTCTATAACGTTTTCTTGAAGGGAATCATTTTCCCCACTGGAGGAAACTGAAGTTGACTTCTGTTTTCTTGAACCATTTTCTACTTCTTGTTGTTTTTCTTCCACCTCTTCTGGGTCTTCACCGTTCATCTTTCTGTATGTCTGATTACTTTATGAGTTGTTCTTACTTCCCTTGGAAAAATTTGGACGCAAAGTTAATTCGTTGAAGAAGACGAGAAAACAGAGTTCAGTAAGAAGGCTCTTTGTTGCCGTTAGGGGCTAGCATTCGTTTTTCTCCTATATATTGCACTTCATTAAGGCGCTATGTTAAATTTCAAAAATTGGTTGCATTCTATTCTTTTTTTCTTTTTCTCTTATTGTAAGAGTGCATTATTTTTATCCATCACTTCAAACGTACTCTTCAAAACATGCGCGGCACTTCCATAAAGTAAGTAAAGCAACAGCTTTAGGCCCTATATTTGTGGAGGCCCATTTTTTGTTACGCCTAATAGATATAAGTTTAAAAAAGAGTTCTGTAAGGTAAAAAAGTTTGATTTTTTTCTTTAACAAATATAGAGAAGAAGGATTTGCAACTGCTATGATTTCTACCAAGAAAATTGCACTTGAAATAAATATCAAACCCGAATTTCGTAAGAAACGTGTGATATATAGGAAGTAACAGTTTGATGCGAATGTTGATAATAAAAATCTCAAAATCTTTCGAAGAGTCCTTTAGAGTTGATTACTTTTAGACATAATAGACAAAGCTATTTTTTCACTTCAAAATAGATTTGAACAATTCGAAGCATATAAAAATATTTTTGGTTTTCTATTTGGCAGTAAAAACTAAGATCACTAGATGTTGGAAATTTGAAAAAATATTGTCTTAATCTTGAATGTTCCTTAAAGCATAATAATCAATTCGATATTAATAGTTTAGCTTTATTTTCTGAATTAAAAGTATTAAGGAAAATAGTACAATTAGAAGATAATAGTTTAATTGATACACTTAATCAAATAAAAAGATTTAATTCTTTTCCAAATGCCTAAATTGCTTATGAAATAATGTTCATAACTCATGTTACCATTGCTTCAGCGGAAAGAAGTTTTCAAAATTAAAATTGATAAAATCTTACCTAAGAACAATAATGTCACAAGAAAAATTAAATGGATTAGTTATATTATCAATTGAGAAATACTTATTAGGAGTTATTGATTATAAGAAAATTATTAATAACTGTGTATCTAAGAAAAACTAAAAAATAGATTTCAAATAAAAAAAATTAAAAAGTTAAGGTCTCTCGTAAAGTTTGCCTTTAGGCCACAAAATTTGTCGGGCCGCCCTGCTTCAAAATTATAAAAACAAATAATATAGGTTTACAAATGACTTGTATTTCATTAGTTCTTATTTTTTTCCTTCGAGTCCATGATTATGAAATTATAGCAATAAAGTTTTAATTAATAAATTTTTTTCTACTTCCTTTGTGGATTCCAAAGATGACACAATAATTTTGGCCTAATTCGTTTTAGGTTCATATATGTATCATGTTGTATGTTATAATTGTATTTATCCTAGTCTAAAATAATTTTTTCTGTCTAATTTGAATAATTATAGATATTCGACCAATTTCTTAAGTTTCATGCATCCATCGTAAGAAATTTAAGGAGCCTGGATGTAGAATTTGAGTCATGTAATTTATTAGAATGTTACAGATTATGATCCTTAGATTGAATTCTTTAAGTTGTATAAATGTGAGTATAAAAATCAAGCGTATATTTAAACGCTATAATGAAGTATTAAACCCCAAGGGACAATGTATGCAGTGGTCAAGATATAGAATTTGAGTCAAAATCATAAATTCAATTGTGTATTTTCCTTCTTCCTTGTTGGATATATAAAAAGGTTAAAGCTTTACATCCTTTGGAAAGGTGTGCTGTAGAATTCTTAAAGTAGCTATAACGCCCAACTCAATTCCTAAAAAGGATAAGCGTTCGCTGCAAATATAATCCAGTTTAAAAAAAAAACCGGAATCGAATCTCACAGAGAACTAAGGTTTCACTATAACTATTCAATATCACTCGGAAGACAAGCTCGAACAATTCCTAAGTTATAATATTAAGATATTTATGTCTAACTAATTAACTAACAAATTAAAGAAGTAAATTAAAAACTAGGGATACCAAGGATTGGAGAAAAGATTAGGAGGTCTAGAGTTATGATTTCCCCAATTGTTGGAATCCTTCCCGTTACGTCTTCTATAATTTCGCCTCAGTATTCCCTACCGATCGTGAGTACTCTGAGTGTCGAAGCTCTCTCTCGAGCAACTACCACAATTTACTAGATGTATTCTCTCGAACTACACTAGATAGCACTAATTCACCGCTCACTATGATCGCATCAAGGTTTCGTTATCTCTAATCCCGCCTTTAAACCCTCTGTATTGATCTCTCTCATACGTTAGGAGTGATGTTGTTCAACAACTACCTAAATATGTACTATCTCTTGAGCAATACACACTAAATAGGCACAGTCAATTGATGGACATTCAATCAACAACAACAAACACGTAGTTGAACAAGTAGAGAACTCCAACAACTTAATTATATAAAAATATAAACAAGAATTTATCCTCCAAAGGTTCCATCAAACCCCTAGATAACAAATTAGCTATTCATAATAGTATGCAAAAATAAAATACTAGAATTCATAACCAATAATGAAAATAGGAAGAAGGAAGTGAAAAACTCGTGAAAGAATTCTTCGTCTAGCTCCTAATGTGTTCTTGCCTCCTTAAGTCGAATCCTCGGTCTCCTTAGCCTCCAAAATCTCTCTAAAAACAGCTATCCTCTCTTCTGGGCGAATTAGGCTTCATATAGGTTTAGGTTAGTCGCCTTGGGAATTACATAATTGACCCTGGGTTATTGGTCTCTGTCAGCCCGTCCGCGGCCGCTGATTTGACCACGGATCTGGCCGCGGATTTTACCCAGTGTTCTGCCTTCAGTGCGCGGCCAATACGAGGTCAATCCGCGGCCGCGCACCTGGAGTGGACTTCGCCTCTTGCTTTTCTTTCTCCTTTTCAACTGTGTTAACCTCTGATTGGCCTTCCACGCTCCATATTGACTCCAATACACTCTTTAGCTTCCTCGTAGCTCGGAGTGGCTCCTGCAAAGCATAAAACTCTTAATTAGAGCATTTTGTTATCTTTTAACATTCAAACATTGATAAAGTGCGGCTAAATTATATTGTAAATAGTATCTAAATTGCATAATTATAGCATACTATCAACACCCACACTTAAACCTTTGCCCGTCCTCGAGCAATCAAACCACACTCTATAGAGGCCTAACTTCCCTGAGCAACTTCCCTAACTCATCACACCAAGAATATTCCACATAGATTGAGTTCATTAGTATAACATCTACACCTCAAGAGTTGACTCCTACGATCCACGCAATATTCCTAACCGGATTACTTACTCTAACTCAGAGGTCCATACTTACCTCTCCTTTATGAATCAGGTGCCTACTCACAGCAAAAGAGACTCATTCTACAATCAATAAAATGCACGCACACTGAGGAACTTCAAAATGAACAAAATTCACTCACCCTCATAAATGATATTCTTGTGCCACAAAAAAAGCTTCATAGGCTTGCCCGTATTGTACTACTCTACTAATTGAGCTTATTTAGTCTAAGATCAAGTAGGACTTTATTCGGCTGTAATGTAGGCTGCAGGTCGGGTAGGATATATTTGAATATAATAATGATTACACCTCCCTAACCACTTTAATACATATATTTTACACTCAAGCCCACACTTAAGTTAAACCAATATTTCCACCTTCAACACCACATATATCACCCCATACTTCTTTGAGCACAATCACCTTAAAAACCACCAAAGAAATAATAGTAATCAACATAATGCACTATTAACTTTTTTTTTCTCTTTTTTTTTATTTTAATCATGCGGTTTTTTCAACAAGGTGCACCTTTCTCCGGATTTTCCTAGTTCCACTCAAAAGCCCTACCAACTACCCCACGCTTTATCCTTTATAGATTCATAGTAATTCAAGTGCTTACGAGAAGTAAAGGGTTCAAATAGATGGTCAACTCAAATAAGGGATAGGGCTTGTAATGTGGTTGCCAAAGAAATAAAATTACAGGTTTAACGGGGTTAACTACGATACATAGAAAATAGGTGGGATCATATATATATATATATATATATATATATATATATATATATATATATATATATATATATATAATTCAACAAAGAAATGCCTATATCATTTTCCAGACTAAACATGACTACTATTTCGCTTTGCAGACACACAGGGCAAGTTCTAGGCATCAAATATCGTGCACAGAATACAACAAGCCTCACACACATGACACATGACTCACTCCAGATTGGGTCATCAAACACTCTGATCAGGGTACTTAAGCCAAATTAAAAACATACAGTTTAAGGCATTCTTACAAGAGTAAACAACTGAGCCTAAGTGTCACACTAAAGTACCCCATATATTCAAGGCATTACGACGTTAAGAGATCCTATTTCTATTTCCTCCCATAACCCACAAGTTCCTAACTAACAATAAAAAAACTAACTACACCCGGTTCAAATGAAACCCTTGAAAAAGAATCGTGACTTAAAAAACCCAAGGGGGAATTGATACACTACTACAAAAGAAAATCTTTTGTGTTTTTTTATACTTAAATTCCACAAGAAAATTGTCTAATAGATCCATCATCGGGAAAAGCCCAATCTTCTTTTTAAAAAAATATTATTCAATTAAACTAACACAGCTAAAATAGCATAGAAAGTCACCCAGACAATCTCCTCACCCCACACTTAAAATTGTGCATTGTCCCCAATGCACATCATAACTATAAGAGGGTAAAAGAAACTCCCTAGTAGGCCAAAGGCCGAAGCACTAGCAGCTCATGGGTACTCAGACTTCTCCCAGGCTTGGTCCTTCGTGCGGGTACCTCACACTTAGTTCCAACCATCTGGTTTGTTGTTGCATCCTTCCAATAGCTTTGCTTTCCATGCTCCTAGAAAATCAAAAATTGACACTACAAGAATAATACAATTAAAAAATAAAAAATAAAAGAAAGCAGTAAAGCTGGGTTACCTCCCAACAAGCGCTTGATTTAACGGCGTGGCACGACGTGAATCACTTTTTGTCTCCACTTCGAGCTTATGAATTGAACCCCAAGTTTTGGTTCAAGCTTATGATTATGCTCCTGGGGTGGTACAAATTCTTATGAGCCAAAAATTAAATAAATTCTCATGCACTTTTTGTCTCTCCACCGAGGAGTATCACCTTGCCTAGACGGCCTTAAAATTTTCAAAATATAAGGCTCATCTACCTCTTCCCTGGACTCCTTTTTATGCTCGTAAAGATCCATTCCCATTTCACCGTCCAAACATAATGTAGAGAAGTGTTTGGAATGAGGTCCAACGTGCTCCAATACATGAACTTCAAGATTTTTGACCTCCTCAACACCAAAAACACTAGAGTCAACTAAATGTATATCCTCAACGTCCCTAGTTGACTCTAGTATTACTTCTTTAACATTGACATCCTCAATTTCTAGTTGGTTAGATTGTTGGTGTTCTACTCTGGCCTCCTCCATTATAACCTCAATTTCAGTATCTAATTCACACTCTTCTTGGCTATTATTCACAATATTGGCTTGTTGAACATTAAATGCTTCAACTAGTTGACTCACTTGTACCTCCAGGTTGCGAATAGTAGCACCTTGCCTTTGTATGTGCAGTTGTTTCTCATTATCATATTCCACAAGGCACCTTAGCATATCCTTGATCTCTTTTAGGTCATCATCCCTGGTTTCTTTGTTCCTACTAACTTCACAAGAAAAGGAAGAACCATCAAAGTAAGGGGTTGAGGAAAGATAAGAAATATAAGCACAATCATGAAAGTGACCATTTTGACCACCACACATATCACATACATTCCACACATAAGATTGAGTTGGTGCACATAACTCACTCTCGGGAATATTTTGACTATTTTGTCCTAGGTGGTTTCCGCCACAATTACACAACGAAGATCAACAGTAGAATTATCAACATCAAAACTCCCATAATTCCAGGATGTCATGTTTCTCAAATTAACAAGTAAAACAGAAATAAAAGAATCAACTACAACAAAACAAAAATAAAAGTTCGAACTTGCAACCTAGCAATATGTACACCTACAGCTACACCGTTAATTCTCCGACAACGGTGCCAAAATTTGATCACGCCCAACTCTAGTCCTAAAGAGGATAAGCGGTCATTGCAAATATAATCCGTCTAAAAGTCCCGAGTCGAATCCCACAGAGAACTAAGGTTTCACTATAATTGTTCAATATCACTCGGAAGACAAGCTAGAACAATTCCTAAGTTATAATATTAAGATTTTTATGTCTAACTAATTAACTAACAAATTAAAGAAGTAAATTAAAAACTAGGGATACTAAGGATTGGAGAAAAGATTAGGAGGTCTAGAGTTATGATTTCCCCAATTGTTGGAATCCTTCCCGTTACGTCTTCTATAATTTCGCCTCAGTATTCTCTACCGATCGTGAGTACTCTGAGTGTCGAAGCTCTCTCTCGAGCAACTACCACAATTTACTAGATGTATTCTCTCGAACTACACTAGATAGCACTAATTCACCGCTCACTATGATCGCACCAAGGTTTCGTTATCTCTAATCCCGCCTTTAAACCCTATGTATTGATCTCTCACATACGTTAGGAGTGATATTATTCAACAACTATCTAAATTTGTACTCTCTCTCGAGCAGTACACACTAAATATGCAAAGTTAATTGATGGTCATTCAATTAACAACAACAAACACGTAGTTGAACAAGTAGAGAAATCCAATAGCTTAATTATATAAAAATATAACAAGAATTCATCCTCTAAAGGTTCCATAAAAACCCTAGATAACAAATTAGCTATTCATAATAGTATGCAAAAATACAATAGTATAATTCATAACCAATAATGGAAATAGGAAGAAGGAAGTGAAAAGCTCGTGGAAGAATTCTCCGCCTAGCTCCTAATGTGTTCATGCCTCCTTAGGCCGAATCCCCGGTCTCCTTAGCCTCCAAAATCTCTCTAAAAATAGCTATCCTCTCTTCTGGTTGAATTAGGCTTCATATAGGTTTAGGTTAGTCACCTTGGGAATTACATAATTGGCCATGGGTTATTGGTCTCCGTCAGCCCGTCCGCGGCCGCGAATTTCACCCAGTGTTCTGCCTTCAGTGAGCGGCCAATACGCAGTCAATCCGCGGTCGCGCACCTGGAGGGGACTTCGCCGCTTGCTTTTCTTTCTCCTTTTCGACCGTGCTAATCTCCGATTGGCCTTCCACGCTCCATATTGACTCCAAAACGCTCTTTAGCTTCCTCATAGTTCGGAGTGCTCCTGCAAAGCATAAAACTCTTAATTAGAGCATTTTGTTACCTTTTAACATTCAAACATTGATAAAGTGCGGTTAAATTAGAGTGTAAATAGTATCTAAATTGCATAATTATAGCTTACTATCACCCCTTCCTCGTAGATAGATAGGAGTCGTCCTTCTTGAATTGCTTCTTTCTCTCACAAACTCGTATGTATTTCATTTAGGAATCTCTATTGTTTATAGATCATAAAATCAAATAAGTAACCTTTTCCTAAATATACTATATAAATAAATAACTATATGTTCTACTTTACAATTTGTTTGGATGGTTGTTACATATCGTTTCATAATGTATCATATTGTATTGTATTGTATTGTACTGTATCGTTTGATGAATACAATGTTTGGATGAATTGTGTCGTTTTGCCGTTGTTTTATGGTATCATGCACCAGTAATATGATGAATAAACTTGCAATATTACAAAGAAAAATTATAATACGGTATATAAAAAGGTAGGGTAAATGATAAAATAAAATTATTTAATAATAATGAACGGTGAGATTGAGAGAAAAACACAAGGAAACGACGCGACCACACCAAATCAGTCGTTACATAAAGTGGCACATTTCATCGTTACGTAACGACGGATTTAACGATACGATACAATAAAATTTAAGTAACAATCAAAACAAACATTGTATTTAAAGTAACAATACGATACGATACAATAGGTAACAACCATCCAAACAAGCTGTTAATTTTATAGGACGCTTTTTTGTAGATTGTTCTAAATGGAATAATATTTTCTTATATTTAAAAATGCGACATATTTCATAGTTTTCGACATGTATTAGCATGCTTAAAATCGCAAGCTTAAGATCTGAAAATCTCAGTGTTTTTTTTTAAAAAGTCGGTGCCCATTGAAACTAGTTCACATAAATTCCAAATGTATAATCTTTTTCAAATGGAAAATTTTCACATAAGAACAATTGGGCTCTCCACTTTTCAATGTTATAGCCCATATTTTAATTTACAACCAACTAGCCCAAAAATAATAAGCTAAGATTCAACATCCAATTCCAATAGGTTCTCAAAATTACTATTTAATTTTAAAAAAAGATTGCACAAGCTTTTAAGTTAATTTTCGAATCAGTAACTGTGACTCAAATATTAGTTCAATAAATGAAATCCATTTGGGTGGTGAAAATTAGATTTTTCACAAGCTGAAATATGTGGGTTTAAATTTCGAATTTGATTTTGTGAGAAATTTGGAGTGGGTGTTATTTAGACTTGTTAGAAATAGTATAAGGAGGTTGTATATAAAATTTAAAGTCATTTAATGGAGATTTGGACTGGTTTTGAACAAAAATTGCAACTGCAAATTGTGGAAGAAGTTCGTCTACAGAAATTTGTATAAAGGTATATAAAAGTGTATAAGATGTGTTTATACACTCATATACACTATTATACAACATTATACATATTTATACAATAAACTGACTTCGTCTTCTTCATTACGTCTTTTCTGAAATTTAACTCAAATCTTGCTCAAATCTACTCCAAATCACTTCAAATTTAAACTTTGAACTCCTTTTGATATTTTTAATCAATTGGAACAACACCCAATCCGAACAATTAACAAACTCAAAAAAATCTATTTTCTAAAGCAAAGCTTTGAATGGCCTTCAATGGTGGACTTCTACTCTTTAATTTTTTTACATTGCAAACAGGTGACATGGGGGGAACAATTAATGGCGGACGGCCCCTTGAAACATATGTAAAAGATGTGAGAAGAAGAGAGAGTGAAAGCAATGGTTGTGAGAACGTAAATTTTGAATTTGTAAGAGCTAGTGTTTTCAAAATGTGTACAATATGAGCTAATTAAGGTAAAACTTAAAAACATGGACATTTTTTATTATGGCGTGAAATCATGTATACTTTCTTGTAATTCTTTCCATTTAGCTAAATTTGGTGCCCATTGAAGCTAGTTCACATAAAATAAAATCGAAGGACTAGTAAGTAAAGAAGAACAATAAAAGGATAACTACACACCCGAGATAAACACATCAGTTAGTAAAAAATTAACGACACTAATCTTGTTCTCCCCCAGTAAGGCAGCTGTGTGTGCGCCTGGCTGTATCTTCAATCAATGGCTCTTCGGAGCTCTCGAATTTCACTCTCTGTGAGAAGAATTGGCTATTCCGGCACCGCATTTCGAGCCACTGGTCTCACCTTTAAGTTCTTCTCCCTTTCTCTCACTGTCGCTGTTTTCTTTTTCTTATCTTTCTCCTCTTTTCTCTTTATCTCCTCCGACGATACCTCCGATCACCGCCTCGTAAGTCCTACCCCTCGCATTTCTCCTTCTATGACTCTTTTCTTCAGGAAATAGATGCTTGCGTTGAATTTATTTATTCTCCCGAGATCTCAAATTTTGCAAACTTTAATTGTCTATTATCATCTCGTAAATGACGTGCTTTGATTAGTGATTGTAGTTGCTCTTCATTTTCTATGCTGTAATTTGACTTTTTGCATGCATTTATTTGTGCATTTATCTATGGCTGAAATTATGCATTTATTGGTGCATTTGTATGTATTAATTGCTTGATTTTTGTTTAAATAGGGTTTCTCGAATGATTTGTATGGATTTGGATCGTACTGTAGGTCGATTCTAGGTTTGAAATCGGATCCTTTGAAGCCAAGGCTTGATCAGATCAGGGAGCAAGCAGATGACCACCACGTTTGGCTCTGGCTTATGCTTCCCATGCTAGAAAGGTGAAGCTTGCAAACTCCAAACTTGGCAGAGTATTCGCCGAGTTATCTGGCAACTTAATGTATCTGGTCACAAAACCTCCAGACAGTGTGCTGGTTGAGTCAGATGCCAAGTCCATCGATGAGTCGGTGCTTAGGAAGTTTGAGAAGGATGTGAAAGAACGAATTAAAGCCACTCGACAAGTTTTTGTAGAAGCAAAAGAGTCTTTCGATAATCAATTAAAGATTCAGAAGCTAAAAGACATTATTTTTGCAGTCAACGAGCAATTAACTGAGACATAAAAACAAGGCGCTTTTTCTAGCCTGATAGCTGCAAAGTCTATTATGAAGAGCCTGCATTGTTTGTAAATGAGGTTAATGGATGAACTAATTGCGCGTCCAGAGAATTATGTAGATGATGGGAAGTCTACTCCATTGGAGTTTGGGGATCCTAAGCTTTAGCAGTATGCACTTTTCTCTGATAATGTGCTGGCTGCTTCAGTCGTGGTGACTCAGCTGTAAAGAACTGGAAAGACCCATCCCAGCATGTGTTCCATGTCGTGACTGATAAGATAAATTTTGGGGCTATTCAAGTTATGTTCCAAATGAAAGATTAGAGCGGAGCTCACATTGAAGTGAAGGCTGTTGAAGATTATAAGTTCTTGAACTCCTCTTGTGTCCCGATACTTAAGCAACTTGAATCTGCAAATATGCAGCAGTTTCACTTTAATAATAAGCTTGAGAGTGCAACCAAGGATGCCACTAATATGAAATTCAGGAACTCCAAGTATCTATCAATTTTAAACCACCTTAGATTCTATTTGCCCGAAATATACCCCAAGTTGCACAAGATTTTGTTCTTGGACTATGATATAGGAAATGTACCCCAAGTTGCACAGGATTTTGTTCTTGGACGATGATATAGTTGTTCAGAGAGATTTGACAGACCTCTGGAAGATAGATATGGATGGTAAGGTGAATGGAGGTGTAGAGACATATATTGAGTTTATGGAATGACCTTCTTTGGCTTAGATGCTTGGAGGAGGGAGAAGTCCACTGAGGAGTACCATTACTGGCAGAGCATGGTGAGATGCAGTTATCTTCTTTAAATATCTTAGTTTCTAGATTTAGTTGCAGTCATAGTCTTTCTATTAAGCATATGTCTCTCCCTCTCCCTTTAATGCTTGCAGATGTCTTGTACTTCGCCAAATTGTGTGTGTGCTTACACTCTAGGGTTTGTAGATATTGTTAAAAGCCACATTGTCCTATTTCTGCACTGGGTTTAAGTTACTTGTCCCAGGACTATTTTTACTGCAAGTATACTCATGCTAACCAATAGAGCTGCTAATATCTGCAGAATGAAAACCGGACATTATGGAAATTGAGTACATTGCCTCCATGTTTTTATCACATTTTACTCGACAACAAAGCCACTTGATAAGTCTTGGCATGTTTTGGGGCTTGGCTACAATCCAAGCATTAGCATGGATGAGATCAATACTGCTGCAGAGGTTCCCTTCAGTATGAATATGAAACCATGGCTCGATATTGCAATGAACCGATTCTGGCCTCTTTGGTCGAGGTATGTAGATAAAGAAAATGAGTACGTGCAGGCATGTATTTTCAACTTTGGTGATGATTGAAAGTATGCTTGATGGAGTTGGCAAGCGGGTTCTACAAGCATCTCCAGTTTGGCTTGTCACTTCTACTTCACACGTAAAGTTAGTACTCAATTTTCTACATCATGACAAGTTTTATGTCTATCTAAATTTTAGCATTTTTCTATTTTTTACATTAGTTTAGTGTTTTAGTTTTCGATTGTTTATAAATGGTTATGATTCTTCATGACTGGAAAAATTATTTTGAATACTCTCTTAATTCTTAAGTTTATGTATGTGTATATTGTCAATTTTCAGGGGAGTAATATATTTTCTTGATTAAGCAACACTTGGGTGGGATTCATGACTAGGTAACTTCTTGTCTACTACTCCATATTTAATTATCACTTTGTTTATGTTTGCTGCCATTTGGTTTTTGAATAGGGATAATACATAAATCCCCCCTCAAACTTGTTCCCTTTTTCAACTGCACACGTTAACTTTGCCCCAGATATAAAGCTGGCAGCATCTCACGCATGACAACTTATTTTTCACGTCATTTTACTTCTGTTTTCCAAAAGATTTGTTTTTGCTTTCTTTTTCACTTTTTTATTCTGCCATTTGTGCTTTATGAAAAATGAAAAAAACTGGCACACCCGAGTTCGAATGTGTTATGTCCCTGGCCATAACTAACGCTGATCAGAAACTCAAACCCTCAGTCTTAGACGTTCTCCATTCCAAGACCGGGCATTGATTTTGTCTTATCAAATAAGAAGGAATTTTATGAGGAAGATCAGAGGTGTATTGGGTGTGGTGTGAAAGTCAAGAGGCGATCCTTTGTCGTGGTGCTATCTTTATTGACTTTTTATCAACATTGAGGAAAAGCCTATTCTAAAACCAGACTTGTTCTGCAAATATCATCAAAACCCATCTATGTGTAAAAAGTGGAATACCAGTGAGGGGATCATAGAAGAGAAAAGAAATTTAAAGAAGTAATTCTAGGTAGCAATGATGGATATTGAGATGGATGTGCGGGCATACCAGGTTGGATAAGATTAGGATCTAGGAATGAAGATATATGGATGTAGGTGGGCGTAGCCCCCGTGGAGGACAAGATGCGGGAAGCGAGGCTGAGATAGTTCGGGTATGTAAAGAAGAGAAGTTCAAATGCCCCAGGTGCGAGCAGTTGGCTTTGGTGGGTATGAGTAGAGGTAGAGGGAGGCCTAAGAAGTGTGAGGAAGAGGTGATGAGGCAGGACATAAGTCAGCTTCAGCTTACCGAGAATATGGCTCTTGATAGGAGGGTGTGGAGGTCGAGAATTAAGGTAGAAGGTTAGTAGGTAGTCTAGCGTATTTCTGTTCCATAATGATGGTTTTAGGGGTAGTCTGGTAGTTTTTCTTGTCTTAGATTGCTAGTATTTCATGTTGTTTTCCTATTATCTTTCGCTTCGGTTTCTTAGTATTTTGTTGTTGCTGCTTGCTGCAACTGTTTCTTCCATCTATTTTTCTAGCCATGTGACTTTTTTGTTGATATTGCATGTTTCTACCGTTTCTTTTTATCTTTCTTGAGCCGAGGGTCTATCGAAAACAACTTCTCAGGGGTAGGGTAAGGTATGCGTATACACTATCCTCCCCAGACCCCACATGTGGCATTCCACTGGGTTGTGGTTCTTTTGTTGTAAGGGTGGAAAAGAGAACGAGGGATGGGGATATATATCAAGACTTGGGCTAGCTAATTAGGCATAGCTTTGGTTTGTTGAAAAGTATAAAGTGAGTCTTGAAAGGGAAACTGGGATTAAGACACTATGTCTAGTTGGTTGGCAGTGGTGTGTCAATGCAAGAAAAAAGAATGGTGACAGGGTGTGGTGCTAGAGGTGTTATCTGGTGGAATTGTGGTGGTTCTTCGTGGTAAGATGGTTGAAGGTGTTATGGCTGTTACGACTTGCACAGAGAGTTAGAGAGTTTGTTTGCAGTGATTGAATTTTGATTGCCAAACGTTTTTTTCCGGTGGAGAATTAATCGGTTGGAGAAGAAGACAGAGAAGGAAAAATAAAAGAAAAAGAAGTAAGGAAAAGGAAAAATACACATCTTAGGGCTTTAAATTTTTTCTCTCATGCGCCCAGCTAGATGTGCAACCACTTTCCATGCCATGTAGCCCTAAAAGGTGGTAATAATACTACTTCTAACAAGTATAAGGGGTAATAAGACCCCGCAAAGTTAAAGTGGGTTGTTGAATGAATTTCGATCGCATGACATATTTTCTGGTGGGGAGAATTAATCGGTCGGAGAAGAAGACATAGAAGGAAAAATAAAGAAAAAGGAAACATACACATCTTGGGGCTTTAGATTTTCTCTCTTACGCGCGTGTGCAACCACTTCCATGACAAATAGGCATAAAAGGTGGTATTGATACTACTTCTAACAAGTCTAAGAGGGTAAGAGGACACCCCGCAAAGTTAAAGTGTGCAGTTAAAAAAACAGAACAAGTTCGAGGGGGTATTTATATCCCTTTTTGAACATGCACTTCAAGTTTTCAGCGCAATAATTTATCGTTTCTCACATGGCAATTCAAGAGGTGGTTTCTCCCTTTTCTTTTATTGTCAGTGCTTCCCAATCACCTTTTTTTTTTGAGAGGTTATAATCCAAGAATGTGCGAGGTTTTCAATGCATATTAATTTATAGTCTCACATGGCAATTCAAGAGATGGTTTCTCTCTTGTCTTTTGTTTTCAATCTTTCCCAAGCACATGTTAAGTTCTCATTGCGTAATAATTTGTAGTTTCATGTGGCTATTCAAGAGGTGGTTTCTCCCTTTTCTCTGATTGTTAATCCTTCCCAAGTACATGTTTCAGAAAAAAGACAAGCATATTGCTTGGGCAACCTTGTGAATTGGGAGCAAGTCATGAGTTCGAAACCTACTACTAACATGAAGCTTGGTACTTAAGAGTAGAGGGATGCACTCATAGTCTACCGAGTTTCGAACCTGTTGGCCAACTAGGGTTAGGCCAGCACTCACGGGGGAATTTCTTGGTAATCTCAAAAAAAACTGTATGTGCCGGAGGATTACTTTAAGGACTAGTAAATTTGAGAATTACTTTAACTGCTCCAATAGATTTGAACTAAACAAGTGTAGATTAAACTTAAGCTAGAATTTCACCCTAACTTGCAGGAGTCAATGCAACAAACATACTCTTTAGAATTGTTTTGGGAAAGTCCAAATAAGTTGAGGTACTGGTCTAGCTGAGTATGAATCATTCTAGGGTTTCAAGTTTTTCCCCTTCACACCTGGTAGGTAGAATAAATTTACATTACCTTTTGCCTAGGCTTCAGCTGTTTGGAAAACTGATAACTTACTAGCAAATATATATTTTGTAACCAAGAAATCCCCGGAGGGCCACTGGCGTATGGTTGGAAACTTGGTGGACAATGGGTCTGACCCTTTACCCTTCTCCAATTAAACACCTGGCTTATGTCTGCTTTAGGGTTTGAAGCCGTGTGCGCCTAACCCACCATCTTTTGTTGCACTTTACCAGTAGACCAAAGCCTAGTAGCATATATATTAATATAAGCTATTGTTTCTTGTCTCCACTTGTAATTGGAGATTGTGTAGAAGCAATTGATAGTTAGGTTGTCTCATATACGTTAGGTCATAATAGATACTAGTGAATGAAGCTTTCAATGTAGAAATCAGTTATTGAATTAGATGAATAACTAGAATTGGATGCATACATGAAAGGAAGGTCTGACATTGCATGCTGAAGTGCCTGTAAATTTTTGTTTTGTTCCTTATCATCTTATATTATATTGTATACAAAAGATTAAGGCAACAAGATTATCTTGAGTTCAAAAGAATACCAACCCAACCCAAAGTATAATTGCAAGACTAATATCGGTTGTGGGAATGGGAATCTTGGGAAAATGCATTCTTGCCTATGTTAGGAAAAGTATAATTTTCATGATTGCAGTATGCATGGTCTTTTCTTTCAAAAATATATTTTCTTAGTTATTATATATTTTTGAATGGAAGGCCCATGTGTATTTCAATCATGAAACTTTTTCTCTTTGGCAATGAGCATTCTCTTTTGCTGCCTTTTCCGTAATCATCATCAGTATTCTCCTCCCCAGCTGGACTAAAGCTGGGATGTTAAGTTAGTATATGTTAGTTACATACGAAATGCTAAGATTAGTGTAGATATTAAAAGCCATTTCTCACCTGTTGATATCAGAAGGGTTTGATGTTTAGATGACTAAGGCTCTTAACATCACCCTTCTCCAATCTTTAGGCGGGAAAGGGTTGAACAGCAATTGCCAGAACTTGTTGCGTGCAGATCTTTTACAGTGGAATGACTCTGTTGGATAAATTAGGCTACTTTCTTCAGGTTGATTATAGACAGACAGACCTGATATTATCTTCCCCTCTTAGCTAATAAGAGAAGTCAAACTCCTTGCAGTTACATGGGCTCCCTAAACAAACTGAAGTTGAAGTGTCTTATGTAACATGCTAATGAAGCAATTAATTGGTAGAGTCTGATAATCGTGAGTAATGGCATGGCTTGATATTGTTATGGCTTTCTTACATTTATGAGGTTACAACTGAATGGAATGTGCGGTGTAGGCCAATAATCTGTTTTATGTTGTATATTACCACTCAAAAGGCACTACTTTCTCAAAATAGACAAACCTCCCTCTGAATTCTGGGAAGTGCCTGTACCTATGATTATGAATGTTGCTCACTTTAGTATTCATTCACGAAAGGAAAGATAGTCTAAGCAGAAGATTGCAATGTTATTATGGCTCGTAGTGCAGTTATTATAACACGATGATGTTTAATGTATGTTATACACTGTCCTCCCCTCAGGACCAAGATGCATTCCAACAAAATATTCTTCTTGTTTTTTAATCTACTTTAGCCCTGTGGTTTTCTGTATTTACTACAATTTGGTTTATGATTCATAATATATGTTTACGTTCCTACAGTTGTGTACTTGTGTTCCTCGCTTTTCCTCTCTTTTTGATTTTTCTTTACACTGGTGCACAGAGGCGGATGTAGTGTAATAACTACGGGTTCAACTGAACCCATAACTTTCGATGCGGAGTAAAAATTTGTATGTAAAAATTCATTAAAATTGCAAAAATAATAGATATGAACCCATAACTTTAAAATTATAATGGATTTAATGTTGAAAACATTATAATTGAACCCATAGGATTTAAATCCTGGATCCGCCTCTGCTCGTGTATGACCAAATTAATTTAACTTGAGCATTAATCACCAGTTGAAATGTTAGCAGTTAACAATTGTTATCCTATGAAAGATTATGTAAGAAACACATGCTATGTATATATTGGTTTAATAAAGTTATCAGCTGCTAATAAGTATTTCAACTGCATTACTGCAATTTATACTCCTTTAGCTTACATAAAAAACCAGATTACCCATCGTTCTAATAATTGACTTTTTCATTTGTATGAAACAAGTTTAAAATTAAATTATATGAGAATGGTATGATAGAGGAAGATGTTTCACATAGAATGTTGAAATGGGAAGCGTTGTCGAGTATTATAGAAAGAATACTTACCAAAGTGGAAAGACGGATTCTATAGAACCGTTGAGAGACTGCAATGTTAAATGAGAGTGAATGTTAGGCCTTTAAAGTTAAATAAATGCAGACGATGAATATCACAAAAATATGAATGTTAAGTTGGATATGCGGTCATACAAAATTAGATAATAAAATTGATCACATTCGGTTGAAGGGTGCAAGTAACATACATAAAGGATATCATGTAACAATATTGCTTAAGATGGTTTGTTGTATCCTACGTCGAATTCTAGATGTACCATTGTAAGTGCAATCATGGTGAATGAACGTGCTAAAAGAGGATGAGATGTGCATAAAATCAAATGGAAGGAAGTTGTGACAAAAAAATTACAATGTCTTGGAAATCATATAGACGCAGCAAGGGGAAAAAAAATTATATAGGCGATAACAATTCATTTGTATTAAGTCATGTTAGTACGTTTTATTTTAAGTTCGATATTTACGAGGAGTTGTGTTGCTTTGTCAGAAGTTTATATGCCAACAGAAAGTGTAGAAAACTTCTAATTCTCAAAAAATCTAAATTCTTAGGGGTCGTTTGGTAGGAGATTATAAAAATAAGCAGAATTACTTTGGAAACCTGTGCTTGTGGACCGTACGGTTCGGTGAACTAATCGAGGTTGCTTAATCTGACACACAGTCTGTATTATCTATTTGGATCGTTCAGTATATTTTCAATTTTAGATAAAAAGCATTCATATATAGTTTTTCGGTTTGATCACTTTGATTTGTTTTTTACACTATCTTCATTCACCCCGCGACCTTACCCTTCGTCCCCATGGCCGGAGCCAGGGAAAGCCTCCATCGCTGGAACATTACGAAGTATATACAAAGTCAAAATTAATACTTTATATACATATAATAGATGTTAAATCCACATGGCTTTTTCGGTATTTAGTTCTTTATATTTTGAATCACCTTAGCGAAGTAGTCACAGTCGCATGTGATTTAGAGGATTGAAGAGAATGGCTTACACAGGTTAATCACAATGTTCATGATGAGCAGAGGTGAAGCATGTGTAAATAATAGAGGGCGGAAATAGTAGTACAAGCTAACAGGCTCTGATTTTTAACACCTGAAGCGAGCCATATTACACAAATCATAGTCTAAAACCTATAAGCAACTCAAAGAGACTGTAAATTAGAAAAGGCTCAATTTGCCCTTTTATATGCGGTTTAGCTGGAGCAGCGTCTGAAAACCCTGGGTCGAAACACCAAAATAACCTGCTTTAATAGAGTTTTCCACTAGATTAAAGGAATTTTTACATTCCTATACACTATATGAAACTATATTACCCTCCCTACTCAAGTTTTACTATAATTATATTTTATATATCCGATTACCATTTATGTACATTTTAAGGGAATTAATGATATTAATTAGTGTTCTAAAATAACTCTACCGTATATTCTCACTCCACTCCCGCCACATTTCTCTCTCTACATTCCACCCCCCTCACCCACGTATCTTGCACTCACCCACGATTTTCTCTTCACAAATCTCAGAAATCCTCTATTAACGCCTATTTCATCTCTTCTTCAAAAAACAAACGAAATTTTTAATCTTATTCAAAATTCCTACCTCCATTAAAGTCTCTGATTAGCTTGATTTTCAATGAAGAAGAAGATATCTACGTAAAGCAAAGGAATTCTCTCTACGTCTCTCTCTATCTCTCAATCCCTAATTTCAGTAATGTAAAGCAAAGGAAAAGAGAGCAGCAATTCCACCATTGATCGCCATTAAAAAGCTTTGAAGCTTTGAATTCGAATTTGGGTTTTCAAAAACTATTATTTGTTTGGATTGGGTGTTGTTGCAAACAATTGAGAATATGGTTTGGAGTTTATATCTCAATTTTGAGGGTGTTTTGGTGAAGATTTTGATGAAGAAGAAAACGTGATATACATTATATTTATATATATATATATATATATATACACACACACACACACACACACCATATTTAAGTTGAATGATATTGTAGTTGTATATAACTGAGTAGAAATAATGTATGAAAATTATAAATAAGTTGTAGATAAGTTATTATAATATATAATTAGTTGTATGAAATTTGTTTTTACTATGTATAAATCAGATATAAAATATATAAAAGACATTGTATAAATTTTGTATTTAAGTTATATGTTATTGTAGTTGTATTTAACTGGGTAGAAATAATGTATGAAAGTTGTAGATAAGTTGTATAATATATATTAGTTGTATGAAACTTGTTTTTACTATGTATAAATCAAATACAAAATATACAAAAGACATTGTATAAAATTTGTATAAATATTGTGTTTAAGTTGTATGATATTATAGTTGTATATAACTGGGTATAAGTAATGTATGAAAGTTATAGATAAATTTTACAAGCCTATGACATAAGCTTTGGGATTTTTTCGGTATCTTTTAATTTAGACTATTTGTTATTCAAAATTCATCCAATATGAATGGTGGACCCAGGTTCATCTGTTTTGGATTTCTGCTACGTCTAATTCTGTCCAAATCTAATTCTGTAATTGATGATGGTACTTCTCATGCTTTTCCGGAAAATGTCTCACCTTCACTCTTTAGCTTTATAAGTTTTGTGTCTCTTCTTTTCGTAACTTTGCATCTGGATGTTTTAATGATATTTCACTTCAGGTGACAAACTCCAGGGGCTACAGAGCACTCTGCTGCTTCAGTAATGTGCTAAAAAAAACCTCCCAATATACCTTCTATGCATTTAAAAATAAGAAGGTAAGGGAACGAAGTCCATTGCAGGACCCAACACTGCATTTCTAAACAACCTGTTCACTAGCATGCCGCTCCATCGGTGGATGATAAGAAATAAAAGGACTTGAAAAATTAAAGTAGCTAGAGAGAGAACAAAACTTCTCCAAGAGTCCAGGTTTTAACATGTCAAATAAATCTGTCCAATTGACTTAGCTCATGTAGCCCCTTATCTAACAAAACTATAACACTCCATCAGGAACAACCTCTAGAGGAAAATGTTCCAAACAACAAGTCATGAAAAACATAGAAAAATGACTCGCATCATACAAACACACCCGTGTTTTTTGGCTGCCAAGTACCATGTGCCTCAAACCATCCACTCAAATATAGCGTGTAATTTTACATGTCGAAAACAAATGCATTCTTCATCGTTCCAGACTGGCATACTACATATGCAGAAATTCTTAGGAAGGACGGGTGGAAAAGAAAGTGGCAAGTGGCAAAAGAGGGTTCAGGTAGGGAGAAAGAGGTAACAATCCTGGCCAAAAGAGCCAACCCACCACAAAACAAGTTATGCAAGATTGAAGCTCATAAACCATTGTATCAACTATACACAGAACAGGGATGTCAACATAAAGGTTGTTTTACTCCCCCACCTCCTGGGCATCATATATCCGTTTACAGGTACAAAATAAAGTTAAAGGGTGATATAACTTTGCATCAGAAAAATAAGTAAAGAGAAGAAGAGAAAAAAAAGGTAAAAGGTGTAACTAAATCCCTTAATTAAAGGCACTAATAATAGATTGGAAGCCTTTTAGTGTGGAATATATATATTTTGTAAACAAAACTTGTGTAGGTAAGATAATTTACTAAACATGAACATTTAGGGTAATAAAATTTCCAATAGTATATAGGAATGAAAAAATCCCTAGATTAAAACGCTACAACCCAAGTAATCTATTTTGAATTCAGGAATAACTCTTAAAGAACTTTCTTCCTTTGGAAAGATATTCCATCGTTTGTGGATCACTCGATTAAATACAGATTCCCTTCGCACCGCAGATCTGGGATTTCCAATAAGAGGAGCTGTGCTAACCCACTGCAGATCCACAAGAGAATGGAAGTTGTTGACTGTCAATAAAGACCTTTATGCCCACGCCCGGCGCCCCAATCCCCACCCCCTGCCGCAGGAATGTGCCTCTAGCTTGCACAACTAAGCTTTTCTAACACACTTAGATAAAAGCCAACGACCCATATTTCTCGAATAAGTCTACCTAGGAAGAGTAATAGCAGACAAGAAGAGTGGCAGAGCAGGAAAGTAAGCACAAAGTCAATCACCAGAATACAGTATTGAAGCAGTGACAAAAAGAAGAACTAGCGATCGCTAATTCATGAATTACACAGTTACGAATACA
Source organism: Nicotiana tabacum (assembly GCF_000715075.1). Taxonomy (NCBI): domain Eukaryota; kingdom Viridiplantae; phylum Streptophyta; class Magnoliopsida; order Solanales; family Solanaceae; genus Nicotiana; species Nicotiana tabacum. The sequence goes on from NC_134101.1 coordinate 180,434,404, forward strand.
ACTGCAGATAGAAAGAACCATGTGTACCTGCTCAATCACACAAGTATTTGGTAGTTGGCCTTTATTCCAGGTTGCTAAACAGAGCTTACCTTCTTTTCTCTCCCATCCATGGGACCCTCACTACTAGGTACTTCAAAAACACACGAGCACACAAAGTTAAAGAGGCATTCAATTAAAGAGTAAAGACGGCCTAAGGAATGTATTCTATACACCCAGCTGATACCAAAAGCAGTTCGAGATTTACGCCTAAACTGAATTCATTTTAAAGAGTTAACACAAGTAAAAAGCCCCAAAAATTAATTCAACTACAAAGAGACTTGCAAAATGATTGGATAACCTCTTCCTAGGGGATAAGAAACCCATATGCTACAAAATAAAACCTACCCGAAACTCAATTCCTACCTATACCAATTAACGGGAAAAATTAGGGGAAGGAAAATTTGCGGAACGAGCCCTTATGAAATATCACAGCTCGTGACAAAACTTCTTCCTATGCGACATCCAACCATTTAATTATGAATCAAAATGAAAAATATACTAAATTGAGCTGACATCTTTGCCTGAAGCTACTACTTTTCAAGCTGTAGCAGAAACCCGTGGTGGCATATTTTTGGCAGCTCCATTAGGCATCCCACCACCATGATTCATCCGCCCATTGTTACCTCCCATGTTGTCAGTTCGCTGATATCCATCGCCCCCACGGTTGGCTGACCCTCCACGATTGCCACCCTTGTTGTTGAACTCGCTTCTTCCATTGAAATCACCATGACTGTAACCCCTACCACCTCCATAGTTTCCTCGCCCTCGTCCTCCATCGTTCCTGAATCCGGAACCCCTTCCAGATGGATATCTAGCCCTAGTGTTACCTGAAAAAGAAACGATAATTCGTCTCAACCAGAGGAATAGGTCGACCAAGCCCCACAAATCATCATATATGTCTTCAATAATAATCACAAAGTAAAGGCAAAGTAGCTGTGGGGATAAAACTCTACATAAATAATTAACGGAGTAATAGGTTTCTAATTCCTTATAAAACCTCAAATTTAGACTTAAAGACACTTCCCAAGGAGGAAAAGTATCAAAATGTGCAACAAGCTATATATGCTGAAGTTTGTGACCATCTCATCTAAAATCTTAAGCTATTAGAGAGAGCAAGCTTTTATTTACTTAATTATATCTTCAACTTCAAAAGCTAGCTCAAGCGTTGAGAATTGTCTAAAACCATATAAGGAGCCCAATTTTCCTTCGCATAGCTGCTGAGGGACCCAATTCACCCAACTCACCCCCTCCTTTCCGTCCGCATTACCGGACATTTGGAGCATGGACAATAAAAGATGGGGGTCAATATCGGGTAAACAATGAATCGCGAAGCGTCTGGCTCAAGCCAAATTGAAGTGTGTGACCATCTCATATAAAAGTTTAACCTGTTAGAGAGAACACACTTTTATTTATTTATTTATTTATTTATCTTACTTAGCAATATCTTAAGAACTATATTGTCACATTTAAGAATTATTTCTGATTAAAAATATTGACATACTTCCCAATTCCCAGCTATTAAATGTGATCTTTTTAGACATTTTCCTTTGTAGATCCTAATTGAGATCCCGCAGTCCCACTAGGCCCCATTATAGGCTTAAAACCACCAGTTCCCTCTTCATGACCTCAATATCATCTCATGGTGCATTAGGTATCGAATTCAGTTTATTGCTTTCAAGAATGCTTACCAGTAAATGGAGCATCACCTTTATTCACCTTACCAAAAAAAAGAAACGGAAACATACTCTCCACAGTGGACAACCACTATGTAAAACTGATGTTTATCATTTATTTTCTCACGCTGACCATAGTAACGTCCTCATTAATACCACTGGAGAATAATTGAACTTGCCTCGAGAATTTGTAGACTTCTTTTCCTCAACGACAGCTTGGCGTCCACCAATTAAAACAGGAGAAGCCTGGTACATAGAGATAAAAATACAATCAGACAAAAGAGAAGAAACCTGAAACGATTCCGAAAAACAAGGAGTGCATACAAACAAAATGCAGCAAAGGTTACTAAATATCACTAGCCTATGTGATAATTATACCAGTATTCTTTTTTTAAAGTTTTACTTTTTTGATAAAGAGATATAACTATACCAGCACAAACGGTGCACTGTCAATAGAAAATGCCATCTACTTTCAGGACCTGCCACATGAAACCTTCACAAAATAATTTATAACACACTGCCCTCTTTACATGATTTCACCTCCCTTGAGCTGTCAGTCATGTTTTTCTGAAATGGTTATCAACACAGCATTGATATTATCGCCACAAGGGTCGAGTTTGCCTATACATGATAGTATGTTTAAATATTTAAAAATTGGGCAGAGAAAGCAGGGAAAAATACAACAGCCCATCCTATTATGAACAGTGCAACGGTCAACACCATCAATTATCTCAAGTCCTATTTCTTCACTGGAGAAGAAATAATAAAACTTGACTTCTTAACATATGCATCACTTTGAGAAGTCCAAAAACGGTAGACTGAGAACAAGCCAACATATCCAAGATTAAGCCTATATCGTATACAAACTTCACAGTCAGAAAAAAAAAATGTAAAAGCATATTTGGTTTTAACTTAGCTTTTTTACTGAAATATATAGTTTTAGCTTAGTAACGCAAAAGTTAACATTAAGCCTTACACAGTTTTGACTTCCTTCAGATACTATTCCCTCAAACATTGAGTCAATATATCAGTGGTGTTGATGCCATACATGGTCTGTTGCCAATTGTAGCGAAATTTGGGTGTGCTTAATGCTCTTAGTTGGGCTAGACATAGCCAACTAAGAAGTCTTGTTAGTGTTCAAGAGAAACTAACACAGAATTAGTGATCAAGGCTAAAAACAATTGATTTTGAAATCATTTAACAGTGGGTTAGCATCTTGAGTTTAAGTTCAATTGCTATATGCCAAAGCCCCAAATTTCCAAAGCTAGTACTCACCATTAGTTAGTTTAGTGTTCCTTTTATTTCTGTAATTGTAGTTTAAACTAAAACCATACTTGATTTCATTTGGTTAGAGTTAGTGGGTGACAATTCCTCTACTTCTCATTCGCCCTTATATTGTTCCCTGTGGGATTCGACCCGGTTTCATAGTTGTGTAAATTATATACATACGACCTTGTACACTTTCTATCAGATCCTGTATTTGGACGTTATCAAAGGCCGAATTTACAAACTATTACTACCTAAGGAGGACTAACGTCCAAATTTATAAACTACCAAGTTGAAGCTCTACGATATTCTAATACAACTAAAGAAATACAAAAAAATTGAAAAAAAGTAGAAGTATACCAAGCAATAATTTGCAATTACCTGGCAGCAGATATGTTCAAAGTGATTAAAAAGACGACAGGAAGTTCATCATTCCAAGTACTAATGCAGCTATCAGTAATACAGATGTGCACAGCATATTTATAAAACAAGCAATGCAATTAGTAGCCAACTAAACACTCATTTTCTCAGATACTACAACTCATAAAGGAGAACACGATGTAGAAAATCAAATGAAGGTTACTTATAAAAAAAACCACATGAAAAATACCTCAATCGCTTTCTGCACAGCAGGTTCCACCTCAAATTCCACAAAGCCAAAACAAAATCCCTGTTGCTGTAATCCACCAACAATAATTAATTATAAAAAATGCACAGAAACAATTATAAACTGACAAATGTATCCCCTAAATAGCCAGAATATTGGTGCAAGCACACATACTCTGTTACTTCGGACTTGAATGCCTCCATTCTTGATAGGCCCAAACTTCTTGAACTCTTCTTCGAGCATGGCAGCAGTGGCACTCATAGGCAGACCTTTGATGTAGATGGAGTAGCCATCAGCTGCTGGATGCAGTTAGAGCAAAGATATCAATAAGAATCAACACAATGAATACAATCAACGGGGAAAATATAGAAGTTTGAGGAACAGTGGCATGCCTTCTCCCTCTTGGTTATTCACATTATCAACAAAATCTGAGCTCAGAACAGGGCTGTCAGCTAGTGCTGCTGCAGGAGGTTGACTCATTTGCCCAACACTCTTCGGCACAATCTTCCTAGGAGCAGGTGCTGGAGGAGGGGAGAAAGTTGCAGCACTTTCCTTTAGATGCATGACCTGAAAATTACATTGCAAACTGTTCAGCTAAAAATCTTCCAAAGACGCCCTTCCTAGAATTATCGTCATCAAAGACCAAAGCTGACGTTGCAAATTATCTGATCAGTGCTCAAGTAAAACCAGCAAAAAATCATAAAGTAACACACCCAAATGGAAATGTGTTAAACTTTCACACCTACACAACCAGATGAATATTGGAATATTAACCTATTGAAAGGCAAACGAAAAAGAAATAGGCCTCCAGTTGCTTTGCCCATGGCTACTTACAATTGAAGCATAAGACTTCTTAGGCACGTCTTCAACTATGATGTTAGATTCAGCTGCCATTTGAGAGTCGCCTTGCACTTCATCAACAACCTCAGCCACAGGCACTTCCTCTTGAACAACAGGCACATTATCATTCTCAGGAGGGTTGTAAACTTCTCCCCCATTAGCTTCCTCAGCGAATGGTGTACTCTGCTCAGAAATGTGGTTCTCCTGAGCTGGAGGGGGATCTGCAGCAACTGCAAACAATAACTCAGCGTTCAGTTGCTAATAAGGTCATTATAAAACCAAAATTTAATCGATTGTTCAATTACTTTGCTCTGTAGTAACAGGAGCCAGCACATCAGTTTCTGGAACCTGGACTGCATCTTGTTGATTGACAATCTCCACATATCGAAACATGTCATTCAAAACAAAGTACCCTCGGTCTTGTGGAGCCAGGAAGAATGTTTGAGAGAAATTTCGGATCAAGTTGTCTTTCCCAGTCAAGTATCCAGTAACAAGGACATGGACTCCCCCATTGAAGGACTCTTGGGAATCCACAGACCTGATCTCTGCTCTGAAGTCCGCATAATTAAGTGAAAGTATCTTTTCATTGATAGCCTACACGTTGGACAGTAAACGAGACAAAATGTGAAACGTTAATATGGTTAACTTAAAGCTTAGGACGCGAAAACAAGACACGGTAGCAGAGCAAACAGTCAAATCTCTCTCTTTCATTACTCAAAGCGAGTAACTAGGTTAAACCATTGTCAAACTCTTGGAAAAGCAATAGACCATCGTTGTTCTATATTTTCTTAAACCAAATGACCTGCATCAACAATTTAGTGTTCCTTCAAATTGCTGCAAAAAATTGCAGCCAGGAGGCACCCTAGGGTTTTGGTCCAGTGGTAAGAGCACCAATCAAGATGTGTTGTTTAGACGTATGTCAAGAGTTGGAACCCTGACAGTCTACCCCATAGACAAAATCCTGGTAGTTAAATGGAAAAGTTAAGAGGAGCCGGCTCCCATTCACTGAGTTTCAAACCACATGCCAGTTGACCCTCAAAGATTACTCGTTTATCAAGAAAAATAAAAAATATATAAAGCCAGGAGGCTCGGGACAAAGTGTTTTGTTTTTTCAGAAAGATTGAGAAAGAAGGCTCGGGACAATGTGTTAAACCATCTAAGTGGCAGAACAAAAAACATGCAACAAGATCATGCATTTCACAAAGCCCTATTCCTGTCTTTATCAAAGTATTTTCCTAGGTCGGCTGGAAATAAAAGCATGAGTTACTATGACAAATAGTACTAACAGCGAACTATGGAATGTTCAACTATAAAATTTACACATTCAGGAATTATACAATAAGTCACAGCTTTTTATAGTCAAAGATATTTAGAAAATATATGGAAGTGTGTTAGTAACAAAGAAGCAAATATTAATGATGTCATATGAAACAAAAATAAAAGAGTAGCTTAGACACAACGCTTGAAAGTGGGTAGTTCAGTGGGCTTTAACTTACTTGCATAGTGGTAGTGATGGACATGGAGCCATCATCTTCAGGGCGACCAAGTTTGCTTATATCCTGATAAAACCTAAATACCAGCCCTGGTGAATGGTGCAGTATATGATAATACTGCTGCACAAACGCATTCCCAACCTATAACCACCACCACAAATCAATTCTCTCAGTATCCATTCTTAAAGAAAACAACCATCAAATCAAACCAAAAACAAAGCAAACAAATTTATAAAAGTATAAATCAGCAAAGAAAAAATACGCACAACTTGAGCAGAGACAGGTTGTTGTGCCGCCACCGCCGGTACTGCCGCCGTCATCGCCGATCGATCTCAAGTCACAAACTATAAATTCATTAATTAAAATAAAGTTAGAGAAAACCTCAGGACCCTAGACCCCTGAACTCTAAACACCACATACCAGCACCAATAGTCCAATACCTGGATTGAGTATGGGATCAGTAAAATAGGAGAGAGAGAATATACACTCCTTGGCTCTGAGCTTCTCCCTTCTCAAACTCACACACACACGCACTCTCTCTCTCTCCCTCTCTCTCTCTCTCCAATGGAGATTGTGTGTGTGTATTCTTCTAGGGTTTTGGTAGGTAGCGAGTGGTGGACCTTCAAGAGGCGCGACTGACTCTGTTATTATTATTACTAAATAAATAATAGTCGTACTAATTTTAATGAATTAATTAAAGAGAGAATTTATGGAAGTGAATTTAAATGAGAAGTACAAAGTACAATATTGAAGTGAGAGACGCTTTAAGAATAATTGTTTTTCTTTTCTTTTTATTTATTATTATTTTGTACTCCTTTATTACAACCGGTGTACTTCTTTTTAAGGTACCATGGCTTGGACTGTTATAATTATTGCTTGCCTTTTTTATATTTGCTTAAAATAATTTTCTTACGTAAACATGCCAATTTCAACAACTACGTAAATAAAGAGATTACATAAATTGAAAAAGAATCTTAACTCTCCCTCTTCTTGCTTCAAAATTTTGAACAGCGCGAGACCTATTTTTTAACCAACATCAAGGAAGCAAAAAATGTTTTTGGTTTATTTGCCAAAAGGTGAAAATTAATTCTTCTTGTTTGGTTGAAAATTTGAAGAAAGTTTTGCAGAAAACTTTTTTTATGCGAACAACGTCTAATTGTTATTTTCACATTCGATAAAATTGTAATTAAATAATGTTTTTTTTATATCTAGAATTTTGAAGTCTTATTAAAAAAATTTCTTATTAAATTTTTTTCTTATTTGAACTATGTAAGAAATTCCTAATATTTAGCTCTCATTTGGTCATAGAATTGGACTGTTTTTTTTAAATAAAAAAGTAAAAATGATGTTTGCTATATGATCAATTTTTGAATTTTTTTTTTCAAGTTCTCAAAAACTTATATAAGGCAGTTTTTGTGTTAAATTTTTTCCTCCACTTACAAAACTTTAAATTTTTTTCAAATAAAATGCATGTCCAAACACAACTTCAACTTCCAAAAATTATTTTTTAACGCAACTCAAAAACTCTTTTTCAAGTTTTAACCAAATTGATGTCTTAACGCAAACTTAAGAGTTCAAAATTTATTGAGATTTTTTCTTATAGGATTTCCTTTCTTATTTGAACTACGTAGTATTAATAAACGTTTCAACATCAAACTAAACTTCTATTTAAGTAATATTTTGGAGCATATTTTATGGAGAAATTTATTTTCAGTCAATCGGTGTATGGGGTAAAAATTACAGCTTACAAGTGTACGTTTCTCGAACAGACACGTAGCAATGATAATGGGTGGAGATAGTTGATTATACAGATATATTATTAGTAAACTGTATTTGTAAAGTAATTCTGGAAAAGATAGAATAACATAAACAGAAAATATAAATGAAATAAAAATTAATTCGAGCCCACTGAATTCACAGTGTTTCCTTAAGGAATTTAATCCCCTCCTAGTATCCAAGGTTATGGATTATTTCCTTCCAGCATAGAATGAATGACACACTGGTGTAGTGGTACTTCAGACCCCAGTGTTTCAGCGAACACAAAGTTTAGTAGCAAATCACACTTATTGTTGCTTTGTTTGATGTTAAAAGTATGTAAAAGAAGGAGGAGAAACTCAGAAAATCATACGAAAATTCTGAGAGAATAGATTTGTATTTATAGCTAAAGTTGGGCTGAAATCTGAAGAGGTGCAACTCTTCAGAATGGATGTCTCTGAAAAACGGCCACAGCATAAATGTCATAACATAAATGGCTATTTACTCAACAATAAAGAGGGTAGTTAGTTTTCTGTTACCAAAACAGAAAACGAAAAAGTGGAAACGGATTTAATATTAATATTCTTGGATTTAATATTAATATTTTGTTATTAAAACAGATATTTAATAACATTTCTGTTAATATTTACTATTAATAAACAAATTTGGTCTAAAAAATTAATCAATCAATCGATCATTTGACCAAATCCAAATCTGAATCCGAAGTCGAAGCGAGTCGAAGTCGAGCCGAGCGAGAGAAGACGACGACGACGCGAGTCTTGCCTTCTTCCCAGCTCTTTAAGAGCTATAAGAAGAGCAATTGTTTATATACCCATTAAAAACCTCTTCATCTTCCAATATGGGACAATGTTCCTTCATCAAGGGAGGGGGGACTTAAAATTTCACTTAAAAATTTCATCTCTCTCCATTTCCCATTCACCCTCTTTTAAGCATTTAATATACTTAAAACCCCAACAATCCCCCACATGAATGGGGAATGGTTATATCACGGAAATATGCATGAAAAACTGTGTGATTCGCAAGCAAGAATTAATTGCATCTGGATAAGTAGGTTTCCCTTTGAACTTTACGTAGTGAACTTATGTCGGATATACTCGGTCAATCGGTAGATTTGATATCTTTGAACCGTCGAACTTTGGTGTATACCTAGACAACCATAAGTCACACTATCAACCCTTAACCGTCTTTGGTTCTCATTGTTGTGTTCGTTTCAGCCATGAACACCGCCTGATTTCATAAGTGCATAGAGAACTGGTCTTGCAAAATTCTCCGTGAAGCAGCTAACACTTCACACTTACATAGGTAATTCCTAAACGTGTCATCCTGTAGATACACTATTACCCCGTATAAAATTTAGAAATTATTAAAAAGCCTTAATGCTTTATCCTTGATACTGAATATTGTCTCATCACGAGAATGGACCAAAAGTTTAGTTGACAATGTTGAACCGTCATTACTGACTTTGTTTGATCTCCTTGAACCTAGATCTTGGGATCTCTAGTCTTTTAGGTAGAGTTACCGCCACTATGACTTGTTCTCAACCATAGTCTCATTCCCCTTGATGATTTCTTAACTTCCTCTCTAGTTAGGCCTTTTGTAAGTGGATCTGACACATTATCACTTGACTTTACATAATCAATCGTGATAATTCCTCTAGAGAGTAATCGCCAAACGGTTTTATGTCTTCGTCATATATGGCGAGATTTACCGTTATACATAGCGCTCTCAGCCCTTCCAATTGCTGCTTGACTATCACAATATATGCATATTGGTGCCAACGGCTTGGGCCAAAATGAAATGTCTTCCAAGAAATTCTGGAGTCATTCAGCTTCTTCACCGGCTTTATCTAAGGCTATGAACTCAGCCTCCATTGTAGAGCAGGCAATACAAGTTTGTTTGGACGACTTCCACGATACCGCTCCTCCACCAATAGTGAATACATATCCACTTGTGGACTTCAAATCAGCTGAACCGGTGATCCAATTTGCATCACAGTATCCCTCAATCACTACAGGATATTTACTGTAGTGCAAAGCAAAGCCCTGGGTATGTTTTAAATATCCCAAAACTCGTTTCATTGCTATCCAATGAGATTGACCTGGATTGCTCGTGTATCGGCTCAATTTACTTATACCACAAGCTATATCTGGTCGTGTACAATTCATGATGTACATAAACATCCTAACACACGAGCATAATCCAATTGTGATTTGCTTTGGCCTTTGTTCTTTGCTAATGCAAGATTTACGTCTATTGGAGTCTTTGGAACTTTAAACTCTAAGTGCTTGAATTTTTCAAGTACTGCCTTAATATATTGAGATTGTGACAATGCCAGACATTGAGGAGTTTTATGGAACTTAATCCCCAGAATTAAATCAGCAACTCCCAAGTCCTTCATATCAAACTTGCTAGTTAGCATACGCTTAGTAGCATTTATGTTAGCAATGTCATTACTCATTATCAGCATATCGTCCACATATAAGCAAATAATGACTATGTGATTTAGAACATTTTTAATGTACACACATTTATCACATTCATTTATCTTAAAACCATTTGACAATATTGTTTGGTCAAATTTCGCATGCCATTATTTGGGTGCTTGTTTTAGTTCGTAAAGGGACTTAACAAGTCTACAAACCTTATTTTCTTTACCTGGAACCACAAACCCTTCAGGTTGTTCCATGTAGATTTCTTCCTCTAAATCTCCATTCAAGAAGGTCGTCTTAACGTCCATTTGATGAATTTCAAGACTATACACCGCAACTAATGCTACTAACATCCGTATGAACATAATTCTTGTAACTGGAGAGTATGTATCAAAGTAATCAGGACCTTCTCGTTGTCTATACCCTTTGACTACAAGTCTTGCCTTAAATTTATCAATAGTGCCATAATCTTTCATTTTTATCTTAAAGATCCATTTAGAACCTAACGGTTTATTTTCAGGAGGAAGATCAACCAATCCCCATGTATGGTTGTTCAATATGAATCCTATTTCACTATTGACTGCCTCTTTCCAAAACAATGATTCCGAAGAAAACATAGCTTCTTTAAATGTTTGAGGCTCATTCTCCAATAGGAAAGTCACAAAATCTGGTCCAAATGAAGTAGACGTTCTTTGATGTTTACTACGTCTTGGATCCTCCTGATTAAATATACTTTCTTTTGTTTCTTCCCGAGATCGTTTAGATCCTTCACCAATCGACTCACATTCCTTTTTATATGGATATATATTTTCAAAGAACTCAGCATTATCTGATTTTATAACCGTATTATTATGAATGTCAGGATTTTCTGATTTATGAACCAGAAATCGATATGCTTTACTATTGGTCGCATATCCTATGAAAACACAATCAACAGTTTTCGGTCCTATTTTTACCCTTTAGGGTTTAGGAACTTGCACTTTTGCCAAACACCCCCACACTTGAAAATAATTCAAGTTGGGCTTCCTCCTTTCCATTTTTCATATGGAATGGATTGTGTTTTGCTCTGGGGTACTCGATTTAGTATTCGGTTAGCCGTAAGAATGGCTTTCCCCCACAAGTTTTGTGGCAAACCAGAACTTATCAACAATGCGTTCATCATCTCCTTTAATGAACGATTCTTTCTTTCCGCAATCCCATTGGATTGAGGAGTGTAAGGGGTTGTTGTTTGATGAATAATTCCATATTCTAAACATATTTGTTCAAAAGGAGATTCATATTCACCACTCATATCACTTCTTATCATTTTGATTTTCTTGTTAAGTTGCGTTTTATCTTCATTTTTGTATTGCTTGAATACATCTATTACTTCATCTTTACTATTAAGTAAGTAAACATAACAATATCGAGTACTATCGTCAATAAAAGTTATGAAATACTTCTTTCCACCGCGAGATGGTATTGACTTCATGTCGCAAATATCTGTGTGAATTAAGTCTAAAGGATTTGAATTCTTTTCAAGTGACTTATAAGGATGTTTAACATACTTAAATTCCACACATATTTGACATTTTGATTTGTCGCATTCAATTTTAGGCAATACTTCTAAGTTAATCATTTTCCGCAAGATTTTATAATTGACATGACCCAAACGTATATGCCATAATTCATTTGACTCAAGGAAGTAAGACGAAGCTGAAATTTTATGATTATTTTCTAAATTCTTCCTAATCTGGGGAACACGAAGGACATTGTTCAAAGTCACCACCTTACCAGAAGTCATCTTTAGAAAGATCTTCCCACATCCTTCAATCTTGGCGGTTGTAGCATTTCCCATAGAAAGAGTCTCTTCGGGTCCAACAGGAGCATATGTTGCAAAGGCTTCCCTAACAGCACAAACATGGCGAGTGGCTCCAGAATCAATCCACCACTCCTTAGAATTTCCCACCAGGTTGCATTCAGAGAGCATAGCACACAAGTCATCAACATCTTCATGCTTTTCAACCATATTTGCTTGACCCTTCTTCTTGTCTTTCTTCGGAGCACGACTCTCCGAAGATTTGTACCCAGCTTTCTCACAGTTGTAGCAATTTTCGTTGAACCGCTTCTTGCTTGGGTTGCTTTTCGGTCCAGAAGCTTGCTTCCTCTTTCTCTTATTTTGAGAAGTATCCTCAATAATGTTTGCTCCCATTATTTTTGAGGTTCCACGACCTCTCTTTTCAGCAGCTTTGTTGTCCTCTTCGATTCTCAACCGAACAATGAGATCTTCAAGGGACATCTCCTTGCATTTATGTTTCAAGTAGTTTTTAAGTCTTTCCACAAAGGAGAAAACTTCTCAATCATCGCAGCTACTTGGAATGCTTCATTGATGACAAGACCTTCAATGAAAATTATGTTAGTAAAAATACTAAAATTACTACTTTCAACATCAATAGTAATTCGATTTATACCTTCAGCAAGGATATCGTGAATAATCACTTACAATTCCTGGACTTGGGTAATAATAGACTTGCTATCTACCATTTTATAGTTCAAAAACTTAGCGGCAACAAATTTCTTCAACGCGACATCTTCAGTTTTATATTTCTTTTCAAGTGCAGTCCACAATTCTTTTAATGTCTCCATGCCACTGTAGACATTATACAAATCGTCTTCCAGTCCACTAAGAACATAATTCTTGCACAAAAAATCAGAATGCTTCCACGCCTCAATCACGAGAAAACGTTCATTCTCTGGAGTTTCATTGGGCAGAACAGGAACATCTTCCTTGATTAACTTCTGGAGACTTAAAGTAGTCAAGTAGAAGAACATCTTTTGTTGCCAGCGCTTGAAATCTAACCTGGAAAATTTTCCCGATTTCTTCGCCGGTGCCAACGCCGGTGTTCGGCTTGTTGATGCATTGGCAGTCACCATTGGAACAGCCTGGTTTTTGTTATCATTAATCATTTCTGTAAAAGAATGACACAAGCAAACATTAAAATCGCGTAGATTTTAATCTCCAACGGAGTAGAAAACCACAAAGTTTTTAAACTCCAAAATAGTGAATATAACACAAATACAGAATACAAAATAAATTCCTTAAGCTTGTTAGTAAATTGTATTTGTAAAGTAATTCTGTAAAAGATAGAATAACATAAACAGAAAATGTAAATGAAACAAAAATTAATCTGAGTCCACTAAATTCACAGTGTTTCCTTAAGGAATTTAATCCCCTCCTAGTACCCAAGGTTATGGATTATTTTCTCGTAGGATAGAACGAATTACACACTGGTGTAATGGTCCTTCAAACCCCAGTGTTTCAGCGAACACAAAGTTCGGTAGCAAATCACACTTATTGTTGCTTTGTTTGATATTAAAAGTATGCAGAAGAAGGAGGAGAAACTCAGAAAATTGTATGGAAATTCTGAGAGAATAGACTTGTATTTATAGCCAAAGTTGGGCTGAAATCTGAAGATGTGCAACTCTTAAGAATGGCTATTTCTGCAAAACGGCCACAACATAAATTCCATAACATAAATGGCTATTTACTCAACAATAAAGAGGGAAAATTGAAGAGGGTAGTTAATTTTCTATTACCAAAACAGAAAACGGAAAAGTAGAAACGGATTTAATATTAATATTTTGTTATTAAAACAGATATTTAATAACATTTCTGTTAATATTTACTATCAACAAACAAATTTGGTCCAAAAAAATAATCAATCAATCATTTGACCAAATCCGAATCCGAATCCGAAGCTGAGCCGAGCGAGCGAGCGACGATGACGGCGTGAGTCTTGCCTTCTTCTTAACTCTTTAAGATCTAGAAGAAGAGTAATTGCTTATATACCCATTAAAAACCTCTTCCTCTTTCAATATGAGACAATGTTCCTTCATCAGGGGAAACTTAAATTTTCACTTAAAAAATTTCATTACCCTCAATTTCCCATTCACCCTCTTTTAAGTATTTAATATACTTAAAACCCCAACACATATGACTGGTATTGTATAAATTTCGAAGGTATAAAGGTCGAGGAGGAGAATTTGAAAGTAAGACACCAGTTGAAGAGAGTAACATCAAAAGAGCAGTTGTTATAGAAAATCATATCATTTATTCTCAAACTTATGCAACCATCATGAAGGTTTTTTATTTATCTTTAATAAGAGCATAATTTGATGATCTTGTCTCCTCAAATTTAACTATAAGTAGCAACATTTGTACTCCTTCAAAGGATACGAAATATTGGAATGACAAAAGCTAATATTCTTTCTCTCATTTTGTTAAGCTTTATATGATGGTTATCAAGATTTTCCAGTTGATTGTTATCAAGATTCTATTTGACTAGTTTTTCTCCCAATTAGACTTTTCTGGCAAGGTTTATAACGAGGCAGTGATGTAAAGCATACTACAAAGGAAGGATCATCGACAAGCTGGTGAATCAACAACCGAGAGCTCTGTTGCCTTCACGTTTGCACAACTCGTATGGAAACCAACCCGTGGATGGTTAAATAATCTTTGACTCGGTGGCTTAACTTGTCTCCCAAGACTCTCATTGTCTCCATTGTCCTCTGGAAACAAGTTATTTACCCATCTATAAGTTGTTTCCACTAACGAAACAACAATGCAAAGCTTAGAAAAGGAGAGTATCATCGGCGAATTCAAACTTCCAATATTCGAATTCTCATGCTTAACATCCGAACACTGGGGCGAATAATACATGACAAGGCACAAAAAGTGTCACGAAGATTGAGGACTATTAGAATCAAGATCAATGTCTTATCAGGACCTGGGACTGCATGATCAACACCGTTAGAACTGGGATAAAGTTAGCCACATGTATTGACAGCTTTATTTACTTAAGCAAGTAAATGTACTTTTAGAGGTACAATGTCACGACCCAATTCTATTATAGGTCGTGATGGCTCCCAAATTGTTGCTAGGCAAGCCAACACTGAACAATCTAGTGGTTTCTCGTTTTTAATAAGTTTGCTAAGTAATTAACTTTCCTCATTATAAAAGATTTAGTAAATGACATATGTAAAATAA
This sequence comes from Nicotiana tabacum, assembly GCF_000715075.1. Classification (NCBI taxonomy): domain Eukaryota; kingdom Viridiplantae; phylum Streptophyta; class Magnoliopsida; order Solanales; family Solanaceae; genus Nicotiana; species Nicotiana tabacum. The sequence goes on from NC_134101.1 coordinate 180,449,553, forward strand.
TTAAACGAAAGCAATTGAGTGCAAATCGTAATCATAAAAATGAACCCAAAATCATAGCTCTACTAGTATGTGCCAAGATCTGGTGTCACAAGTATATGAGCATTCTAGTAGAATATACAAATACTAGTCTACTGTCTGAAATGAAATAGACGGAAAAATATAACAAAAGAAAGAATCCATCTGCTACAGAACTGCTGGGAAGGCAGCTCACCGTGAAGTCTCGAAGTGTAAGTCAAGCATGCGTGCCGGATTGATATCCAGATGCACCTACCTCAGATCCTGCACATTTAAGTGCAGAAGTGTAGCGTGAGTACATAAACAACATGTACCCAGTAATTATCTAGTCTAACCTCGAAGAAGTAGTGACGAGAGATCAACTCCGACACTTACTAAGGGCCAGCAATATAATAATATGAAATTCCAATTACAATGATAAATAGAAATGACAATAAAAATCAAAGTAAGAAATAAATGAATAATCCTTTCATCATTTTTAAGAATCGAATCATCTCCCTTGTTTAAAGCAAGTAATTTCTCAAGCCAATGAATTTACATCAAATATAAAGGGACTTCCAGTTTTATTATCATGCACGAATTATGTTGAGGACGTACGACCCGATCCAAATATACATATACATAATTGTGTGTACTACCGAGGGTCGAACGACATGAACCATAGATAGGTCATTAATATGCGGTAGCAAGTACTTGTTCTTAATGGTAACTTTGTTCAACTGGCGGTAATCAATGCACATCCGCCATCCTTCTTCTTCACAAATAATGCTGGGGCACCCCAAGGTGATACACTTGGTCTGACGAACCCATTTTCTAGCAACTCCTCAAGCTGCTCCTTTAATTCCTTCAACTCTTTCAGAGCCATACGGTACGGTGGGATAGATATAGGCTGAGTACTTGGAGCCAAATCAATGTAGAAATCGATATCACGATCCGATGGCATGCTTGGAAGGTCAGAAGGAAATATGTCGGCAAACTCCCAAACTACTGGTACTGAATCAATCATCAGAGACTACGTAGTATCCCAAACATAGGTTAGATAAGCTAAATAGCCCTTCTCGACCATATATCGAGCCTTCATAAAAGAGATAACCCGGCTAGATGTACTGACAGACGAACCCTTCCACTCCAATATAGGCAACTCCGGCATCGCTAAGGTAACAATCCTCGCATGGCAATCAAGGATGGCGTGATATAGGGATAGCCAGTCCATGTCCAAGATGACCTCAAAGTCGGTCATATCCAGCAATAGAAGATCCGCTCTAGTCTCGTAACCACAGAATGTGACCATACAGGACCGATAGATCCGATCCACAACAACAAAATCGCCCACAGGAGTGGACACATAAATAGGAGTACCTAAGGAATTATAAGGGATATCCATGAAATGAGCAAATAGAGATGAAACATATGAATAAGTAGATATCACACATCCTTTTTACTACCCCTAGAAGGGGTATAAGGGAGTTTTTTCAAATTTAAGCGATAATCGAAACGGGATTAATTATTTAAAATCAGAGTCGCCACTGGGGGATAATTTATGGTGTCCCAAGTCACCGGTTAAAATCTCGAATCAAGGAAGTCGACTCTTATTTACGGTCTGCGAACACAAAAATCCGGGTAAGAAATTCTGTTAACCCGGGAGAAGGTGTTAGGCACTCCTAAGTTCCGTGGTTCTAGCACAATCGCTTTGATCATACTTGGCTTATTAAATTATTTAATTACTGATATTAAAACCTATGTGCATTCGCCTCTTTTAATTAAGAAGTTATCTTAAAATAGGTCACGCGTACGTGTACCCATTTGTTTGGCGCGTCAAAAATCATGTCACGTGAACGTGTCTACAATTAATAACGCTTTATTATTATTAAGAAAGTTTGGACGAAGTTGCGCGAACGCATACTCCGGTTTTGTTTTTTAGAAATCGCAATCATGTCATGCGAGCGTGTCCACAACCGCAACAGTATATTAAACGTGCCTAAAGCAAACTACGAACATTTGTCATTTTTATATCTAAGTTATTAATATGAGGGACATGAATAATTAAATTGTAGATGGCACACCTCAAACCTACATACACTAAAATTAATGGCCTATTAAAACAATTTTATTATTAAGCAAAGTTTAACCGAAGTTGCGCGAACGCATACTCCGAATTGGTTTTTAATATTGTAATTATGTCACACGAATGTGTATACAATCACAATAGTATTTTAAACGCGCCTAAAGGCTTTCTCAGTGTACAGTAACACAACTCGTTGTTGGCTTTTTCAATATCTCATAAAATAATGGTTTTCCCATTTTGAAGAAACGTGACCTACTCACAATTCCTTCCTCAACTTAATTGCTAAAATGCTTACACGGACAAAGGAGATCAGATGCAACAGTTTAAGCCAAAGGGGCAGACATGTGTTTTAAAATATTTTAATTGCTAAAAAAAATTGGGCACCAACTATATTGTAATAAATGACTAGGCCATTGGTCATTACTCTTGGCCCAGATAATTCCAATCTCCCATAACCCATACAAGATCAGATGCAGTAGCTCTGACACCGATATCCATTTTAAGGCAATGAAAATGCTAAAACAAAATATTCACCATAAATGACTAAGCACGGTGTAGATTCACACGCAATCAACATAGAACATAAACTTGAATCGAGAGGAAATTAAACAACACAACTGTCACACCTCCTTTTTGCGCGCCCGCCCCGAAGGGTTAAATGCGCAAGGGAGTTTTTCCAATTTAAGTGACAATATTCGAAATGGGATTATTTATTTAATTCAGAGTCGCCACATGGGAAAGGTTTGGTTTTTGGTGTCCCAAGTCACCGGTTTATCTTGAATCCCAAATCGAGGAAATTTTCGACTTTCCAAATGAAGTCTGCGAACCAGAAATTCTAAGTAAGGAATTCTGTTGACCCGAGGGAAGGTGTTAGGCACTCTCGAATCCCGTGGTTCTAGCACGGTCGCTCAAATTGTTATAATGGCTAAATATCTGATTTAAATACATGTTGTGAGTTATGTGCTTTTATTAAGTTTAAAACCGCTTTTATTATTATCATTTATTTTTATAGAATTGCAACGTCGTGAAAATGCATCTCGAACCACGTCGCAATCAATGCACCCGTAGTTATTAATACATTTCGACTCTGTTGAGATTTGAATTTGGGTCACATAAATGCGCACCCGAATTTAAGAATGTAATTTAATTAAGTTGCGCCTAGAGAGTCTAACGCGTTATTATCTTTGGGGAAGGCCATGAATTCACTAAACGGCCTGTCCTGAATTCTAAATATTTATTATGGTTAGTTATTGAGGGCCCCACAATTTGCATTTTTATTTGGTGAGACTCGTCTTATTATTTTAGAAAAGGATGTCCTAAAACGACTACATTTCTATTACATTTGTCTCTAAAAATAAAAGAGAAAGACCAAACTTACTTGTTTAAGCAACTACATACTAAATATCTACTATGTTTGGCGAATCCGAATTTTGTTTGATTACCTAATTGGTTGTTTATGAGATGAGAATTACCTCATGCCTTGTCTTCAAGGAGTGAATGAGCTTTGTTAATTTGCTAAGGGGGATTGCAAGCAAACTAATAACGTACACTAAATTTACATTAAACGACCTTCCAGTTTGAATTTTAAAACTAGCTCATTTGGGCTTGATAAATGAAATCAGTTGTTTATTAGGAAACTACTATTAATTGAACTAAAAAAGTAGTCGCATTATTTCGAAACAGTGAATCTATATCGAAACCCATATCGAACCTATATAGGAACAAGTAATCTAACAAGAGGGTTGGCATACATGGCCATCCTGTTAAAGTAACACCACATGAGAATTAGCTTGGGGTACATTTATCTTGAAATTAAATGGAACCAAATATAACAGATTTGACAGTTCAAAAGTCTAGACAAAATACATACAGATGCTTGCCACGATTCTATATTATACTGTCATAGCTAAATCGAAAACTAATGATTATACACATTGAAAGTACGTCTGATCTAACAAACAATATTATCTGATATGTCAATCAAGATGTGCATAATTCATACAGAGCAATCGTGGTTGGAACTAACTTAAAAAAATACAGTCCAAGCTACCATTCAAACTATTTTTGAACACAAGGATTGTAAAGTAAACAGATGTTCATTTCTTTATTTCTGCTTCAAACTTCAAACTTTCAGCCAACAAGGTTTCAGGAGTGTGTACCTGGGAATGCTTACAATCGAAGAAGAAAGGAAGTCAGTAGAATGACAATGGCAATAGAAACAGCAGCAGTAACAACAAGTAACAAAATAGAACAGCTCCCAGTGCAAGATACAGTTAGAGTTGATGGAAAAATGGCAGAAAGACAGCAGCAAACAATGCAGTAGAAACAAAGCTCCAAGACAGACCAAATCTAGGAGAAACAAACAATGTGAATCAACCAATGAACTCAGCTGATACTTGAAAGAAAACAGAGTTGATTGAACAGGTTGAACGAACTGAGAATCACACAAACAAGGAAGAAATAGTTGCTGATTTTCTGTATATTTTCCTCTCTCGTAGGTGTCTGTATATATCTAACAATCAAATCTCCAAAAGTCTGAGTTTAGTCTAAAAATCTGCCTCTTTTTCCTTTTTTCAAAAATTTTCTCCAAATCAATACAGTCCCCTTTTCTAATGGAGGTTCTTCCCTTTTATAAGCCTAAAATCAACCCTTTAACAGCCTGTTAGACAATCAGAACCCCCTCCCTTTCTTACTGTCTTTCCACTCAATGTTTAAAAAATCAAATCCCCCATGAGATTCCCTGACAGTCCCCTTTCCCATTTTATTAACTAAAAGCAGACATGGGCAGCAGGAATATAATCTGACAGCATATGCTGTCAAACTATTTTAATCCAAAAAGGGCCTTTAATGCACATGTTGTGCACAAGTGCACATGCCCTCCAATTCAGATTGCAGTTACAAAAACCAATCCTTTTATATTTCTGATTCAAATACATCAATTATAAGTAGCTATAGTTGATTCTCAATTTGATTCAAACAATGTTCAGCAAGACAAATCAAAATGTTACCATTCAAACAGCTAAAACTATTCGTCGACATGTATCGAATCGACTATACTAATTACAACATATACAATCAAAGCCAAGGATTATAATCAAACAGTATTGCACCAAGGGTTCAGATTGTACTGTCAATACAGAGGTTAACTTGGGGATTGATTACTCAAACAATTTCAATTCAGTCGATTATGCAGTTTACATACACACACATTATCGGTGAATGAGGAAACATCTGACCAAATACAGAGGTCCAGGCAAGGTGTGCAAAAACAGTTGGTAAAATTCAAAACACAAATTAAACAAGACGTTTGGCCATACGAATAGACCTTTAACAAACACACGAACTGAAATAAAGAAGAGAAAACAAACTTACCTTAAAATCTTTGAAAGAAAAATCAGAAAAATCAACTTGTGTTTGAGCAAACCCTTCTCAAGGTTGAACGGACTTTAATCGAAGTGTTTCTCAAATGAGAAACACTTCGATTAAGGTCCATTAGACCCTAATCTTTTGGCTTAAACAGACACGAACCAGGCTTGGGGTTTCTAGGGTTCGTAGATGGTAGATTTGGGACTTGGGCTTCCATGGTTAGATTCGGACCAAACCAAGCATGGTTTGGTCACGAGGGGGGTCCGGGGACTGTCTGGTGTGAAACTGGGGTCAATTGGTGTAAGTCAGGTTCCGACTCGAATCTTCAAATGAAGATTCGAGAAGGTAGGAGGGGATTCGAAATGTGTAGTTGGTAGATTTGGGTCCAGGACGGTGAGGAGCATCTATGGTGTTAAGGAGGGGGGCATCGGCGTCCATGCCGCCGGCTTTCATGGCGAAGGTATACAGTGGCGGCTAGGGTTTGGAGGACTGAGGTCTGTGGAGGGGACGACTAAGGCCTGGGGGTTTGGATAGGGGGGGGGGGGCAGGGTAAAGGTTATAGGCTTATATAGTTAGTGAGGGGTCGATTCTTGGCCGTTGATGGGGTGAGATAAAGGGTCAAGATCTTTTGGCTGGTAGGGAACAGTGTCGTTTCAACCTAATGGGGTTTGGGTCGGTCCGGGTGGAATGGGTCGGGTTTTGTTTATGGGTTATGGGGAAGTGATCTTGGCCGTTGATCAATCTGAGATCAACGACCCAGATCAGGCACGACCCAAACGACGCCGTTTGAGATAGTTAGGGGCTGAACTGGACTGGACCGAGTAATTTTGGTTTTGGGTTGGGTTGTTTGGGCTTGTTTGTTTTAAAATCGGACTGGCCCAAGTCCGAAAACTCTTTTTTTTTTATTTTTTTTCTTTTGAATTTTCTTAAATTAATTTACCAAATAATACCATATAAAACCATAAACAACAATTTACATACAATTAACATTTAATTATACTAACATCACTTAATGACAAAAATAAAAATGAAAGATGCACATTTTTATTTATATATATTTTTGAATAAAATAAACACGGACGAGATTACAGATAACTAACAAATATGCCACATAAAATCCAAAACTTGTACAGCAGGACCATTTGTTATTTTTTATTTCTTTTGGAGCGATTGTCGCGTAAAACAAAAATCACGTGCTCACAGCTGCCCTTCTTTGTTCGAAAACACGAAGAGTTTTCGTGCAAAGATAAAGTGAGCGGATATGAGCGATTTTTGCCTATGGACTACTCCGTGTGAAGCGTGTTTTGAAAGATTTGACCGAATCTTTGCTTCAAAGATTTCCTACATATCCTGGGCTACACAGGAATCAGGTCAATGTAGTTCGGAAAATTCTTGGCAGCTGGGACTACCATGGGATTGCAATGCTTGCTGTACTGTTGTTGCTGTTGTCACCGTTGCTTTACTAACCGCCTTATTACAAACAAAGAAAAAATTGAAACTGAATTAAGTACTTATATGCATGTCAACTGCTAGTTACAAGATCCATATCTATGATTCTTTTGCGACTTGATCTTGGGTCTTAGCTGATTGTGCTTGGAGACTTCGATCCGAATCTTGATGCTTGCGAGTTGTGGCGACTTGTTTAATCTTTGGCATACTGAGTGAGACGCGACTGGCGGAGTTCGGGACCTTAACCAAAACTTGGAATGATCCGCCTTCCATTTTCTCCGGTATCTCTGGACATCTTCTTTTTGTCTTTTCCTTCTTTGACTCTGAGTTGAGACTCATTTCGTGGGTCATTTCGATTCGTGTGGCTCGAGGTTAGACCTGCGGGAAAAGCAAACGAACGAAATTTCTGCCCCAGTTTTACTAGGAAAAATTTCGTGAATTATTCGTCAGGAAGTTCATAAAATTGATGAAAGAGGATATGAATGCTCAGTTCGGGGGTGGAGCCCTAATACCGACTAGCTGGGGAGAAGTTCAGTTTTAAAGTTGAGACTCTAATACTGACCAACTGGGGAAAAGTTCAGTTTAGGGTCGGGGCCCTAATGCTGACTAAAGGAAAAGTTCAGTTTAGGGTTTAAAACCCTAATGCTGACTGAATGGAAAAAGTTCAGTTTAGGGTTTAAAACCCTAATGCTGACTGAATGGAAAAAGTTCAGTTTAGGGTTTAAAACCCTAATGCTGACTGAATGGAAAAAGTTCAGTTTAGGGTTTAAAACCCTAATGCTGACTAAAGGGAAGAGTTCAGTTTAGGGTTTAAAACCCTAATGCTGATTAAAGGAAAAAGTTTAGTTTTAGGGTTTAAAACCCTAATGCTGACTGAATGGGAAAAGTTCAGTTTAGGGTTTAAAACCCTAATGCTGACTGAATGGAAAAAGTTCAGTTTAGGGTTTAAAACCCTAATGCTGACTAAAGGAAAAAGTTCAGTTTAGGGTTTAAAACCCTAATGCTGACTAAATGGAAAAGTTCAGTTTAGGGTTTAAAACCCTAATGCTGACTAAAAGAAATAGTTCAGTTTAGGGTTTAAAACCCTAATGCTGACTGAATGGGAAAAGTTCAGTTTAGGGTTTAAAACCCTAATGCTGACTGAATGGAAAAAGTTCAGTTTAGGGTTTAAAACCCTAATGCTGACTGAAAGGGAAAAGTTCAGTTTAGGGTTTAAAACCCTAATGCTGACTAAAGGAAAAGTTCAGTTTAGGGTTTAAAACCCTAATGCTGACTGAAAGGAAAAGTTCAGTTTAGGGTTTAAAACCCTAATGCTGACTGAATGGGAAAAGTTCAGTTTAGGGTTTAAAACCCTAATGCTGACTGAATGGGAAAAGTTCAGTTTAGGGTTTAAAACCCTAATGCTGACTGAAAGGAAAAGTTCAGTTTAGGGTTTAAAACAATAATGCTGACTGAAAGGAAGAGTTCAGTTTAGGGTTTAAAACCCTAATGCTGACTGAATGGGAAAAGTTCAGTTTAGGGTTTAAAACCCTAATGCTGACTGAATGGAAAAAGTTCAGTTTAGGGTTTAAAACCCTAATGCTGACTGAAAGGGAAAAGTTCAGTTTAGGGTTTAAAACCCTAATGCTGACTAAAGGAAAAGTTCAGTTTAGGGTTTAAAACCCTAATGCTGACTGAAAGGAAAAGTTCAGTTTAGGGTTTAAAACCCTAATGCTGGCTGAATGGAAAAAGTTCAGTTTAGGGTTTAAAACCCTAATGCTGACTAAAGGAAAAAGTTCAGTTTAGGGTTTAAAACCCTAATGCTGACTAAAGGAAAAGTTCAGTTTAGGGTTTAAAACCCTAATGCTGACTAAAGGAAAAGTTCAGTTTAGGGTTTAAAACCCTAATGCTGACTGAAAGGAAAAGTTCAGTTTAGGGTTTAAAACCCTAATGCTGACTGGTTGGGGGCAAAGCTCGAGGATACTGGCTAACCTCTTTTTTTGATTTTCTCGTTTTAGTAGAAGACAAAAGGGAGTCTCATGGAAACTTACCTTTCGAGTGGATTCCTTATTGCTAAGCTATTTCTGGTACCCATGTACCTTCTTCTTTGGGTGACACCTGCTTCTTGCACGATTGTCTCGGATTATACCTGTTTCAACTTTTCAGACAAAGAACAATTGTTAGTTCGGAAACGACGGTTGGTTCTGTGACCTTGATCGTTCCCGTTGCTTTGTTGCGTCCTTATTTCTGTCGCGAAGTCCCGCCGTTGATTGGATTCAAATGGCGAAACTCTTTTGATTGCTCAGGCTTGTATTTCCAAATTCTGTGATGATTTGCCTCGTAAGGCTCTCTCTTTTTTTTTCCTTTTTTTTTGTGTCCCATCTTGCTTGGAGATTCTCAACGGGGATTTTATTGGGGATACTCTGTGGGGATTTGTATAAAAGGAAGCTCTGTGGGGGAATATTTACAAAGTGGATTTTTTGTGTGGATTTTTATACAACGGGGCATGCTGGGGATTTGTTTCAAAGCGGGCTTTCTAGGATTTGTTGGGGTAAGCTTGTTGGGGAATTTTTACAAAGGGACTCGCTGGGGATGTGATGGGGATTTGTGTCCCATTTTCTTCTTTTTTTTTTTTTTAACAAAGGGAAGACCCTGTGGGGATCTGTACAAGAGAAAATCTGTGTGGATTTCGCTGGAGCAGACCTTTTAGGGAATATTTACAAAGTGGATTCTTTGTGCGGATTCGTACAAAGGGAAGCCATGTGGGGATTTGTCCGAGGCGGACCTGCTGGGGAAATTTCTCTCTTTCCTCTTTACTTCGAACGCCGTCGAACATCATGATTCTTCAGGTTTAGACAGACGTACCGACGAAACGAGGTGTTTTCCTTCATAAAACGGAATTCCGTGCAACCAAACCTGCCACCTATCCTTTCCGGTATATCTAGAACTTGGGGTTAAACATAAAAGAGATTTGAAGAAAAACAAAGAAAAGAGAAAACGAATTTCAGAAAAGGAGTATCGCCTTCGGGACGAGAAAGACTTATCTGAGGAAGACAATGTTGGCTTTAAATGAACATGACATGCTTTTTGGACTGGACGCCTGATCTTCAATGAACTTGCGTTTCCTGCCGAACCAAAACGAATCTGTGATTCCAAACCGGTGGAACTTTGCCGAGACCTCCTTGGGGTGGAGTCATTCTTTTCGGCCAACAGCGCCCTTTTGCGGGTTTTAGCTGGCTGACCTCTCTCATTTCTCTTCCTGTCATCGCTTGATAGCACTCTTTGCGAGTTTTTACTAAACAAGCTCTCTCATTTTGGTTTCTCTACTCCCGTCGTCTCGCGGTGCCCGAAGGTTTTCACCAACGAGACTCTCTCATTTTATCTCTCAATTTAAAATGTGTCGGTCTCCATTCGTGACGCTTATTGGCCTCCCGCTATCTTTGGTAATTGATCTGAAGGCGTGTGCTTGGTAAAGAGAGGTAGATGATACTAACTTCTAAACCGCTCGACGTTCCCCGGTTCCAATTTCAGGGTGAATGGGATTTTATTGTTGGTGTGACTGAACCTCAGGGAGAGGCTGCCTACGTATCCTTTCGGAATCAAGTCAAACGTAGTTCAGGCCTCAATCAATGTTTTTTTTTTGTAAGCGGCTCAAAGGTTTGTAGAGAGAATTGGGTAGTGTGAATAAAAACCTTCAGCATTTCAAATGTGTCAGGATTGCCAAGGCGTCACTCAGACGTAGTATCTCTTGACTGCATCTGCATTTACTGCTGTCTCGGGGTCATTTCCTTCGATATCACCTAGATACAATGCTCCTCTCGGCAATATTTTCCTGATGATGTATGGGCCTTTCCAATTTGGAGCAAATTTCCCTTTTGCTTCCTGGTGATGTGGCAGAATACGCCTCAGTACCAGCTGACCTACTTCGAAATTCCTGGGTCGGACTTTCTTGTTGTAAGCACGGGCCATTCTTCGTTGGTACAATTGTCCGAGACAAACCGCGGTCATTCGCTTTTCATCGATCAAAGTCAATTGCTCTAATCGAGTTTTGACCCACTCGCTGTCTTCAATTTCTGCTTCAACAATGGTTCGAAGAGAAGGAATTTCTACTTCTGCTGGTATCACAGCTTCAGTCCCATAAACCAAGAGATAAGGGGTTGCCCCTACTGATGTGTGTACCGTAGTGCGATATCCCAATAATGCAAATGGTAGCTGTTCATGCCACTGTCGGGAACTCTGGATCGTTTTCCTCAAAATCTTCTTGATGTTTTTGTTCGCCGCTTCCACAGCACCATTGGCCTTTGGCCGATAAGGAGTAGAATTCCTATGCGTTATTTTGAATTGCTCGCATACATCTCCCATCAAGTGACTGTTCAAGTTTGCTGCGTTATCTGTAATGATAGTTGCAGGAATACCGAAACGACAGATAAGATTTGAGTGTACAAAATCCACTACAGCTTTTTTAGTGACCGACTTGAGAGTGTCTACCCATTTTGTGAAGTAGTCGATGGCAACCAGTATAAATCTGTGTCCATTTGAAGCCTTTGGCTCGACGTCCATGCCCCAGGCGACAAATGGCCAAGGTGCAGACATGGGATGCAATTCTGTGGGAGGTGCATGAATCAAATCACCGTGCACCTGACACTGATGACACTTCCGAACGAAGCTAAAGCAGTCCTTTTCCATGGTCATCCAGTAATAACCTGCTCGAAGGATTTTCTTCGCTAAAACATACCCGTTCATGTGAGGTCCGCACACACCTGCGTGTACTTCGTGCATGATCTTTCTCGCCTCCTCGACGTCGACACATCTTAGGAGGTTGAGGTCCGGGGTCCTCTTGTACAACAATTCACCGCTCAGAAAGAAACCACTTGCATGTCGCCTAATGGTTCTCTTTTGATCTCCAGTAGCATGCTCGGGGTATTCTTGCGTCTTCAAGAACCTCTTGATGTCATGGTACCAAGGCTGCGTATTTGATCCCGCCTCGATTACATTGCAGTAACCGTGTCTTTCCCTGATTTGGATTTCCAAAGGATCGACGTGGGCGTTGCCCGGGTAGGGTAGCATTGAAGCCAGAGTAGCAAGTGCATCTGCCAGTTCATTGTGACACCTCGGGATATACCTGAATTCTATTGATTTAAAACGCTTGCCGAGGTCTTCCACGTGCTGCCGGTAAGGGATAAGTTTGACATCCCGAGTTTCCCATTCACCTTGGGCCTACCGGATAATCAGGTCAGAATCTCCCATGATCAGTAAGTCTTCGACATCCTGATCGATCGCCATATGCATGTCCATGATGCAGGCTTCATACTCAGCTGTATTGTTTGTGCAAAAAAAATGCAGTCTAGCTGTGGCGGGATAATGCTAACCGGAAGGTGAGATCAAAATTTCCCCGATCCCTACACCTTTGGCATTCACGGCTCCATCAAAGAACATTTTCCAAACATGATCATCCTCCGAGACCACTTCTACGGTGCTTACTTCTTCATCTGGAAAGTAGGTACTCAATGGCTGGTATTCCTCATCGACCAGATTTTCGGCCAAGTGATCTGCTAGCGCCTGGGCTTTCATTGCCGTGCGAGTAACATAGACTATGTCTAATTCGGTAAGCAAGATTTGCCATTTAGCCAGTCTTCCAGTAGGCATTGGTTTCTAAAATATATACTTCAGAGGATCCAATCTACTTATGAGGAAGGTAGTGTGAGCTTGAAGATAATGTCTCAGCTTTTGAGCAACCCATGTCAGAGCGCAACAGGTTCTTTCCAGCAGAGTGTACTTGGCCTCATAGCCGGTGAATTTCTTGCTCAAGTAGTAGATTGCTTGCTCCTTCTTTCCGGTTATGTCATGTTGTCCGAGGACGCAACCGAAAGAGTTTTCCAAGACTGTCAGATACAAGAACAGCGGTCTCCCTGACTCTAGAGGGACCAAAACTGGGGGATTCGAAAGGTATTCTTTGACTTTATCAAAGGCTTCTTGACACTCAGTTGTCCATTTGATCGTCGCATCTTTCCTTAACAGCTTGAATATGGGCTCACACGTGCTTGTCAGCTGGGCAATAAATCGACTGATATAGTTCAACCTGCCCAACAAACTCATCACGTCTTTCTTCGTTCTCGGGGGAGGTAGATCTCTGATAGATCTTATCTTAGTTGGATCTAGTTCGATACCTCTCCTGCTTACGATGAAGCCCAAAAGTTTGCCCGACGGAACTCTGAAAGCACATTTGGCTGGGTTCAACTTCAAGTCGTACTTCCTTAGTCTCTTGAAGAACTTCCTCAAGTCTTGGATGTGATTATCCTGCATCCTGGACTTGACTATCACGTCATCCACGTACACCTCTATTTCCTGATGCATCATGTCATGAAAAATGGCAGTCATGGCCCTCATGTAAGTAGCCCCGACATTCTTCAGACCAAACAGCATGACCCGATAACAGTAGGTGCCCCAAGGCGTGGTGAAGGCAGTTTTCTCGGCGTCCTCTTCATCCATCAATACCTGATGATACCCAGCGTAACAATCTACGAAAGACTGTATTTCGTGTTTGGCGCAATTATCAACGAGAATGTGGATGTTGGGCAGTAGGAAATTATCTTTGGGACTTGCTCTATTCAGATCTCGGTAATCTACACATACCCGAGTTTTCCCATCCTTTTTCGGTACTGGAACCACATTTGCCAACCACGTCGTATACTGGACTACCCGAATCACTCCCGTTTTCAGTTGTTTGGTGATGTCCTCTTTAATCTTGTCACTGACCTCAGTTTTGAACTTTCGTTGCTTTTGTTGAACTGGAGGACAATCAGGATGAATCGGCAATTTATGAACCACTAGATCAACACCTAGTCCCGGCATGTCATCATATGACCAAGCAAACACATCTTTAAATTCAAAAAGAAGTTGAATTATCGCATCTCGCGTTTTCTTGTCCGTGTGAATGCTTATTTTGGTCTCCCGGATTTCTTTAGGAGTTCCTAAATTAACCGGTTCAATGTCATTCAGATTTGGCTTAGGTTTATTCTCAAAATGTTCCAACTCTCGGTTTATTTCCCTAAAAGCTTCTTCTTCATCATATTCTGGTTCTGGGTTCATTAATTCACAGTTAAATAGCTCGTTGTGATCTGGGCGTGAAGTTCGCAAGCATGTCATATTTAAAGCCGCATTATTATAACTGAAAGGAAAGATAAAAGGAAAAATAACAAAAATCAGAACAAAAGAAAAAATGGGAAAGCAATGATGATTTTTTTTTATTTTCTTTGGAAAGTTGGAAGACAACAATGTTTACAACTTAGGAATTTAAAACAACAATTGAAAGGAAGAAAACGTTCAAGTTATGTCCTGGAGATAACTTGTGACACAGGAAAGGTGGCAGGACAGGTCTACCCGGACTTCCGTCTAGTCGGGAATGGCGTGGCCTCCCAGTTTTGAAGTTTGGCGCTCGTCCCCACGTACAGCATCTCAGCAGTGCTCGTGCCTTCACCTGGTTGAACCATGTGAGTCTCGTAGAGCATTTCTCTCATTGCCCCACATATCTCCTCGATTTCCTCAGTTGTGAAGACCTCGTCGTCCTCTTCTTCGGTGTATCTTGGCCTGATGAAGGTTTCATATAAATCCGGCAATGGTTGAGGTAACTTCCAATCCTCATTTCTCTTTTTTTTTGCCCACTCTTCGTCTCCTGGAGTGGGTTTGAAACCTAGTCCAAAAGGTTTCTTGGTGACTGGCAAGGTGATGGGTTCTGTTATTCCCTGAAGGGTTCGTCCAAGCCCTTTCCCTGGCCTAAATCCGTGCCGGATCATCTCTTTGGCCACCATAACCGAGGTATTAGACAAGAAAGGCTGGGGGCAAGGTGTTCCCTCTTCATGCTGCTCTGCCAGTACAATCTCGAAAGCTTGATAGACTGTGTGTTCACTCCCTTCTCTTGGTTCAAGATATGGGATGGATGGGTCCCGATAAATAGCATGCTCGTCTTCTCCATGGACCACGATCTCTCGGTCTTCGTACTCAAACTTCACCATCTGGTGAAGAGTGGAAGGCACAGCTCCTGCCGCATGGATCCAAGGTCTGCCGAGGAGAAAATTGTAGGATGTATCCATGTCGAGCACCTGGAAGGTTACTTCAAACTCGACTAGTCCTATGACCAACAACAGGTCTATTTCCCCCATGGTATCTCTCTTGATGCCGTCGAAAGCCCTTACGCAGACATTATTGGGTCGGATTCTTCCGGTCCCAATTTCCATTCTTTGTAGCGTGGAGAGCGGGCAAATGTCAACACCTGAGCCCCCATCCAACATTACCCGCTTGACATAGTAGTCCTCGCATTTAACTGTTAGATGCAAGGCCTTGTTGTGTGCCGCTCCTTCTGGGGGTAGATCGTTCTTGCTGAAAGAGATTTGGTTAACGGCGAAGAACCTTTCTGTCATTCGCTCCAGTTGTTCAACTGAGGTTTCTGCTGGTACGTATGCTTCATTCAAAGTCTTGAGTAAGATCTTTTGATGCTCGGCCGACCTCATCAACAATGATAGCATGGACACTTGCTCGGGGCACTTGCGCAGTTGATCTATCACTTCGTAATCCGGCATTTTCATTTGTTGGAAGAACACTTCCGCTTCTTCAACGCTTACAAGCTTCTTTGGTGGGAAGCGCCTTTGTGTGGCGTTGTTCAGCTCTTGGGTATTTGAATACCTTCCAATGAAAGTATTTTCTGGAAGTTCTCCCATGACCTCTTTACCTTTGTACATTACCAAAGTCTTTTGATAATTCCACGGCACTGTGGACGGGTTGGTCATCAGCTTTTGTGGCACGCGTCCGATAACCACTGGCTCATTCAGCCGAGGTGGTTGAATCGTCCCCCGGACCACATAGGCCCCTTTTGGCACGTACATAGGTTTTGCCTTTTTGATCCCGAAGTTCTGCGGCTTCTCTGCTCGACCTCGTGGTATGTAAAGAACTCCATCCTTTACCGGTACCACTTTCTTCTCCACCTTCTTTTCAGGCTCGTTCTTTACAGCATTGGCCTTTTCCCCTTTTTCTGGTTTCTATGCTGTTTCGGGCTTTTCCCTTGCGTCAACAATGGCGATTATAGCTTTCAAAGCAGGGTCGAACTCTTTGTCTTCGCAAATCATTCCGATCAGCGGCCCATTATTGTGAGCAGGCAATGGATTGGCAGTCACATTCGGGACCTCCTCGTCCCTTAGCACTATTTTCCCTTGCTCTATCAAATTCTCGACCACTCTTTTCAACGACCAACAGTCATTCGTATCGTGTCCCTCGGCCCCTGAATGATAGGCGCATCTGACTCCAGCTTTGTAAGAAGGTGACGTCGGGTTTTGCCTTGTTTGAGGGATTGGTTGCAAGAAACCCAACTGGACTAGCTTTGGAACAAAGTAGAGTATGGTTCACCGATGGGCGTGAAAGTCCGCCTTCGAGGTGGCTCCTGAGGGCGGAAGTTATTCTGCGGAGGTTGTGGGTTATAGTAGTTACGGTAAGGAGGCTGATTTCTGGGAGGTGGAGCTTGGCCTCGGTTGGCTTGTTGCGGCGGATGGGCATAAGGTTGGGCATTCATGACCATATAGGGTTGATGAGCATATGCCAGATTTGAGTGGGGATAGTAGTGTTGTGGGGTTCTTTCTGGGAAACGGGGCCTGGGATGACGATATTCCCTTGCTTCCGAGGCTGCCATGGTCGTTTCTTCCTTTTTCTTCCCTCTTGACATTCCTCCGGACCCGCTTTGGACGGCTTGGGAGGTCACCCTTATGGCTTCTTGACTCAGGATCCTACCTGTTTTCAGACCATTCTCCACCATCTCTCCAATCTTAATCGCTTCCGCGAATGGCTTTCCCCTGGCTGACATCATGTTTTGGAAATAATCGGACTCTTGAGCCTGGAGAAAAGTAGTGACCATTTCTACCTCATCCATGGGAGGCTTCACCCTCGATGCCTGCTCACGCCACTTAATAGCATATTCTCTGAAGCTTTCTGAAGGTTTCTTCTTCAAATTCGACAGAGAATTTCGGTCTGGTGTAATGTCGATGTTATACTGGAATTGTTTCACAAAATCTCTGGCGAGATCATCCCATATATGCCATCGGGACATTTCCTGGTCCATATACCATTCCGAGGCTATCCCTACTAGACTTTCCCCAAAATATGCCATTAACAGTTCTTCTTTTTCGCCGGCTCCCCGCAATTGGTTGCAATATTTCTTAAGATGTGCAATGGGGTCACCGTGCCCATCGTATTTCTCAAACTTTGGGGTCTTGAAACCCACTGGCAGGTGCACGTGAGGGAACATGCATAGGTCAGCGTAAGAGACGCTCTTCTGTCCGCTCAAACCTTGCATATTCTTCAAACTTTGTTCAAGGCTTCTCATTCTTTTGGCCATCTCATTTTGTTCTGCAATTCTGGGGTTCTGATCCTGCCCGGGTGCAAGCTCGCACTGAGGCGGTGGAGGATTAGTGCTGGTAGTGAACCTATTTGGTTCCATTGAGAACGAGGGTGCTTGGAATGTAAAAGAGGATGAGTCAAAGCTTGGCTTATACATAGCAGGCTGTGCCGTAATCGGGCAGGGCAGTGCAGTAAAGATGTTCATGCTTGCATCGGTGGCTGACATTCGGGGATGAGGCTCAGAAGGCGATCCAACAGAGAAGGCTGAAGTGGCTGGGTACCCGAATGGGGTAGCGGGATAATTTATGGGGACACTAGAAGTCCCGCTTGACCTGGAGAATAACTCAGGGAATCCGGGGACGACACTTGGCGGTTCTTTTCCGTTATTCCAGTCGTTCAGCATTTCCAACATGCGGAGTCGTAGGATTCTATTTTCTTCCGCAGTTGCGGATTCAGGTGTGAGGACGGCTGAGATCGAGCTCTCCTCGGAAACAGGGATTGTTTGCAACGGAATTTCTGAAGACATTTCCACACTTCCTTTTGACCTGGTGAAGTAAGTGTGAGTACTGCTTCCGGTCTTAACAACAGGTAGTTGAACACTTCTCTTTGACCTCGTGAAGTATGAGTGCGAGGCCAGACTTTCACCAAACCAACCGTCTTTCCAAAACTTGGAAGAACTCAACGACACACGAGTGGTTAATTCGAAATAAATAACAGATAGGCAACCTCACGTTGAGCATGATGCACCTATACAGTTAAGTGAATTCTACATGTTTGCGACGAAAGCATGCGTCATTCCGGCATTCTTTTTAGGCTTCCCTTTTCTTATCATTTTTCTTCTCTTTTTTGTTTTTCTTTTATGTTTTTATTCTGCGGTAAAAATGCGACCGGATCCGATGAGAATTGCCTACGTATCACGATGCCACGTGAATCAGATCATTACGTAGTTCCAAGACACAAATGAGTGTAAAAGAAGCAACCTTTTTATTGTTGAAACGGTCTATTACAAACTACATTTTGCAAAAGACAGAGCAAACTTTGAAAATAAACCTAGACTCAAAATAGACTAAAAATCACCCTGATGGGAAAAACAGGAAGAAGATGCTAAGATACAAACTGACTTATGAGTACATTATGGTTTTGAAAATTGGTGCCCGCGGGGCATCGTTCGGCCTCGCCGCGGTCCTAGGTGTGAGATCCCTCTCAAGTTGCTCCAGCTCATGCATGGTCTGCTTGACATAACTCATCACTGCCGAGAGGACGGTAACGCTGGTCATGTTCTCACATCGTAGACATCGTCTGGTGATGGCATGGGCAATGGCCTTGATCCTATCTCTGGTTTGCTTCTTCTCTATGAGTAGGCGTTTTATCTGATCGCTACATATCTTGAATACCTGAGCATCCTGTATATGATGATGCTTCAGTTGCCGTACTTCTAACTTCATCCGAGCCAACAAGTCGTACCAGTATCTGCTCTCAATTTGGAAATCCTTAGCCTGATTAACTGCTTTGGTCTCAAGTGCAGCCATCTCTCTCTTCATTTTAGCAACAGTTTTTTCGTGGTCGCTTTTCAATTGATTTAAGTATCGGCGATGTTTATCTGCTCTTGTATCCCACTGGGCCCTGAGCTCTGCTATGGCGTTTTTAGATTTCTCTGAACCTTCTTGCCATTCCCTGACTTCACTTTTTAGCCTTTTTATCAACTGCTCGTCTGATCGACGCCTTGGCCGTTTATCCGCATCCATCCTTATCTGTTTAATCTGGGCTCTGAGCATTTCGTTTTCCTGAATCAACCTGTTCCGTTCTCCCAGATCAGTAGCAACTTGCACGTTGTGCTCATATTTCAGGCTTTCCACTTGTTGCTTTAACCTGCTGATTTCGGCGCAATAGCCTCTTTCTTTTGCTAGCCAATCCCACTGCTTTTGCGATGATTCGGCGAAATTCAGGATGTGGGGTCTCTTAGCCGGCCTTTCATGCTCAAGTTCCCTTCTATACCATGCAAGGTAACCTGGCGCCATCTCACCTTTGGCTCGATCCCGCACGCAAGTATCTGATTTCAAATATTGACACTCACTCCAGATTTGGCGAATTTTCGCTTCTGGAAACTGTCCGTTAGGACTTATCTCAACTGCTTGAGTGCTAAGATCTTCCTCATGGGGTACTGTCTGGCATCTTCCGAGCTGTCTAAAAACTCGACAGGGCGCGTAAGGTTGAATGCTCTTAAGCCCCATCAGTAAGAAATGAGTTCTAGCTGCTGGCATATATATGACCTCATCAACAGGCAACCATCCCAGTGTCCACTGTATTTGGCTGGCAGTAAGAGCTTGAAAGAACGAGGTCCAGGCCATGACTCCTTCGGGCAAACTGATCTCTTTGGTTCTCGTGTAAAATTCTTCTATGCAAGTCTTTTCCGGGGAACCATGGCTCAAAATCTCGGAACGATGGCAGAGGTGCTCGGTCATCCACATTTGTAGGAGCAAGTTACAACCTTCGAAGAAATTTCCCCCAGCTTTACAAGCTGTGAGAGCTCGAAAAATGTCAGATACCACCATAGGCGCGAGAGTACTGTCACTTTGCGTGAGTAAAGTGCTGACGACCCCGGATATCTTCAAATCAATGTTTCCGTCTTTCCTTGGAAATATCAGAAGGCACATGAACATCATCATGAAGGCTACCCGTCTGTGTTTGTCCCACTTCTGACGAATACCTTTGCTGCACAGTTTGTTGATTGGATTATTGAATCCCTCTTCATGACCGTACCTATCATATATGAAGCATGGAGTACAAAAACCGGCAACTAGATCCGGGTTGTGGACCGTTCTAGGTATCTTCAGTGAATCTAGGAACCGATGTACTGTGACAGCTCTTGGGGCGACCAAGTATTTTTGCCTTAACGGAAGTTCAGCATTTCCGATGTACCCAGCCATTTCTTCCAAAGTCGGGGTGAGTTCAAAATCAGAGAAATGGAAAACATTGTGCGCCGGGTCCCAGTAGGTAACCAAAGCTCTTATGATATCTCCCCGAGGCTGGATTTCCAACAAACCCACGAGACCTTTCAGATATTTCTTGACCTCATCTTGTCACTCAGTACCCAGATCATTCCACCAGAGCCGTAACTTGACAGGGATTTTGGTCATTATTGAAAAATGTTCATTTTGCATTGTGCTCATCCTGCACATTTCTTAAGGTGTTCTTTAACAAAAATAAATTGACTCAAAATATTTTACAAGGAAGATCAAGTTTTCGAACACGACCTTTCAGCACTTCGGGGATGAAAATTTTGAGGCTGTATGGGTCAATTGGATGAAAATCCTAAAAATGACCCGAAGGTGGTTATTTATGCAAAGTCAGCCTTCCGGCGTCCCTTTCGGGAACATTCGGCTAACAACATCACCAGATTTATTCGTGACAGAATTTGTCACACATTTTTATTATTATTATTACTATTTGTTTCTTTTTTTTTTAGTAAAAGGTGGGGTTGAACCCGATGGGGGTTGCCTACGTATCTCACACCCGGTGAGAATCAAACCGGCGTAGTTCGGTACATCATGAATAGAGAAAATCAATTAAACCCAGAAAGCAAGAATATATTTTTTTATTATTTTCTTTTGAAAAGAGATAAAGACTAAAGAAAATATTTATTATATATATATTTTTAAGGAAATATTTGGACTATTAGTCTGAATTTATAAAAGAGGTACTACGAAAGAAGCAACATTTTTTTTTTTGAATTATGAATTTTCCATTTTTTTTACTTTTAAATAAATACCTTCTTTTTTTTTGATTTTGAAAGTGATAAAAAAAAGAAATTTTTTATATTATTTCTTTTAATAACTCAAACTAGAAGACAAATTTTGTTTTTATTCTCTCTTTTTTTTTAGAAAAACTCCGGCGAGGTTTTGACACTACTTGGACATTGGTTTTATTTTTTCCAAAATAAGTAATTATCTCCCTACGCTGCTATTTTTCCCCCTTTTTAGAAACCGGTCAGCATGCGGAACTGAAGCAAATAAATGCGCAAAACAAATAGGATGCAACAGGATGGTCTTTTCATTTCAGGTTGCCTGTCCTAGACAGACCCAACCCCTGTGTTGAGTCTCCTAAGTCAAATGCAACATGATGCAAATAAGCGTTCCTACTAGGGATCCGGCATGAAGTTTCGTTATACTAGGTTTATAACCTGAGTATTTATTCTAGACTGTGTACCCGAGCGGACAACTCGAGTCGAGGAGGGGGCTACGTACCGGTGACCCGCGAGATCGTCCGGTTTTGTAACTTGTCCGACCTCTTTCTTATTTCAAGTATTGACACTAACAGAATAGGGAGTCTCGACCAGCGAGCTTCTCCCCGGAGGTAAGAAGAGAAAGGTTTCGGCACAGTTTATATACAGTTCAGATAATATCAAAGCGGTAAATGACAACATTTAGCACGTTATGCAAAAACATGTGATAAAGATCAGATAATAAAGCCAAATATAACAATTATTCTAAGCTCGAATTCTTGAGCCCTGAACCAATGGTTCTGGGTGAACATCCCCAGCAGAGTCGCCAGAGCTGTCACACCTCCTTTTTGCGCGCCCGCCCCGAAGGGATAAATGTGCAAGGGAGTTTTTCCAATTTAAGTGACAATATTCGAAATGAGATTATTTATTTAATTCAGAGTCGCCACTTGGGAAAGGTTTGGCTTTTGGTGTCCCAAATCACCGGTTTATCTTGAATCCTAAATCGAGGAAATTTTCGACTTTCCAAATGAAGTCTGCGAACCAGAAATTCTAAGTAAGGAATTCTGTTGACCCGAGGGAAGGTGTTAGGCACCCTCGAATCCCGTGGTTCTAGCACGGTCGATCAAATTGTTATAATGGCTAAATATCTGATTTAAATACATGTTGTGACTTATGTGCTTTTATTAAGTTTAAAACCGCTTTTATTATTATCATTTATTTTTATAGAATTGCAACGTCGTGAAAATGCATCTCGAACCATGTCGCAATCAATGCACCCGTAGTTATTAATACATTTCGACTCCGTTGAGATTTGAATTTGGGTCACATAAATGCGCACCCGAATTTAAGAATGTAATTTAATTAAGCTGCGCCTAGAGAGTCAAACGCGTTATTATCTTTGGGGAAGACCATGAAATTCACTAAACGGCATGTCCTGAATTCTAAATATTTATTATGGTTAGTTATTGAGGGCCCCGCAATTTGCATTTTTATTTGGCGAGGCTCGTCTCATTATTTTAGAAAAGGATGTCCTAAAACGACTACATTTCTATTACATTTGTCTCTAAAAATAAAAGAGAAAGACCAAACTTACTTGTTTAAGCAACTACATACTAAATATCTACTATGTTTGGCGAATCCGAATTTTGTTTGATTACCTAATTGATTGTTTATGAGATGAGAATTACCTCATGCCTTGTCTTCAAGGAGTGAATGAGCTTTGTTAATTTGCTAAGGGGGATTGCAAGCAAACTAATAACGTACACTAAATTTACATTAAACGACCTTCCAGTTTGAATTTTAAAACTAGCTCATTTGGGCTTGATAAATGAAATCAGTTGTTTATTAGGAAAACTACTATTAATTGAACTCAAAAAGTAGTCGCATTATTTCGAAACAGTGAATCTATATCGAAACCCATATCGAACCTATATAGGAACAAGTAATCTAACAAGAGGGTTGGCATACATGGCCATCCTGTTAAAGTAACACCACATGAGAATTAGCTTGGGGTACATTTATCTTGAAATTAAATGGAACCAAATATAACAGATTTGACAGTTCAAAAGTCTAGACAAAATACATACAGATGCTTGCCACGATTCTATATTATACTGTCATAGCTAAATCGAAAACTAATGATTATACACATTGAAAGTACGTCTGATCTAACAAACAATATTATCTGATATGTCAATCAAGATGTGCATAATTCATACAGAGCAATCGTGGTTGGAACTAACTTAAACAAATACAGTCCAAGCTACCATTCAAACTATTTTTGAACACAAGGATTGTAAAGTAAACAAATGTTCATTTCTTTATTTCTGCTTCAAACTTCAAACTTTCAGCCAACAAGGTTTCAGGAGTGTGTACCTCGGAATTCTTACAATCGAAGAATAAAAGGAAGTCAGTAGAATGACAATGGCAACAAAAACAGCAGCAGTAACAGCAGGTAACAAAATAGAATAGCTCCCAGTGCAAGATACAGTTAGAGCTGATGGAAAAATGGCAGAAAGACAGCAGCAAACAATGCAGTAGAAACAAAGCTCCAAGACAGACCAAATCCAGGAGAAACAAACAATGTGAATCAACCAATGAACTCAGCTGATACTTGAAAGAAAACAGAGTTGATTGAACAAGTTGAACGAACTGAGAATCACACAAACAAGGAAGAAACAGTTGCTGATTTTCTGTATATTTTCCTCTCTTGTAGGTGTCTGTATATATCTAACAATCAAATCTCCAAAAGTCTGAGTTTAGTCTAAAAATCTGCCTCCTTTTCCTTTTTTTTTCAAAATTTTTCTCCAAATCAATCCAGTCCCCTTTTCTAATGGAGGTTCTTCCCCTTTATAAGCCTAAAATCAACCCTTTAACAGCCTGTTAGACAATCAGAACCCCCTCCCTTTCTTACTGTCTTTCCACTCAATGTTTAAAAAATCAAATCCCCCATGAGATTCCCTGACAGTCCCCTTTCCCATTTTATTAACTAAAAGCAGACATGGGCAGCAGGAATATAATCTGACAGCATATGCTGTCAAACTATTTTAATCCAAAAAGGGCCTTTAATGCACATGTTGTGCACAAGTGCACATGCCCTCCAATTCAGATTGCAGTTACAAAAACCAATCCTTTTATATTTCTGATTCAAATACATCAATTATAAGTAGCTATAGTTGATTCTCAATTTGATTCAAACAATGTTCAGCAAGACAAATCAAAATGTTACCATTCAAACAGCTAAAACTATTCGTCGACATGTATCGAATCGACTATACTAATTACAACATATACAATCAAAGCCAAGGATTAGAATCAAACAGTATTGCACCAAGGGTTCAGATTGTACTGTCAATATAGAGGTTAACTTGGGGATTGATTACTCAAACAATTTCAATTCAGTCGATTATGCAGTTTACATACACACACATTATCGGTGAATGAGGAAACATCTGACCAAATACAGAGGTCCAGGCAAGGTGTGCAAAAATAGTTGGTAAAATTCAAAACACGAATTAAACAAGACGTTTGGCCATACGAATAGACCTTTAACAAACACACGAACTGAAATAAAGAAGAGAAAACAAACTTACCTTAAAATCTTTGAAAGAAAATCAGAAAAATCAACTTGTGTTTGAGCAAACCCTTCTCAAGGTTGAACGGACTTTAATCGAAGTGTTTCTCAAATGAGAAACACTTCGATTAATGTCCATTAGACCCTAATCTCTTGGCTTAAACAGACACAGACCAGGCTTGGGGTTTCTAGGGTTCGTAGATGGTAGATTTGGGACTTGGGCTTCCATGGTTAGATTCGGACCAAACCAAGCATGGTTTGGTCACGAAGGGGTCCGGGGACTGTCTGGTGTGAAACTGGGGTCAATTGGTGTAAGTCAGGTTCCGACTCGAATCTTCAAATGAAGATTCGAGAAGGTGGGAGGGGATTCGAAATGTGTAGTTGGTGGATTTGGGTCCAGGACGGTGAGGAGCATCTATGGTGTTAAGGAGGGGGGCACCGGCGTCCATGCCGCCGGCTTTCATGGCGAAGGTATACAGGGGCGGCTAGGGTTTGGAGGACTGAGGTCTGTGGAGGGGACGACTAAGGCCTGGGGGTTTGGATAGGGGGCAGGGTAAAGGTTATAGGCTTATATAGTTAGTGAGGGATCGATTCTTGGCCGTTGGATGGGGTGAGATGAAGGGTCAAGATCTTTTGGCTGGTAGGGAACGGTGTCGTTTCAACCTAAAGGGGTTTGGGTCGGTCCAGGTGGAATGGGTCGGGTTTTGTTTATGGGTTATAGGGAAGTGATCTTGGCCGTTGATCAATCTGAGATCAACGGCCCAGATCAGGCACGACCCAAACGACGCCGTTTGAGATAGTTAGGGGCTGAACTGGACTGGACCGGGTAATTTTGGTTTTGGGTTGGGTTGTTTGGGCTTGTTTGTTTTAAAATCGGACTGGCCCAAGTCCGAAAACTCTTTTTTTTTCTTTTTAATTTTCTTAAATTAATTTACCAAATAATACCATATAAAACCATAAACAACAATTTACATACAATTAACATTTAATTATACTAACATCACTTAATAACAAAAATAAAAATGAAAGATGCACATTTTTATTTATATATATTTTTGAATAAAATAAACACGGACGAGATTACAGATAACTAACAAATATGCCACATAAAATCCAAAACTTGTACAGTAGGACCATTTGTTATTTTTTATTTCTTTTGGAGCGATTGTCGCGTAAAACAAAAATCACGTGCTCATAATAACTATTCTAAAGCTCAAATCACCCAAACAAGTTCAAATAAAGAAGAGTGATACGGAAATAAACCTGCTAAGCCAAAATTCTTTTCAAAAATTAATGAAGTAGCAATGAATACACATGCCTCGATGTAGAGCTGAAATAGCAAAACAAAAACAACAACCGGGTTTGATCCGAAAATTGAAATTGACAAACCTCGAACCGACAACCTTGAGCACACCCGTTAACCAAAGATCACGCCGGAAAACTCGACCTCGATGATTTGAACGGCAAACTCACTATTTATGTCGCCACTTCCTTCTTGATTCCTCCCATTGACATAGTTTCCCCCAGAGAAAACAATTTTGAATGGAAAATCACCCCATTGACTATATGTAGTTGGTCAATATTCAAGTCCCTCTATGTTTCCAGATTCAATTGGTTTCTTTGTTGTTTGCTTGTTTAATTCCACATAGAAATGGAAATACTGGAATTCTTAGCCTTTTGGTGATGCAATCTGGCAACAACCCATGAGATTTAAACCATGATAATCTCACGTGAGCATGTCTACCAAAGGTAACGATAGTTTTTATAAATTAAAGGAAAGTCATTTCTAAATGGTGGCTTTATTGATTGGTTCTCGACTTAAACTCATTGATAACGGCACAACACATCGCATTTACTACGTGTTTAGTTGTGTGTGTATGCTTCGGTTGGAGTCGTCTAGTTCTGGTTCGCTGCTTGTTGTAGTGGGTGGCGAGAGGTGTTTTGGAGGTGGTGTTCCGTGGTATAGAAGCTGGCGGCGTGAGAGGTTCGACGATGAGGGGGGAGGGTCTGTTGTTTGTGTTAGGGGGTTCTATAAAGAATAAGGAGTTTAGGTGGGGTGGGGGGTCTTTGGGTGTATTGCGGCGGAATCTTTCTAGGTCTATTAGGTCAGAATTTTTGTTCCCTTTTTGTGTATTAGGTCCCTAGGTTTTTATAGGATTTTTAGGTTAAGGGGTATGGGCCTAGGAATTATGGGCTTGGTAATTATGAGCTAGGTCCAAAAATTAGGCCTAAAAATGAGTTGCTCGAGCCCAAGTTTTATTCTTTCCCCGCGAACGAGACTAAAATGCGATCTCATTTATTAATTAATCCTACTTAAGTAAAATAACTATTAAAATAAGACTGACCGTTAAAACAAAACTATTTTGGTAATTTTCAAGATTAAAAATGACTACAAAATATTAAATAAACTACTTTTTTGTAATTTTCATTTTCTTGTAATAAAATAAAGTAAAAGAGTCAGAATTAGCTGCCCTTCTTTGACTGGAAATACGAAGTATTTTCAGACAAAGAACGACTAGACAGGTTTTTGACCCGACCCTTATTTTGGGAGACCAAAACTAAGAGAAAGGGGAAACTGACCGAGCACTGGTATCTGAGCTGCCTATATATCATTGGCTATAAAGGAATCAGGGCACGTGTAGTTCAGAAGTGAGTGAGATGATGGAGTATACCAAGATGGAGAGCTGATTGAGGTGCCGTCGAGGTTCCGGTTCGCGGTACTGTTATTACATCAAAATCAAAAAAGTAAAAAAGACTAACTAAGCTTGTTAACTTTGAGTTAATAGATTCCTATCTATAAGTCTTCTGAAACTTGATTTTGAGTCTTGAATGGTTCTTCATGCAGACTTTGGATTTGAACCTTGACGCTTGCTAGTTGCAGGTGCTAGTTCAATCTTCTTCAGCTTTTCGAACCAAAACCGGACATACCATGCTAGTGACTTCAGTCATGTCTTGAGCAGCTCACATTTTCATCAACTTTTGCATCTGGATTCACTTCTTGCCTTTCTTTTTTTTTTTTATTCTGGATTGTGACTAACTTCCGTTAATCATCTCAGACTGTTGACTCGCATTCTTGCTGCGAGATTTTTTCATTGTTGACTTGAATTGCATTCTGAAGTGAATTCTCTTATTCTCCAGGTAGGCGCCTGATTGCCAATATTCGAACTGTCTTCCTTTGAACATTGATGCTTTCCCTTTGTTCTCCAAGTGAGCTCCTGATTTCCAACACTTGTACTACTTTTCCCTTGACTCGTTTTCCCTTTGTTCTCCAGGTGGGCTCCTGATTTCTGAACTTGAACCATCTTCCTTTGAACATTGCTGCTTCCCTTTATTCTCTAGGTGGGCTCCTGATTACCAGTGGGTTCCTGATTACCGACACTTGCATTGCTTTCCCTTTGTTCTCCAGGTGGGCTCCTGATTACCAACATTTGCACTATTTTTCCTCAAAACTTGAACTGCTTCCCTTTGTTCTCTAGGTGGGCTCCTGATTACCAACACTTGAATTGCTTTCTCTTTGTTCTCCAGGTGGGCTCCTGATTTCCAACACTTGAACTGCTTTCCCTTTGTTCTCCAGGTGGGCTACTGATTTCCAACACTTGAACTACTTTCCCTTTGTTCTTCAGGTGGGCTCCTGATTTCCAACACTTGAATTGATTTTCCTTTGTTCTCCAGGTGGGCTCGTGATTTCCAACACTTGAATTGCTTTCCCTTTGTTCTCCAGGTAGGCGCCTGATTTCCAACACTTGAACTGCTATCCCTTTGTTCTTCAGGTGGGCGCCTCATTTCCAACACTTGAACTGCTTTCCCTTTGTTCTCCCGGTGGGCGCCTGATTTCCAACACTTGAACTGCTTTCTTTTTGTTCTCCAGGCGGGCTCCTGATTTCCAACACTTGAATTGCATTCCCTTTGTTCTCCAGGTGGGCGCCTAATTTCCAACACTTGAACTGCTTTCCCTTTGTTCTCTAGGTGGGCGCCTGATTTCCAACACTTGAATTGATTTTCCTTTGTTCTCCAGGTGGGCTCTTGATTTCCAACACTTGAACCGCTTTCTCTTTGTTCTCCAGGTGGGCGCCTGATTACCAACACTTGAATTGTCTTCCTTTCCTCTGAAACTTGAATTGTTTTCCCTTTGTTTTCTAGGTGGGCGCCTGATTGTTGAACTCGACCCGCTTTCCTTTGAAACTTAAGCTGTTTTCCCTTATTTTCCAGGTGGGCGCTTGATTACAACAAAAATAGACAAAACAAAAGAAATTTTTCTGCCTCAGTTTGATATTGGGAACATCTGTGAGTGTTAACCAATTCTTGTTATCAAAATAAGTTCTAAGCTAAATTCTCTTATCCTGAAAAATTTCAAACCAGGTCTCATCTCAAAAGTGAAAAACTTAAGTTCTAAATTATACTTCCCAAAAGTAAAACTCTCGTCAGACCTTGTCACTTGCGAGGTTCTCAAAAGTTACTGAATCCCATTATCTAGGAGGGTACTAGAAACTTACTGCCAAGCCTGTCTGGCACCTGCTTTCCTGATGGAGAGTTTATCCGGAACAAACAAAATTTCCTGCCCCTGTTTCAATCAAAGAAAACTTGCGAGCTTAAACATGGTAGTTGGTTTGCAGCCTTGACTTTGAGGGCGATTTATCCTTAACTTCCCATGATAATTTCGATTTCAACTCGAAAGACCTTGCATGTTTATTGACTGACCACTTTCTTTATCACCCTTATCACAAAAAATAACTCTGGTCCGTTCAAACCCAATACCATTCATCTGTTGCATTGTGCTCATGCATTGACATATACCGAACCTTTGTATTTCACATAAATCCCAAAACACGTCAATTTCACCCATGCAGTACACATGATGTTCCTTCCTGACTTAAACCACTGGCCTTGGCCTTGAGGTCTATTGTTCCTTCACTTGCCATGATGACTTTGATTTTCGCTTGGAAGACCTTGCTTGTCATTGGTTAACCACTTTAACTGTCAACCTTATCACAGAAAATACCTTTGATCCATTCACCCAACATCCTCTATCTGTTGCATTGTTCATGAATTGACATATATCAAACCTTTGTATTTTACATGAGTCCCAAAGCACGTTGATTGTTACCAACTCAGTTCGCATGCTATTCTTTCCTGACTTATGCCACTTTGATGTGCTAGAAAGTTGGTGGCAAATTTTGAAGTCATTTCTCACTTGTTTCTGACCAAACAGACTCAGGAAGAGGAAGTAAACAAGACAAAAGGAACAGAGTAAAGGACAATGGACAGAGATGATTCCTACCAAAAAAATCTACAAAGTAGAAACTTATCAGATCTGGATTCCAACTCTAATGACCATGACATGCACCTTTGGATTAAGTGGCCTAATCTGTCAAGCTAGTGTAATGTTCAACTCTTGTTGTACCTTTGAGTTGTGAAACTGGGCTTCATGCTCCGATTATCCTATCTGATTCACGGTCCTTATTCAACTTGTAGTGCCCGAAGGGTTTTCATCATCAAACCTCTCTCATTTTGCTCTTTCTCTCAACTCACTATCGCCTTATGGTGCCTGTGAAGGTTTTCACCAATAAGACTCTCTCATTTTATTCTTTTCTTCTTATTCTGCAGATGACAAGGCATTAACCATGGTAAAAACATCATATACTCTTGGCATCTCTAAATTCAGCACTCTCAAAGATTATCTGAGATGTCTTTTTTGGACTGTAATGTGGCTTTTGGACAGGATTAGAAAGAAAAGATATCATAAAGACTCATAAATAACCATGACAACGGAGTTAATTTATTTACAACTTTTGTTCTAAAAACTTTTCCCCAATTTCTAAAATAAGGGAATTTGATTTTTTTTTTCTTTTTCTTTTGATGGAATTACTAAGAAAGACTGCCCCACTTTCGACTTCGTGAGATTCTGAAATATTTTATTTGGTATGATCGAACCGTAAGACTGCCTACGTATCTTGTGGTGACAAGAATCAGGTCAATCGTAGTTCACAAGACTACTTTTTGTTACTATTTTCTTTTTTCTTTTTTTCCCTTCTTTTTTCCCTTTTTTTTCCTATTTTTTTCCTTTTTTATTTTTCCTCTTTATCTCTATTTTTCTCTTCTTCTTTTTTGAATCTTCCTTTTGGAATGAACTTTCTAAAATAAACCTATGGGGACATCAACTCTTCTTTTTTTTCTCTACTTTTTTCGTATGACTCTAACTTGATTCCAAAAGAGGGGAAGTCAAACAATCAGTACAGGCTCAAAAGGTTATCAAATGGTATAAGTGTTTGGGTAGCTGAAAGAGGGCCTCCCAATCCCTGAAAATGCCAAGTACAACACATGCAACTTGAAATGAAAAAGAAAGAGTACGCACAACATTTCTTTTACAGCTTTGACATTGATATCACTAATATGCTTTCCACTTTTTTTAGTGCCTTGTCAAGTACAGAACTCTCATTGGGTGATTTCTTCTTCACGATGGATATCCTCCACTGTTTGGAGCAAACTCCCTTGACTTTATCTTGTAAATTGAGGTGCACTTGAAATCAAAGTTGCTTGCTTCAAATCGTCCGGGATGCACTCTCCCTTAACGGATTCTTGTCACCCTATTAACTTTCCAAATTATCTGCCCCAGTTTCACACAATTCGGACTTCAATTGATCTCAAAATATCCAAATCTGTACTTATTTCCCTCAAGTGTCCCTATCATCTTCAAAATTATTTCGTTGCTTCCTGATTAAACTAACTTTTAAGACAAGGCTGAGAATTACGCATGCATTTCATGTCACTAGAGTTGGTAGGAAAAGAACTATAAAAGGGAAAGAGAACTAAACAAACACTGACTAGAAATAACAGAAAATAAAAAATTGCATTATACAGATGGTGGAAGGGTTTGAACGACAAAACAAGTAAAATAAACTAGGGTACAACCCCGGAATAAACCTAGATAATACTAAATGAGTTACTACAACTAAGTGAACCAGGTAAAATAAAAGGATAGAAGGGTTTGAGTCACAAGATAATATCCGAATTACAACCCTGAAAATAACCCGGACAACAGAAATGACAAATAAATAAACCACCACAACTCCTCCCCGGCTAGTCAAGAAATGGAGCGTCTTTCCAATTACCAAGCACGACATCTTAGCCACTGGATTCCACACCAATATTGCCAAGACCATTACCAACTTCAATATCATTAACTTTAGTCAGCAAATTCCCAAGAGGATTCACATGCTCCTTGTCACTGCCCTTGATTACAATTACCCCTTCTTGAATTATTCTTTCTATTTCCCTTTTCAAAGCACGGAAATCTTCAATGCTATACCCTTGGACGTTACAGTGGTCCATGGATCATACAGTAGGATCAAAACCTTTTGAATATGGGTCTGGAGTATAGCCGAGGAGCGGCTCAATCAGGCCAGAATGCTTTAACTTTTCGAACAAACTTGTGTAGGACTCCCCGATTGGCGTGAAACTATTTCTTTGCCTTTGTTCCTCTCTCTGCCCCTATTTTCTAAGGTTGTTGGGTGTCCGAAAATGTTGTGAAGGCAAAAGTGCATTATGCGGTGCTGGCGCTCACCATGAGGTATGACCCAGTGGTTGGATAGATGGCCGGACGTTGTTCGGAGGATAATACTGGGGTGGATTATGTGGAGCTCAGGGATATTCATGGGGTTGATATTGAGATTGAAAGCATTTAGCAGGAACGCCTACTTGATCATGTCATTGGCGGGGCTTAGCAACATCTTTTCTATCAATGGGAGGACTGTCCCGAGCAACTTATTCGTTCCATGTGAACCAAACTTCCCTAAAACTTTCTTTGAGTTTCTTTTCCATCTGAGATAGGGAGGAGCGGTCTGGAACAATGTCTATATTGTACTGAAAGTGTCGCACAAAATCTTGAGCCATGTCATCCCATGTATGCCACTTACCGATATCTTGACGAGTATGCAATTCCAAAGCTGCCCCAGTCAGGCTCTCACTAAAATATGCCATCAGCAATTCATCTTTCCCGCCAACACTTCTCATTTCACTGATATAACCCCTCAGATGGGCTACTGAATCTCCACGCCTATCATACAAATTAAACTTTGGCATCTTAAACTCTTTCAGCTTTCTGGATATCTCATCTTGCTCCACTGTCTTAGCAGGCTTTGCAGTCTCACCAGGAGGCTCAAAATGAGGAGCGTAAGAGTATGGACCTGAGACCTTGAAAATTGGTTTTGGAGCATATTGTTGGGCCTTGGGAAATTTGAACACGGCCTCGCCAGAGGATCGAAGAAAGGCAGCTTGTGGATGAGCTACAAAAACATGAGTGGTCAAAGGAGCGAGATATGAGGTGGTTCTAGGGGTGGAGTGTGAAAATGTTGTGAGAAGATATCCTGGACTTGTGACAGTAGGGAATGGTGACAAGGCTCTAAGTGTAGTGAGTGGGAAACAATGGTGGAGGACGCCCATAATCCAGGCTTGGTATATTTCAGCCATCTGTCCTTTCAATCTTAGGACCTCTTCTTTCAGCTCAGGTTCTAATTCAACATTCCCTTTAGACGAATCAGTGACACCTGTGTCTAACTCTTTACCGACCATGACTACCTTGCTCTTTGACCTTGTGTTGTATGGACGAGTTACCTTAAGAACGACAAACCAACCACCCTTCTGCTCAATGGAGATAACAAAAGGAACAAGATGAAGTCATCATGTTAGCGTTAGGGCATTTAATGGTTCTAGAATGACTTCGAGGGTCACAAGGTCACTTGGCATCATCCCAATTTGTTCCCTTCAATCTTCTCTTTTCGTTTCTTTTCTAGCACTTGCTTGCTCATTTTCCTTCCCCTTTTTTTTCTAATTATCACTCTTTCCTTTCCTCTCATTTCTCACATCCCATAATTTCATCTCTCTTTTTTATTTTTATTTTTTTTCTTTTAATAAAAAAATAATTCGATCGAACCCTATGTAGATTGCCTACGTATCATGACGCCGCATGAATCAGATCTTTGCGTAGTTCGGGAAGATCGGGAATAAAGTAAATAAACTAACGTTCTCACTTTCTTTTTCTTTCTTTTTTTCTTGTTTTTTTACCTAATGACTACTTTGATGAGAAAAGAGAAATAAAAGAAGCAAATCCTTTTTTTTTTTGAATTTTTTAGACTTAATGTTCTAGAACCAAAGAAAAATATTTTGAATTTTCATTTGATATCCTAAAAGAAAGATTTCGACCCAAGAAATGAAAAAGATAAAAAAAAAATTGAATTTCAATTTGATTACCTAAGGGAGGAACTCTGAAAATAAATCAAAGATAAAGTATATTTTTTTCCTCTCCTATGTACAATGTCCTAAAGTTCTATTGAAAATAAAAGAATTTTTTTAACTTTTTCGTTAATTTCCCAAAGAAGAACCTCAAAAGAAAATCTTTTTGGATTTTTGGAATTAATATCTTAAAAGAAAACTTTTAAAGAGGTACTGAAAGAAAATTCTCTTTTTCTTTTTTAATTTTTAGTCCTAATATACTAAAGGAAGTATGGAAACAATTTTCATTTTAAGTTTTAGATATTAATTTCCTAAGGAAAACCACAATTTTTTTTTTGAACTTCTAGAGTTAGTATTTGAAAGAAAACTCTAACAGAAATACAAAAACACAAAATCTCTTCTTTTTTTTGGATTTTTGATTTATTACACATTTTTTTTTCAAATACAAAATAGGAAATACCATAACAAAAGACTCGACATTACTGTACAAAACTAGAAAGTAAAAAGATGACATAAAAGAAAAACAGACTCAACACAAAAAAATCTCCTTAAGCAACTCCTAGATGAGCGATCCTGACTGGATGGTCCCGGGTGTCTGCCATACTCGAACTCCAGTAAATAGACCCACACCTGTATGAGAAAACTTTAACCAACACTATGTGAGATAATAACACTCCCTATTAGACACATGCAAGACATGATTGAGGCTATTTTTGCAAAATGACTTATGTGGCCAAAAGGTGGCTAGAAGTGCAAGATTTGGCTAAGACCCCGCAAAGCTAAGAACCAAAAATTTACTAGGAAGACCAGACCCTATGTGGGCTGCCTATGTATCACGCCCCGAAAGACGAGAATCAGGTATGCGTAGTTCGGGCAGATTGGATACGGGCAAGAATTAAAAAAAAAAGCTAATTTAGAGAAAATATATTTTTCCGTCCTTTTTTTTTTGAAAAAAATGATGAAACATGTGAACTCTTTTTGGATTTTCTTTTCCTTTTTTTTGATTTTTTTCGGAAAATGATGAAAAAATGCAAAATCTTTTTTTTGAATTTTTCATGTTTTTTTTTTCTTAACAAACATGTGGCAGAAAACATAATTGGGCCCTACTCGCTTTATTTTTCACACTTCACCCTCTCTTTTTTGCTTTTTTTTCTTTTTCATTTGCCCTCAACTATAATTGGTCCACCAAATGACCCTTTTACCCTTGAAGAAATGCAACATGTAGCACATAGGATGCATCAAGATGGTTTGTTATTTTGGGTACAACTGTCCTAGACGGACCCAACCCCTGTGTTGAGTCCCCTAAGTCAAATGCATATGATGCAAACAAACGTTCATACTAGGGATCCGACATGAGGCGGTGTTTTTCTAGGTTTAAATCCTGGAGTTTTGTTCTAGACTTGGGTTACCCGAGCGGACAACTGGGGCCGAAGAAGAGGCAACGTACCGGGAGCACTAAAGTCTACCCGGCCTTGTTGCTGGCCCAGTCTCGTTCTATTTGGTATAATTTCTACAGAAAAAGCAGGCCACGCAAACGTGTGCACCATTTTCAGAAGACTCAGAAGGGTGGCGTAAGAAGACAGTTATATACAATTCAAACAATATTAAAGCGGTAAACAAGTAGCATTTAGCACAAAAGGTTCACAGAATACGGTAATATTATCAATAAATGAAGCCAAGTAAAATCATATTAACAAGCTCGAATTCTTGAACCCTGAACCAGAAATTCTGGGTTCTTATCCCCAGTGGAGTCGCCCGAGCTATCACACCTCCTTTTTACTACCCCCGGAAGGGGTATAAGGGAGTTTTTTTAATTTAAGTGACAATCGAAACGGGATTAATTATTTAAAATCAAAGTCGTCACTTGGGATAATTTATGGTGTCCCAAGTCACCGGTTAAAATCCCAAATCGAGGAAGTTGACTCTTATTTACGATTTGCGAACATAGAAATTCGGGTAAGGAATTTTGTTAAATCGGGAGAAGGTGTTAGGCACTTCCGAGTTCCGTGGTTCTAGCACGATCGCTTTGATCATACTTGGCTTATTAAATTGTTTAATTACTGATTTTAAAACCTATGTGCATTCGCCTCTATTAATTAAGAAGTTATCTTAAAATAGGTCACGCGTACGTGTACCCATTTGTTTGGCGCGTCAAAAATCATGTCACGCGAACGTGTCCACAATTAATAATGCTTTATTATTATTATTAAGAAAGTTTGGCCGAAGCTGGGCGAACGCATACTCCGGTTTTGTTTTTTAGAAATCGCAATCATGTCACGCGAGCGTGTCCACAACCGCGATAGTATATTAAACGTGCCTAAAGCAAACTATGAATATTTGCCATTTTTATATCTAAGTTATTAATATGAGAGCCATGAAAAATTAAATTGTAGATGGCACACCTCAAAACTACATAAACAAAAATTAATGGCCTATTAAAATAATTTTATTATTAAGAAAATTTTAACCGAAGTTGCGCGAACGCATACTCCGAATTGATTTTAGAATTTTAATTATGTCACGCGAATGTGTACACAATCACAATAGTATTTTAAACGTGCCTAAAGGCTTTCTTAGTGTACAGTAACACAACTCGTTGCTGGCTTTTCCAATATCTCATAAAATAATGGTTTCCCCATTTTGAAGAGACGTGACCTACTCACAATTCCTTCCTCAACTTAATTGCTAAAATGCTTACAAGGACAAAGGAGATCAGATGCAACAGTTTAGGCCAAAGGGGCAGACATGTGTTTTAAATGATTTTAGTTGCTAAAAAAAATTGCACCAGCTATATTGTAATAAATGACTAGGCCATTGGTCATTACTTTTGGCCCAGATAATTCCAACCTCCCATAACCCACACAAGATCAGATGCAGTAGCTCAAACACCGACATCCATTTTAAGGCAATGAAAAAGCTAAAACAAAATATTCACCACAAATGATTAAGCATGGTATGGATTCACACACAATCAACATAGAACATAAACTTGAATCGAGAGGAAATTAAACAAAACAACTATTCTAAAGCTCAAATCACCCAAACAAGTTGAAATAAAAAAGAGTGATACGGAAATAAACCTGCTAAGCCAAAATTCTCTTCAAAAATCAATAAAGTAGCAATGAATACACATGCCTCGATTTAGAGCCAAAATTGTAAAACAAAAACCAACAACCGGGTTTGATCCGGAAATTGAAATCGACAAACTCAAAATCAACCACGACGAACCTCGAACCGGCAACCTCGAGCACACCCGTTAACCAAAAACCACGCCGGAAAACTCGACCTCGACAACTCGAACGACAAACTCACTATTTATGTCGCCACTTCGTTCTTGATTCCTCCCATTAACATAATTTCCCCTAGAGAAAACCATTTTGAATGGACAATCACTCCATTGACTATATGTAGTTGGTTAATCTTCAAGTCCCTCTTTGTTTCCAGATTCAATTGGTTTCTTTGTTGTTTGTTTGTTTAATTCCACCTAGAAATGGAAATACTGGAATTCTTAGCATTTTGTGATGCAATCTGGCAACAACCCGTGAGATTTAAACCATGATAATCTCACGTGAGCATGTCTACCAAAGGTACCGATAGTTTTTATAAATTAAAGGAAAGTCATTTCTAAACGGTGGCTTTATTAATTGGTTCTCGACTTCAACTCATTGATAATAGCACAACACATCGCATTTACTCTGTGTTTAGTTGTGTGTGTATTCTTCGGTTGGAGTCATCTGGTTCTGGTTCGCTGCTTGTTGTGGTGGGTGGCGAGAGGTGTTTTGGAGGTGGTGTTCGGCAGTATAGAAGCTGGCGGCATGAGAGGTTCGACGATGAGGGGGGAGGGTCTGTTGTTTGTGTTAGGGGGTTCTCTGAAGAAGAAGTAGTTTAGGTGGGGTGGGGGGTCTTTAGGTGTATTGCGGCGGATTGTATCTTTCTAGGTCTCTTGGGCCAGAATTTTTGTTCCCTTTTTGTGTATTAGGTCCTTAGATTTTTATAGGATTTTTTATGTTAAGGGGTATGGGTCTAGGAATTATGGGCTAGGTCCAAAAATTAGGCCTAAAAATGGGTCGCTCGAGTCCAAGTTTTATTCTTTCCCCGCGAACGAGACTAAAATGCGATCTCATTTATTAATTAATCCTACTTAAGTAAAATAACTATTAAAATAAGACTGACCGTTAAAACAAAACTATTTTGGTATTTTTCAAGATTAAAAATGACTACAAAACATTAATGAAACTATTTTTTGTAATTTCATTTTCTTGTAATAAAATAAAGTAAAAGAGTCAAAATTAGTTGAAATAGCGATATTAGGCCTAAATTAAATATTTACGTGCTAAAATAGGATTTTATTTGGGGAGGGTCAAAAATCACATATCTACAGTAGACCCTAGATCAAATAATACCGAAGCATCCCTACCGTAGATAGAAACAATACCTGTGATCAGGCATTTGAGGCCACTACATCTGGTCTATCCGAAAAAGCACAGAACCTAGCTGGAGCACCGACTGATTGGCCTCCCCCTGAATGAACCATAGCTGGGTGATCTCCCCCTACCTGGCCTCCACCTCTAGGATGGCCCCTACCCGCCTACCCCCCACTTCTGGGCGATCAGACGGCTAGTGTTGTAATCTTGGGTTGATGACCCTACTGTACTGCCTTACCCTGAAGTCTTGGACAAAATCTCTTTATGTGACCCAGATCTCGACACTCGTAACAACCTCTCGGTTCCATAGACTGCTGCCCCGAAGTCTGACCTTGATGGCCGAGTACCCACTAGAAGAACCCTGAATAGCTGGTGGGCAGTATGAACTCTTTGGCATGGCACTGAAATAGGCGCTGGAAGAACCCTGATGACCTGAGTACCCACCAGAAGAACCCTGAACAGCTGGTGGACGATAAGAACTCTCTGGCATGACATTAAAATAGGGTTGTGCTGGAGCACCCCGAGGAGGTAATGGTGCTGGATATGTGGGCCTGCTAGGCTGACCCCTTCCAAACTGGCCTCTTCCCCTAGCTGGGGAACCTTTAAACTCTCCAAAAAAGGGGATCTCTTGTCCCGCTGCATCTTCTCTCTACCCCTCTGACGGTAACCCTCAATCCTCCGAGCAATCTCCACTACTAGTTGATAAGAAGTCCCTGTCTCAACCTACAAGGCCATACTAGCCTGAATACCGGAGTGCAACCCCACAACAAACCTCCGCACTCTCTCTACATCAGTAGGAAGTATCATAAGTTCATGTCGAGACAACTCATAGAATCTCGCCTAAGAATCGGTCACTGACATTTGACCCTGCTGGAGCTGCATAAATTGGCACCTCAACTCTTCCCTCTATAAGGGTGGGATATGGCTATCCAAGAAAAGCTGTGTAAACTGGTCCCAAGTCATGGGAGGAGAACCTGCTGGTCTGCTAAGATGATAAGACTTCCACCATCTACGGTCCCTGTCCTCCAGCTGAAAGGTAGTGAAATCCACCCCATGGGACTCAAATATATTCATGTTGTGCAGTCTGTCCCTGCATCTATCAATAAAGTCCTGAGGATCCTCATGTAGCTCAACTATGAAGATAGGGGAGTATAGCCTAGTCCATCGGTCCAGTAACTTCTGCAGCTCGCCAGCCGCAGCTGGTTTAGGCTTAGGTACGACTGCTACTACTGGTTGGGCCTCGCCCACGGGTAATGTGCCCAAGGTCTGATAAATAGCAACTGCATGCCCAGGAGCTTAAGTAGTAGGGGTATGTGCTCCCCATCCTGCTTGAGATATGGCTGGGTCTGCTAGAAATAAACCAGCCTAGTTCATCATATCCATGAACCGCAGCATACGACCCATGACCTCCTGAAAACATGGTGCTGATGTGAAATCTATTGGGGCTGGCTCTGCTACGGGCGCCTCGCTCTGCTCCTCAACAATGGGATTCTCTACTGAATCTGTTGGTGGTGCAACTGGGGGCAACTCTAGGGCTTCCTCGTCCCCTACCTCGGGCTGGTGCCCTCCCCCGGCCTCTACCTCGGCCTTTCGCAACAAGGGGGAGCAGCTTCTCCCAGGTTCGGAATGTCCTCCGCGTGCGTGCTCACCATTTGTGATAGAATAAGAGAAAGAAACTTAGTATACCATCAACTACACAATAGGAGATGAATAAAAGTAGTTTCCTAACACCCTATAGCCTCTCGAAGATAAGTACGGACGTCTCCGCACCGATCCGCAAGACTCTATTAGGCCTGCCCATAACTTGTGAGACCTACATGAACCTAGTGCTCTAATACCATGATGTCATGACCCAATTCTATTATATGCCGTGATGGCGCCCAACATCGTTGCTAGGCAAGCCAATACTGAACAATCTGGTGGATTTTCGTTTTTAATAGGTTTGCTAGGTAAATAACTTTCCTCATTTTAAAACATTTGGTAAATGATAGTTGTAAATAATTAAACGAAAGCAATTGAGTGTAAATCGTAATCATAAAAATGAACCCAAAATCATAAGTCTACTAGTGTGTGCCAAGACCTGGTGTCACACGTATATGAGCATTCTAGTAGAATATACAAAAGAATACTAGTCTACTATCTGAAATAAAATAGACAGAAAAATATAACAAAAGAAAGACTCCAGCTGCTGCAGAACGGATCCGAAGGCAGCTTATCGTGAAGTCTCGAAGTGTAAGTCAAGCGTGCGCGCCAGACTGATATCCAGATGCACCTGCCTCAGATCCTACACATTTAAGTGCAGAAGTGTAGCATGAGTACATAAACAATATGTACCCAGTATGTGTCTAGTCTAACCTCGAAGAAGTAGTGACGAGGGGTCGACTTCGACACTTACTAAAGGCCAACAATATAATAATATGAAATTCTAATTAGAGCATGATATATAGAAATGACAATAAAACTCAGAGTAAGAAATAAATGAACAATCCTTTCACCATTTTTAAGAACCGAATACTTTCCCTTATTTAAAGCAAGTAATTTCTCGAGCCAATGAATTTACATCCAATATAAAGGGACTTCCAATTTTATTATCATACACGAATTATGTCGAGGACGTACAGCTCGATCCAAATATACACATACATAATTGTGTGTACTTTCGAGGGTCGAACGACACGAACCATATATGCATCTATTAACCTGCCGAGGTGAACGACCCGCTCCCATGAGAGTAGTGGAAAAATTATCCCTCTCACAGAATAATACTTGCGACGCGGTTGGATATAAAATGTTCAAGTTACCATATAACCCTCAATTCTTTCCAAAATAAAAAAATTCAACTTGAAACTTTTTAAATCTTAAGATCCTTAACTTAGCCCCATTCCACATAATTAACACATATAATCAAATAATCGGTGCCCACAAAGCATAGTATAAACCTAAAACTACCCGGACATAAGTATGAATAGTAGCTACGTACGGACTCTCGTCACCTCGTGCTTCGTATCCCCCACAAATAATAGCACGTATTAATTTAGTTCACCTATGAGGTTAATTCCATCTTACAAGTTTAGAAAAGAGACTTACCTCGTCTCAAGGCCAATTTTTCGGTCTCAAGTTGTGCTCAAACCCTCAATTCAGTAATGAACAATCCAAAACTAAATAAATGGTATATAAGTTAATCAATATATGTTCAAAGTTCATACTCTAACTATTGTAGTGATTACCCAACCCTAAATGTAAGATTCCTAAAATTCACCCCCGGACCCACATGCCCGGATTTCAGAAATTTTTGAAGAAAGCTGTTACCTATAACCTCATGAACTCAAATATATGATTCTCACTAAATTCCATAATCAATTTCGTGGTTAAATCTCATTTTTATCAAAAACCTAGGTTTTCACCTAAACCCATAATTTTCACTAATTCACATGTTAAAATATACTCATAAACTATGTATTTAACTCACATTGTGTAGAAATTTCGTACCTCAAAGTGTTAAGTGAAATCCTCTCTCTAAGAGCTCCAAGAATATCCCAACAATGGAAGAAAATAAGCCAAAATAGCCTAAGTCCCGTTTATAAAAGATGATTCTGCCCAGGGGTTCTTATACGCGATCACGACCAAGCTTTCGCGATCGCGATGGCTAAACTTGAGGAGCCCAGGAAAAGGCTCTACGCGATCGCGAGAAGGCCCACACGAACGCGAAGCACTAGGTCGCCTACACCTCGCGAAAGTAAGGCCCAGCATGCGAATGCGTAAGGCAACTGGGCTACTAGGCCCAGGCCCAAGCTTCTATGCGAATGCGACCTGCCCAACGTGAACATGAAGGACAAATGGACCAAGCCTATAGAAATGCGGCCCTGCTTGCGCGAAGGGAAAAAACCCCATTCCCCAAATCCTTCATTGCGAACGCGAGGGTCTGCCCGCGTTCACGGAGAATGAAACCAGAAGCAAAAATTTGGTGTTTTTTCAACTTAGATCCGGGCAGTCTGAAACGCACCCGAGCCCCTCGGAACCCCGTCCAACTACTCCAAAAAGTCTATAAATATAATACAGACTTTCTCAAACTCTCACAACACGTAAAACAACATCAAAACCAAGAATCAAACCCCAATACCAAATTGAATCAACTTATGAACTTCAAGTTTCCAAATTGCTCAGAACGCACCTAATCATACTTAGACTACTTGGAATGATACCAAATTTTGTGTGCAAGCCTTAAATGACATTACGGTACTATTCCCGGTATCATAAATCCATTCGGACCTTGATATCACCAAAACCTACTCCAAACCAAATTTAAAGAACTTAAAAACCTTAAGAACCAATTTTCACTATTAGGCGCCAAAACACTCCCAAGTCATCCAAAATCCAATCCGAATATATCCCAAGTACGAAATCACCATACAAACCTATTGGAACTGCCAAATCTTGATTCTGAGGTTGTTTTCTCAAAATATTGACGGAAGTCAAACTTGGCCCTTTTTACCAAACTTAAGGAACCAAGTGCTCCGATTTCAACCCGAACCTTTCCAATGTCACGACCCAAACCAATGGGCCACGACGGGTGCCTGAGTCCTATCTGTCAAACACCTCTAAGCATGCGTCTAAGATGTAAAACTGTATAACATCTTCTGAATTACGAAAATAACATACATGAAGGAGACGAAACCTGCCAACAAGGCATATGTATGTATATCTGCAGAATATAGGGGGCGAGCCAGCAAGGCCGGTATAGACAACTATACATCCAATAACTAAAAGCCGACAAGGCCACATATATCCCAACTAAACATACTGTCTAC
This sequence comes from Nicotiana tabacum, assembly GCF_000715075.1. NCBI lineage: Eukaryota > Viridiplantae > Streptophyta > Magnoliopsida > Solanales > Solanaceae > Nicotiana > Nicotiana tabacum. The sequence continues at coordinate 180,492,562 of NC_134101.1, forward strand.
AGACCTATAATAAAAACATAATTGTACAAAGACGGGACTGAGCCACGTCATACCTATATATATAAGCGTATCGTACCAAAACAAAAAGCAGCTCCGGATCAAGTGGAACACGCCAACTCTCGCTGATCAAGAATCTTAAGAAGGGGGACTGTTAGCTTGCCTACCTACACCTGCGGGCATGAAACGCAGGCCCCGTGAAATAGGGCGTCAGTACAAAAAATGTACTGAGTATGTAAGGCATGAAAATAAGTACGTAAAAGACATAGATGAAACATAAAATACAGAAATACATTTAAATCTGAATAACTCTGTAAATTTTGAAACGTTTATAATATCATGCACATGCGTATAAATATCGTGACATGAATAGGTATAGGTGTACATAATATCATCAAGCCACTAAGGGCATCCCATCATATCGTCTAGGCCACTATGGACAACATCATCATCATATACCAGCTGATCAGTTGGTGGTGCGTATATAACGCCATAGCCTCTTCCCATACCCCATATACATATACATACATATATACACGTATGTAATGCCATTTGAATCATATTTCAGCCACTGTGGGCAACATCATCATCATATACCAGCTGATTAGGTGGTGATGCGTATATAACGCCGTACCTTTTTCCCATATCCCATATACATATATTTACATATATACGCGTATATAACGTCATCCGGTCATGGGTCAATGCACAGGTATAAATGAGTGAAATGCATGAAAAATATATAATAATCTCGATATTCCTTCCGGATAAACTTTTCCAACTGTGTATTATTCTGAGACCCATGAATAGAAGATAATAATAATTCTCATGGGGAATCAAGAATATAGACACCCTTACTATTTCTGTGAATAGAATAATTTATAGAAACTGTGTATTTGCTCGTTTTTTCAGTATAATTTGGACCATGCCAAAAGAAATAAGGAAGGGACTTAACATACCCGGAGTACGAAAAATCTATGTGATATTCTTGAGAAAAGATTATGCCGTATTCCCTTAGAATCGCAATCTCACGCATTATCGTCGAAGTCTCAAACAAGCTATTTGAGCACCATCCGCTAGCAAGCTTAGTATTCATAACATCATAATCAATGATGAAGGGAAAATCTTTGATAATTGTGGGTTCAAGAGGTTTTGGATGAAGCTACATTTGTTGCCTTCTAAACATATGCATTTAACTTATGTTGTTGTCTTTATCAAAGGTGTAATTCTCACCTTTGTGGCTTAGCCTCTCAATGTGACACCTTAACATGCAAATTTAAGAGTCACTAATGGAACACAGGGGGCTGCCACGTTAGACTATATTCAACTCTCCAGCTAGACTAGTTAAAAGTTATGGTTAATTAGTGGAACTATAGTACTGTTAAGATACTACTAGCTTTATCTCTTACTAATACAGGTTTTAAATTTTCCAAACTCAATATAATTTATGCATGTGTCGTTCATGCAAATAAACATTCAATAGGAAACAAAATAATTGGTTCAGTAATAGATAGTATAAATTAAATATTCATCTAACTAGTATTATACAATTAATGTCAAGACAAATAAAAATAAATTAGTGTCAAATTGGCCGTATACGAGATTGGGCTTATAGAGTAACATTATCATAATATAATACTACTCACTTTTTAATACACTTTATGTACCCTGCTATTGTGGACATATGATACCTTGCATGGTAATAATTCATAATTATCGAGTATTATCGCTCGACCTGTATTTTTTCCAAATTGGCCACTTTCAACGAAGCTCGTTTCCTTTAATCCGTGTACCCCTTTATCCTTCATAACACTTATTTATCGCTTGTTATAAATAGCGTAAATATGTTAATGTCAAGATGATCTCATCCCCGAGTCTACGTTGGTTAACTGAAAACGAAATTTTAACATACGAAAACGTGAGATGTAACATCCAAATCCTGAACTAACCATCCACACAAGTCATAAAACAGTAAAAGTACATATGGTAAGTCTTATTTAGGGGAACAGGGTTTTAAAAAGCAAAACGAACGGTCGGATCGTTACATACAAGGAATAATTAAAGTCCTTTTATTTTTGTTTTATCTCTCATCCGAAAGATAAGTTAATTTATTTTATCGTTTGAAAGTAAATAAAAACTTCAAATGTTTGTGCCGGAATGAACAGGATGCGTCCTCTTCAAGAGCATCGTAAATATAAGAGCCCTCTCTTATGAAACCCTCATAGTAAAGGGTAGATTCTGGAAGTGTTTATGCCTAGAATAAAAAGCTATCGGATGTGAAAATATTCCCGAAACTTTGTCAATTAAATGTAAAAAGAATATTTTTGCACTTAAGCAAAAAGTTTCTTTTATTAATTGAAATGCCAAACTAAACTACAAAAAGGTCAAGAAAAAAAATAAATGTATTAGTTCTTGCTTCCAGACCCTGAAGTGAGAGAAGAATCTTCGTTTTCTCTAGTAGGAGAAGGCTGTTTTGCTGCCGATTCAAGGTTATCATCTTCTTCGGTTTTCCCTTTGGTTCCCGAATACCTAGAGTTAGTGTTCGAGGAACCAAATGTAGCTGGCCAAACAGGAAGTTTCTCACGAGCAGTTGTCTCCAATTCCTGGGCCTTGGCAATGCGGTCATCGATATTGACAATGCCTTCTTTGGCCTCCTCCAGGGTCTTTCTCTTCGTATGATAAATGGAATCGGTTTTCTCGAAGACAAGGGAACCTTCGTGGTCTTGGAGTTTTGCTCGGAGCTTATCAATCTTGGATTAAAGCTTTTCATTTTCAGCTCTCATTGTGTTGATTTTGGAATTGAGCTCAACGTTGGCAGACGAGTGAAGTCGATTCTGCTCCATGACTCTTTTAAGTCTTTCTTCCATTTTTGCTCTCCTCTCCTTGAGAGCATTGGCCTCCTTGATTTTGGAATTTGAGTTAGCTTCCAAATTATTAACTTGTTCTTTCAAAGTAGACTCGCGCTCGGCAGCAACAACCACGATGTCGTGCAACTTGACCCACTTAGCTTTTGCTTTCTTAAGGTTTTCATGCAGCTGGGCAGCTTATTGGATGTGGGCCATCCTATCTTGCCCGGACTGCTGCAACCAGGCCTTAAGATCATCCACTCAAGCAGTTTTTGCTTCCAGCACTGAGAGGCGCTCGTCAAGTTGATTCTGTTCATCTAAGATCCAATCTTGCTCCGAAATAAGCTCATACTTGTCAGAAATCAACTTTTGCAAACCTCGGAAGCAAGAAGGCTGGCCTGCAAATGGGCCAGTAATAAGATTACTAATGCAAAGTGTAAATTAAAAGGAGATAGAAGAGGAGTTTAGACCACTACGTGTGCTAAACAGTGCATGCTATTATTAATAAGGCACTCCACAAAAAGGGAGTCCATTTTTCTCCAATCCTTTGCTAAAACCAGCGGGTTCAGGTAATTGGCAAGCACCATCGGCTTAGAAAGGATATGACACTTATTCGAAACAAAAAGAATGACACTTTGCTTTCCAAGAGGGTCTTGGGAAGGTGCCGAGTAAGTATTCCCCAAGTTCCTATGGTCGGGAGATCATGGCGAAGAGGCACTTCCTATTTGTTCGGCCGGTACCAGTGGAGAAGAAGCAGCTGGTGCCGGTGGAGAAGGAGATGATGGTGCAGATGGAGAAGAAACAGCCGGTGTAGAAGGAGTAGTAGCTATTACTGGCTTAGAAGTTGGTGGCAGAGGAAGGTTAGGGGCCGAACTCCTCTGATCGGAGATAACAAACAGGGATCGAAAAGCGGGAATCAATATTTTCAACCAAACCCATTTCCCCCTAGGGTGCCTGAACTTATTCTTACGGTGGATTTTGAAGCTCTGATTGAGCTGATGAAGACCTTTTTCTTCTTTGAAGAGGGGCATCTTCATCATTAGCCCTTTCTTTATCATCAAGGACCACTGTGACTGGTCCAATTAATGTTCCTCTCGCTCTCTTCTCATGAGTCCTAGTCGAGGATGAACGCTTTTTTTTTGACTGGGGACTCTAGGAGGAAGTAGCCCCACCGAAGGCATGAGTAGATCCATGATCCCTATTCCGGTTAAGGGCATTCTACAATACATGTTCGGCCTCCTCAGAGTCATCGAGAGCCTCGATATCATGGCACACGATGGAACCTTTTGGAAGTTCTGTGTGGAACAAAAAGACAGTTAACCGATTGTTCTTATGCTGTAAGATTGATAGAAAAAAGAATTTTTGCTTACCGTGGGTTATGGCTCTACACCCATATTTGGGAGCCATCTCTTTTCACTGTCAGAATTCTGGTGTAGTGATATCCAAATTTTCTGTACCCATCTGTCTCGGCCTCCCAATGGGTAGCTGATACAAAGGAGATGAAAAATCAACAGAGAAAGATTCCATGATTTAGGAAAACCTAGCTTTGTGGCCGGAATGATGTCTGGTAGCAATGACAACGAACTGTTCCATCCATCCACGGTTGTTGTTATCATCAAATGCTGGTAAGGAGGGCGTGATGACCACGTTTGCTGAGGATTAACACACCCCCACGGAAGATCTTTGGGGAATAAAGATTCATCATATGCGCATAAGTTAGGGTTTCTCTAGTTTCAGTGCATAATTGGCAGAGGCAGGACATCGTATGCCATATGGATGGATCTACATGTGCCAAGCAGACTTGGTGTCAGTGGCAAAATTCTAAGATTATTGGGTCAATTCCTTCATTCTCTCCCAAGGTGAAAAGACCCAAAGTGAAGGGGTATGTGTAGACATACATGAACCCCGACTTCTAGTAGGTAAATTGTTCTATTGCATCAGGGGTGAGAGTTTCAACATTACCCCAATTGCATTCCTCCTTCATAACATGGATGCTAGAAGGAATGGAAGAAAGGGTATCTATGAACAGGCCATAACCTGTCACATTTAACATTTGGAGGTGGATTATGCTCTTGAAGTTCAGATGTCATGCTAAGGTGAAGTGGTATGATGGTGTTTACGGTTGGATATTCAGGCTCCACGTAAACCTCTTTGGTTTTGTTCTTGTTTGGACCCCAGCAAAGAGAAGGCTAGTGTTTTCGGAGATAGCAGTATTAGAAGACATGTTTATGAGGAAAGAATTTTACTGAGAAAGTTGAATATTGCAAGAGAGCTCCAAGGAGATTCAAAGAAGAAGAAGATGTTATGAAAGTAAAGAGTGAAAATGATGAGTAGTGGAAAAGTTATAGACAACAAAAATCGTGGTTATGATTACCTCGAAAATCGGCAAAAATATTTGCTAATTACGGGGCAACACGTGTTTGGGTCATTAATTGCGAGAAGACGTGCATCCTTTCAATTGTTAGAGACTGTTCAGGAACTTTTCTATCAAGGAAGGAATTTTTATCTACTTTCCGGCAACACTAAGCTGCGTCACCGGAAAGTAGGGGGACTATCTGTATAGGGTAAAATTGGTTAATAATAAATGTGCGATTGGCAAAGTGACACGTGGAACTAAAGACATGTGGGATGCGAGTCAACAAACAACTGTCATCGGATGTAAGCGTGCAAATAGTGCTGGACAAGTCTCGAAGATAAAGCAGCCGAGAACGAAGCTTCAAAGAATTGTCACCGGGTAATATTCAATAGGCAGCCGTTACCGAGAATATTTGCATTTATAGCCAACCGTTATACACCCATCAATGACGATTTTATTATGATTCAAGAGGAGTTTGATTTGAGGATCTCGTCTCCCTGAATAGAACTATAAATAGAAGGATTAACATCTATTGCAGACATGAAAAAACTCTACCACAAAAGTTATACTATTATCATATTATGCTCAATTGTAACACTTAAACGTTCTTGTCATCGGAAAAGTTAAGTTCTTAGTCAGGCTTATTATCTTCTTTAATTTCATTTGATAATCTTACTTTTATTCTCATTTACTTGCTATTTTTGGGTCGAATAGATTCGCTTGTTTATAAATCACGTTATAAATTCAACTGTACCGTTTTGCGGATAAACAAAATAGAACATTGATTATTCATGCTGAATATCATATGTTGAGATTTCGGTTATTGAAACTATGAAATGTTTTAAGCTTAAGTTGATGATTCATGTCAGGCCGATGAGGCTTGATATGTACCAGATCATTCAAAAGTTAAGTTTCTTCATCTCTTTCCTTCTTTTCTTGGCTTAAATAAAATTTTGTCCAAGTAGGTTTCGCATGTACCGTGGTAAATACCAAGGTGATGTATGTGGTCACTGTATAAAATTAAATAATAAAAGTAACAACAATAACAATAATAAAAAGTAATAATAATAACAATATTTAATCCTCTAATCATTGAATGAATATACAAGATTGGCATATTCTAACCCACTAAGTTTGACATTGAGAAAAAGTGGATTTCCTCCATTAACCAGAACTTTTTATCTAAGTTGATTTCTTCCCTAAAACATTTATCCATAAATATGACAGTATAATATTCAATAAAAGATATGGCCCAACTTTTGTCGTTCCCAAATTTCTAAAAGAATGAAAGATTCAATTTGTAATTTATGTTATTTGACCAGTAATCTTGTGTTTTGCTTCCAGTATTAGGTCATGGAAAATTACAATAATTTTTATAAGATATTCCCACGTAAATATTCACAAAAGTCAAAGCAAACTCTTAAATGTCTTCTTAAATGCCAAATAATATGAAACCACAATTCAATCACTCCAAGTCTTGTTTCAACTCAATTTGACCTCAAATTAGGGAACACGGCTAATTCTTAACGATTCAAAATTATCATGAGTTCCATCAATTTAGAGATGAACCTCAACTTCCCAGTTTCTCAACACACAAGTCTTCAACCCTAACTCATTAATAAATCAGTAGCAATGATGACCAATAGCATAATCAATTAAATTCACAGCATAAGGTTCGATTGATTTTTACCTCAATGTTTTTGAACTAGCAGAATGAAGATTCCAGGGGCAGATCCACCCTTTAGAGAGGGGGTGGCAATGGCATGTCACACGCTAGATTGGTACATTTATTATACTTATGTTGAGTTTTTTTTAAATCTATATCTATATTATAATAAAAATACGAATAATTTATGCTAAATGTTGAACGACTAAAATATCCCCAAAATATTGATCGACTTTTTTGCCCTTACATATTTGTATAATTTAAGGGTCTAATTGTAAATTATCAAATGATGGAATTCATTTTCAATTTAAATTACACATACGCTAACCCTACAAAGTTAATCCTACTTAGACTAGAAAGGCATGTCCATAATTTTCTTTTAAAAAATGTTGTTCCTAATTATAACACGTACGTAATTTTAGTGGGAGGATAGAAGATTCCTTCTTGGGGAGCTTTTTTCCCTTCTTATTCACATTATGAATTTTTTACCTTTTTATTGCGTAACGAACTTCATATAAATTTCATTCATTGTTGAAAAGTGATTTGTTTTTATTTACGTGTTAGGAGTTTTTTTTTATAAATACCAATATTTTTCCTTCGAATAAAATATCATGATTCCTTCTTGAAGAGGTATTTTTTCCTTTCACGATAGGATATTTGGAAAGTTCTTCGATACCTTTTATATATTTAGTTAGAACTTACAAAATATAGATTCACATGCTTTTTAACTAGAGATTGGATTAATCAAAATTGGAATTGAATTTAGAGATACACAAGAAAAAAAATGCCAACAGAATGTATGAATGACTAAATGACCTTTCTATTTTTAGTTTTTTTATTACTAATTGAGTAAATATAATTTTCATGTATCTGAATCATTAAGGTTTAATTAAATCAAAAAATATATATTGAATCAGAAAAATAATATTAAGTATTTTGTATTCTTTAAGTAATTTTACAACTTTAGTTGTATAATTCCATAATATTTAGTTCTATTTTGTCCTTTCATTGTGCCAAAACATTATTAATTTGTTCGAAGGAAACAGATTATTAAACTTTGTACATATTGAATTTCGTATATATTCAGTTGTAATTAATTTTAGAATATTATGTAATTGAAAGTTTATTTTTTTGTATGTGTTTCATAATATTTGACATAAGATATTCGTGCATCGCACGAACGTAGAGACTAGTTATATTAAAAGCACGAAGGCCCTTAGCGAAATATCATTCGTCTTTTTTACCCTGTAAAAATATACTTTATATTGAACAAAATAGTAATTTAATTATATTAAGACTTTAAAAAGAACTAAAATTTTACTTATTAAATCTTTCCATATTGACTTAATTTTTTCCAATATAAATTCTTTTTACTTACTTTAAATTAGGGTTAACGAAGCATCTACAAAAGGGTGATGAAAACTAGAATAATTAACCTCTTTAAGAACTAACTATTGCAATCAGTTCTCAATCACTGTAAGCACGTGATTTTTGCTTCACGGACAATCGCTCCAAAAGAAAATAAAAATAGTGACAAATGGTTTCGCTGTACAATTTTTCGATCTTTCCGTAACATGTGTTGTTGGTCATTTGTGGGTCTGTCCATTTTGCATCTAGTCATTATCAAACAAAAATACAAAAATATGTGTCAGTAAAAGAAAATTCAAAAAATAATATATATATGTGTGCGTCCTTCGTTCTAGGCTTTTAGTTAACTTACTTGAATATTTGGTGTTAATTGTGTTAAAATGTTCCATTGTTGTTTAGTTTTAATTTCATTATTTTATTGTCCATTATTTTATTTTTGAAAAATGAAACTAGAAAAAACAAAAAAAGGGAAGAAAATCGGTTGGGCCCAAGGAAATAAACCAAAAAATAGGCCCAAACCAATTCGATCAGGTCCAGTCCAAAACCGGCTGCCCAGGCACCTCCTGAAACGACGTCGTTTCAGGCAAATCAATCTGAGCCGTCCGTCCCAGCCGATCCAACGGTTCAGGACCTCGTTCAGCGACCCATGTTCAAACCCGACCCAAATAACCAGCCTGACCCAACCCCTCACTTAAACCAAACGACCCCGTTTAACTACCAAACGACCCCGTCTCATGTCTCATCCTCAGATCCAAGCCGTTGAGATCATCTGATCTAACGGCTCAGATCCAATCAGACTCCCCATATATAAACTCAACCCTTCACCCCACGCCCCCTATCCGAACCCCACCCTTCAGTCATCTCCTTCCCCGAACCCTGAAACCCCCAAACCCTAACGCCGCCCTAGTTTCCCTTCCACCAAAACCCGGCGGCATGAACGCCGGTGGCCACCTCCTGAACACCCTAGGACCACCTCACTCTCCTGAACATGGATCTACTATCCATTTGCCTCGAATCACTTTCGTTCGTCTCGAATCTTCATTTGAAGATTTGAGTCGAACCCGGACCTATACCAAACCTCACCATCTTTGTATCAGCCACTCCCCTGACCTTCCTCGTGACCAAACCAAGCTTGGTTTGGTCCGAATCTACCCACAACTCCCTAAAAATCAGATCTGGAAATCCAGACTCTAGAACACATGCACCCGGGGAATCCGGCCGGTTTGGACATGGGTTTGAGGTCTAATAGACCTTAATCAAGGTGTTCTCATGTGAGAACACCCTGATTAAAGTTTGTTCGGCCTCAGAAGTTCGAAGTTGAATCAGATTTGGGTCTGTTTGATTTAGACATTTTTGGTAAGTTTTCCTTTCTTTTGTTTTATTTCTAAATAAGTTGTCAGCATATTTCTTTGTGTTTGTTTGTTATTTTGTTATTTTTCATTCGGACTTCTTTCATCTCTGTAAAGACCTTTTATTTGGTCAATTGTTTTCTGGGTATGATTTGAATGTATTCTGTGATGTACATGTTCGATTAGAGTAGTCGTCAAGCGAATTAATTCATATAGCCCTAGTAATTGAACAAAAACTGTCTGATGCCCTTTAGGTCCCTGTATGTGTTGTTTATTTGAACGACTGATTATTACCTGTTATGATTAGTATAGTCGACTCGATAAATGTCGTCGATCAGTTTTCTATAACTAATGAGTCGAATGAGCTAATAATGTCGCATGACTAATTGAACCTTGCTATTGACTGAATGCCCCAGCATTGTTTGAAATGGTTTGTTTGCATTATGAAACTGACTGAAAAGGTTCAGTCCAGGCAGTCTTGAATTTGAACTTCCATCAGTTCAAAAATGCCCTGATGCTGCAATAGGCAGGGCAGTAATAATCAAGGTCAAGCAGGGGTATTCTGGGGTTTGAAAAAGGCAGAAAAGGTTAGTTTAAATGAAGCTGGCAAGTAGGGTACTAATTAAGATTAAACTAATACTAATGGGGAGCAAGACATAAGAGTATGGGGCTTAAAATGAATAAATAAAACGAGCCCATAACTCTTGATTAAACAAAAACCAGGCGTGGGGAACAAAGGGGCTGGCACCAAAGATGCTTAGGCATGGGCTTAAAGGGTATGGGCATTCTGCCAATTGGCAGGGCAGGCAGCTCAGCTGCACTAGTGCATTTGGCCTATAAAGAGGCCATTTGAGAACTTAAAGAGGGCTGGACTTTTAGTCTTCAGAAAAAAAAGAAAACAAAAGGGGAAATTTTCAGAACACTTTAACCAATCACTGCCCAAAACTGCACGAGGAGCTAAATTGGTTGGGCTATTCTAGCCAAGCCAGTTATTCTAATTAGGATCATTACTGTTCCATTAAGAGAAAGGCTGTGTATTTCTACTGCGATTGTTACTATACTGAGTTTTCTGTGTGCTGTGGTTCGAGTCTTAGTCTTCCTGATTGCTGGAACTGTATCGGGTATTAGCTGAGCTTTGTGGTTATTGGGTTTCTGTTGCTGTCACATTTGGTATCTTGGATTTTCTACTGGTTCATTACTCTTTTCTGGGATTGTTTGTTTGGGCCTCGACCACCTGTGGTTTCTGTTGCTCTGGAAACTGTTGCTATTTGTCTGTTGGACTGTGGAAAGCATTTGTGGTTATTGGTTTGCTGTTGTTACTGTTTGGTTGTTGTTGCTGTGTTTACTGCATACTACCCAGCTGATCATCCCTTCCTTCTTTGTCCTCTATACCAGGTACACAATTACACTACCAATGTAACTCGAAAGTTTGAGCAATGAGTGTAAAAGAGAAGATCTGCAAATGTTGTTTATATACATGTACTGTTGTGTTGAATGTCATATAATGACTAATAGCTCATATTTTGGGATACTGAAGTTAGCTTACAAGCCTAGTTGATGTCAATATAGGGTATCGAATGATAGTTGTATATGTATGCTGTTAGATAAAAGTGGTCTCAATGAATTAGGTTGCATCTCGGATTTAGTTTACTTTGCCATATATGCTGTAATGTAGTCCAAGCATGAAATTTGTACACTGTAAATTAAGTTCTTTCCTTTCCAATGAATTGCCATACATAACTCTTAAAACCATGTTTCAAGATAAAGAACACAAATCCAGGGCCTCAACCTCATGAAGGTCGAGCCCAGGTCGAAGACAGACCAGGCAGGCCCGCATCGAGCGAGCAGTGGCCCAGGTTTGGCCAACCGCGCGTGGGCTGGATTTGGGCCCATGATTATTTATTCGACTGACTGTGCGCGCAGCCTTGTTCCTGATTTTAGCATTTCCGAATTCTGTTATAAAATAATTTGCAAGTATTAATTAATTAGGACTATCTCCTGCTTTCGATTGATAGAGACAAACACGACAAGAAACGTAGTTGCTATAGGATATCCTTTCAAAATAAGAATGAGATGAGCCTCGCCGAATAAAAATACAAATTGCGGGGCCCTCAGTAAATACTTGTTTTAAATTACTTAGAATTCAGGAGGGCCGCTTAGTGAATTTCGTGGCCTTCCCCAAAATAATAACGCGATAGTCTTTTAGGCGCGTGTTTAATAATTTACTTTCTTAAAACTTGGGGTGTGCATTTCATGCGACCCAAATCCAAATCCCAAAACGTCAAAATAAGATATGTTCCGGATTGTGGGTGCATTTCATGTGACGCAGTCCAAAGACATGTTTTAAGCGATGTTCACATTCTTGTAAAAACAATAATAATAAAGCGGTTAAAAGATAAATTTGCACATAAGTTCATATTGTATTAAAAATCAGATAAATAAGCCAAATATAACAGTTGAGCGACCGTGCTAAAACCACGGAACTCGGGAATGCCTAACACCTTCTCCCGAGTTAACAGAATTCCTTATCTAGATTTCTGGTACGCAGACTGTAATATAGAGTCATTATTTTCCTCGATTCGGGATTAAAATTGGTGACTTGGGACACCCTAAATCTCCCAAGTGGCGACTCTGAAATAATTAAACGAATCCCGTTTCGATTGTCCTTTAATTGGAAAAAACTCCCATGCGCCCCGCGGGTGCGGAAAAAGGAGGTGTGACAGCTCTGGCCGGCCTCTAAATAGGTATGATTTTCGATTAAAATTGAGTTTCTCCCACAGCTTTTGGCTTTCCTAAAATTTGAGTTTCATGTACGTATTTATTTCATGAATTTTTTTTAATATCTTGGTATGAACTGTGCATCAGTTCATTTATCTTGAATATTTTTACCTTGTTTGTCCCATTGACTTCTCAAAACTACAAAGAATCCGTAATTTCAATAGAGTAACAGACTCTTGATCAGGAAGCTTCGAGACGATTATTGTTATAACCTAAAAATTGTTAGGTTTATAATATTAATCTTTCTAAATATTTAGTTGTAAAGTATTAATCTATCTATACTGTATTAGAAACACGAAGGCCCTTAGCAAAATACCGTTCGTATTTTTTACCCTTATTTAATTATTTACATAATATTTAGGAATTCAGAACCAACTAAATTTGGCGTCTTCAATTCTTCCTAATTTGAATTGTGCCATATAATAGATTTGTTTTTTTTTTTAAAAAAAATCACACATAAAAATCAAATTAGTTTGTGGAGTCGTTTACATCACCCCGACCTCCTTTTAGTCTTAGGAGTCCTTTTGTTTGTTATTAAATTTTAACTGATTAATTTCTTATATTATTTTAGATAAATTTTGGAGCACTTTTGAATTCCTTTAAGGTTTTGGACTGGAACACTTTAAAATCCTTTTAGGGTTAGAAGATTCAAAAATTTCATTAATTCTTTTCGTTTTAAAAGCCTCGCTATTCTCCATTAGTGATAGTGATTGGCTATCATATTTACAAGTCTGTGATGAGCCTTTCTCCGTAATTTGTTTTATCTCTTCATACACTAATTTGATGAATTAGAGCTTAATTTTTTTACTGTGTGATAGTGATTGGCTGTAAGTAATTTCTTTTATGAATTAGAGCTTATTTTTTTTTATTGCGTAATAGAGAGAGAGTGCGAATGACAGTGTCTATTTCAGACAACCAGTTCGGGTTCATGCCGGGGCGATCTACCACAGAAGCTATCCACCTTATTAGAAGGATGGTGGAGCAGTACAGGGATAGGAAGAAGGATCTCCACATGGTGTTTATTGATCTGGAGAAAGCATACGATAGGGTTCCTAGGGAGGTCTTATGGAGCTGCTTAGAGGATAAAGGGGTCCCGGTTGACTATATTAGGGTGATTAAAGACATGTATGCTGGAGCTAAGACTCGGGTTAGGACAGTAGGAGGCGACTCTGAACACTTTCCAGTTGTTACGGGGTTGCACCAAGGGTCTGCGCTCAGCCCATTCCTATTTGCCCTGGTGATGGATGCACTGACTCATCATATTCAAGGGGAGGTGCCATGGTGCATGCTATTTGCTGATGACATTATTCTAATTGACGAGACACGAGGCGGCGTCAACGAGAGGCTAGAGATTTGGAGACATGCTCTTGAGTCTAAAGGTTTCAAGTTGAGCAGGACGAAGACGGAATACCTCGAGTGCAAATTTGGAGTTGAGCCGACGGAAGCGGGAGTTGAAGTGAGGCTTGACTCTCAAGTCATTCCCAAGAGTGGTAGTTTCAAGTACCTTGGATCAGTTATTCAGGGCACCGGGGAGATTGACGAGGATGTCACACACCGTATAGGGGTGGGGTGGATGAAGTGGAGGTTAGCGTCGGGAGTCTTGTGTGACAAGAAAGTACCACCGTTACTAAAAGGTAAGTTTTATAGAGCAGTGGTTCGGCCTGCCATGTTATATGGAACTCAATGTTGGCCGGTAAAGAACTCACACATCCAGAAGATGAAAGTAGCAGAGATGAGGATGTTGAGGTGGATATGCGGGCATACAAGGATGGATAAGATTAGGAATGAAGATATTCGAGAGAAGGTGGGCGTGGCCCCCATGGAGGACAAGATGCTGGAAGTAAGACTCAGATGGTTCGGTCACATTCAGAGGAGGAGCACTGATGCACCGGTGAGGAGGTGTGAGCGACTGGCTGTAGTGGGCACGCGGAGAGGTAGAGGGCGACCTAAGAAGTATTGGGGAGAGGTGATCAGACATGACATGGCGCGACTTACGATTACTGAGGACATGGCCCTTGACAGGGAATTATGGAGGTCGAGCATTAAGGTTGTAGGTTAGGGGAAACTTGTGAATATTTCTACAGCACAATAGAGTGAGACTAGCCAGTTAGGAGTTAGACTAAGAATGTCATTGGTCGTCTATTGATGCAGGGCTTTACCTGCTAGTTGTACTATACCAACCATCTATTTCGTATTTCGTATTCTGTATTTCATATCTCTTATATGGCTGGTATTTTATTATGCATTTTTATGGTACTAATATATCGGCTCCTGTTGCTTTTTTGAGCAGAGAGTCTCCTGGAAACAGCCTCTCTACCCTTCGGGGTAGGAGTAAGGTCTGCGTACATATTACCTTCCCCAGATCCCACTTGTGGGATTATACTGGGTCGTTGTTGTTGTTGTTATAGAGAGTAAAAGGCGTTATTCAGATTTGTGGCAGAAGAAAGAAGATTGAAAATAAGAGAAAAGATAGTGAAAGAGAAAAAAAAAACTTTTCTATCTCTTCATACACTAATTTGATTGTTTTTACACTAATTTGATTGTTAAATTTGCAATGGGTACAATTTTGGCGAGAATCATATTTGAGCAATTATCAAGTTTGTCTTGCTCTCTACAATTTTGTATTCTCCTGCTTTTAATTAATTTCTTTTTTGTTTTTAATCTTTGCATTGGTGAAGAAAGATTTTTATAATTTTCATATAAGTAGAATGTATTTATGTGAATAACTTAAACATAAAATACTCTGACTCGAATAATGATATGAACTGTTCTTATTTGATACTTTCGTTAGAGCTTGAATTTCACAAGTTAGATGTTCAAACCTTAGGTCTTTGGAGAAAACTTACAGTAAACAATTTCAGCGAATCATGTTTTACTCCTTTGTTTATTGCATTCAAATTACCAATATAAACTCCCTGAAAAAGAGTAAGTATAAGAAACAATAACTAAAATCCAATTTTTCTTATTCTTACTTATAAATTTATTATAACTGGTTGTAGAATTAAAATCAATTAATTTTATATAATTTAACTATCTTAGTAATATAATAAGGAAAAATAGAGAGAGAGACTTTTTGTAAAAAAATCTATTTTTGATTGTTTGGGTATACAATAATATGTATATTGTCCTTTAATCTAACACTACTTTTATAAAATTTATGTACCAAAAAAATAAATACACATCCTAATAATTACAATAATTAGATATAAAATATACTTTTGGCTCAATATTAAATTTTAGAAATACTTTTGGAATGATATATAGTTTAATAATATTTATATAATTTTTTTAAGTTTTATATTTATGAATATAGAGTACACGCGCAAAGCACGTACCATAAACTAGTTAGATTAAATATTTGATCATACCACCCGCAGTCACAAAGTAGACGAAGGTGCCATGGTTGGTAGACCTTTTTGGAAGCATTTCTCATGTGTAAAACCCAAATTCGAATTTATCTTGAGCCTTGTCGGACTCTCCCTTTTCTTTGTGCTTTTTATTTTCTTTTATCTCATTCATTTCCCTTTTCAGCTATTTCCCAATTTCCTAATTTGTCGTTTTATGACTTTTATATTTCCTTTCTCTATTTTATTATTTTATTTGTAATTTCAAGCGAGAATACTCAAAAAAGAGATTGCAAAATTTTAAAATCCCATAAAACAAGCATTTTTCTTAATATCAAATATGTGAGTTTTATTCTTCCAAAATTGAAAAACTTTGGTCTTGATGAAAATTTTGGATTGAGATCAAAATTAACTTTCATAATTTCTTGAGTTTATTATATCATAACAATTTATGCTATTCTATGGTTGTTAAATAGAAGTTAAATCTCTTTACTATTAAATTGTGATGCAATTTTTGTAAATATTTCTTAGAAAAATATGAGATTTATGATTTTGATTTTTGGGAACTTGTACTTTATCTTATTCTACATTTACTTATAGGTTATATTGTTGAAGATATTTTTATTTCTTATTTTGATTGGAATAATTTCCTTATTGAGGATGTTATTTTACTTGTACAAATTTATTTTATACAGAAAAAGATGTAATATTCCCTAATGAAAATATTAATTTTAAAGTGAGTATATATGCCAAAAATTACGATTTTAAGATATCAAGATCACACAAGATTATGCATCTAAAGAGATTTATTTATTATTCAGTTGCATTGGTACTAGTGGAGCAAGGGTAAAGAGAAAACTAAAAAAAAACTATAAAATAAAGTAAAAGCTCCAAACTTAAAAGAAGCACATTTGGTGCAGTCATCAGAGCTTTTACACAGGCGTTGGCAGGCGAACCAAAAGTTGACCGCTCATGACACTGCAAAATGAAAAAGAGAAGAATTTTGGATTTATCAAACATAAATGAAGAGAAATTCAAGAAAGCAACTGAAATAGTTAGGCTAATGGACCAACCTCTTTATGTAATAATAACAGAAATCAGCCAGGATAAACGTTTGAACAATTTCTGAGATAAAGACCATTGGTATCCACAAGTATCCCCTTCCAGCCAAATACAGATATGCTCCACTAGTGTCATACACCTGTGTATATGAATATTCAGTCTCTGGAAATTAAAAGGCTCAAGCAATAAAGTATGTCCTTTTAAATATTTTCAAGGTCTAATGAAAGGGAAGAAAAGAAAAGAAAGGTCGTCCCAAAGCTTAAACTGTTATGAAAAAAAACCTTGTTTTTGTTATGTCTACATACATTGTTATCTTTTTTTGGAACCAAGTAAATGGCATGGAGATACTTTTGTTGACGGCTATTAGTGATGCTCGAAACCAAGACCATCAGTAGTGTACGAAATTGAGTCATGAATCACTTCATATATAAGCTTAAACCAGGACCTAATTGGACTCAAATTAAAGCTTACCTGAACAATCCAATGAGCACAAGTCAAGAATCTTTGAATACCCAATGCAAAAACATAATGGGCTGTAAATGGCTCGATTATCTGAAATGCAAGAATACAAACTATTATAAGCTCTTGTGGCCAGAAACTAAGATCTGCAAAGAGCACATGATTTATTATTTTGCTAATAGGGAATAAGAACCTGAACATTCTGCATCAAGCGAAGCTGAGGCAGTACAGAGATGGCTTCCAGATATGAAGAAAAAGCCCAAAGCACATCAGTTAATATAGAGTGACGCGTATGAGGATGGATAAGAATAGCTACAACAGCACACGGCGCCATCTGTGTAAACGCCAAAGCAACATTAACATACTTGAAACATAAAGGACTTTCAAGAAATTCAAACTATATCTTGCATAAAACCAATTACTCCTTCCGTTCCAATTTATGTGAACATGTTTGACTGAACACGAAGTTTAAGAAAAAATGAATACTTTTGAAATGTGTGGTCCTAAACAAGTCAAAAAGGAGTCCAAAGTATTTGTGTGGTTATAAAAGTTTCTCATTAAGGGTAGACTTGTAAGTTTAAGCTAAATTGTTACCAAATTTAGAAAGGGGTCATTCTTTTTAGAACGGACCAAAAAGGAAATAGGTTCACATAAATTAGAACAGAGGGAGTAGTACTTATATAGAAGAAACTTCTTGTGCGCTTTTGGCTTGACTCCAATTTGCGGACTAATCCAAAACACCGGGGTGTATGCAAGGGCGAAGCTACACTTTGGTGAGGTGGTTAATTGACCACCCTTTGTCGAAAAATTACACTACGTATATAAGTAAAATATTAGGTTTAGAGGTATAAAACATATATTGAACACCTTTTGGCGAAATTGTTTTGCTTCTTTTAAATTTGAACACCCTTAGAGAAATTCCTGGCTTCGCCGTTGGGAGTATGGACCCGCCCCTCTTCCTTTGAACTTAATACTCTATAAGATTTTATTTATGGCAGCGTTCGAATGTATGTGCACCTAAGCCACACATTGCTGTATACTTAATACTGAACCAAAGCTAGAGGCCCTTAATTTAATTGATTGAAAGTAACCGATAAGCGTCAACTATTGAAAATTACTTTCAAGTGCTATAATTGATTCTATGAAGAAACAACTACGTATATAAATAGAAAAATTGAAACGATAATGGAATCGTGACAATGAAGGTAAGAGATGATGTTACTTCCAGAAGCTCAAGGACTTAATGTTCCAACAACTTAAGTGTCAATGTCATAGGAGTCAGCAAGGAATCAGTATAAAACCAGAATATAATTTGTGCAAACAGCAATCATGACAAAAGAAAGCCAATGGGGGAAAGAATGAATTTACCAAATGCCACAAGGGCATGCTATCCAGATCAGCCATGTAGGAAGACTTCAACTTGGACTTTTTCATCATACGTATGACCCAAAATGTTGCCACAAGTGTAACAAGATCTAGAAGAAAGTGTATAGGTGCTGACATGATGTAACCACAAAACAATCTTACACCTAAAAATATCTCTGTAACCACTTGAGTCTTCAATGAAATGCCTAATCACAGCAGCAGAATGAAATATGATCATCAGATGAATGGTATCATAATAACATGTTTGATTATATACTAAGTAACATTTAGAATCAGGAGCTAATTTACCAGAGCAAGTCTTGAGGGTAGACAACTTGTAAATCAAACATAAGAGTCCAACGAAATGAACAAACTCTGCCAAAACGAAGAAGTGATTGTGTTTTTTTATGAAGAACTTGAGAATCACCACTAAAGCCAATGATGTGACGACACCTAAGAAAATCTTAACATTTTTTGACTGCCTTCGCACCCATAAGAAGAGCTTTTTGACTGGCATTTGCAACTCCTTCTCACCCATTTCTCTTTGCACTTTCTTGATCTCTTCTCAAATTGAAAAAGTTCATGAGAAAACAGTGACTATGTATACTTCCTCCTCTATTACATGTGGAATAGCAGAAATATTTGACACGAGAGCTCGACCAATCATTAGTTGACACGTTGTTTTAGTGGTCATCCCTGTAACACATTGATGGACATTGGAGTAGAAGACTCATCGCTCATGTGAGAGCAACTTCAGCTCAGACTAATAATTACTATAACGCAATTTGAATTGAATATCAAGGAAAATAGCCATTGGACATTAATGAATGTGTCTGCCATTGATACTTTATTACTACTTCCCATAAGTCGGGCTTAAGAAACTCTTCTTGCCTATCACCCCCATTGACTTTTCGGATATGGTGATAATGGAAAAGCATATAACTAAAATATTCAACTGGAATTATTTATGAACAAATTAGAAAAATCAGAAATTTTGGTTCAAACATTGCATATATAGGACAAAAATATACTCCTTCTATCACCGTTTCTCCCCCCTCAAACTTTTTACATCATTTATTGGAGTAAGGATTGACTCCATCTTGTTTTTGCTGAGGACACTTACTTTAGACCAACTTGATTTGGCTAAACAACACTTAATTTTAGACTAGATGGTACATTTACTTGTAAAATCAGAAAATTGTCCTAATAATTTGTTTTCTAAGCGGAGGCAAAAACACTAGGTGATTTCTTCCGATCTGTTCAAGTCTTGGTGGACAGAGTTACCTGGTACCTATTGCTGGTAGGAGGTGACATGCTATCATCTGGAATTAGTCGAGATGCACGCAAGCTGAATTAGAATATGCTCTATTTTCTCAAAATATTTCATGAAAGGAGTACTTTAGAGTACTACTCGATGTTAATTAGGGTACTGGAGCAGTCAATGTTACAGGGTATGCCTTTTATTTATTTATTTATTTATAGAATATGATTTATTTCTACTACAAAGTGTTGAAAGGGTTTTTAATACTTGAAAAATGGAGTGTAGATAATTAATTACTGTCAGCAAGAAATGAGATCACGTGTTTAATGCATTGGTTTCCTCCATGGAGTAAGAAAAGGAACATAATCACATAATCATTTAGCCTTCGTTTTACACAAGGACTATATTATATTATTCTTGGAGAAATTCGATTTGATCTGGATCTGGAAGGGACCAACAAATAAGTAAGACATAATGGCAATATTTAGCTTGACTTGAACTCAATATGTGCGTGAGAAATAAATGCCTAATCACAAATGCTAGTGACTGTGGAATAAGATGAACGTCCAATCAATTTATTGCTCAAGCTAACTTGGAATCATTCTATAAATAATTGCAGCAGTTCAAACTTCATATTCACAAGTATGAAGTTTTGCGGTTCAAACTTGATATCACTAGTATGAAGTTTGGACTATTACAACTAAGCTTTAGACTGGTGGAAAAACTGATGACCGATTTATTAATACTGGAAACCTTATATTTCCAAAAATTAATCTAATTTTATTCCATAACAACAAGAGACGGTTCCAGCAAACATGTGATCTCCATCAATTTGATTACGATTTTATTTTTCTCTTCATATAATATTTGATATAAGGGACGCGCTATACCACCTCTCTAAATGGATTTCCACCAAAAGATTACGAACCATCTCGTGTAGTCGTCAGTGATGGCCCTAGAAAAACAGGACCACTACTAGAAATTCGGTAAATACCGATCAAAATTTTCCGACCAACATTGATCGGTCAAAAAAAGCGACCAAAGTTGGACGAAAACTGGGAGAAAAATATTTTACATTTATTTTAAAAAAAATATCGACCAAAGTTGGTCGGTAATTTGGTCAACAAGTTAACCGAATTGGTCAGACTTGCTTAGTCAAAGAAACTTTCACATTACCGACCAACTTTGGTCGGTAATGTGAACCCAATTTTTAAAATTTTAATAGTTATATTATTATTTAAAATATTTTATAAAATTTAAAGAAATTTTATTTAAAATTACCGACCAAAGTTGGTCGGTTAATGCAGGGGAAGCATTTACCGACCAACTTTGGTCGGTATATTTTAATTTCTGGAAAATAACCGACCAAAGTTGGTCGGTTATTAGGTCAACATTGGTCAAAATTATGAATCACTTTTATATTCACTATCTAAATAATATAAATGTAATCCGTTAACACTTTTGTAATACAAATAATGAATACACTAATATATACTATAACATGCTATATATGTAGTTAAAGTAGTACAACAAAGCGTGTTATATATATATATATATATATATATATATATATAGGTCAAACGTTTTGTTTTTAATATTCAATGATGCATCTAACTAAGTTATAAGTCGATGAATCAATTTAGAAATAGATATATTTGATGATAAATTATATATACTAATTAGGATTTTCACAAGTCTATCCCTAAAAGAACCCAACCCTGTGGTAGACCGATATCCTCGAAATGAATCGGTTCAATGCAGCTATCCGTCCGGTTAGCCTTTGTACAGCTTTCACGCTGTCTACGATAGTGATATCCTCGATCACCTTAATCTTATCGGGGTTGATTTCAATTCTCCGATTTGATACCATGAAACCGAGGAATTTGCCTAAGCCGACCCCGAAGGCACATTTTTCGGGGTTAAGTTTCATGTTGTACTTCCTCAAGATTTTGAATGTTTCCTGCAAATGAATCAAATGATTCTCTGCGCGCAGGGACTTAACTAACATATCATCAATATAAACTTCCATTGATTTGCCTATCTGTTCCTCGAACATTTTATTAACTAGGCGTTGGTATGTAGCTCCAACATTTTTTAGCCCGAAGGGCATTACATTGTAACAATATGTTCCAAACTTAGTGATAAATGAGGTCTTCTCCTGGTCCTCCAGGTTCATCTGAATTTGATTGTACCCAGCGTAGGCATCGAGAAAGGTAAGGATCTCGTGGCCGGCCATGACATCGATCATGCGAACGATGTTAGGCAGTGAAAAAGGGTCTTTGGGGCTTGCCTTGTTTAAATATTTATAATCTACGCACATTCTAAATTTGTTCCCTTTCTTAGGGACTACAACTACGTTGGCTAACCACTTGAAATATTTTACCTCCCGAATGGACCCAATTCTAAGAAGTTTAGCTACCTCATCCTTTATGAATGTATGCTTCACCTCGGGCTGGAGCCTCTTTTTTTGCTTCACTGGTTTGAACCTGGGGTCGAGGTTCAATCTGTGTGTTGTTATTTCCAGTGGGATCCTGTCATGTCTAAATGAGACCAAGAAAAACAATCCATGTTATCGATAAGAAATTGAATGGGGTTTTTCCTGAGTTTGGGGGTTAACCCCGTTTCCAGGTATACCTTTCTCTCGGGCATGCACTCAATCAGTATGACCTGTTCCAATTCCTCGACCGTTGACTTGGTTGCATTTGACTCTTCGGGAACAACGAAAGTTCGAGGAGTAAGGAAATCTTTTTCTTCTTCTTTGATTATATGTTCCTTCGATTTGGTCGAGATTGGGGACGATGATTGCTATTTGGCCGTCTGCTTATCTTTGGTGCTTGATTTTTTCGAGGTCGAAAGCACTGGTATCGGTGTCACCTCATCGATTGCAAACATTTTCTTTGCAACATGTTGTTCTCTGTAAACCGTTTTCACACCATCCTCTGTTGGGAATTTCATCATCTGATGAAGGGTTGAATATACTGCCCTCATGTTGTGGATCCATGGCCTCCCGAGTAATGCATTATATCTCTAGTCGCCTTCGATGACATGAAATTTTGTATCTTGGATGGTCCCGACCACATTCACTGGTAGGATTATCTCCCCCCTTTGTTGTTTCGCTTGCCATGTTGAAGTCATTCAAGACTCGAGATGTAGGTACAATTTGGTCCTGCAGGCCGAGCTGCTCTACGACCCTCAATCTGATTATGTTTGCTGAGCTACCTGGATCCACCAAAACACATTTAACTTGAACTTTATTAAACAAAATAGAAATTACCAGGGCGTCACTATGTGGATGAGATATGCCTTCCCTTCCTCGTCATTGAATGATAGGACGCCCTCGGGCACATAACTCTGAGTCCGTTTTTTTCTGGTGATCGACACTTTGGTCCGTTTGAATATAGGCCCTTGTGGAACATCGACACCGTCAATGATCATATGAATTACATGTTGCGGTTCTTCCTACTCATTCTTTCTGTTTGCATCTCTTCCCCTGAAGTGGTTCTTAGCTCGATCACTGAGAAACTCTCGAAGATGACCCTTGTTGAACAATCAAGCTACTTCCTCCCTCAGCTGCCTGCAGTATTTAGTCTTATGACCATGTGTGCCATGATATTTACACATCAAGTTTGGATTCCGTTGAGAAGGATCGGTTTGTATAGGATGGGCCACATGGTGTCTTTGATTCTTCCAATAGCTAACACGATCCCCAACGCATCTACACTAAAATTATACTCCGACAACCGAGGTGCTTCTGCGGGATCGGTATGTTTATTAAAACCATGCTTACTCATAAGTGCCCGAGAATGCTGTCCCTGATCGTTTATTCGATCGTTCCGAGGAGGATTGCGCCCCGAACCGTTGTTTCTTCGATTCTAGACATATGGCTTATATCGTTCCCTATTGGACCATGGTTCCCTGTCTGTATCCCTCGGGGCCTTAACCGCTAATCTATTTGGATGAACTGAGCCCGAGGGGGCTCCCAGCTAGTCGTCCTCGACCCTGATCTTCGACTGGTAACGATTACGTACATCTGCCCAAGTCATGGCTGGATACTCAATCAGATTTTGCTTCTACTGTCGTGACGCGATCGGACTATGCTCGTTCAACCCCTGCATAAAAGCTTGTACCGCCCAATCATCCGAGACCAGTGGTAATTCCATTCGCTCCATTTGAAATCGGGATACGAACTCCCTTAGCATCTCATCATTCCTTTGTTTTATCTTAAAAACGCCCGATTTTCTTATCGCAACCTTTACAGCTCCAGCATGTGCTTTCACAAAGGCGTCTGCTAACATATCAAATGAATCGATAGAATTCGGCGGCAAGTTATGATACCAAATCATTGCTCCCTTTGACAAAGTTTCTACAAATATTTTCAACAATACCGACTCGATCTCATCATCATTTAAGTCGTTTCCTTTAATCCCGCAAGTGTACTAGGTAATGTGTTCATTAGGATCGCTCGTTCTGTTGTATTAAGGTATATCGGGCATACAAAACTTTTTGGGGATGGGCATCAGAGCCGCGCTTGGGGGAAACGACTTTTGCACGAATTTTTTGGTATCCAATCCTTTCAAGACTGGGGCCACCGATATTTGATCAACACGGGAGTTATATGTCTTCACTTTTTTGTCATTATCCTCAATCTTTTTCTCCCCCGACTCGATCCTTTTGGTGAGCTCCTCGAGCATCCTCATAATCGTGGGATCGGTCCCCTAGCCATTACCCTTCGATCTTTCAAGCACCGGATCAGTACGACGAGTGATTCCTGGTTCGACCATACTTGGAGTTTTATGCTGACTTTGAAGCTGAGCGATAGCAATCTATTGAGCTTGTAATATCTCGAATATTATTTGGATACTAACTCCCCCGTCTCCTACGCCCTGAGTTCCTTGGCCACCAGTTCGGCCTTCCCTGCGCAGACTTGTTTCGGGATCCACACCTAAATTTGCATTTAGAGCAATGTGCAAACTGACATCGACCGGGTCGGCTGCAGGCACTTCCCTAGGGTTAACCGGTGGCACCCCGACCCCTAGAGTAATTATGTTATCATTTTCTCCGTGGAACCCAAGACCGCCATCACCATGTATGGGCGCGTTCTGTGAGTCTGACATGTTTTAACCTAAAAACAAAGAATCTTTGACAAGAACAAGTATGATAATAACGTGTGTTATAAAAACCAGTACTGAAATAACCACTATTATCTTTAGCCCCACGGTGGGCGCCAAACTGTTTACCTCGAAAATACGAGTAACAATTAAACTTGTTTGTGGTTTTAAAGATATGTGATTTAGTTCAATACTAGTTAATAATCAAGAAATCAAACATATAAGTTAAGGAGAAAAGTTGAATCAAACCAATGTTTAAGCAAGTCTCGACCTCGAGGTTGGTCAACAAGAACAGTAAAGTAAGGACAATGAAGTTAAGAGACAATTCTGATGAAATATGAGCAGTAAGAGACTATATTCTTTGCCAATGATTGATAATCGTTACAAATGATTGAGATCCCCTTTATATAGCAAGGGAACCCTAAATAAGGTACATTTCTATTTATAGTAAGGAATCTTATTGGGACAGCTGTCTAACTGCCTAGTACGGATTCGTACTAACTCGTACAAATCTATTCTGGAATTTACGCCATGATATTGGGGACGTGGTGTCACACCTCCTTTTTCTACCTACACCCGCAAGGGCGTAAAGGAGTTTTTCCAATTAAAGAACAATCGGAACGGGATTTAATTATTAATTATTCAGAGTCGCCGCTTGAGAGATTAATGGTGTCCCAAGTCACCGGTTGAATCCCGAACCGAGGAAATTTATGACTTTGTTAACAGTCTGCGAACCAGAAATCCAAGTAAGGAATTCTGTTAATCCGGGAGAAGGTGTTAGGCATTCCCGGGCTCCGTGGTTCTAGCACGGTCGCTTAACTGTTGTATTTTATTGTATCTAATCTTAATACATGCTAGCTTATGTGCCTTTTATTAATTTTACACTACTTTATCATTATTTATTTTAAAAGACTTGCGACGTCGTGAAAATGCATTTCGAACCGCGTCGCAATCAATGCACCCGTGGTTATCGACACATTTCGACTTTGTCGAGATTTGGATTTGGGTCGCATCAATGCGCACCCGAGTTTAAGAAAGTAATTTAATTAAATCGTGTCTAAATATTCTAACGCAATATTATTTTGGGGAAGGCCATGAAATTCGCTAAACGGCCCTCCCAAATTCTAAGTATTTTAATGTACTTATTTAACGAGGGCCCCACAATTTATGTGTTTTGTTTTAGCGAGGCTCATCTCATTTTGTTTTAAAAGGCAAACCTAAAGCACTCTATAATTTTCTACTTAATTGTCTCTATGAATAAAAGTAAAAGTTCTAATTAATTAGCATCATTAAAGAATTACTATTTTGAATCCGGGGTTGTCCATGATTCGAATCTTCAGTAATCTTGAGCTTTTGCAATTAGCCCAAGTAACAAGTAGGTAAGGCATGCTTCGCTTTTGGTTCTGTCCAGCCTTGGGCTTCTAGCATTACCTTTTGGCCCAAGTCAAATGATATCCTCCAGGCCTCAAACCGATTTAAGTTAAAAGGGAGTAGGCCTGGCTGGCCAATATTGAGCCCAAGCTTTCAAACTAAAATCCAATCAGTACAACAATGAAATGTGATTATAGCAATTGGCAATTTACTTTAAACTAGACGTGATAACACTCGGACAAGGACTACCATTAATAGGCTAATTAAAGTGTTTAAGGTAAACTAATGGTGATTAACAAGTTAAACCACCAACAAACCACATGCCAGTCATAAACCAATTCTCAAACAATTGTGGAATTTGACACAACTATACCAATTAACGATACTTACGAACCAATTTCAGAGTGATTGGAATATTTTGAAGCAATTACACTTTAACTACTTCTAATTCCTGTTTTGAATTAACACAGGGCAATACGAACATTTATTCTAAGCTGACCCAAACTACATACTGATTTCCTGCTCAATCTCCAGTTATTAACACGAATAGAAGTCATGGATCTCAAATCATTTTTTTTGTTCTAGTTTCTCCTGATTTCCAAGTTACACTACACCAACTGAAATTACACTATAACATAGCTAAATGACGAATATCCGTCTAACAGTCCACGGTTTTGATTACATACACGAATCTAAATACCCAAGCACCCACTTAATAGTCAAAATGAACAAACTCATGCTTAACAGTTCATCAATCCAATTTATACAATCCAGGATTAGTCTAGTACACAAATGACATGAAATATCGAGTAAGCTAACTGTTTTATACATTAAAATCAAACAAAAACAGGAGGAGTTCAGAGATCAACTTCAAACAGCATATTTACTTCATTTCCATAGACTTGAGAGCTACAAAACATGTACCTGGAAATTGAAATGTAAATAGAGAAAAGGACAGGAGTCAGCTACTTTGAACAGCAACAGCAACAAACTCAACAATATACACCACAAAACATGCCAGGAACTGCTTTTGAAAACCAGAAATACCAGCAGACTCCACAGATCAATTCAACACACACTTGAAATACACTCCTAGCCCTCACAGCTGAATCTAAATACCCCTGCAATCCTGCTAGACCCAAACCCAACTGAAATCCAAAACTAGTAATGAAACTGTAAAATTATTTTGGATTTCTTCATTTTTGATGTTTTGTTTTCTGAATAAACTTGGAATTAAAATGCCAGCTGAAATTGAAAGCAGGGAGGAGAGTTTTTGGTGGGGATTTTTGAGCTCAGAAGAAGAACCCCCTTTCCCAAAGCATTTCATGCCCTTATATAGGCAACCAAAGAGAATAGATCAGATTTTTAGGCCTTCTTTTTTAGTCCCTCCCTTATTTCAATTTAGTCCCTCTATTCTTGACTTGCTAAACAAGTAAACACCCCTATTGTGCTGAAATGTGCACTAAAATCCTATTCTAGAAGGCCCTAGGGTATTCTTCTACCCATACAATACCTATACTGCCCTTTCATATACTTTGAAATTACTATTCCTATCAGAACTACCCTTTTCCATACCCAGACTACCCCTGAAGGCTTCTCTAAGTTACTGATCCTACCCTTATCCTTAACAGCTATAACCAATCCCCTAATTTAATCTAAAACTAACTGAAATTGATTAATTAGCACTCAAAAATCAACTAATTAAACTAACCAATCCCAATTGCTCAAATACACCCACTTAATCAAACTAAGACAAATCAGAAACTAGGATCAATCAAAGCAGGGCTTAAGCTAACATGATCAATGTTAAATGAAATTAAACTAATTCTTAACCAATAAACTCAAATCGACCATTCAAATATCAAACTCAGAACTAACAGTAATTGACAGAACTATACTAATACAAATAAATCATAAAATTAAATAGAACACTTAATGAAACAAAAACTGTAACTAAAACTTCAACCATGCGAGTAAAAAGAAACAGGAAAAACTCACAGAAGCACGAGGAACTCCAGCCAGTCACTAACGTCTGAGTCCTTTCAGATTTTTGACGCGTAACATCCCTAACCATGTGTTCTTACAAGAGAACACATGGTTAAGGATACTACGGTTCGAAATCACAAAGATTTTGGTTTAGGGTTTTGGCCATAAATTCTTAGATATAAGATTCGAGCCGTTTCACAGAGATTTGAAGGAAAATAATCATGGATTAGTATTGAGGGAAGACCGGGGATTGTGTGGTATAACTTTGGGCTGGTTTGGATCAACCTGCGATCTGACCGGAAACTTCAGTCGAAGATTCGACGAGCTCCGGCCTTATTCGAGGGGAACCAGTGGGTGGAACGGAAAGAGGGGAGTAAGGAGGACGAGTGGTGTAATTTTGGGCTTGAACGGTGCAGGTGACGTTCACCGCCGGCGAGGGGTTTGATGGCGGCGCGGATTAGGGTTCGTTGAGGATAGGTAGGGTGAGGAAAATGAGGCAAATGGGGTAGGGGGAGTTTTCGGACATTTATATACAAACAACCTAGTTAGATCCGGACCGTTGGATTGATGAGATCCAACGGTCATGGTTGAATGCTGGGGAAACGACGTCGTTTGGACTTACTAGGGACCGGACCGGGTTGGGGGTTTGGGCTAGACTGGTTTGCAACGGGTTTAGGGCGTTTGGGCCTGAAAATCCCAACAAATTGGCCCAAATTTGGGTCTTCTATTAAGACCAAATTTCTACTCTTATTTTCTTTTTATTTTCCTTTCTTACTTTTACAATTTTTATAATTTTTTTTCTAATTTTTATGGAGATGTAAAACTAACATGAAATCCTAGTTATTTCAAAACGAAGACTAATTAATTCTTAAAATTGTTTGAAAACTATTTCATGACGAATTCCCAATAGAAATCATTAAAATGCAAAAATGAACTAATTTTGTGATTTTCATGTTTTGTTCTAAACAACTTAAACTTTAGTTGATACTAAAAAACATAAAACTAAAACCTAAATGCAAAAATCCATATTTTTGTATTTTATAAAAATTAACATGCACAAATAGAATGCAACAATTATCAGAAAATGATACCGAAATGCACAAAAATTGTAAAAATAAAGAAAAATTATTTTGTTTGGGATTTTGGGAATAATCATATTTAGGGCAAAAATCACGTGCTCACAGCTGTCCCTCTTTGCTTGAAAACATGAAATGTTTTCGGGCAAAGATAAGTGAGCAAATACGAGCGATTTTTGCCCGTTTGAAAATTCCGGGTGAAGCATTTTTGAAAAGTTTGACCGCATCCTGCTTCGGAGGTTGCCTACATATCCTGGGCTAAACAGGAATCAGGCCAGTGTAGTTCGAGAATGTCTGGTAGCTGGGACTACCAGGAACTGTGATTGCACTGCGCTTGTTGTTGTTACTGCTTACTGACCTCCCTTATTACACCCCATCAAAGATAAAAGAAACTAAACTAACTATGCTCTATGAATTACAAAAATCCTATCTAAATTCTTCAAACTTGCTCTTGTACTTCCTTGCTGCCTTGTTGTCTTGTGTCTCCTTGTTGCCTCATTGTCTTGTTCTTTCTCGATAAAATTCCCTGTTGCTATTTCCCCTGGTGACTTGAGATGTTATTCCTTCTTTCCAAACTGCTGAACTTGAATAAACTTGCACTCGAATGTATTCCTCTATTATCTGGGCGGACTCCCAACTTCTGAAACTTGAACTGTATGTATTTTCTCTGTTATCCAGGCGGGCTCCTGACTTCACAACACAAATACAACAACGAAAACTTTCTGCCCCAGTTTGAAAACTGAGCACATGTTACTGGATGAGATTTTAAAACTAAAACTTGAGTTATAATACCTCTATTCTCCAGGTGAACTCCTGACCTCCGAAACTTGAATTGCATGCCTCTATTCTTCAGGCGGGCTCCTGACTTCAAAATAGACAAAGAGATTGATTGAAAACTAAAATTGAATTATATCACCTCTGTTCTCCAGGCGGGCTCCTGATTTCGACTGCTAAAAATATTTAACACCTCCATTTTCCAGGCGGGCTCCTGACTGTAGAACTTAAAATTGAAACTACTCCTCTATTATCCAGGCGGGCTCCTGATTGCTAAAATTAAATTGTATGTCTCTATTCTCCAGGCGGACTCCTGATTGCTAAAATTAAATTGTATGTCTCTATTCTCCAGGCGGACTCCTGATTTCAAGATAAACAAAGAGATTGAGGGGAAACTAAAAACTTGAATTGTATCACCTCCGTTCTTTAGGCGGGCTCCTGATTGCTTAAAATCTGAATGGTATGTCTCTATTTTCCAGGCGGACTCCTGATTTCTGAATTTGAAATTGAATGTATTCCTCTGTTATCCAGGCGGGCTCCTGACTGCTCCAAACAATTATGAACCTAAGGTGTTACTTCTCACCGCACCAAGGTATCTTACCCGGGTATATGAATTACGTCCTATTATCCAGGAAGGTCCTGACAACTTGCACTTATTCTAATCATGCAAACTTTGCAACCAAATTCCATTCCCCTTATGCATTTCAAGATTATTTTGTATTTAATCAAACCGCACTTTGCGATCAAACCTGATTACTGCTTGTTTTTCCTTCTTGGAGAATTCCTTCTCAACGGCTAACTTTCTGCCCCTGTTACAATCAAAGAAAATTTCGTCAGTTTAAAACGGTGGTTAGTTGATGGCCTACTTGCTTTGTGTTGACTGCCTTCCACGCACTGTCCCTGAACCGCTTGACTTTCTGACCAACTTTTAAATTTCCCAACATCCGGCGACCTAAATGTTTTACACCCACGCTGTTATTTCATTTTTCTGACCTTTTGTTTAAGCTTTTGCCTTTCCCACGACATTCCCCAATCATTTCACCGATGAAACTTCCGTTAATTCCCTGTATTCCACTTGGCATCAAGTTGTTTTTGACATGCTCTGACCACGTTGTGCTTTACAATTCTAGAAACCAGTAGTGAGCTTTGAAGTCCTTTCTGCTTGCATTGACCAAGACTAGTACTGAAACATCTCAGCTAGATAAAACCCTCAAAAGAAAATGAAATGCGATGGTTTTTAGTCAAGGATAAGAAGAATCCAAAACCAGATGGCTGTTTTAAAAAGAGAAGGAAAAGAAACTTATCTGAGCGAGACAGCTGGTACCAATTGTTTATGACATGCATTTTGGATTGATCAGCCCAATTTGTCCAAATAACCAATTTTCGATTGCCATACTTTGTTGCTCAGAACTTCCATCAATGGTTTGAATTACCCAGACCTTAACATTGTTTTCCTGCAGTACCACGTAACGGTTTCCATCAACAGACCTTTCTCAGTTTGCCATCCCTCAACTCACTTTCGCCTTGAGGTGCCCGTGAAGGTTTTCACCACTAAGACTTTCTCATTTTATTTTCTCTCAGCTCTCGTCGCCTTACGGTGCCCGTGAAGGTTTTCACCAATAAGACTCTCTCATTTTTACTTTTGTTCTTTCTTGCTTGAACCAGAGTGTTGCCACTGATACGAATTATCGCTACCTGCTCGACCTGACATTTCTTAGAAATTGATCAAAAGGTCTTTCTTTGGACCGTAATGTAGGCTTTTGGATTGGGTTAGAAAGAAAGGTATAAAAGGCTCAAAACAATTCGAATGGGTTTAAATTATAACTTTCGGAATCCAATTTTTCACAAAAATCACAACTTCTGCTCCAGTTTCTTGCTTGGGGATTTTTGGATTTCTATTTTGGTATGACTGAACCTCGGAGTAAGGCTGCCTACGTACCCTTTCGGGATCAAGTCAAACGTAGTTCACTGTATCGTAATTAACTTTTGTTGTTGTGGTTTTACTTCTTTCCTTTTCTTTCTCTTTCTTTTTCTTTTCCTTTTCTTTCTTTTCCTTTTCCTTTGTTTTTCTCTTCTTTCTTTTCTTTTTCTTTTCTTTCTCTTTATTTTCCTTTGTTTTTCTCTTATTTCTTTTCCTTTTGTTTTTCTTTCTTTTTCTTTTCTTTTGTTTTTCTTTTCTTTCTTTTATGTTCGGCACCTGTGTTCCCTGATAGTACCGTTGATTCCGAAAGAGGGGTATGCAAAATAAGTAAGGCTCAAAGGGGATAATAAGGGATAAGAGTGTTTGGATAGCAAGACAAAACGCCTTCATCATTTCAATCTTTAAGATATGCCAATACAAACAGATACATTCAGAAATAAAGAAATCATACATAATATCTCTTGACCGCATCGGAATTGATGGCCATTTCTATACACTTTCCTTCCACATCTGTCAAATACAATACTCCGTTAGACAATACTCTGGTTACCACAAATGGTCCCTGCCAGTTTGGGGCAAATTTTCCTTTTGCTTTAGCCCAATGAGGCAAAATCCGCCTCAGTACTAACTGTCCGACTTCGAATTTCCTTGGACGCACTTTCTTGTTGTATGCTCTTGCCATTCTTCGTTGGTACAATTGGCCATGACACACTGATGCCAATATCTTCTCGTCAATCAAACTCAACTACTCAAGATGGCCTTTTACCCATTCATCATCATCGATCTCAGCCTCTGCAACGATTCGCAGCGATGGGATTTCCACTTCTGCGGGTATTACTGCCTCGGTACCATATACCAATGAGTAAGGAGTTGCCCCTACCGAGGTACGAACGGTGGTGCAATATCCTAACAATGCAAAAGGTAATTTCTCGTGACACTGTCTAGATCCTTCAACCATCTTCCGGAGTATTTTCTTTATATTCTTATTGGCTGCTTTAACCGCACCATTTGCATTGGGACGGTATGGAGTAGAATGCCTATGAGTAATCTTAAACTGCTCACATGTCTCCTTCATCAAATGACTATTAAGATTAGCCCCATTATCTGTGATGATTACCTTTGGAATCCCAAACCGACAGATGATATTTGAGTGCACAAAGTCGACTACAGCTTTCTTAGTCACAGACTTGAACGTCTTAGCTTCCACCCATTTGGTAAAATAATCTATAGCTACCAAAATAAACATGTGCCCATTTGACGCTGCTGGATCAATTGGCCCAATAACATCCATGCCCCACGCAACAAAAGGCCATGGTGCGGACATCGTATGTAATTCCGATGGTGGAGAATGAATCAAATCTCCATGTACTTGGCATTGATGACACTTACGCACAAAACTGATACAATCCCGCTCCATCATGAGCCAAAAATAACCTGCTCGGAGAATCTTTTTTGCTAAAACGTACCCACTCATATGCGGTCCGCAAAATCCGGAGTGTACCTCAATCATGATAGTTGTGGCCTGTCTTGCATCTGTACATCTCAACAACCCGAGATTTGGAGTTCTCTTGTACAACACTCCTCCACTAAAGAAAAACCCTCTTGCCAATCACCGAATCGTTCTTTTCTGATCACCGGTGGCCTGTATCGGATATACTCCCGCTCTAATGTACTCTTTGATATCCTGGAACCACGGCTCGCCATTAATTTCCTCTTCTATCACATTACAGTAAGCATGCTGATCACAGACCTGAATCTGCAACGGATCAACATAAGCCTTATCTGGATGATGCAACATTGACGCCAAAGTAGCCAAAGCGTCGGCAACCTCATTATGAATCCTTGGAATGTGCCTGAATTCTATGGCCTGAAAGCACTAACAAAGCTCATGCAGACACTGCCGATACGGTATAAGCTTCAAATCCCGCATTTCCCATTCTCCTTGAATCTGGTGTACCAGTAGGTCTGAGTCACCCATGACCAAGACTTCCCGTACACCCATATCCACAGCTAATCTCAATCCCAATATACATGCTTCATATTCTGCCATGTTGTTCGTACAGTAGAAACGAAACCGAGCTGTAACAGGGTAGTGCTGAGTTGTTTCAGAAATAAGTACCGCTCCTATTCCCACGCCTTTCATATTTGCAGCCCCATCAAAGAAAAGTTTCCATCCCGACTTCTCAGCTTGTTCCAATTCATCAATGTGCATCACCTCTTCATCGGGGAAATAGGTGTTCAAAGGCTCATAATCTTCATCGACGGGGTTCTCAGCCAAATGATCAGCTAGTGCCTGTGCTTTCATGACAGTTCGTGTCACATAGATGATGTCGAACTCTATAAGCAAGATCTGCCACTTTGCAAGCCTCCCTGTGGGCATGGGTTTCTGAAAAATATACTTCAATGGGTCCAAGCGAGATATAAGGTAAGTAGTGTAAGATGACAAATAATGTTTCAACTTCTGTGCCACCCAAGTTAGGGCGCAACATGTCCTTTCCAGATGAGTATACTTAACCTCGTAAGATGTGAACTTCTTGCTGAGATAGTAGATAGCCTACTCCTTTCTGCCCGTAACATCGTGCTGCCCCAGTACACAGCCGAATGAACTATCCACAACTGTCAGATATAGAATCAAATGCCTCCTTGGTTCTGGCGGAACCAACACGGGTGGGTTCGACAAATATCCCTTTATCCTATTAAAAGCCTCCTGGCATTCATCAGTCCATTTGACCGCGACATCTTTCTTCAACAACTTGAAAATTGGTTCACAAGTTGCCGTGAGCTGAGCAATGAACCTGCTGATATAATTTAATCTTCCCAACAAACTCATCACCTCGATTTTGTTTCTTGGAGGTGGCAACTCCTGAATGGCTTTGATCTTCGATGGGTATAATTCAATACCCCGCCGGCTGACTATAAACCCCAACAACTTCCCAGATAGCATCCCGAAAGCACACTTTACAGGATTGAGCTTAAGATTGTACCTGCGAAGCCTTTGAAAGAACTTTCTCAAATCTCTGACATGGTCGGATTGCTGTCTAGACTTCACGATCACATCATCCACGTATACCTCGATTTCCTTATGTATCATATCGTGGAAGATGGTTGTCATGGCCCTCATATAAGTCGCCCCAGCGTTTTTCAAACCAAACGGCATGATTCGATAATAATATGTTCCCACGGCGTGATGAATGCCGTCTTTTCTGCATCTCCCTCATCCATTAGAATCTGATGATAACCCGCGTAACAATCCACAAAAGAGCCAATATCATGTT
Organism: Nicotiana tabacum; assembly: GCF_000715075.1. Taxonomy (NCBI): domain Eukaryota; kingdom Viridiplantae; phylum Streptophyta; class Magnoliopsida; order Solanales; family Solanaceae; genus Nicotiana; species Nicotiana tabacum. Next base: position 180,527,924 of record NC_134101.1, read on the forward strand.
TGGCACAATTGTCAATTAGTATATGGATGTTGGACACTGGGAAATTATCTTTTGGACTTGCCTTGTTAAGGTCTCGATAATCGACGCACACCCTGGTCTTGCCATCTTTCTTCGGCACAGGCACGCCATTAGCTAACCAAGTGGGGTACCGTGTAACCTGAATGACCTTTGCCTCAAACTTCTTGGTAATCTCTTCTTTGATCTTCACACTTATGTCCGTTTTGAACTTTCTCAGCTTCTGCTTGACAGGGGGAAGTGCCGGATCAGTGGGTAATTTATGAACCACCAAATCGGTGCTTAGACCTGGCATATCATCATATGACCATGCAAAAACATCTTTGTACTCCTGCAATACTTTAATTATCTCCTCCTTGAGTTGTGGCTCCAGATGAACACTTACTTTAGTTTCCCGCACATTGTCTTGATCCCCTAGATTAACTGCTTCTGTGTCATTTAGGTTAGGTTTGGGTTTTTCTTCAAAATGACTTAATTCTTTACTAATTTCCTCATATGCTTCATCGTTGTTACAATCCACCCCATCATCACACTCGATTTCTTGTATTATTACTTCCGAGCTAGATTGGCTTTTAAAACTGGGCCGAAGATTCCTCATGCATGTCATATCATTGATATCAGCATAAAAAGAACTGTACAAAAAGAAAAAACGGAAACAAAATTAGGAACGAAGAAAATCGCATTTCATTGAATGTAAAGATAACAAGGTTTTAACTCATCCAAACGGACGGAACATAGCAACTGGATTACAAACCCTGGAATAATCCAGGTGACAAAAGGAAAACAAAACCCACTACCACGACTCCCTCCGAATTGGAAGAGGAGTAGCTTCTTAATTGTTGATGTTAGCATGTGGTCCGATGTACTGTATATCTGCTCCGCTTGACCCTTCCCCGGCCTCAACCATGTTTACTTCAGCAAATACTCTCTCGAACACCTTATCCAAATTCCCATTTGCCCCAATCAATGAACCTGACACCTTTGCCAATGACTGCTTCTTGCTACCCGGTCTGACGAAGGACCTGGACAAGCGTGGAATTGGTTTAGGAAGAACCCAAGCTTTCTTTTTCAATTTACGAGCCCTTCTAGCATCTGCTGCTATTGGTTTGAATCCCAATCCGAAGGTGTCCAGATTTTTGGGCAGAGAAACAGGTTGAATAATGCCCTGCAGTTTAGCCTCCAGACCTTTCCCTGGCACGAACCCGTTATTCAGCATTTCTGATACTACCATGACGGTCGCAGCTGCCACCCTGGGACACGACATGCTTTTACCCTCGGGCACTCTACTCACCGGGACCGTATCGAAGACCTGATAAACCCATGGTCCCTTATCATCTTCAGTTTCTACAAAGGGCACAATGGCATCATTCATGGCGCATGTGGGATCTTTCCCATATAACACAATTTCTTGTCTGTCCTACTCGAACTTGACCATTTGGTGCAGCGTGGAAGGCACGGCTTTGGCCGCGTGAATCCATGGTCGACCCAACAAAAGATTGTAGGATACTGCAGCATCCAACACCTGAAATTCTATAGTGAACTCGACTGGGCCAATAGTCAATTCGATTACAATATCCCCTACTGTGTTTGTTCCCCCTCCGTCGAACCCTCGAACACAAATGCTATTTTTTCGGATTCTATCCTCATCGATCTTCAACTTGTTCAACATGGACAACGTGCAAATATTAGCACTCGACCCATTATCGATCAGTGCCCGAGTAACCATTGAACCTTCACACTTGACCGTCAAATAGAGAGCTTTGTTGTGTTCTGTGCCTTCCACAGGCAGTTCATCATCAGAAAATGCTACCCTGTTCACTTCAAAGATCTTGTTGGCAATTGTCTCCAAATGGTTCACTGAAATTTTGTCGGGTATATGAGCCTCATTCAATATCTTCATCAAAGCTCGGCAATGCTCGTCAGAGTGAATCAATAACGACAACAACAAGATTTGGGCCGGTGTTTTTCTCAGTTGTTCAACAATGGAATAATCTTGCACTTTCATCTTTTTCAGAAACTCTTCTGCCTCTTCTTCCGTCACAGCTTTTTTGACTGGCACTGTATTGTCTTTAGCGCCCTTAGCCTTTCTCAACTCTTCAGGAGCAAAACAACGTCCCGACCGAGTTAGTCCTTGTGCTTCACAACTCTCTTCCTCAATTTCCTTTCCTTTGTATGTCACCACTACCTTGTCATATCTCCACGGTACGGCTTTGCTATCAACCATGGGTAACTGGACTACCGATTTTATGACAACCGGTTCTAAGTAGGCCCCTTTCACAACCACCACGGGTGCAGATGATGACCCTGGTACCACTAACTTGACTGGCTCCGGCTTTTTTGCAGCCACAAATGGCCCCTTTCCCATTACCAACACTGGCTTGTCTTTTATTGATTTTAACTGAACCACTGGCCTTGCACTCACTGTCTTTTCTTTGGCTTCCGTAGAACGAATCACCATAACCACCTGCGAAGGTTTTTTAGGCTCTGTCCCCTTATGTATCAGTTCGATCATATTGGCCTCATAATGCGCTGGTAACGGATTTTGGTTGATGTTTGGGGCCTCTGGAGCCTGTACTTCAATACGGCGATTATCAATGACCTCTTGTATCGCATTTTTCAACTTCCAACATTTTTCAGTATCATGCTCCGGCATCCCTAAGCAATACTCGCAGCTAACAGAATGGTCCAGGTTTCTGGGAAGGGGGTTTGGTGCTTTGGATTCAATCGGGGTCAACATTCCCAACTGTTTCAATCTATGGAAGAGAGCGGTGTAAGATTCTCCCAGTGGAGTAAATGTTTTTCTGTTTGGGGCCTTCTCATTTCTAAAAGCTTGGTTTGGGCGGAAGCTGGTTCCTGGTATGTTTGCCCTGGGAGGTGGATAGGTGTTTTGTGAGGGTGGATGTGTGTTTTGGGGATTCGGTGCACGCCATTGCGAGTGCAGCGGGGGCTGAGTGTAAGTTTGTGCGTGGTGGATAGAAAAGTGTGGTTCTGGTGGTGGATAATAGTGTTGTAGCGGGCCATATGGGGTATATTGGTAGTTTGGGTGGTGGGGTCTGGGTTGGTTGTAATAGAGTGGAGGGTTATTGGGCCTGGACCAAGCACTAGCTTCAACTGTAGCAACTTCTTCTTTCTTCTTCTTTCCAAGCACACACCAGTACCGCTCTGGATGGCCTGGGTGGTTGCTTTCAATACCGAGTAGCTCAAGATCTTGTTAGATTTCAGTCCTTCTTCAATCATGGCCCCCATCTTTACCACCTCATTAAACGATTTTCCGACGGACGTCACCAGATGACCAAAATAGGTAGGTTCCAATGTTTGCAAGAAGTAATCTACCATCTCACTCTCCCTCATCGGAGGCTCAACCCTCGCTGCTTGTTCCCTCCAACGGAAACTAAACTCTCTAAAACTTCCCCCAGGCTTCTTTTCCATCTTCAACAATGACAGACGGTCGGGGACTATCTCAAGGTTATATTGAAAATGGCCAATGAGTGCTTGTGCCAAATCATCCCATGTATCCCATCGGCCGGGGTCCTGTCTCGTGTACCATTCTAGCGCTGCCCCGCTCAGGCTTTGACTGAAATACGCTATCAACAATTCATCCTTTCCCCAAGCACCTCTCATTTTGCTACAAAAGCCACGCAGATGGGCTACTGGGTCACCGTGCCCCTCATACAAGTCAAACTTCGGCATTTTAAACCCCGCAGGCAACTGAACATCAGGGAAAGGGCACAAATCTTTGTATGCGATGCTGACTTAGTTACCTAAACCATGCATGTTCCTGAAGGATTGCTCCAGGCTTTTGACTTTACGAATCACTTCCTCCTGTTCTATATTCTTAACCGGTTTCTCAACCTCTCCCGGGATTTCAAAATGGGGAGAATTGGTATATGGATCAGGCGCTTTGAAAGTGGGTTCGGGAGGGTAATATTGGGTGTCGTGAGCTTGGAATAGCGGCTCACTGGACGATCTATGTAGTGGTGCTGGGGGAGGTGCCACAAAGACGGGAACCATGAGTGGTGGAGGGTTCTGTTTGGGGGGTGGAGCTAGGGGAGCGTATGAAGTGGTACCATAACCCTGGGCGTGATAGGGGAAGGCTGAAGATGCGTGGGGAGTGGTAGGCTCCTGAGCTTGAGCCAGGGGTGGGATGTAAGATGGATTAGCAGGATATAGTGGTGTCGGATGTCCCTGAGACCCCGATGCATTTCAGCCATTTCTGCTTTTAATTTCCTCATCTCTTCTTTCATAGCACCCACATCTGTTACCTCAACTTCATTTGAAGGGTCTACGATGCTGATTTTCGAATCCTGCCCTGTCATTTTTACTTGATCTCTCGACCGGGTGTTGTATGGGTGAGTTGCCAGAATTGCCAATCAACTAACCACCTGCCTGAACTCACACATTTAGACAACCACTTTTAGCGATTAAGTCTTAACAGATTTAACAACCGCACATTGGCATGAATGCACTTATACAGTTAATCATTTCTATTATGCATTTGCTCGATTGCATGCGTCATTCCGGCACTTCGTTCCTAGTTTCTTTTTACCCTTCTTTCAAATTTATCACCTCGTCCCTTTCTTGTGCTTTTTCTTTCTCTTTTTGTTTTTCCGCTCTTTTCTTTCTTTCTCTCTTTCTCGGTTTTCCTTCTATTTTCTTCTTTTTCTTCTTTCTATTTTTCTTACGATTATGGTCGAATCCTATGGAGATTGCCTACGTATCGTGACCCCGCACGAATCAGACCAAGCGTAGTTCGTGAAAAGAAATGCAAAAAATAAAGGGTGGAAATAAAATTTTCAACTTTCATTACTAAAACAAACTCTTACAAACTCAACACTTTTTTTGGAACGAAACAAACAGACGCAACTTAAAAGCAAACCACAGACTCTAAGACTGCAAACATACTTGACCCATAAAGATAACGGACATACAAAAGACTGACTCAAAATGGTAGAAAATTACAGACACGGACTATGCATATTCTAGTGCTTCAAACTTAGGTGTCCGCGGGGCGTCGTTCGGCCTCGCCGCGGGCCTAGGATCCAAATCCCTTTCAAGCTGCTCTAATTCATTCATGGTTCGCTTCACATAGATCATTACTATTAAGATAAAAGTAGTATGGGTCATGTCTTCACAAACCCGGCATCTCTTGAAAATGGCATGAGCAATGGCTCTAATCCTGTCTTTTGTTTGCTTCTTTTCTATGAGCAAGCGTCTTATCTGATCGCTGCACGTCTTTAAAGCTCGAGAGTCCTGCAGGTGTTGGTCTTGCAGCCACTGCACTTCTACCTCCATTTGGGCCAACAAGTCATAACAATGTCCACTTTCAATTTCAAAATCTCTAGCCTGCCTAACCGCTTTACCCTCAAGGGCAACCACTTTTCTTTTTAAGTTGGCAACAATTTTCTCATGGTCCCTTTTCAACTGATTAAGGTACTGGCGACGCTCCTCTGTTCTTGTAGCCCATTGCGCTTTAAGTTCTGCCACGACATTCTCAGATTTTTCTAATTCATCACGCCATTCCCTGACTTCGTTTTCCAATCTTTTTATCAATTGCTCATCTGATCGGCTCCTTGGTTGCTTATCGACGGTTATCTTCAATTGCCGGATTTGGGCCCTAAGTGCTTCATTTTCTCGAGCCAGTCTATTCTTTTCACCTTGATCCGCGGCAACCTGTACACTATTCTCGAATTTCAGACTCTCAACTTGCTGCTTCAGTTTACCAATCTCGACTCGATAGCCTTCTTCCTTTGCTAACCAGTCCCACTGCTCCTGGGATGACCTGGCGAAATCTTCGAGATGAGGTCGTTTAGCCGGTCTTCCACATGCCACGTCACCTCTGAACCAATCATAATACCCTGGGGCAACTTCCCCTTTAACCCTATCAGGCACACAAGTGTTCGCCATCAAATGTTGACACTCACTCCAGATTTGGCGAACTTCTTCCTCGGGGAATCGACCGTCAGGACTGATTTCGACCAATTGGGTACTCAGATCTTCATCTCTTGGTACTACTTGATACCTCCCGAGTTGCCTTAGAACCCGATATGGTGCATAGGGCTGGATGCTTTTGAGTCCCATTAACAGAAAATGCGGGCGGACTGCTGGCATATATATGACTTCTTCGACAGGCAACCATCCAAACACCCACTGTATCTGGCTGGCATTGAGGTTTCGAAATAATAATGTCCAGGCCATGACTCCTTCAGGTAGACTAGACCCTTTGATTCTCGTATAAAATTCTCTTATACAAGTTTTCTCAACCGAACCATAACTCAATAGCTGAGAGCGTGGGCACAAATGCTCAGTCATCCACATTTGTAACAACAAGTTACATCCCTCAAAAAAATTTCCCCCAGCTTTGCACGCAGTGAGAGCCCGGAAGATGTCAGCCACGATCATAGGTGCTAAAGTGCTTTTCCCCATGGTTTGCAAGGTACTGACGACCCCTGCTACTTTCAAATCCATATTACCGTCTTTCCTTGGGAATATTATGAGTCCCAAGAAAGCTATCATAAAAGCCACCCGTCTGTGTTCCTCCCATTTTTGTCGGTTACTTCTACTGCATAGCTTAAAGTCTGGATTGTTGAACCCGCCCACGTGGCCATACCTATCATATATGAAGCGGAAACTGCAGAAACCCTTTGCAAAATCTGGATGATGAACTGTTCGGGGTATTTTCAAGGAATCCAAGAATCGGTGTATGGTAATGGCCCTAGGAGCAATCAAGTATTTGAACCTCAATGGAGCTTGATCACTTCCAATATACCCCGCTATTTCTTCCAACGTCGAGGTGAGCTCAAAGTCTGAGAAATGAAATACATTATGTGCCGAATCCCAATGGGCGACCAATGCCCTAATAATATCCCCCCGAGGCTGAACGTTTAATAAATCCGGAAGGTCTTTCAAATATTTTTTCACTTCGTCTTGCCCTTCTTTGCCTAAATCATTCCACCATAATTGCAGCTCAAAAGGGATTTTGGTCATTATTGAAAAGGGCTCATTTATCATCGTGCTCATCCTGCACATTTATTAAAGCGTTTAAGCAAAAAGAAAACTCTTATTCGACTCAAAAAAAAACTACCTATATTTTCGACTCAAAATTACCTATATATTTTCAAGCGAAGAACTTGACTCTCAAACATGGCCCTTCAGCATTTTGGGAACCAAGATTTTAAGGCTATTCATGACAAGACGGCTCTACTTAGCTTATTCGCAATTCTTACTTCTCCCTTTTTTTTATTTAAGATAAAAATACCCAGTATTGAAACACGGCCTTTCAACGCCTCGAGGACGAAAACTTAAGGCTGTGCGGATTGAAAAAAACATGACCACAGGTGGCTATCTATGCAAGGTCAACCTTCCGGCGTTCTGTTTGGGAACATTTGGCTATTTTTGACAAAACGGCATCACCTAGTTTATTTATGACAAAATTAAAATTTTGATATTTTTTGTTATTTTTGCAAAGGGGAGGTTGGACCCGATGAGGGTTGCCTACGTATCTCATGCTCTGGGAGAATCAAACCATGCGTAGTTCGGGTAAATTGACCGAACTATCTTAAAACATGACTCTTTTCCATTTTTGTTTTTAGCATAAGCGAATAACAACTATTTTAAAAACAAAACTTTTTTTTTTTCAACAAATAAAACAACCTATTTTTCCAAGCTAAAAATAACAGACTCTTTTTCTTTCATTTTTCAACAAAATAATGAAACAACTTATGTTTTTCGAACTAAAACAAAGACTCTTTTTCTATAAATATTTTCCCCTTTTTCATTTTCTCAAAAATTTCGGCAGAGTTTCGCCAGTAATTGGTCATTGATTTTTATTTCTAAAATAATCAATTAACTCCCTAACTGATATTTTTTTTCCCACTCTTTTCTTTTTTTTTTTCAATTTTCCAATATTCCCGAGATTCAGAAACCAGTCAACATGCAGGTTCGAAACAAATATATGCACAGAGCAAGTAGGATGCATCAGGATGGTCTTTTCATTTCAGGTTGCTAGTCCTAGACGGACTCAACCCCTGTGTTGAGTCCCCTAAGTCAAATGCAACGTGATGCAAATAAGCGTTCCTACTAGGGATCCGGCATGAAGTCACGTTACTCTATGTTCAAAACTTGAGTCGGTGTTCTAGACTGTGTACCCGAGCGGACAACTCGAGTCAAGGAGGGGGCAACTTACCGGGAACCAAAAGGCCATCCGGCTTCGTAACTTATCCGGCCTCTTTCTTATTTCAAGGTATGACACTAACAGAATAGGGAGTCTCAACCAGTAAGCACATCCCCGGAGGTGCAGAGAGAAGGGTGTCGGCACAGTTTATATACAGTTCGGATAATATCAAAGCGGTAACATTTAGCACATTCAACACAAAACATGTGTGAAAATCAGATACAATTAAATACAACAATTTATTTAAGCTCGAATTCTGAACCCTGAACCATAGATTCTGGGTTCGGTCCCCAGCAGAGTCGCCAGAGCTGTCACACCTCCTTTTTCTACCTACACCCGCAAGGGCGTAAAGGAGTTTTTCCAATTAAAGGACAATCGGAACAGGATTTAATTATTAATTATTCAGAGTCGCCACTTGAGAGATTAATGGTGTCCCAATTCACCGGTTGAATCCCGAACCGAGAAAATTTATGACTCTGTTAACAGTCTGCGAACCAGAAATCCAAGTAAAGAATTCTGTTAACCCGGGAGAAGGTGTTAGGCATTCCCGGGCTCCGTGGTTCTAGCACGGTCGCTTAACTGTTGTATTTTATTGTATCTAATCTTAATACATGCTAGCTTATGTGTCTTTTATTAATTTTACACTGCTTTATCATTATTTATTTTAAAAGACTTGCGACGTCGTGAAAATGCGTTTCGAACCGCGTCGCAATCAATGCACCCGTGGTTATCGACACATTTCGACTTTGTCGAGATTTGGATTTGGGTCGCATCAATGCGCACCCGAGTTTAAGAAAGTAATTTAATTAAATCGTGTCTAAAGATTCTAACGCAATATTATTTTGGGGAAGGCCGTGAAATTCGCTAAACGGCCCTCCCAAATTCTAAGTATTTTAATGTACTTATTTAACGAGGGCCCCGCAATTTATGTGTTTTGTTTTAGCGAGGCTCATCTCATTTTGTTTTAAAAGGCAAACCTAAAGCACTCTATAATTTTCTACTTAATTGTCTTTATGAATAAAAGTAAAAGTCCTAATTAATTAGCATCATTTAAGAATTACTATTTTGAATCCGGGGTTGTCCATGATTCGAATCTTCAGTAATCTTGGGCTTTTGCAATTAGCCCAAGTAACAAGTAGGTAAGGCATGCTTCGCTTTTGGTTCTGTCCAGCCTTGGGCTTCTAGCATTACCTTTTGGCCCAAGTCAAATGATATCCTCCAGGCCTCAAACCGATTTAAGTTAAAAGGGAGTAGGCCTGGCTGGCCAATATTGAGCCCAAGCTTTCAAACTAAAATCCAATCAGTACAACAATGAAATGTGATTATAGCAATTGGCAATTTACTTTAAACTGGACGTGATAACACTCGGACAAGGACTACCATTAATAGGCTAATTAAAGTATTTAAGGTAAACTAATGGTGATTAACAAGTTAAACCACCAACAAACCACATGTCAGTCATAAACCAATTCTCAATCAATTGTGGAATTTGACACAACTATACCAATTAACGATACTTACGAATCAATTTCAGAGTGATTGGAATATTTTGAAGCAATTACACTTTAACTACTTCTAATTCCTGTTTTGAATTAACACAGGGCAATACGAACATTTATTCTAAGCTGACCCAAACTACATACTGATTTCCTGCTCAATCTCCAGTTATTAACACGAATAGAAGTCATGGATCTCAAATCATTTTTTTTTGTTCTAGTTTCTCCTGATTTCCAAGTTACACTACACCAACTGAAATTACACTATAACATAGCTAAATGACGAATATCCGTCTAACAGTCCACGGTTTTGATTACATACACGAATTTAAATACCCAAGCACCCACTTAATAGTCAAAACGAACAAACTCATGCTTAACAGTTCATCAATCCAATTTATACAATCCAGGATTAGTCTAGTACACAAATGACATGAAATATCGAGTAAGCTAACTGTTTTATACATTAAAATCAAACAAAAACAGGAGGAGTTCAGAGATCAACTTCAAACAGCATATTTACTTCATTTCCATAGACTTGAGAGCTACAAAACATGTACCTGGAAATTGAAATGTAAATAGAGAAAAGGACAGGAGTCATCTATTTTGAACAACAACAACAACAAACTCAACAATATACACCACAGAACATGCCAGGAACTGCTTTTGAAAACCAGAAATATCAGCAGACTCCACAGATCAATTCAACACACACTTAAAATATACTCCTAGCCCTCACAGCTGAATCTAAATACCCCTGCAATCCTGCTAGACCCAAACCCAACTGAAATCCAAAACTAGTAATGAAACTGTAAAATTGTTTTGGATTTCTTCATTTTTGATGTTTTGTTTTCTGAATAAACTTGGAATTAAAATGCCAGCTGAAATTGAAAGTAGGGAGGAGAGTTTTTGGTGGGGATTTTTGAGCTCAGAAGAAGAACCCCCTTTCCCAAAGCATTTCATGCCCTTATATAGGCAACCAAAGAGAATAGATCAGATTTTTAGGCCTTCTTTTTTAGTCCCTCCCTTATTTCAATTTAGTCCCTCTATTCTTGACTTGTTAAACAAGTAAACACCCCTATTGTGCTGAAATGTGCACTAAAATCCTATTCTAGAAGGCCCTAGGGTATTCTTCTACCCATACAATACCTATACTGCCCTTTCATATACTTTGAAATTACTATTCCTATCAGAACTACCCTTTTCCATACCCAGACTACCCCTGAAGGCTTCTCTAAGTTACTGATCATACCCTTATCCTTAACAGCTATAACCAATCCCCTAATTTAATCTAAAACTAACTGAAATTGATTAATTAGCACTCAAAAATCAACTAATTAAACTAACCAATCCCAATTGCTCAAATACACCCACTTAATCAAACTAAGACAAACCAGAAACTAGGATCAATCAAAGCAGGGCTTAAGCTAACATGATCAACGTTAAATGAAATTAAACTAATTCTTAACCAATAAACTCACAATCGACCATTCAAATATCAAACTCAGAACTAACAGTAATTGACAGAACTATACTAATACAAATAAATCATAAAATTAAATAGAACACTTAATGAAACAAAAACTGTAACTAAAACTTCAACCATGCGAGTAAAAAGAAACAGGAAAAACTCACAGAAGCACGAGGAACTCCAGCCAGTCACTAACGTCTGAGTCCTTTCAGATTTTTGACGCGTAACATCCCTAACCATGTGTTCTTACAAGAGAACACATGGTTAAGGATACTACGGTTCGAAATCACAAAGATTTTGGTTTAGGGTTTTGGCCATAAATTCTTAGATATAAGATTCGAGCCGTTTCACAGAGATTTGAAGGAAAATAATCATGGATTAGTATTGAGGGAAGACCGGGGATTGTGTGGTATAACTTTGGGCTGGTTTGGATCAACCTGCGATCTGACCGGAAACTTCAGTCGAAGATTCGACGAGCTCCGGCCTTATTCGAGGGGAACCAGTGGGTGGAACGGAAAGAGGGGAGTAAGGAGGACGAGTGGTGTAATTTTGGGCTTGAACGGTGCAGGTGACGTTCACCGCCGGCGAGGGGTTTGATGGCGGCGCGGATTAGGGTTCGTTGAGGATAGGTAGGGTGAGGAAAATGAGGCAAATGGGGTAGGGGGAGTTTTCGGACATTTATATACAAACAACCTAGTTAGATCCGGACCGTTGGATTGATGAGATCCAACGGTCGTGGTTGAATGCTGGGGAAACGACGTCGTTTGGACTTACTAGGGACCGGACCGGGTTGGGGGTTTGGGCTAGACTGGTTTGCAACGGGTTTAGGGCGTTTGGGCCTGAAAATCCCAACAAATTGGCCCAAATTTGGGTCTTCTATTAAGACCAAATTTCTACTCTTATTTTCTTTTTATTTTCCTTTCTTACTTTTACAATTTTTATAATTTTTTTTCTAATTTTTATGGAGATGTAAAACTAACATGAAATCCTAGTTATTTCAAAACGAAGACTAATTAATTCTTAAAATTGTTTGAAAACTATTTCATGACGAATTCCCAATAGAAATCATTAAAATGCAAAAATGAACTAATTTTGTGATTTCATGTTTTGTTCTAAACAACTTAAACTTTACTTGATACTAAAAAAACATAAAACTAAAACCTAAATGCAAAAATGCATATTTTTGTATTTTATAAAAATTAATATGCACAAATAGAATGCAACAATTATTAGAAAATGATACCGAAATGCACAAAAATTGTAAAAATAAAGAAAAATTATTTTGTTTGGGATTTTGGGAATAATCATATTTAGGGCAAAAATCACGTGCTCACACGTGGCAGACATCTTACTCATTCTTTACAAAACCACAACGGCATTATCTCGAGGTTGATCACGTTCGATCTTACATCTTCGAACTTCGAACTCTGCCATCAATCTTGAACCCAGTGTACTTCGAACTTATTCCTCAAGTGGTTCCTCAAGCCTGCTAAATCGAGCATACTTAATTTTGACCGTATACACAATCACATCTCAGACATATTACTTCTTTCTCAATATGTACTGCTTTATATTCTAATACCCGGAAGCAAAAACACATACCCTATCGTTGATCCATTGGCGGCATTAGTCGCTGAGGACATTGAGTGAATGACATTAAGGATTCTTTTAGAGGTTATATATCCTGAGATTAATTATCTTAGTATTATTTCTTATTGACTGTTTGGTATATTATATTGACGGTTGTGAGTTCAAGTCTCCCGAAGAGCAAGGGAAGTTCTTGGAGGGAAAGATGCCGGAGGTCTATTTGGAAACAGCCTCTCTACCCCACGGTATGAGTAAGATCTGCATACACACTACCCTCCTAGAAATGTCAATTATAACTTATCCAAGAATTATCATTCCATCCTCTGGTAAGTATAAGTTATCCCGTTATTATTTGAGATTATTATTCCACCCTGACAGGTATAAGTTATTTCTCTACTATTTGGAATTACAATTCTAATACTATTTTTGATCTTGGAATA